>NC_081186.1:128641586-129260268 GCF_029867415.1 Vicia villosa | reverse complement strand
TTACCGGGCTTTACTCCAGGTTCTCAGGCTTTTGAAAATTATGCCAAAATGGATTATTTTTTCAGTATAGCTCGTATCTCACAGGAAGAATTTTATGCTCGACGTGCTCAGTACAGTTCATCCCAAAGAATAATCCTACCAAGCAAACAACTTTCTGTCAGTGACCGTATGCTTCACTATTTTCTTGCATACGTGCTTGTTCCAAAAAGTTCCAATCAATCCCAAATTGGTGACACTGAGATGCAACTGATGTTCGCAATCAAAAACCGTCTCAAGGTAAATTGGGCATATGTCTTTCTTTATCATATGGATTATCAAAGGAAACTCACATCTGGCCTTCCATATGCTCGACTCATTTCAAAGATTTTGGAAACTTGCAACACGCGTATCGGGAGAGAACCGGTCAAACCTATGGGTGGGAAACGTATGATAACATCCTCCATTTGTGACAAGAATATGGGAATTTTCCGAGATAGTGATGGACTTTACAAACACCTTGATGAAGCCACACCTCCACCTACTAACCCAATTCCATCTACAAATCCAATTCCACCTTCAAACCCAATTCCACCTTCAAACCCAACTCCACCTCCACCCGAAGGTTACACTAATGAGTTCCTTTACAACTATATGGTGGCAATGGAAGCTCGCTACAACACACGCCTTGACAATCATCGTGATGAAATTCTTGCCGCTATCTCCAATGCCAACCATAATGAAGAAGAAGAAGAAGGTGATGATGAAGGAGATGAGGAGATGCTTGATGATGACCAAAATATTTGATCTATATTTGCTTTATCTATGCTATTTCTTAGTTCTTAGTTCAAGTCTTTAGCTTTCTATGTTTTTATGTTTAATATGGTCTCTATGTTGGTTGTATTTTGCTTCTTTAGACAAAAATCGTTGGTTTACTTATAATGTTTAAAAGTACCTATTGCTTCGTCGTTTTAATGATAATCATCTATGTCTTGGTAATTCTTTATATGTGTATGATTTACTATGGTATAAATTTCACTTCTCTTTTTTCCCCATCCTTTTTGATAATAACAAAGGGGGAGAAGAGATTTGTATGTTGTATGTTGTTTGTTCAAAAATTTGCAGGCCCTTGTTAAATGACAAATAGATTCAATCCAAAATTTCAAGAGAATCATGGACTTAGGGGGAGTCATCAACATAGGGGGAGCCTTACATATTACTTAACAAAGTTCAAACAAAAACAACATTCAAAGCTTGGTTGTCATCATCAAAAAGGGGGAGAATGTAAACACAAGCTTCTCAATCAAATGGTTTTGATGAAGACAACATGGATATCTAACTATCAAGAAAGGATGAGAAAAAAAGATTCAAAGAGCATTCAATCCAAGTCTCAATATAGCATCAAGTTTGTTAAAACAACTTTTGAAGACTTTTGGAGTTAAGGTATAAACATGTTATTATCTTGATAAAATAGTGCTCAAAATACATACAATATTGCATAAAGTCACTAAGGTCTTTTTCTAGAACATCTTGACATTTTAGAAGTCTTAAGAAACAAATTTTTGTATCTTCTTTCAGTGTAACCGGTTACGGTTATAGGCGTAACTGGTTACGGTCACGCAGCCAGACTTCTTTTTGCTACTGGTTTTCTTTTTCTTTCCAACGTAACCGGTTACGGTTCTTGGTGTAACCGGTTACGAAAACGCATTTTTTAAATTTTCCCTTATAACGGTACAGCGTAACCGGTTACGGCCATTCTCGTAACCCGTTACGGCTGAAACAGTAGCATTTCTTCATTCTTTTTCAGTGCATACGAGTCAGATTTTATTTCATCCAATCATTGCATCTTTTCACATAATCTTATCCTTTCCTAAAGGTGTTAAGGCATTATATATACTCTCATTTTCAGATATCATATTCACCTCTTTCACTTTGCAATTATACACATTTATTCTCTCAAATTTCACACCAAGTGCTCTTTAATATTCAAACTTTCACATTGATATTTTTCTGCATTAGTGTTCCATACATGTCCAGAAAAATCTATATCATTGATCATAAACATTGAGCACTATACTATCATTGATAATTGCTTGAAAGGGAAGATCAATCAAGTGATTGATACATTGTTCTACTATTCAAACTCTTATACAAAATCAAATACTTGTTGTATTCTTGTTATCGAGGATTGTTGGAAACAAGTTAGACACTTTGAGAGGATTGTTCTCATAAGTGGTCTTAGTGAAGAATCCAAGAGGATTGTTCTTGGTCCAAGAGGATTGTTCTTGGTATTTGGTTAGGCTTGTACAAGATACCAACTATATTGAAATCTCTTACTGCGTAAGGGGACTGGAGTACTCTCGGTTTGTGAGGGGAACCAGGATATATCCTTGTGTCATTTATTTTTCTGCACTTTACTTCTTTTAGTAACATTACCATAAACCAGAAAAATAATCACTTTACACCATAAAACCGAAAAAGTTATAAAGTACCTAATTCACCCCCCCTCTTAGGCATATCTGATACTTACATTTGGCATCAGAGCAAGTTATAGGTAACTTGTTCCTAAAGATCCAGAATGGCTTCCGCAAATCAAAATCCGGTTTTCAGAGATGGTGGTTCTAACAACAAGCCTCCATTGTTTTGTGGTGAATACTTTGACTTTTGGAAAATCCGAATGAAGGCTCATCTAGAAGCACAAAGAGAAGAAGTATGGGAGGCTGTCCTACAAGGTCCTCATGTTCCTGTAACTGTCGTTAACGGTGTTGGATCGGATAAACCTAAAGCGTCATGGGATGATAACGATAGAAAAAGGGTTCTTGCTGACAAAAAGGCGGTCAATCTCCTTCAAGGTGCTCTTAGTATGGATGAATTTTTCCGAGTATCGGCATGTACAACATCAAAGGAAATATGGGATACTCTTGTAGAAACTCATGAAGGTACCACTGAAGTTAAAAGATCAAGATTGAATACTTTAAGCCAAGAGTACGAACTGTTTAGAATGAAGCCCAGAGAAACTATTCTCGATTTGCAAAAACGATTCGTACATTTGACAAATCACTTGAAGGCACTTGGTAAGACTCTTACTACCGAAGAACTTAATCTTAAAGTACTCAGATCTTTGACAAGGGAGTGGCAACCAAAAGTGACGGCGAACCAAAAGTGACGGCGATATCCGAAAAGAAAAATTTATCAAAATTTACTTCCGCAACACTATTTGGAAAACTTCAAGAATATGAGACGGAACTTGGAAGATTGGAAAAGCATGAGAACTTAGAGAAGAAATCCAAAGGCATTGCATTAAAGGTAGATTCAAAGGAAAGCAAAATGAAAGATACATCGGATGACGATGAAAACTTCATGCTTCTTGTAAAAAGGTTAGGCAAATTTTTTGGTAATAAAAATAATATTGATAATGCTAACTTTGTCAAAAGGAAGAAATTCTCAAAGCATAAGGATAAAGAAGCATCCACTTCATCACAAGAAGTAACATGCTATGAATGTGGGAAACAAGGACACATAAAGCCGGAGTGTCCAAAACTTTCTAAGAAGAATGGATTCAAAGGCAAGAAGGAATTCAAAAAGAAAAGGGCCTACATAGCATGGGAAGATAATGAAGTAAGTTCTTCATCGGACTCCGATAGTGACGAAAGTGCAAATCTAGCATTGATGGCATCACACCACTCCGATGATGAAGAAGGCGAGGCATGCTTGAAGACCACTTCAAACCTATGGTATCTAGATAGTGGTTGTTCAAAGCATATGACGGGAGACTTAAACCAATTTTCATATCTAAGGTTAAAGGCCAAGGGCTTTGTCACTTATGGAGACAACAGTAAGGGAAGAATTCTTGGCAAAGGCAAAGTTGGTGCACCACCTTTCACATCAATTGAAGATGTTCTTTATGTTGAAGGACTAAAGCATAATCTTCTAAGCATTAGCCAACTTTGTGACAAAGGCTTCAAGATCAAATTCACTAAGGAGGAATGCTTGATCATCGATGAAGTCACCAATGAGGTAAAACTCAAAGGTACAAGAATTAATAACATTTTTATGATTTCTTTAAATGATTTATCTTTGAAAGTAAAATGTCTTTTGGTAAACAATAATGATTCATGGTTATGGCATAAAAGAGCAGCCCATATTCATATGGACCATTTAAATAAGTTAACCAAACATGATCTTGTTATTGGCTTACCTAAGATAAAGTTTGTCAAAGATAAATTATGCGACGCATGTCAAAAGGGAAAGCAAACCAAATCATCTTTCAAACCAAAGAATGTGGTGACTACAACAAGACCACTTCAATTATTGCATATGGATCTATTTGGTCCATCAAGGACAAGAAGCTTCGGAGGTAATGTATACGCTTTAGTTATTGTTGATGATTATTCTAGATATTCTTGGACTTTGTTTCTTGTGCAGAAAAGTGATGCTTTTAAAGCCTTTAAGAAGTATGTAAAACAAATCCAAAATGAGAAGTCATTAAAGATTGTATCCATAAGAAGTGATCATGGTGGAGAATTTCAAAATGCATCATTTGAAGAATTTTGTGAAGAACATGGTATCTCTCATAATTTTTCAGCACCAAGAACTCCACAACAAAATGGAGTAGTTGAAAGGAAGAATAGGTTTCTAGTGGAACTTGCAAGAACAATGCTTAGTGATGCAAATCTTCCTAAATACTTTTGGGCGGATGCGGTTAGTACGGCATGTTATGTTGGAAATCGAGTAATCATTAGACCTATCTTAAAGAAGACTCCATATGAACTCTTCAAAGGAAGAAATCCAAACATTGCTCACTTTCACATTTTTGGATGCAAGTGTTTTGTTCTCAACAATGACAAAGACAATCTTCGTAAGTTTGATGAGAAATCCGACGAAGGTATATTTCTTGGTTATTCTCTCTCTAGTGAAGCATATAGAATTTATAATAAAAGAACTTTAACTATTGAAGAATCCATGCATGTATCTTTTGATGAGACTAATACCTCCAAAGAGGAAATAGTTGTTTGTGATGATGATGATCCTTTAGATTTACCCTCGGAAGAACTTTCAAATGATACAATTGTGAAGGCACCGGAAGTTCAACAAGAAAGTGTTCAACAAGAGGATGTACAACAAGAATCAAACACCAATGATCTACCAAAAGAATGGAGAACTCATAGAGATCATCCTATTGATAAAGTTATTGGTGATATTAGCCAAGGAGTTGCAACAAGATTAAATCTCAAAGATGCTTGCTTACACATGGCTTTTGTTTCTCAAATTGAACCTTCCAAAGTTGATGAAGCCTTAGGAGACGATCAATGGATAAATGCAATGCAAGAAGAATTAAATCAATTCGAGAGAAATCAAGTTTGGGAACTTGTTCCTAGACCAACTAATAAACACATCATAGGTACTCGATGGGTGTTTAAGAACAAACTTGATGAGAATGGTATAATTGTTCGAAACAAAGCAAGATTGGTGGCCCAAGGTTATAATCAAGAAGAAGGAATCGACTTTGAAGAAACATTTGCTCCGGTTGCAAGGTTAGAAGCTATTCGTCTTTTACTTGCTTATGCATGTTCATTAAATTTTCAGCTTTATCAAATGGACGTCAAGAGCGCATTCTTGAATGGCTACATCAATTAAGAAGTCTATGTCAAACAACCCCCGGGATTTGAAGACTTCAAGAATCCTACACATGTCTTTAAGTTGAGAAAGGCTCTTTATGGCTTAAAGCAAGCACCAAGAGCATGGTATGATAGACTTAGCAATTTTTTGTGTGAAAAGGGTTTCGAAAAGGGTATGGTTGATAAAACTTTGTTCATTAAGAAAATCAAGAGTAACACTTTATTGGTTCAAGTCTATGTTGATGATATCATTTTTGGATCGACTAACAAAGAAATGTGTGAGGAATTCTCATTGATGATGCAAGGAGAATTCGAGATGTCTATGATGGGAAAGATGAACTACTTTCTTGGACTACAAATTAAGCAACTCAAAGATGGAATCTTTATCAATCAATCCAAATATTGTAAAGAACTATTGAAGAAGTTTGATATGGACAATTTTAAAGCAATGAATACTCCCATGGGCTCCGGTACATATGTTGATCAAGATGAATCCGGCACTCCAATTGATATTACCAAGTATCGAGGTATGATTGGTTCTTTATTGTATTTGACGGCAAGCCGTCCTGACATAATGTTTATTGTTTGTCTTTGTGCTCGCTTTCAAGCAAATCCAAAGGAATCACATCTTATGGCGGTTAAAAGGATCATGAAGTATCTCAAAGGAACGACCAACGTTGGCTTATGGTATCCTAAAGGTAGTGTTTGCAATTTAATTGGTTATTCTGACGCGGATTATGCAGGATGTAAAACTGATCGTAAAAGCACAAGTGGCACTTGTCACATTCTTGGAAATGCATTAGTATCATGGGCTTGTAAAAATCAAGCATGTGTGGCTCTTAGCACGGCCGAAGCGGAATACATAGCAGCGGGTAGTTGTTGTGCACAAATTCTTTGGCTTAAGCAACAACTTCGTGACTACGGACTTGATCTCGGATGCATTCCTCTTCGATGCGATAACACAAGTGTAATTAATATCACAAAAAATTCGGTCATGCACTCAAGAACCAAACACATAGACATTCGACATCATTTTCTCCGAGACCATGTTCTTCAAGGAGATGTCGAAGTAACTTTTGTTGACACACATAACCAACTAGCAGATATTTTTACAAAGCCGCTGGCCAAAGAACCGTTCTTCAAAATTCGAAGAGAACTCGGTATTTTGGATGAATATGATATATGACAAACTAAAAACAACTCATCCACAAATCAAGTTAATCATTTAAGGTGCATGCTATCCATTTCTTCTACTTTAAATAGTTTTTTTTTATTATTTCGTTAATATTAGAAATATATCTAAATAATATTTGATTTATGTACCTTCCTTTAAATATTTTTGATTTTTCACTCAGTGTAACCGGTTACGGTTATAGGCGTAACCGGTTACGGTTTCGTGTTTTGGCCTTCCAGCTTTTCTGTGTGTCTCTGTTTCGTATGCGTAACCGGTTACGCCCCTATACGTAACCGGTTACACTGTTCAGGTTTTTATTTTTTTTATTTTTTATTTATTTTTAATGCTTTATTTATACTATATCTTTTGTGTTTATTTTGGTCAAATGATTCATTGCATCCACCTACCTCCATTCATTCTTCTTAAAACTCATTCTTATCTTTGACCACCCACTTAAATCCTTCCATTTACCAACAAAATCTCATTAAAAAATCACTATCATATATCTCCTATATATTACAAAACCCAAATAAGCACTTCCTCCAAAATCACTTATTTGGTACCAATACACCCAAATCCGAAAATACCATCCTTAAACCCTAATTTTTCAAAGCTTCATCCATGGCATCATCCAAGAGAGCTAGAGGAAAAGAAAAAGTTGTTGAAATCTCTGAGGAACCTCCAGCTCCTAAAGATCTCTCACTGAAACAACGCAGGTTGCTCGCAAAGTTCCGACAGCGTCCTCTTATTGAACCAAAATGTGGTAATCTCTCAACCTTTAAACCTCCAAGTTTTAATTTTCCAGAACTTCTTCAATATCAGGGGCTTGCTGAACTTATAGCTGATTCCGGTCCATTTTACCCGGACGCAGTGAAAGAATTTTATGCTCATTTTCATATTGAACCTGGTTGTGTCCTGACATCTAAGGTTCATGACACTACTCTTAGGCTGACATTAGAAGAATTAGGAACCGGTCTGAGTGTTCCTTCTACTGGTGAAAGAATTTTACCGGGCTTTACTCCAGGTTCTCAGGCTTTTGAAAATTATGCCAAAATGGATTATTTTTTCAGTATAGCTCGTATCTCACAGGAAGAATTTTATGCTCGACGTGCTCAGTACAGTTCATCCAAAAGAATAATCCTACCAAGCAAACAACTTTCTGTCAGTGACCGTATGCTTCACTATTTTCTTGCATACGTGCTTGTTCCAAAAAGTTCCAATCAATCCCAAATTGGTGACACTGAGATGCAACTGATGTTCGCAATCAAAAACCGTCTCAAGGTAAATTGGGCATATGTCTTTCTTTATCATATGGATTATCAAAGGAAACTCACATCTGGCCTTCCATATGCTCGACTCATTTCAAAGATTTTGGAAACTTGCAACACGCGTATCGGGAGAGAACCGGTCAAACCTATGGGTAGGAAACGTATGATAACATCCTCCATTTGTGACAAGAATATGGGAATTTTCCGAGATAGTGATGGACTTTACAAACACCTTGATGAAGCCACACCTCCACCTACTAACCCAATTCCATCTACAAATCCAATTCCACCTTCAAACCCAATTCCACCTTCAAACCCAACTCCACCTCCACCCGAAGGTTACACTAATGAGTTCCTTTACAACTATATGGTGGCAATGGAAGCTCGCTACAACACACGCCTTGACAATCATCGTGATGAAATTCTTGCCGCTATCTCCAATGCCAACCATAATGAAGAAGAAGAAGAAGGTGATGATGAAGGAGATGAGGAGATGCTCTGATGATGACCAAAATATTTGATCTATATTTGCTTTATCTATGCTATTTCTTAGTTCTTAGTTCAAGTCTTTAGCTTTCTATGTTTTTATGTTTAATATGGTCTCTATGTTGGTTGTATTTTGCTTCTTTAGACAAAAATCGTTGGTTTACTTATAATGTTTAAAAGTACCTATTGCTTCGTCGTTTTAATGATAATCATCTATGTCTTGGTAATTCTTTATATGTGTATGATTTACTATGGTATAAATTTCACTTCTCTTTTTTCCCCATCCTTTTTGATAATAACAAAGGGGGAGAAGAGATTTGTATGTTGTATGTTGTTTGTTCAAAAATTTGCAGGCCCTTGTTAAATGACAAATAGATTCAATCCAAAATTTCAAGAGAATCATGGACTTAGGGGGAGTCATCAACATAGGGGGAGCCTTACATATTACTTAACAAAGTTCAAACAAAAACAACATTCAAAGCTTGGTTGTCATCATCAAAAAGGGGGAGAATGTAAACACAAGCTTCTCAATCAAATGGTTTTGATGAAGACAACATGGATATCTAACTATCAAGAAAGGATGAGAAAAAAAGATTCAAAGAGCATTCAATCCAAGTCTCAATATAGCATCAAGTTTGTTAAAACAACTTTTGAAGACTTTTGGAGTTAAGGTATAAACATGTTATTATCTTGATAAAATAGTGCTCAAAATACATACAATATTGCATAAAGTCACTAAGGTCTTTTTCTAGAACATCTTGACATTTTAGAAGTCTTAAGAAACAAATTTTTGTATCTTCTTTCAGTGTAACCGGTTACGGTTATAGGCGTAACAGGTTACGGTCACGCAGCCAGACTTCTTTTTGCTACTGGTTTTCTTTTTCTTTCCAACGTAACCGGTTACGGTTCTTGGTGTAACCGGTTACGAAAACGCATTTTTTAAATTTTCCCTTATAACGGTACAGCGTAACCGGTTACGGCCATTCTCGTAACCCGTTACGGCTGAAACAGTAGCATTTCTTCATTCTTTTTCAGTGCATACGAGTCAGATTTTATTTCATCCAATCATTGCATCTTTTCACATAATCTTATCCTTTCCTAAAGGTGTTAAGGCATTATATATACTCTCATTTTCAGATATCATATTCACCTCTTTCACTTTGCAATTATACACATTTATTCTCTCAAATTTCACACCAAGTGCTCTTTAATATTCAAACTTTCACATTGATATTTTTCTGCATTAGTGTTCCATACATGTCCAGAAAAATCTATATCATTGATCATAAACATTGAGCACTATACTATCATTGATAATTGCTTGAAAGGGAAGATCAATCAAGTGATTGATACATTGTTCTACTATTCAAACTCTTATACAAAATCAAATACTTGTTGTATTCTTGTTATCGAGGATTGTTGGAAACAAGTTAGACACTTTGAGAGGATTGTTCTCATAAGTGGTCTTAGTGAAGAATCCAAGAGGATTGTTCTTGGTCCAAGAGGATTGTTCTTGGTATTTGGTTAGGCTTGTACAAGATACCAACTATATTGAAATCTCTTACTGCGTAAGGGGACTGGAGTACTCTCGGTTTGTGAGGGGAACCAGGATATATCCTTGTGTCATTTATTTTTCTGCACTTTACTTCTTTTAGTAACATTACCATAAACCAGAAAAATAATCACTTTACACCATAAAACCGAAAAAGTTATAAAGTACCTAATTCACCCCCCCTCTTAGGCATATCTGATACTTACATTTGGCATCAGAGCAAGTTATAGGTAACTTGTTCCTAAAGATCCAGAATGGCTTCCGCAAATCAAAATCCGGTTTTCAGAGATGGTGGTTCTAACAACAAGCCTCCATTGTTTTGTGGTGAATACTTTGACTTTTGGAAAATCCGAATGAAGGCTCATCTAGAAGCACAAAGAGAAGAAGTATGGGAGGCTGTCCTACAAGGTCCTCATGTTCCTGTAACTGTCGTTAACGGTGTTGGATCGGATAAACCTAAAGCGTCATGGGATGATAACGATAGAAAAAGGGTTCTTGCTGACAAAAAGGCGGTCAATCTCCTTCAAGGTGCTCTTAGTATGGATGAATTTTTCCGAGTATCGTCATGTACAACATCAAAGGAAATATGGGATACTCTTGTAGAAACTCATGAAGGTACCACTGAAGTTAAAAGATCAAGATTGAATACTTTAAGCCAAGAGTACGAACTGTTTAGAATGAAGCCCAGAGAAACTATTCTCGATTTGCAAAAACGATTCGTACATTTGACAAATCACTTGAAGGCACTTGGTAAGACTCTTACTACCGAAGAACTTAATCTTAAAGTACTCAGATCTTTGACAAGGGAGTGGCAACCAAAAGTGACGGCGATATCCGAAAAGAAAAATTTATCAAAATTTACTTCCGCAACACTATTTGGAAAACTTCAAGAATATGAGACGGAACTTGGAAGATTGGAAAAGCATGAGAACTTAGAGAAGAAATCCAAAGGCATTGCATTAAAGGTAGATTCAAAGGAAAGCAAAATGAAAGATACATCGGATGACGATGAAAACTTCATGCTTCTTGTAAAAAGGTTAGGCAAATTTTTTGGTAATAAAAATAATATTGATAATGCTAACTTTGTCAAAAGGAAGAAATTCTCAAAGCATAAGGATAAAGAAGCATCCACTTCATCACAAGAAGTAACATGCTATGAATGTGGGAAACAAGGACACATAAAGCCGGAGTGTCCAAAACTTTCTAAGAAGAATGGATTCAAAGGCAAGAAGGAATTCAAAAAGAAAAGGGCCTACATAGCATGGGAAGATAATGAAGTAAGTTCTTCATCGGACTCCGATAGTGACGAAAGTGCAAATCTAGCATTGATGGCATCACACCACTCCGATGATGAAGAAGGCGAGGCATGCTTGAAGACCACTTCAAACCTATGGTATCTAGATAGTGGTTGTTCAAAGCATATGACGGGAGACTTAAACCAATTTTCATATCTAAGGTTAAAGGCCAAGGGCTTTGTCACTTATGGAGACAACAGTAAGGGAAGAATTCTTGGCAAAGGCAAAGTTGGTGCACCACCTTTCACATCAATTGAAGATGTTCTTTATGTTGAAGGACTAAAGCATAATCTTCTAAGCATTAGCCAACTTTGTGACAAAGGCTTCAAGATCAAATTCACTAAGGAGGAATGCTTGATCATCGATGAAGTCACCAATGAGGTAAAACTCAAAGGTACAAGAATTAATAACATTTTTATGATTTCTTTAAATGATTTATCTTTGAAAGTAAAATGTCTTTTGGTAAACAATAATGATTCATGGTTATGGCATAAAAGAGCAGCCCATATTCATATGGACCATTTAAATAAGTTAACCAAACATGATCTTGTTATTGGCTTACCTAAGATAAAGTTTGTCAAAGATAAATTATGCGACGCATGTCAAAAGGGAAAGCAAACCAAATCATCTTTCAAACCAAAGAATGTGGTGACTACAACAAGACCACTTCAATTATTGCATATGGATCTATTTGGTCCATCAAGGACAAGAAGCTTCGGAGGTAATGTATACGCTTTAGTTATTGTTGATGATTATTCTAGATATTCTTGGACTTTGTTTCTTGTGCAGAAAAGTGATGCTTTTAAAGCCTTTAAGAAGTATGCAAAACAAATCCAAAATGAGAAGTCATTAAAGATTGTATCCATAAGAAGTGATCATGGTGGAGAATTTCAAAATGCATCATTTGAAGAATTTTGTGAAGAACATGGTATCTCTCATAATTTTTCAGCACCAAGAACTCCACAACAAAATGGAGTAGTTGAAAGGAAGAATAGGTTTCTAGTGGAACTTGCAAGAACAATGCTTAGTGATGCAAATCTTCCTAAATACTTTTGGGCGGATGCGGTTAGTACGACATGTTATGTTGGAAATCGAGTAATCATTAGACCTATCTTAAAGAAGACTCCATATGAACTCTTCAAAGGAAGAAATCCAAACATTGCTCACTTTCACATTTTTGGATGCAAGTGTTTTGTTCTCAACAATGACAAAGACAATCTTGGTAAGTTTGATGAGAAATCCGACGAAGGTATATTTCTTGGTTATTCTCTCTCTAATAAAGCATATAGAATTTATAATAAAAGAACTTTAACTATTGAAGAATCCATGCATGTATCTTTTGATGAGACTAATACCTCCAAAGAGGAAATAGTTGTTTGTGATGATGATGATCCTTTAGATTTACCCTCGGAAGAACTTTCAAATGATACAATTGTGAAGGCACCGGAAGTTCAACAAGAAAGTGTTCAACAAGAGGATGTACAACAAGAATCAAACACCAATGATCTACCAAAAGAATGGAGAACTCATAGAGATCATCCTATTGATAAAGTTATTGGTGATATTAGCCAAGGAGTTGCAACAAGATTAAATCTCAAAGATGCTTGCTTACACATGGCTTTTGTTTCTCAAATTGAACCTTCCAAAGTTGATGAAGCCTTAGGAGACGATCAATGGATAAATGCAATGCAAGAAGAATTAAATCAATTCGAGAGAAATCAAGTTTGGGAACTTGTTCCTAGACCAACTAATAAACACATCATAGGTACTCGATGGGTGTTTAAGAACAAACTTGATGAGAATGGTATAATTGTTCGAAACAAAGCAAGATTGGTGGCCCAAGGTTATAATCAAGAAGAAGGAATCGACTTTGAAGAAACATTTGCTCCGGTTGCAAGGTTAGAAGCTATTCGTCTTTTACTTGCTTATGCATGTTCATTAAATTTTCAGCTTTATCAAATGGACGTCAAGAGCGCATTCTTGAATGGCTACATCAATTAAGAAGTCTATGTCAAACAACCCCCGGGATTTGAAGACTTCAAGAATCCTACACATGTCTTTAAGTTGAGAAAGGCTCTTTATGGCTTAAAGCAAGCACCAAGAGCATGGTATGATAGACTTAGCAATTTTTTGTGTGAAAAGGGTTTCGAAAAGGGTATGGTTGATAAAACTTTGTTCATTAAGAAAATCAAGAGTAACACTTTATTGGTTCAAGTCTATGTTGATGATATCATTTTTGGATCGACTAACAAAGAAATGTGTGAGGAATTCTCATTGATGATGCAAGGAGAATTCGAGATGTCTATGATGGGAAAGATGAACTACTTTCTTGGACTACAAATTAAGCAACTCAAAGATGGAATCTTTATCAATCAATCCAAATATTGTAAAGAACTATTGAAGAAGTTTGATATGGACAATTTTAAAGCAATGAATACTCCCATGGGCTCCGGTACATATGTTGATCAAGATGAATCCGGCACTCCAATTGATATTACCAAGTATCGAGGTATGATTGGTTCTTTATTGTATTTGACGGCAAGCCGTCCTGACATAATGTTTATTGTTTGTCTTTGTGCTCGCTTTCAAGCAAATCCAAAGGAATCACATCTTATGGCGGTTAAAAGGATCATGAAGTATCTCAAAGGAACGACCAACGTTGGCTTATGGTATCCTAAAGGTAGTGTTTGCAATTTAATTGGTTATTCTGACGCGGATTATGCAGGATGTAAAACTGATCGTAAAAGCACAAGTGGCACTTGTCACATTCTTGGAAATGCATTAGTATCATGGGCTTGTAAAAATCAAGCATGTGTGGCTCTTAGCACGGCCGAAGCGGAATACATAGCAGCGGGTAGTTGTTGTGCACAAATTCTTTGGCTTAAGCAACAACTTCGTGACTACGGACTTGATCTCGGATGCATTCCTCTTCGATGCGATAACACAAGTGTAATTAATATCACAAAAAATTCGGTCATGCACTCAAGAACCAAACACATAGACATTCGACATCATTTTCTCCGAGACCATGTTCTTCAAGGAGATGTCGAAGTAACTTTTGTTGACACACATAACCAACTAGCAGATATTTTTACAAAGCCGCTGGCCAAAGAACCGTTCTTCAAAATTCGAAGAGAACTCGGTATTTTGGATGAATATGATATATGACAAACTAAAAACAACTCATCCACAAATCAAGTTAATCATTTAAGGTGCATGCTATCCATTTCTTCTACTTTAAATAGTTTTTTTTTATTATTTCGTTAATATTAGAAATATATCTAAATAATATTTGATTTATGTACCTTCCTTTAAATATTTTTGATTTTTCACTCAGTGTAACCGGTTACGGTTATAGGCGTAACCGGTTACGGTTTCGTGTTTTGGCCTTCCAGCTTTTCTGTGTGTCTCTGTTTCGTATGCGTAACCGGTTACGCCCCTATACGTAACCGGTTACACTGTTCAGGTTTTTATTTTTTTTATTTTTTATTTATTTTTAATGCTTTATTTATACTATATCTTTTGTGTTTATTTTGGTCAAATGATTCATTGCATCCACCTACCTCCATTCATTCTTCTTAAAACTCATTCTTATCTTTGACCACCCACTTAAATCCTTCCATTTACCAACAAAATCTCATTAAAAAATCACTATCATATATCTCCTATATATTACAAAACCCAAATAAGCACTTCCTCCAAAATCACTTATTTGGTACCAATACACCCAAATCCGAAAATACCATCCTTAAACCCTAATTTTTCAAAGCTTCATCCATGGCATCATCCAAGAGAGCTAGAGGAAAAGAAAAAGTTGTTGAAATCTCTGAGGAACCTCCAGCTCCTAAAGATCTCTCACTGAAACAACGCAGGTTGCTCGCAAAGTTCCGACAGCGTCCTCTTATTGAACCAAAATGTGGTAATCTCTCAACCTTTAAACCTCCAAGTTTTAATTTTCCAGAACTTCTTCAATATCAGGGGCTTGCTGAACTTATAGCTGATTCCGGTCCATTTTACCCGGACGCAGTGAAAGAATTTTATGCTCATTTTCATATTGAACCTGGTTGTGTCCTGACATCTAAGGTTCATGACACTACTCTTAGGCTGACATTAGAAGAATTAGGAACCGGTCTGAGTGTTCCTTCTACTGGTGAAAGAATTTTACCGGGCTTTACTCCAGGTTCTCAGGCTTTTGAAAATTATGCCAAAATGGATTATTTTTTCAGTATAGCTCGTATCTCACAGGAAGAATTTTATGCTCGACGTGCTCAGTACAGTTCATCCAAAAGAATAATCCTACCAAGCAAACAACTTTCTGTCAGTGACCGTATGCTTCACTATTTTCTTGCATACGTGCTTGTTCCAAAAAGTTCCAATCAATCCCAAATTGGTGACACTGAGATGCAACTGATGTTCGCAATCAAAAACCGTCTCAAGGTAAATTGGGCATATGTCTTTCTTTATCATATGGATTATCAAAGGAAACTCACATCTGGCCTTCCATATGCTCGACTCATTTCAAAGATTTTGGAAACTTGCAACATGCGTATCGGGAGAGAACCGGTCAAACCTATGGGTAGGAAACATATGATAACATCCTCCATTTGTGACAAGAATATGGGAATTTTCCGAGATAGTGATGGACTTTACAAACACCTTGATGAAGCCACACCTCCACCTACTAACCCAATTCCATCTACAAATCCAATTCCACCTTCAAACCCAATTCCACCTTCAAACCCAACTCCACCTCCACCCGAAGGTTACACTAATGAGTTCCTTTACAACTATATGGTGGCAATGGAAGCTCGCTACAACACACGCCTTGACAATCATCGTGATGAAATTCTTGCTGCTATCTCCAATGCCAACCATAATGAAGAAGAAGAAGAAGGTGATGATGAAGGAGATGAGGAGATGCTCTATGATGACCAAAATATTTGATCTATATTTGCTTTATCTATGCTATTTCTTAGTTCTTAGTTCAAGTCTTTAGCTTTCTATGTTTTTATGTTTAATATGGTCTCTATGTTGGTTGTATTTTGCTTCTTTAGACAAAAATCGTTGGTTTACTTATAATGTTTAAAAGTACCTATTGCTTCGTCGTTTTAATGATAATCATCTATGTCTTGGTAATTCTTTATATGTGTATGATTTACTATGGTATAAATTTCACTTCTCTTTTTTCCCCATCCTTTTTGATAATAACAAAGGGGGAGAAGAGATTTGTATGTTGTATGTTGTTTGTTCAAAAATTTGCAGGCCCTTGTTAAATGACAAATAGATTCAATCCAAAATTTCAAGATAATCATGGACTTAGGGGGAGTCATCAACATAGGGGGAGCCTTACATATTACTTAACAAAGTTCAAACAAAAACAACATTCAAAGCTTGGTTGTCATCATCAAAAAGGGGGAGAATGTAAACACAAGCTTCTCAATCAAATGGTTTTGATGAAGACAACATGGATATCTAACTATCAAGAAAGGATGAGAAAAAAAGATTCAAAGAGCATTCAATCCAAGTCTCAATATAGCATCAAGTTTGTTAAAACAACTTTTGAAGACTTTTGGAGTTAAGGTATAAACATGTTATTATCTTGATAAAATAGTGCTCAAAATACATACAATATTGCATAAAGTCACTAAGGTCTTTTTCTAGAACATCTTGACATTTTAGAAGTCTTAAGAAACAAATTTTTGTATCTTCTTTCAGTGTAACCGGTTACGGTTATAGGCGTAACAGGTTACGGTCACGCAGCCAGACTTCTTTTTGCTACTGGTTTTCTTTTTCTTTCCAACGTAACCGGTTACGGTTCTTGGTGTAACCGGTTACGAAAACGCATTTTTTAAATTTTCCCTTATAACGGTACAGCGTAACCGGTTACGGCCATTCTCGTAACCCGTTACGGCTGAAACAGTAGCATTTCTTCATTCTTTTTCAGTGCATACGAGTCAGATTTTATTTCATCCAATCATTGCATCTTTTCACATAATCTTATCCTTTCCTAAAGGTGTTAAGGCATTATATATACTCTCATTTTCAGATATCATATTCACCTCTTTCACTTTGCAATTATACACATTTATTCTCTCAAATTTCACACCAAGTGCTCTTTAATATTCAAACTTTCACATTGATATTTTTCTGCATTAGTGTTCCATACATGTCCAGAAAAATCTATATCATTGATCATAAACATTGAGCACTATACTATCATTGATAATTGCTTGAAAGGGAAGATCAATCAAGTGATTGATACATTGTTCTACTATTCAAACTCTTATACAAAATCAAATACTTGTTGTATTCTTGTTATCGAGGATTGTTGGAAACAAGTTAGACACTTTGAGAGGATTGTTCTCATAAGTGGTCTTAGTGAAGAATCCAAGAGGATTGTTCTTGGTCCAAGAGGATTGTTCTTGGTATTTGGTTAGGCTTGTACAAGATACCAACTATATTGAAATCTCTTACTGCGTAAGGGGACTGGAGTACTCTCGGTTTGTGAGGGGAACCAGGATATATCCTTGTGTCATTTATTTTTCTGCACTTTACTTCTTTTAGTAACATTACCATAAACCAGAAAAATAATCACTTTACACCATAAAACCGAAAAAGTTATAAAGTACCTAATTCACCCCCCCTCTTAGGCATATCTGATACTTACATTTGGCATCAGAGCAAGTTATAGGTAACTTGTTCCTAAAGATCCAGAATGGCTTCCGCAAATCAAAATCCGGTTTTCAGAGATGGTGGTTCTAACAACAAGCCTCCATTGTTTTGTGGTGAATACTTTGACTTTTGGAAAATCCGAATGAAGGCTCATCTAGAAGCACAAAGAGAAGAAGTATGGGAGGCTGTCCTACAAGGTCCTCATGTTCCTGTAACTGTCGTTAACGGTGTTGGATCGGATAAACCTAAAGCGTCATGGGATGATAACGATAGAAAAAGGGTTCTTGCTGACAAAAAGGCGGTCAATCTCCTTCAAGGTGCTCTTAGTATGGATGAATTTTTCCGAGTATCGTCATGTACAACATCAAAGGAAATATGGGATACTCTTGTAGAAACTCATGAAGGTACCACTGAAGTTAAAAGATCAAGATTGAATACTTTAAGCCAAGAGTACGAACTGTTTAGAATGAAGCCCAGAGAAACTATTCTCGATTTGCAAAAACGATTCGTACATTTGACAAATCACTTGAAGGCACTTGGTAAGACTCTTACTACCGAAGAACTTAATCTTAAAGTACTCAGATCTTTGACAAGGGAGTGGCAACCAAAAGTGACGGCGATATCCGAAAAGAAAAATTTATCAAAATTTACTTCCGCAACACTATTTGGAAAACTTCAAGAATATGAGACGGAACTTGGAAGATTGGAAAAGCATGAGAACTTAGAGAAGAAATCCAAAGGCATTGCATTAAAGGTAGATTCAAAGGAAAGCAAAATGAAAGATACATCGGATGACAATGAAAACTTCATGCTTCTTGTAAAAAGGTTAGGCAAATTTTTTGGTAATAAAAATAATATTGATAATGCTAACTTTGTCAAAAGGAAGAAATTATCAAAGCATAAGGATAAAGAAGCATCCACTTCATCACAAGAAGTAACATGCTATGAATGTGGGAAATAAGGACACATAAAGCCGGAGTGTCCAAAACTTTCTAAGAAGAATGGATTCAAAGGCAAGAAGGAATTCAAAAAGAAAAGGGCCTACATAGCATGGGAAGATAATGAAGTAAGTTCTTCATCGGACTCCGATAGTGACGAAAGTGCAAATCTAGCATTGATGGCATCACACCACTCCGATGATGAAGAAGGCGAGGCATGCTTGAAGACCACTTCAAACCTATGGTATCTAGATAGTGGTTGTTCAAAGCATATGACGGGAGACTTAAACCAATTTTCATATCTAAGGTTAAAGGCCAAGGGCTTTGTCACTTATGGAGACAACAGTAAGGGAAGAATTCTTGGCAAAGGCAAAGTTGGTGCACCACCTTTCACATCAATTGAAGATGTTCTTTATGTTGAAGGACTAAAGCATAATCTTCTAAGCATTAGCCAACTTTGTGACAAAGGCTTCAAGATCAAATTCACTAAGGAGGAATGCTTGATCATCGATGAAGTCACCAATGAGGTAAAACTCAAAGGTACAAGAATTAATAACATTTTTATGATTTCTTTAAATGATTTATCTTTGAAAGTAAAATGTCTTTTGGTAAACAATAATGATTCATGGTTATGGCATAAAAGAGCAGCCCATATTCATATGGACCATTTAAATAAGTTAACCAGACATGATCTTGTTATTGGCTTACCTAAGATAAAGTTTGTCAAAGATAAATTATGCGACGCATGTCAAAAGGGAAAGCAAACCAAATCATCTTTCAAACCAAAGAATGTGGTGACTACAACAAGACCACTTCAATTATTGCATATGGATCTATTTGGTCCATCAAGGACAAGAAGCTTCGGAGGTAATGTATACGCTTTAGTTATTGTTGATGATTATTCTAGATATTCTTGGACTTTGTTTCTTGTGCAGAAAAGTGATGCTTTTAAAGCCTTTAAGAAGTATGCAAAACAAATCCAAAATGAGAAGTCATTAAAGATTGTATCCATAAGAAGTGATCATGGTGGAGAATTTCAAAATGCATCATTTGAAGAATTTTGTGAAGAACATGGTATCTCTCATAATTTTTCAGCACCAAGAACTCCACAACAAAATGGAGTAGTTGAAAGGAAGAATAGGTTTCTAGTGGAACTTGCAAGAACAATGCTTAGTGATGCAAATCTTCCTAAATACTTTTGGGCGGATGCGGTTAGTACGACATGTTATGTTGGAAATCGAGTAATCATTAGACCTATCTTAAAGAAGACTCCATATGAACTCTTCAAAGAAAGAAATCCAAACATTGCTCACTTTCACATTTTTGGATGCAAGTGTTTTGTTCTCAACAATGAAAAAGACAATCTTGGTAAGTTTGATGAGAAATCCGACGAAGGTATATTTCTTGGTTATTCTCTCTCTAATAAAGCATATAGAATTTATAATAAAAGAACTTTAACTATTGAAGAATCCATGCATGTATCTTTTGATGAGACTAATACCTCCAAAGAGGAAATAGTTGTTTGTGATGATGATGATCCTTTAGATTTACCCTCGGAAGAACTTTCAAATGATACAATTGTGAAGGCACCGGAAGTTCAACAAGAAAGTGTTCAACAAGAGGATGTACAACAAGAATCAAACACCAATGATCTACCAAAAGAATGGAGAACTCATAGAGATCATCCTATTGATAAAGTTATTGGTGATATTAGCCAAGGAGTTGCAACAAGATTAAATCTCAAAGATGCTTGCTTACACATGGCTTTTGTTTCTCAAATTGAACCTTCCAAAGTTGATGAAGCCTTAGGAGACGATCAATGGATAAATGCAATGCAAGAAGAATTAAATCAATTCGAGAGAAATCAAGTTTGGGAACTTGTTCCTAGACCAACTAATAAACACATCATAGGTACTCGATGGGTGTTTAAGAACAAACTTGATGAGAATGGTATAATTGTTCGAAACAAAGCAAGATTGGTGGCCCAAGGTTATAATCAAGAAGAAGGAATCGACTTTGAAGAAACATTTGCTCCGGTTGCAAGGTTAGAAGCTATTCGTCTTTTACTTGCTTATGCATGTTCATTAAATTTTCAGCTTTATCAAATGGACGTCAAGAGCGCATTCTTGAATGGCTACATCAATGAAGAAGTCTATGTCAAACAACCCCCGGGATTTGAAGACTTCAAGAATCCTACACATGTCTTTAAGTTGAGAAAGGCTCTTTATGGCTTAAAGCAAGCACCAAGAGCATGGTATGATAGACTTAGCAATTTTTTGTGTGAAAAGGGTTTCGAAAAGGGTAAGGTTGATAAAACTTTGTTCATTAAGAAAATCAAGAGTAACACTTTATTGGTTCAAGTCTATGTTGATGATATCATTTTTGGATCGACTAACAAAGAAATGTGTGAGGAATTCTCATTGATGATGCAAGGAGAATTCGAGATGTCTATGATGGGAAAGATGAACTACTTTCTTGGACTACAAATTAAGCAACTCAAAGATGGAATCTTTATCAATCAATCCAAATATTGTAAAGAACTATTGAAGAAGTTTGATATGGACAATTTTAAAGCAATGAATACTCCCATGGGCTCCGGTACATATGTTGATCAAGATGAATCCGGCACTCCAATTGATATTACCAAGTATCGAGGTATGATTGGTTCTTTATTGTATTTGACGGCAAGCCGTCCTGACATAATGTTTATTGTTTGTCTTTGTGCTCGCTTTCAAGCAAATCCAAAGGAATCACATCTTATGGCGGTTAAAAGGATCATGAAGTATCTCAAAGGAACGACCAACGTTGGCTTATGGTATCCTAAAGGTAGTGTTTGCAATTTAATTGGTTATTCTGACGCGGATTATGCAGGATGTAAAACTGATCGTAAAAGCACAAGTGGCACTTGTCACATTCTTGGAAATGCATTAGTATCATGGGCTTGTAAAAAGCAAGCATGTGTGGCTCTTAGCACGGCCGAAGCGGAATACATAGCAGCGGGTAGTTGTTGTGCACAAATTCTTTGGCTTAAGCAACAACTTCGTGACTACGGACTTGATCTCGGATGCATTCCTCTTCGATGCGATAACACAAGTGTAATTAATATCACAAAAAATTCGGTCATGCACTCAAGAACCAAACACATAGACATTCGACATCATTTTCTCCGAGACCATGTTCTTCAAGGAGATGTCGAAGTAACTTTTGTTGACACACATAACCAACTAGCAGATATTTTTACAAAGCCGCTGGCCAAAGAACCGTTCTTCAAAATTCGAAGAGAACTCGGTATTTTGGATGAATATGATATATGACAAACTAAAAACAACTCATCCACAAATCAAGTTAATCATTTAAGGTGCATGCTATCCATTTCTTCTACTTTAAATAGTTTTTTTTATTATTTCGTTAATATTAGAAATATATCTAAATAATATTTGATTTATGTACCTTCCTTTAAATATTTTTGATTTTTCACTCAGTGTAACCGGTTACGGTTATAGGCGTAACCGGTTACGGTTTCGTGTTTTGGCCTTCCAGCTTTTCTGTGTGTCTCTGTTTCGTATGCGTAACCGGTTACGCCCCTATACGTAACCGGTTACACTGTTCAGGTTTTTATTTTTTTTATTTTTTATTTATTTTTAATGCTTTATTTATACTATATCTTTTGTGTTTATTTTGGTCAAATGATTCATTGCATCCACCTACCTCCATTCATTCTTCTTAAAACTCATTCTTATCTTTGACCACCCACTTAAATCCTTCCATTTACCAACAAAATCTCATTAAAAAATCACTATCATATATCTCCTATATATTACAAAACCCAAATAAGCACTTCCTCCAAAATCACTTATTTGGTACCAATACACCCAAATCCGAAAATACCATCCTTAAACCCTAATTTTTCAAAGCTTCATCCATGGCATCATCCAAGAGAGCTAGAGGAAAAGAAAAAGTTGTTGAAATCTCTGAGGAACCTCCAGCTCCTAAAGATCTCTCACTGAAACAACGCAGGTTGCTCGCAAAGTTCCGACAGCGTCCTCTTATTGAACCAAAATGTGGTAATCTCTCAACCTTTAAACCTCCAAGTTTTAATTTTCCAGAACTTCTTCAATATCAGGGGCTTGCTGAACTTATAGCTGATTCCGGTCCATTTTACCCGGACGCAGTGAAAGAATTTTATGCTCATTTTCATATTGAACCTGGTTGTGTCCTGACATCTAAGGTTCATGACACTACTCTTAGGCTGACATTAGAAGAATTAGGAACCGTTCTGAGTGTTCCTTCTACTGGTGAAAGAATTTTACCGGGCTTTACTCCAGGTTCTCAGGCTTTTGAAAATTATGCCAAAATGGATTATTTTTTCAGTATAGCTCGTATCTCACAGGAAGAATTTTATGCTTGACGTGCTCAGTACAGTTCATCCCAAAGAATAATCCTACCAAGCAAACAACTTTCTGTCAGTGACCGTATGCTTCACTATTTTCTTGCATACGTGCTTGTTCCAAAAAGTTCCAATCAATCCCAAATTGGTGACACTGAGATGCAACTGATGTTCGCAATCAAAAACCGTCTCAAGGTAAATTGGGCATATGTCTTTCTTTATCATATGGATTATCAAAGGAAACTCACATCTGGCCTTCCATATGCTCGACTCATTTCAAAGATTTTGGAAACTTGCAACACGCGTATCGGGAGAGAACCGGTCAAACCTATGGGTAGGAAACGTATGATAACATCCTCCATTTGTGACAAGAATATGGGAATTTTCCGAGATAGTGATGGACTTTACAAACACCTTGATGAAGCCACACCTCCACCTACTAACCCAATTCCATCTACAAATCCAATTCCACCTTCAAACCCAATTCCACCTTCAAACCCAACTCCACCTCCACCCGAAGGTTACACTAATGAGTTCCTTTACAACTATATGGTGGCAATGGAAGCTCGCTACAACATACGCCTTGACAATCATCGTGATGAAATTCTTGCCGCTATCTCCAATGCCAACCATAATGAAGAAGAAGAAGAAGGTGATGATGAAGGAGATGAGGAGATGCTTGATGATGACCAAAATATTTGATCTATATTTGCTTTATCTATGCTATTTCTTAGTTCTTAGTTCAAGTCTTTAGCTTTCTATGTTTTTATGTTTAATATGTCTCTATGTTGGTTGTATTTTGCTTCTTTAGACAAAAATCGTTGGTTTACTTATAATGTTTAAAAGTACCTATTGCTTCGTCGTTTTAATGATAATCATCTATGTCTTGGTAATTCTTTATATGTGTATGATTTACTATGGTATAAATTTCACTTCTCTTTTTTCCCCATCCTTTTTGATAATAACAAAGGGGGAGAAGAGATTTGTATGTTGTATGTTGTTTGTTCAAAAATTTGCAGGCCCTTGTTAAATGACAAATAAATTCAATCCAAAATTTCAAGAGAATCATGGACTTAGGGGGAGTCATCAACATAGGGGGAGCCTTACATATTACTTAACAAAGTTCAAACAAAAACAACATTCAAAGCTTGGTTGTCATCATCAAAAAGGGGGAGAATGTAAACACAAGCTTCTCAATCAAATGGTTTTGATGAAGACAACATGGATATCTAACTATCAAGAAAGGATGAGAAAAAAAGATTCAAAGAGCATTCAATCCAAGTCTCAATATAGCATCAAGTTTGTTAAAACAACTTGTTATACCCCAAAATTTGCCCACATATTTTTCAAGAAAACTCCAATCTGAAAATTAAGGGTCTCATATAATCATGGATTTTTATTTCAACAAATATCCTGACATATGAAATACTTAGTTTTTAGAATTTTTCTTATACAGTAATTTGGCTTGCAGTTGAATTTATTCTTACGCAAACGCCAAATACTGTGTATTACTTCACACATGCTATTTATTTATTTACAGATAAATGGTACTGACACAATTGGTACAGAGTTAAATCTTTTTGCAGGCGCAGAATCAGGAAACTCAGACTGTACTGGTAACAAGTAGATTATTATTATCTTTTGTTTCCCACTAATTTTTGTACTATATTCCATTATTTGCAAAAATCTTTTCAAATCTCTTTTTTCAAAAATCAAATCTCTCTTTTTTCCAACACTATCATACACTTTCTTTCAAATCTTACTTTCACTCAAATTTTCCTTTTGTACGGAATCACATCATTCCCCAACGTCTCTATCCTTCTTTCCATTCTATAAATACCTCTCATTTTCTTTCATAAAATCTCACATCAAATTCTAATTCATCTCTCAAATTTCTACTTCATAATCCATCCTTTCTCTTCTTCCCTGACAAGAATGGCAAAGTGGATAGAGACACTGTTTCTTACAGTCATCACCATTGCTACGGTGATCATGACTTTCTTCTGCCTGCATAGTCCTGAAGAGTGTGGACCTGCAATGGTTGCACTCCCAATTATCTACATGGTATTGTTCATAGCATGGGTCATTAATCGTCATTCTTAAAATTTGCCGTATTTCTTATTTCTTAAATGTACCGTTTATTCGTCGTACTATTCAATATAGTATGTGATATTTGTACTGTCAGTATTAAATGTTGTACTATTTGTCATAATATTGCTTAATTACTAAGATAATATTTTGTGTGTTTTCTGCCAGTCAAATATTCCTATTTCTGTGCATTAAATGATTTTCAGGGTTATTATCGGTAATTTTGCCCGCATACCGTAAATATTAGTTATTTATTATGTCTGTGTTTTTCTAACAAGTCATGTAAATAAACTTTCATTTTTTACATAAAACAAAAACAAAAAAAAACAACAAAAAAGAAAATTAATTTTGACTGTTGATTTTTCACTCTAACTGCTACATCAATACCTGAACAGTCAGTCGACAGCCAAACTGCTGGCAGTACAATTCTCAGTGTTTTGTACCATCAATCAAATCAATCTTTCACAATTCAAAATTCCAAGATTTTTGTTCTAGAAGTCTTCTGAATATCAAGCGATTAGCAGAGACTCAACACTGCACAAAAATCAGGTACGCTTAACTGTCTCCTACACAAACAGTCCCTAATCAGGGTTTTTCTTGTTTTACAGGAGCAACAAGTTTTTGAGAGCTCAAATGGATTTCATACACATCCATATATCTCAAAGTACCATCATACAAATTTTCAAACTTCAATTCACTCAGACGCACCGTCAGCAGCTCAAACAGTCAACAGACGACCCGTTTGACCAAAAAAGTCAACAGACAGTCAAAAAAGAAATTTTTTGTCAAAGTCCATATTTTGTCAAAGGATTCATCATTTGATCATTGGATGATCATAATTCATCAAGGAAAGATCAAAAATCAACAAAACCCTAAGATTCAAAATTAGGGTTTTTGCCTGAAAAGTCAACTCAACTTTGACTGATCATAACTCTCTCATCCTTCATCCAAAAAATTCAAACAAAAGCTTGTTTTGAAGGAAATTCAATTATCTTTCAAATGCCATTGATCCCATGGTCATTGGATTCACCATTTGAAAAATATGACCAAAGACATTACAGGTCATTTTCAAAGTCAACAAAAAGACACTTTTTTCAAAAGGACACACAAGGAGCTTCAAAAATCATTTTGACATGAGACCAAAGACATTGGTTAGAGGACTCTTTGAGGTTTCCAAAAAGTGCAAGATCTCCTTCATATGACAAAAATTGAAGGATTTACACCTTGTTGAAGTTGGCTAAATTTTGGGAAAATGCATGAAGTCAACATTGCTCAAAAATGTATTTTTTCCAAATGGGGCCAAGTTTTCAGCATTCAAACATCATTTCAATGTTATTATGGGCCTCCCACGACCAAGACCAAGCCCATAACATTTTTCTCCATTTTTTAATTTAATTTTATCTTACTTTAAGATTAAAATTAAAAGGAAAATGCATGGATAATGGTAGCTTAACTTCCAAGCATGACTCACCCCTAAGGAATCTTCATCTTCTGCAGAGAATTGAAGGGCAAGGCAGGTGCATTGAAGGAGGGCAAGACTTGGTCAAGTTTTCAAAGGTTTTTAATATTAAAAAACCAAAGTTTCAACAAAGGCAACTAGCTGCAAGTTAGCTTCAATTCTAAGCACACATAGCTTATAAATAAGCTATCTTAGTTCAGTAACAAGAGAGACACGAATTCAGAGCTATGCTTATGCTTGTACCATGCTTGTAACACTTTAAAAATTTCAAGGAAATTCAAAATTCGAATTCTGAGTTTAATCCATTTTCAATACAAACTAAACACTTAAACACTTTCCTCAAGCATTACTGAACATATCTCAATCATTTCCAAGTCTTGAAACCTCATAAATCGAGCTACCTAGGCCACGGTTTGTTCAAACTAAAATCAACTTATATCTCATCATTCACGCACATTTAACAAGATGTAGATGCATAATTGTGTTTGGTTTGAAGCTCTGGTCGTTTCTGGAGCTTCAATTGGACTTTAATGGTTGTTTGTGTCATATACCATTTTAGGGTTTGCTTAGTTCAAAATTAGGGTTTTTCATTAGGGCCAAAATTAAGCAAAATTAAGGACATGGTTACATTCAGTGGAACAAGACGAATTCAATGGTGCCATCGCGCCTGATTTTTATGCTTGTTTACCCCTATTCGTTATTTTGCAGATTTAGGGTTCACTTACAATAGCGCTTTTTTACAAAAGCGCTGTTAAAAGCCTTGTCTGAAGGTTGAAGACGAAGACGTGTCTTCCTCCCATTGGTTCAGCAGCGCGCGTACTTTTTTAAACTTTACACTAATCAAGTTCTTTGCAGGTGTAGCTTTTACCACGTGCCTCAATTTCTGGACCATCTGATCTCATTTAATGAGTCATCCAACGCTTCAGATCATGCATGCACACCATACTCCCTCAATCCAACCACACAGGATCAGTATCCTTTTTTTTTTCTATTTTATTTTCTATTTTATTTTAATTTCTTTGTTAAATTAATTAAAAATAGTTTTAAAAATCCAAAAAAATACACAAAAAATATTTTTAGACTTCTAAAATAATATATTATTTTCTGAAATAAAAATATTTTATTTTCTTCAAAATTTTAATATTTTTGCATAATTAATTAGTATATATTTATATATTTGCTTTTTAATTATTCTAACCAATCAAAAAATCATAAAAAAAAAATTGTTCTTTGTGTTAAATATTGTTTATATATTATAAACTAATTTTGTACATATTTTGAATAATTTTCTTTTTAAGTTTTAATTATTTGTATAATTATTTGCATAATTATGTTTTAATTAACTTAAATCAATTTCAAATCAATTTCCAAAAATTCCAAAAAAATTAGTTTTGTTTTAAAATTAATTAACAAATATTTTGTACATATTTTAAACTTAATTTCTAGGTTTAAATCTATTTTCATCTTTTTTCTTCATTTTAATTTAATTAATCATGCATTAATTATAATTAAAACCAATCATAAAAATTCCAAAAACATGTCTTTTATGTTTCTTGCAATTTAAAATTCCTAGATAAATGTATAGGATGTCAAATTCATGTAAATAGGCTAGTTTACATTTCCCGCACAATCGATGTAATAGCGTAGATTTACTTTCCGCACTTTACATTTCCGCACTTTAATTTCCAGCAAATATAAACTGCGTGTATGTCAAAGATAAAATTGAACCGTTAGATCACTAACTTCAAAGATAAATATCTGAATCCAATCACAATCACACTTGCACCTCTTGAGGTAATCCCTTCTCATTCCTTTCAAAATCAAAGTCAAAATTCTACTGTTTCGAGTACAAAATCGAACCTTGCTTTTATATCCGGTGAAAGGATAGATTTTTAAAGGAAATAGGATAAAGACCTTACAACTCAGGGTAGACCTCCTAGTTTGCTTGCTCAAATCAAAACAAACAAAATTCTCATACACTGTTGATTTTTCAAAACTTTCAAAAAAGACAATACTTTGTATACATCCAAACACGGGTTATTACAAAGTTAACGTTCTTTTCAAAACATCTTTCGAAAGATAAACAAGCATTTTGTATACATCCACACACGGATCATTACAAAATTCAATTTACAAAGGTATTTGAAACCACATATGAGCAATTTCAGAGCAATTGAAAAGTGATCGAAAAACAAGTGAGCTAAGCAAACTTAAGAGCCCATGGATAACCATGGATACAAAGGGTGCTAACACCTTCCCTTTGTATAACCTACCCCCTTACCCAGAATTTCTTAAAGGTCTTTTTTCTGTTTCTTTTATAAACCTTTCCTTAATTGGATAAAATAAAAGGTCGGTGGCGACTCTGTGATATTTTCAAAAAAAAATGCGAAAGCATTAAGCGACAAAAAAGAGTCAGTTCACGTATCTCTACAGATCAGAGGTATGGCCCGGTATTAAAAAAAATCGGAGGTCCACACAACTTTTGAAGACTTTTGGAGTTAAGGTATAAACATGTTATTATCTTGATAAAATAGTGCTCAAAATACATTCAATATTGCATAAAGTCACTAAGGTCTTTTTCTAGAACATCTTGACATTTTAGAAGTCTTAAGAAACAAATTTTTGTATCTTCTTTCAGTGTAACCGGTTACGGTTATAGGCGTAACAGGTTACGGTCACGCAGCCAGACTTCTTTTTGCTACTGGTTTTCTTTTTCTTTCCAACGTAACCGGTTACGGTTCTTGGTGTAACCGGTTACGAAAACGCATTTTTTAAATTTTCCCTTATAACGGTACAGCGTAACCGGTTACGGCCATTCTCGTAACCCGTTACGGCTGAAACAGTAGCATTTCTTCATTCTTTTTCAGTGCATACGAGTCAGATTTTATTTCATCCAATCATTGCATCTTTTCACATAATCTTATCCTTTCCTAAAGGTGTTAAGGCATTATATATACTCTCATTTTCAGATATCATATTCACCTCTTTCACTTTGCAATTATACACATTTATTCTCTCAAATTTCACACCAAGTGCTCTTTAATATTCAAACTTTCACATTGATATTTTTCTGCATTAGTGTTCCATACATGTCCAGAAAAATCTATATCATTGATCATAAACATTGAGCACTATACTATCATTGATAATTGCTTGAAAGGGAAGATCAATCAAGTGATTGATACATTGTTCTACTATTCAAACTCTTATACAAAATCAAATACTTGTTGTATTCTTGTTATCGAGGATTGTTGGAAACAAGTTAGACACTTTGAGAGGATTGTTCTCATAAGTGGTCTTAGTGAAGAATCCAAGAGGATTGTTCTTGGTCCAAGAGGATTGTTCTTGGTATTTGGTTAGGCTTGTACAAGATACCAACTATATTGAAATCTCTTACTGCGTAAGGGGACTGGAGTACTCTCGGTTTGTGAGGGGAACCAGGATATATCCTTGTGTCATTTATTTTTCTGCACTTTACTTCTTTTAGTAACATTACCATAAACCAGAAAAATAATCACTTTACACCATAAAACCGAAAAAGTTATAAAGTACCTAATTCACCCCCCCTCTTAGGCATATCTGATACTTACATTTGGCATCAGAGCAAGTTATAGGTAACTTGTTCCTAAAGATCCAGAATGGCTTCCGCAAATCAAAATCCGGTTTTCAGAGATGGTGGTTCTAACAACAAGCCTCCATTGTTTTGTGGTGAATACTTTGACTTTTGGAAAATCCGAATGAAGGCTCATCTAGAAGCACAAAGAGAAGAAGTATGGGAGGCTGTCCTACAAGGTCCTCATGTTCCTGTAACTGTCGTTAACGGTGTTGGATCGGATAAACCTAAAGCGTCATGGGATGATAACGATAGAAAAAGGGTTCTTGCTGACAAAAAGGCGGTCAATCTCCTTCAAGGTGCTCTTAGTATGGATGAATTTTTCCGAGTATCGGCATGTACAACATCAAAGGAAATATGGGATACTCTTGTAGAAACTCATGAAGGTACCACTGAAGTTAAAAGATCAAGATTGAATACTTTAAGCCAAGAGTACGAACTGTTTAGAATGAAGCCCAGAGAAACTATTCTCGATTTGCAAAAACGATTCGTACATTTGACAAATCACTTGAAGGCACTTGGTAAGACTCTTACTACCGAAGAACTTAATCTTAAAGTACTCAGATCTTTGACAAGGGAGTGGCAACCAAAAGTGACGGCGATATCCGAAAAGAAAAATTTATCAAAATTTACTTCCGCAACACTATTTGGAAAACTTCAAGAATATGAGACGGAACTTGGAAGATTGGAAAAGCATGAGAACTTAGAGAAGAAATCCAAAGGCATTGCATTAAAGGTAGATTCAAAGGAAAGCAAAATGAAAGATACATCGGATGACGATGAAAACTTCATGCTTCTTGTAAAAAGGTTAGGCAAATTTTTTGGTAATAAAAATAATATTGATAATGCTAACTTTGTCAAAATGAAGAAATTCTCAAAGCATAAGGATAAAGAAGCATCCACTTCATCACAAGAAGTAACATGCTATGAATGTGGGAAACAAGGACACATAAAGCCGGAGTGTCCAAAACTTTCTAAGAAGAATGGATTCAAAGGCAAGAAGGAATTCAAAAAGAAAAGGGCCTACATAGCATGGGAAGATAATGAAGTAAGTTCTTCATCGGACTCCGATAGTGACGAAAGTGCAAATCTAGCATTGATGGCATCACACCACTCCGATGATGAAGAAGGCGAGGCATGCTTGAAGACCACTTCAAACCTATGGTATCTAGATAGTGGTTGTTCAAAGCATATGACGGGAGACTTAAACCAATTTTCATATCTAAGGTTAAAGGCCAAGGGCTTTGTCACTTATGGAGACAACAATAAGGGAAGAATTCTTGGCAAAGGCAAAGTTGGTGCACCACCTTTCACATCAATTGAAGATGTTCTTTATGTTGAAGGACTAAAGCATAATCTTCTAAGCATTAGCCAACTTTGTGACAAAGGCTTCAAGATCAAATTCACTAAGGAGGAATGCTTGATCATCGATGAAGTCACCAATGAGGTAAAACTCAAAGGTACAAGAATTAATAACATTTTTATGATTTCTTTAAATGATTTATCTTTGAAAGTAAAATGTCTTTTGGTAAACAATAATGATTCATGGTTATGGCATAAAAGAGCAGCCCATATTCATATGGACCATTTAAATAAGTTAACCAAACATGATCTTGTTATTGGCTTACCTAAGATAAAGTTTGTCAAAGATAAATTATGCGACGCATGTCAAAAGGGAAAGCAAACCAAATCATCTTTCAAACCAAAGAATGTGGTGACTACAACAAGACCACTTCAATTATTGCATATGGATCTATTTGGTCCATCAAGGACAAGAAGCTTCGGAGGTAATGTATACGCTTTAGTTATTGTTGATGATTATTCTAGATATTCTTGGACTTTGTTTCTTGTGCAGAAAAGTGATGCTTTTAAAGCCTTTAAGAAGTATGTAAAACAAATCCAAAATGAGAAGTCATTAAAGATTGTATCCATAAGAAGTGATCATGGTGGAGAATTTCAAAATGCATCATTTGAAGAATTTTGTGAAGAACATGGTATCTCTCATAATTTTTCAGCACCAAGAACTCCACAACAAAATGGAGTAGTTGAAAGGAAGAATAGGTTTCTAGTGGAACTTGCAAGAACAATGCTTAGTGATGCAAATCTTTCTAAATACTTTTGGGCGGATGCGGTTAGTACGGCATGTTATGTTGGAAATCGAGTAATCATTAGACCTATCTTAAAGAAGACTCCATATGAACTCTTCAAAGGAAGAAATCCAAACATTGCTCACTTTCACATTTTTGGATGCAAGTGTTTTGTTCTCAACAATGACAAAGACAATCTTGGTAAGTTTGATGAGAAATCCGACGAAGGTATATTTCTTGGTTATTCTCTCTCTAGTGAAGCATATAGAATTTATAATAAAAGAACTTTAACTATTGAAGAATCCATGCATGTATCTTTTGATGAGACTAATACCTCCAAAGAGGAAATAGTTGTTTGTGATGATGATGATCCTTTAGATTTACCCTCGGAAGAACTTTCAAATGATACAATTGTGAAGGCACCGGAAGTTCAACAAGAAAGTGTTCAACAAGAGGATGTACAACAAGAATCAAACACCAATGATCTACCAAAAGAATGGAGAACTCATAGAGATCATCCTATTGATAAAGTTATTGGTGATATTAGCCAAGGAGTTGCAACAAGATTAAATCTCAAAGATGCTTGCTTACACATGGCTTTTGTTTCTCAAATTGAACCTTCCAAAGTTGATGAAGCCTTAGGAGACGATCAATGGATAAATGCAATGCAAGAAGAATTAAATCAATTCGAGAGAAATCAAGTTTGGGAACTTGTTCCTAGACCAACTAATAAACACATCATAGGTACTCGATGGGTGTTTAAGAACAAACTTGATGAGAATGGTATAATTGTTCGAAACAAAGCAAGATTGGTGGCCCAAGGTTATAATCAAGAAGAAGGAATCGACTTTGAAGAAACATTTGCTCCGGTTGCAAGGTTAGAAGCTATTCGTCTTTTACTTGCTTATGCATGTTCATTAAATTTTCAGCTTTATCAAATGGACGTCAAGAGCGCATTCTTGAATGGCTACATCAATGAAGAAGTCTATGTCAAACAACCCCCGGGATTTGAAGACTTCAAGAATCCTACACATGTCTTTAAGTTGAGAAAGGCTCTTTATGGCTTAAAGCAAGCACCAAGAGCATGGTATGATAGACTTAGCAATTTTTTGTGTGAAAAGGGTTTCGAAAAGGGTAAGGTTGATAAAACTTTGTTCATTAAGAAAATCAAGAGTAACACTTTATTGGTTCAAGTCTATGTTGATGATATCATTTTTGGATCGACTAACAAAGAAATGTGTGAGGAATTCTCATTGATGATGCAAGGAGAATTCGAGATGTCTATGATGGGAAAGATGAACTACTTTCTTGGACTACAAATTAAGCAACTCAAAGATGGAATCTTTATCAATCAATCCAAATATTGTAAAGAACTATTGAAGAAGTTTGATATGGACAATTGTAAAGCAATGAATACTCCCATGGGCTCCGGTACATATGTTGATCAAGATGAATCCGGCACTCCAATTGATATTACCAAGTATCGAGGTATGATTGGTTCTTTATTGTATTTGACGGCAAGCCGTCCTGACATAATGTTTAGTGTTTGTCTTTGTGCTCGCTTTCAAGCAAATCCAAAGGAATCACATCTTATGGCGGTTAAAAGGATCATGAAGTATCTCAAAGGAACGACCAACGTTGGCTTATGGTATCCTAAAGGTAGTGTTTGCAATTTAATTGGTTATTCTGACGCGGATTATGCAGGATGTAAAACTGATCGTAAAAGCACAAGTGGCACTTGTCACATTCTTGGAAATGCATTAGTATCATGGGCTTGTAAAAAGCAAGCATGTGTGGCTCTTAGCACGGCCGAAGCGGAATACATAGCAGCGGGTAGTTGTTGTGCACAAATTCTTTGGCTTAAGCAACAACTTCGTGACTACGGACTTGATCTCGGATGCATTCCTCTTCGATGCGATAACACAAGTGCAATTAATATCACAAAAAATTCGGTCATGCACTCAAGAACCAAACACATAGACATTCGACATCATTTTCTCCGAGACCATGTTCTTCAAGGAGATGTCGAAGTAACTTTTGTTGACACACATAACCAACTAGCAGATATTTTTACAAAGCCGCTGGCCAAAGAACCGTTCTTCAAAATTCGAAGAGAACTCGGTATTTTGGATGAATATGATATATGACAAACTAAAAACAACTCATCCACAAATCAAGTTAATCATTTAAGGTGCATGCTATCCATTTCTTCTACTTTAAATAGTTTTTTTTTATTATTTCGTTAATATTAGAAATATATCTAAATAATATTTGATTTATGTACCTTCCTTTAAATATTTTTGATTTTTCACTCAGTGTAACCGGTTACGGTTATAGGCGTAACCGGTTACGGTTTCGTGTTTTGGCCTTCCAGCTTTTCTGTGTGTCTCTGTTTCGTATGCGTAACCGGTTACGCCCCTATACGTAACCGGTTACACTGTTCAGGTTTTTATTTTTTTTATTTTTTATTTATTTTTAATGCTTTATTTATACTATATCTTTTGTGTTTATTTTGGTCAAATGATTCATTGCATCCACCTACCTCCATTCATTCTTCTTAAAACTCATTCTTATCTTTGACCACCCACTTAAATCCTTCCATTTACCAACAAAATCTCATTAAAAAATCACTATCATATATCTCCTATATATTACAAAACCCAAATAAGCACTTCCTCCAAAATCACTTATTTGGTACCAATACACCCAAATCCGAAAATACCATCCTTAAACCCTAATTTTTCAAAGCTTCATCCATGGCATCATCCAAGAGAGCTAGAGGAAAAGAAAAAGTTGTTGAAATCTCTGAGGAACCTCCAGCTCCTAAAGATCTCTCACTGAAACAACGCAGGTTGCTCGCAAAGTTCCGACAGCGTCCTCTTATTGAACCAAAATGTGGTAATCTCTCAACCTTTAAACCTCCAAGTTTTAATTTTCCAGAACTTCTTCAATATCAGGGGCTTGCTGAACTTATAGCTGATTCCGGTCCATTTTACCCGGACGCAGTGAAAGAATTTTATGCTCATTTTCATATTGAACCTGGTTGTGTCCTGACATCTAAGGTTCATGACACTACTCTTAGGCTGACATTAGAAGAATTAGGAACCGTTCTGAGTGTTCCTTCTACTGGTGAAAGAATTTTACCGGGCTTTACTCCAGGTTCTCAGGCTTTTGAAAATTATGCCAAAATGGATTATTTTTTCAGTATAGCTCGTATCTCACAGGAAGAATTTTATGCTCGACGTGCTCAGTACAGTTCATCCCAAAGAATAATCCTACCAAGCAAACAACTTTCTGTCAGTGACCGTATGCTTCACTATTTTCTTGCATACGTGCTTGTTCCAAAAAGTTCCAATCAATCCCAAATTGGTGACACTGAGATGCAACTGATGTTCGCAATCAAAAACCGTCTCAAGGTAAATTGGGCATATGTCTTTCTTTATCATATGGATTATCAAAGGAAACTCACATCTGGCCTTCCATATGCTCGACTCATTTCAAAGATTTTGGAAACTTGCAACACGCGTATCGGGAGAGAACCGGTCAAACCTATGGGTAGGAAACGTATGATAACATCCTCCATTTGTGACAAGAATATGGGAATTTTCCGAGATAGTGATGGACTTTACAAACACCTTGATGAAGCCACACCTCCACCTACTAACCCAATTCCATCTACAAATCCAATTCCACCTTCAAACCCAATTCCACCTTCAAACCCAACTCCACCTCCACCCGAAGGTTACACTAATGAGTTCCTTTACAACTATATGGTGGCAATGGAAGCTCGCTACAACACACGCCTTGACAATCATCGTGATGAAATTCTTGCCGCTATCTCCAATGCCAACCATAATGAAGAAGAAGAAGAAGGTGATGATGAAGGAGATGAGGAGATGCTTGATGATGACCAAAATATTTGATCTATATTTGCTTTATCTATGCTATTTCTTAGTTCTTAGTTCAAGTCTTTAGCTTTCTATGTTTTTATGTTTAATATGGTCTCTATGTTGGTTGTATTTTGCTTCTTTAGACAAAAATCGTTGGTTTACTTATAATGTTTAAAAGTACCTATTGCTTCGTCGTTTTAATGATAATCATCTATGTCTTGGTAATTCTTTATATGTGTATGATTTACTATGGTATAAATTTCACTTCTCTTTTTTCCCCATCCTTTTTGATAATAACAAAGGGGGAGAAGAGATTTGTATGTTGTATGTTGTTTGTTCAAAAATTTGCAGGCCCTTGTTAAATGACAAATAGATTCAATCCAAAATTTCAAGAGAATCATGGACTTAGGGGGAGTCATCAACATAGGGGGAGCCTTACATATTACTTAACAAAGTTCAAACAAAAACAACATTCAAAGCTTGGTTGTCATCATCAAAAAGGGGGAGAATGTAAACACAAGCTTCTCAATCAAATGGTTTTGATGAAGACAACATGGATATCTAACTATCAAGAAAGGATGAGAAAAAAAGATTCAAAGAGCATTCAATCCAAGTCTCAATATAGCATCAAGTTTGTTAAAACAACTTTTGAAGACTTTTGGAGTTAAGGTATAAACATGTTATTATCTTGATAAAATAGTGCTCAAAATACATACAATATTGCATAAAGTCACTAAGGTCTTTTTCTAGAACATCTTGACATTTTAGAAGTCTTAAGAAACAAATTTTTGTATCTTCTTTCAGTGTAACCGGTTACGGTTATAGGCGTAACCGGTTACGGTTACGGTCACGCAGCCAGACTTCTTTTTGCTACTGGTTTTCTTTTTCTTTCCAACGTAACCGGTTACGGTTCTTGGTGTAACCGGTTACGAAAACGCATTTTTTAAATTTTCCCTTATAACGGTACAGCGTAACCGGTTACGGCCATTCTCGTAACCCGTTACGGCTGAAACAGTAGCATTTCTTCATTCTTTTTCAGTGCATACGAGTCAGATTTTATTTCATCCAATCATTGCATCTTTTCACATAATCTTATCCTTTCCTAAAGGTGTTAAGGCATTATATATACTCTCATTTTCAGATATCATATTCACCTCTTTCACTTTGCAATTATACACATTTATTCTCTCAAATTTCACACCAAGTGCTCTTTAATATTCAAACTTTCACATTGATATTTTTCTGCATTAGTGTTCCATACATGTCCAGAAAAATCTATATCATTGATCATAAACATTGAGCACTATACTATCATTGATAATTGCTTGAAAGGGAAGATCAATCAAGTGATTGATACATTGTTCTACTATTCAAACTCTTATACAAAATCAAATACTTGTTGTATTCTTGTTATCGAGGATTGTTGGAAACAAGTTAGACACTTTGAGAGGATTGTTCTCATAAGTGGTCTTAGTGAAGAATCCAAGAGGATTGTTCTTGGTCCAAGAGGATTGTTCTTGGTATTTGGTTAGGCTTGTACAAGATACCAACTATATTGAAATCTCTTACTGCGTAAGGGGACTGGAGTACTCTCGGTTTGTGAGGGGAACCAGGATATATCCTTGTGTCATTTATTTTTCTGCACTTTACTTCTTTTAGTAACATTACCATAAACCAGAAAAATAATCACTTTACACCATAAAACCGAAAAAGTTATAAAGTACCTAATTCACCCCCCCTCTTAGGCATATCTGATACTTACATTTGGCATCAGAGCAAGTTATAGGTAACTTGTTCCTAAAGATCCAGAATGGCTTCCGCAAATCAAAATCCGGTTTTCAGAGATGGTGGTTCTAACAACAAGCCTCCATTGTTTTGTGGTGAATACTTTGACTTTTGGAAAATCCGAATGAAGGCTCATCTAGAAGCACAAAGAGAAGAAGTATGGGAGGCTGTCCTACAAGGTCCTCATGTTCCTGTAACTGTCGTTAACGGTGTTGGATCGGATAAACCTAAAGCGTCATGGGATGATAACGATAGAAAAAGGGTTCTTGCTGACAAAAAGGCGGTCAATCTCCTTCAAGGTGCTCTTAGTATGGATGAATTTTTCCGAGTATCGACATGTACAACATCAAAGGAAATATGGGATACTCTTGTAGAAACTCATGAAGGTACCACTGAAGTTAAAAGATCAAGATTGAATACTTTAAGCCAAGAGTACGAACTGTTTAGAATGAAGCCCAGAGAAACTATTCTCGATTTGCAAAAACGATTCGTACATTTGACAAATCACTTGAAGGCACTTGGTAAGACTCTTACTACCGAAGAACTTAATCTTAAAGTACTCAGATCTTTGACAAGGGAGTGGCAACCAAAAGTGACGGCGATATCCGAAAAGAAAAATTTATCAAAATTTACTTCCGCAACACTATTTGGAAAACTTCAAGAATATGAGACGGAACTTGGAAGATTGGAAAAGCATGAGAACTTAGAGAAGAAATCCAAAGGCATTGCATTAAAGGTAGATTCAAAGGAAAGCAAAATGAAAGATACATCGGATGACGATGAAAACTTCATGCTTCTTGTAAAAAGGTTAGGCAAATTTTTTGGTAATAAAAATAATATTGATAATGCTAACTTTGTCAAAAGGAAGAAATTCTCAAAGCATAAGGATAAAGAAGCATCCACTTCATCACAAGAAGTAACATGCTATGAATGTGGGAAACAAGGACACATAAAGCCGGAGTGTCCAAAACTTTCTAAGAAGAATGGATTCAAAGGCAAGAAGGAATTCAAAAAGAAAAGGGCCTACATAGCATGGGAAGATAATGAAGTAAGTTCTTCATCGGACTCCGATAGTGACGAAAGTGCAAATCTAGCATTGATGGCATCACACCACTCCGATGATGAAGAAGGCGAGGCATGCTTGAAGACCACTTCAAACCTATGGTATCTAGATAGTGGTTGTTCAAAGCATATGACGGGAGACTTAAACCAATTTTCAGATCTAAGGTTAAAGGCCAAGGGCTTTGTCACTTATGGAGACAACAATAAGGGAAGAATTCTTGGCAAAGGCAAAGTTGGTGCACCACCTTTCACATCAATTGAAGATGTTCTTTATGTTGAAGGACTAAAGCATAATCTTCTAAGCATTAGCCAACTTTGTGACAAAGGCTTCAAGATCAAATTCACTAAGGAGGAATGCTTGATCATCGATGAAGTCACCAATGAGGTAAAACTCAAAGGTACAAGAATTAATAACATTTTTATGATTTCTTTAAATGATTTATCTTTGAAAGTAAAATGTCTTTTGGTAAACAATAATGATTCATGGTTATGGCATAAAAGAGCAGCCCATATTCATATGGACCATTTAAATAAGTTAACCAAACATGATCTTGTTATTGGCTTACCTAAGATAAAGTTTGTCAAAGATAAATTATGCGACGCATGTCAAAAGGGAAAGCAAACCAAATCATCTTTCAAACCAAAGAATGTGGTGACTACAACAAGACCACTTCAATTATTGCATATGGATCTATTTGGTCCATCAAGGACAAGAAGCTTCGGAGGTAATGTATACGCTTTAGTTATTGTTGATGATTATTCTAGATATTCTTGGACTTTGTTTCTTGTGCAGAAAAGTGATGCTTTTAAAGCCTTTAAGAAGTATGCAAAACAAATCCAAAATGAGAAGTCATTAAAGATTGTATCCATAAGAAGTGATCATGGTGGAGAATTTCAAAATGCATCATTTGAAGAATTTTGTGAAGAACATGGTATCTCTCATAATTTTTCAGCACCAAGAACTCCACAACAAAATGGAGTAGTTGAAAGGAAGAATAGGTTTCTAGTGGAACTTGCAAGAACAATGCTTAGTGATGCAAATCTTCCTAAATACTTTTGGGCGGATGCGGTTAGTACGACATGTTATGTTGGAAATCGAGTAATCATTAGACCTATCTTAAAGAAGACTCCATATGAACTCTTCAAAGGAAGAAATCCAAACATTGCTCACTTTCACATTTTTGGATGCAAGTGTTTTGTTCTCAACAATGACAAAGACAATCTTGGTAAGTTTGATGAGAAATCCGACGAAGGTATATTTCTTGGTTATTCTCTCTCTAATAAAGCATATAGAATTTATAATAAAAGAACTTTAACTATTGAAGAATCCATGCATGTATCTTTTGATGAGACTAATACCTCCAAAGAGGAAATAGTTGTTTGTGATGATGATGATCCTTTAGATTTACCCTCGGAAGAACTTTCAAATGATACAATTGTGAAGGCACCGGAAGTTCAACAAGAAAGTGTTCAACAAGAGGATGTACAACAAGAATCAAACACCAATGATCTACCAAAAGAATGGAGAACTCATAGAGATCATCCTATTGATAAAGTTATTGGTGATATTAGCCAAGGAGTTGCAACAAGATTAAATCTCAAAGATGCTTGCTTACACATGGCTTTTGTTTCTCAAATTGAACCTTCCAAAGTTGATGAAGCCTTAGGAGACGATCAATGGATAAATGCAATGCAAGAAGAATTAAATCAATTCGAGAGAAATCAAGTTTGGGAACTTGTTCCTAGACCAACTAATAAACACATCATAGGTACTCGATGGGTGTTTAAGAACAAACTTGATGAGAATGGTATAATTGTTCGAAACAAAGCAAGATTGGTGGCCCAAGGTTATAATCAAGAAGAAGGAATCGACTTTGAAGAAACATTTGCTCCGGTTGCAAGGTTAGAAGCTATTCGTCTTTTACTTGCTTATGCATGTTCATTAAATTTTCAGCTTTATCAAATGGACGTCAAGAGCGCATTCTTGAATGGCTACATCAATGAAGAAGTCTATGTCAAACAACCCCCGGGATTTGAAGACTTCAAGAATCCTACACATGTCTTTAAGTTGAGAAAGGCTCTTTATGGCTTAAAGCAAGCACCAAGAGCATGGTATGATAGACTTAGCAATTTTTTGTGTGAAAAGGGTTTCGAAAAGGGTAAGGTTGATAAAACTTTGTTCATTAAGAAAATCAAGAGTAACACTTTATTGGTTCAAGTCTATGTTGATGATATCATTTTTGGATCGACTAACAAAGAAATGTGTGAGGAATTCTCATTGATGATGCAAGGAGAATTCGAGATGTCTATGATGGGAAAGATGAACTACTTTCTTGGACTACAAATTAAGCAACTCAAAGATGGAATCTTTATCAATCAATCCAAATATTGTAAAGAACTATTGAAGAAGTTTGATATGGACAATTTTAAAGCAATGAATACTCCCATGGGCTCCGGTACATATGTTGATCAAGATGAATCCGGCACTCCAATTGATATTACCAAGTATCGAGGTATGATTGGTTCTTTATTGTATTTGACGGCAAGCCGTCCTGACATAATGTTTATTGTTTGTCTTTGTGCTCGCTTTCAAGCAAATCCAAAGGAATCACATCTTATGGCGGTTAAAAGGATCATGAAGTATCTCAAAGGAACGACCAACGTTGGCTTATGGTATCCTAAAGGTAGTGTTTGCAATTTAATCGGTTATTCTGACGCGGATTATGCAGGATGTAAAACTGATCGTAAAAGCACAAGTGGCACTTGTCACATTCTTGGAAATGCATTAGTATCATGGGCTTGTAAAAAGCAAGCATGTGTGGCTCTTAGCACGGCCGAAGCGGAATACATAGCAGCGGGTAGTTGTTGTGCACAAATTCTTTGGCTTAAGCAACAACTTCGTGACTACGGACTTGATCTCTGATGCATTCCTCTTCGATGCGATAACACAAGTGCAATTAATATCACAAAAAATTCGGTCATGCACTCAAGAACCAAACACATAGACATTCGACATCATTTTCTCCGAGACCATGTTCTTCAAGGAGATGTCGAAGTAACTTTTGTTGACACACATAACCAACTAGCAGATATTTTTACAAAGCCGCTGGCCAAAGAACCGTTCTTCAAAATTCGAAGAGAACTCGGTATTTTGGATGAATATGATATATGACAAACTAAAAACAACTCATCCACAAATCAAGTTAATCATTTAAGGTGCATGCTATCCATTTCTTCTACTTTAAATAGTTTTTTTTATTATTTCGTTAATATTAGAAATATATCTAAATAATATTTGATTTATGTACCTTCCTTTAAATATTTTTGATTTTTCACTCAGTGTAACCGGTTACGGTTATAGGCGTAACCGGTTACGGTTTCGTGTTTTGGCCTTCCAGCTTTTCTGTGTGTCTCTGTTTCGTATGCGTAACCGGTTACGCCCCTATACGTAACCGGTTACACTGTTCAGGTTTTTATTTTTTTTATTTTTTATTTATTTTTAATGCTTTATTTATACTATATCTTTTGTGTTTATTTTGGTCAAATGATTCATTGCATCCACCTACCTCCATTCATTCTTCTTAAAACTCATTCTTATCTTTGACCACCCACTTAAATCCTTCCATTTACCAACAAAATCTCATTAAAAAATCACTATCATATATCTCCTATATATTACAAAACCCAAATAAGCACTTCCTCCAAAATCACTTATTTGGTACCAATACACCCAAATCCGAAAATACCATCCTTAAACCCTAATTTTTCAAAGCTTCATCCATGGCATCATCCAAGAGAGCTAGAGGAAAAGAAAAAGTTGTTGAAATCTCTGAGGAACCTCCAGCTCCTAAAGATCTCTCACTGAAACAACGCAGGTTGCTCGCAAAGTTCCGACAGCGTCCTCTTATTGAACCAAAATGTGGTAATCTCTCAACCTTTAAACCTCCAAGTTTTAATTTTCCAGAACTTCTTCAATATCAGGGGCTTGCTGAACTTATAGCTGATTCCGGTCCATTTTACCCGGACGCAGTGAAAGAATTTTATGCTCATTTTCATATTGAACCTGGTTGTGTCCTGACATCTAAGGTTCATGACACTACTCTTAGGCTGACATTAGAAGAATTAGGAACCGTTCTGAGTGTTCCTTCTACTGGTGAAAGAATTTTACCGGGCTTTACTCCAGGTTCTCAGGCTTTTGAAAATTATGCCAAAATGGATTATTTTTTCAGTATAGCTCGTATCTCACAGGAAGAATTTTATGCTCGACGTGCTCAGTACAGTTCATCCCAAAGAATAATCCTACCAAGCAAACAACTTTCTGTCAGTGACCGTATGCTTCACTATTTTCTTGCATACGTGCTTGTTCCAAAAAGTTCCAATCAATCCCAAATTGGTGACACTGAGATGCAACTGATGTTCGCAATCAAAAACCGTCTCAAGGTAAATTGGGCATATGTCTTTCTTTATCATATGGATTATCAAAGGAAACTCACATCTGGCCTTCCATATGCTCGACTCATTTCAAAGATTTTGGAAACTTGCAACACGCGTATCGGGAGAGAACCGGTCAAACCTATGGGTAGGAAACGTATGATAACATCCTCCATTTGTGACAAGAATATGGGAATTTTCCGAGATAGTGATGGACTTTACAAACACCTTGATGAAGCCACACCTCCACCTACTAACCCAATTCCATCTACAAATCCAATTCCACCTTCAAACCCAATTCCACCTTCAAACCCAACTCCACCTCCACCCGAAGGTTACACTAATGAGTTCCTTTACAACTATATGGTGGCAATGGAAGCTCGCTACAACACACGCCTTGACAATCATCGTGATGAAATTCTTGCCGCTATCTCCAATGCCAACCATAATGGAGAAGAAGAAGAAGGTGATGATGAAGGAGACGAGGAGATGCTTGATGATGACCAAAATATTTGATCTATATTTGCTTTATCTATGCTATTTCTTAGTTCTTAGTTCAAGTCTTTAGCTTTCTATGTTTTTATGTTTAATATGGTCTCTATGTTGGTTGTATTTTGCTTCTTTAGGCAAAAATCGTTGGTTTACTTATAATGTTTAAAAGTACCTATTGCTTCGTCGTTTTAATGATAATCATCTATGTCTTGGTAATTCTTTATATGTGTATGATTTACTATGGTATAAATTTCACTTCTCTTTTTTCCCCATCCTTTTTGATAATAACAAAGGGGGAGAAGAGATTTGTATGTTGTATGTTGTTTGTTCAAAAATTTGCAGGCCCTTGTTAAATGACAAATAGATTCAATCCAAATTTTCAAGAGAATCATGGACTTAGGGGGAGTCATCAACATAGGGGGAGCCTTACATATTACTTAACAAAGTTCAAACAAAAACAACATTCAAAGCTTGGTTGTCATCATCAAAAAGGGGGAGAATGTAAACATAAGCTTCTCAATCAAATGGTTTTGATGAAGACAACATGGATATCTAACTATCAAGAAAGGATGAGAAAAAAAGATTCAAAGAGCATTCAATCCAAGTCTCAATATAGCATCAAGTTTGTTAAAACAACTTTTGAAGACTTTTGGAGTTAAGGTATAAACATGTTATTATCTTGATAAAATAGTGCTCAAAATACATACAATATTGCATAAAGTCACTAAGGTCTTTTTCTAGAACATCTTGACATTTTATAAGTCTTAAGAAACAAATTTTTGTATCTTCTTTCAGTGTAACCGGTTACGGTTATAGGCGTAACCGGTTACGGTCACGCAGCCAAACTTCTTTTTGCTACTGGTTTTCTTTTTCTTTCCAGCGTAACCGGTTACGGTTCTTGGTGTAACCAGTTACGAAAACGCATTTTTTAAATTTCCCTTATAACAGTACAGCGTAACCGGTTACGGCCATTCTCGTAACCCGTTACGGCTGAAACAGTAGCATTTCTTCATTCTTTTTCAGTGCATACGAGTCAGATTTTATTTCATCCAATCATTGCATCTTTTCACATAATCTTATCCTTTCCTAAAGGTGTTAAGGCATTATATATACTCTCATTTTCAGATATCATATTCACCTCTTTCACTTTGCAATTATACACATTTATTCTCTCAAATTTCACACCAAGTGCTCTTTAATATTCAAACTTTCACATTGATATTTTTCTGCATTAGTGTTCCATACATGTCCAGAAAAATCTATATCATTGATCATAAACATTGAGCACTATACTATCATTGATAATTGCTTGAAAGGGAAGATCAATCAAGTGATTGATACATTGTTCTACTATTCAAACTCTTATACAAAATCAAATACTTGTTGTATTCTTGTTATCCAGGATTGTTGGAAACAAGTTAGACACTTTGAGAGGATTGTTCTCATAAGTGGTCTTAGTGAAGAATCCAAGAGGATTGTTCTTGGTCCAAGAGGATTGTTCTTGGTATTTGGTTAGGCTTGTACAAGATACCAACTATATTGAAATCTCTTACTGCGTAAGGGGACTGGAGTACTCTCGGTTTGTGAGGGGAACCAGGATATATCCTTGTGTCATTTATTTTTCTGCACTTTACTTCTTTTAGTAACATTACCATAAACCAGAAAAATAATCACTTTACACCATAAAACCGAAAAAGTTATAAAGTACCTAATTCACTCTCCCTCTTAGGCATATCTGATACTTACATGCTAGAGCTAGTAAGTGGGCCACACCATAAACTTGTTTCCCAACTATGATGACAAGGAAGTGGGCCACACCACAAACTTGTTTCCCAGCTATGATGACAAGGGAGTGGGCCACACCAGAAAACTTGTTTCCCAACTACTATGATGACAAGGGAGTGGGCCACACCACAAAACTTGTTTCCCAACTACTATGATGACAAGGAAGTGGGCCACACCACAAACTTGTTTCCCAACTACTATGATGACAAAGAAGTGGGCCACACCACAAACTTGTTTCCCAACTACGATGATGACAAGGAAGTGGGTCGCACCACAAACTTGTTTCCCAACTACGATGACAAGGAAGTGGGCCGCACCACAAACTTGTTTTCCAACCGCGGTAGGGAGTAGGTATATCGCCCGCGACGACTTACTAGTGCTATAGTAAGTGGGTTACCTACGAACTGCAAACCCTTGCTTGTACCATAGCAAATCCCCTGGCAGTGATATAAAGCTACGTCTCTTTGCATATAGGGATTTATTTTCCCTGATCACAAGGTTTCTCAAACAGTTCTTCAATTGGGTTTATCACGTTAGTCCCTGGGCAGTGATCTTCTTCGAAACATCATCAATAACACGCAAAGGTTCTTTTTTTTCTCTTCCAAACTTACTAACATACTTCAACTAGCATCACTAACAGTCATGCATGATTCAATTGCATATCTCATTCATACATAATGCATATACATACATCGCTCTCATTTATTTTGAGAAGCTCACTGCATCATACATCACATGCATCATGCCATTGCATAAAATTCAGGTTGCCTTTTTAGGCCGTGCTATAACCAAAACATAGTGGTTCCTTTCAAAAGCATCTGCTTCACATCCAAGAAAAAGAGGGGTATTTACCTTGGATGGCATCTTTAAGCCCATCTTCCACAGAACTCCTCTCTAACATATGCAAATTTCAAGGCATTCTCAGTGTTCAATCATCTTCTACCTTTAGATCACGATAGGCAGACGTGCCTATCCGACTCTTCAGGTTTAAGAAGATTGAACAGGGGCAGCTGTCATACCCCAAAATTTGCCCATCTCATTTCATCATCAAGAATTCAAGGCTCAAGGAATACTCTCCTAATCCAAGATCCACAAAAACTAGGGTTTGTATTTTATCAAAGGATTTTGAATCTCCAGGGCCTCGAATTTATCTCAAGGTCTCTCATATGTCTCAAAGTATCTCCATGTCAATTATCAAACTTCAATCCCAAGGATTTCCCATTCAAATGCTCAGATGATCAATAATCGACTATGTTGACCTAAAAGTCAACTATAGTCAAAATACAGTCAAACTTCAAGTTTTTTGGTCAACATCAAGTACGTGAGGTTATATCCATCATTTGATCAAAGGTTGATCATGATCCATTAATAAATACCCAGAAATGAACAAATGCAAAGGTTCAAATTAGGGTTTTTTATAGGAGAAAGTCAACTCAACTTTGACTGGTCATAACTTTCACATGGAGCATCAAAAATTTCCCAACCAAAGCCTATTTTGGAGGAAATTTGATTCTCTACAACTTTGTCTCTCACAAGCCAAGGCCAGAAATGCATCATTTGGGAGATATGGTACAGGAGATTATAGGTCCTCCGAAAAGTCAACGAAAAACACCTTTTAGGTCAAAGCTCATAACTTGAGCATGGAAGCTTCAATTGAGGTGAAACCAAAAGGATCATTTAGAGGAGACATTAAAATTTCTAAATTGATCAAGAACACCTCCATAGGGTTAAAATTGAGAGAGATACGCATGGTTGAAGTTGAGTAATTTTCAAGATATGCATGAAACCCTAATTGATCAAAACTTGGTTTTTGAACTAATGTGCCTAAGATTTGCACTCCAAACGTGTCCATGGCCCATAAAAGGATTCTTAAACCTTTTATTTTATTTTTATTATATTTATTTTTATTTATTTGAATTTTCATTCATTTAAACATTAATAAATTATATAAATACGAAATAAATAAGTTTTAATCAAAGATTCAATTGCCAATCAAATCCAATCATCCAATAATTATAATATTGATCAAATTTCGTAACATTTGAGATGGGAAAGAGAAGGATACAAGATTGGACCAAGATAGAAAGTTTTAATATAAAATTTTCAATCAAATTTGATTTTTATTCAAGGGCTTGATCTTATTCTATTCTTACAACCCTAATACTATCATATATATATTGTTAACACACCACAAGAGAGGGGGGACAAAAAAATTGGCCAAGGAGGCCAGGGTTTCAAGTGCAAAAATATTCAAGAATAGGTGAGTTTTCATATCCATCATTCCAAGTAATCTCAAGGTTCAAAACTCATCCTGTTCCATTCTTGGTACATCATAGAGTAGATCCAGGTAATATGCATCATTGCATCACGTGTGCAATTTGTGTTCCATGTGTATCACTTTTGTTCATATTCTTGAAATTCGTAAATCATATATCACGACATTATAAGGAGATTTGAGACTACTAACATGTTTCTGAATTGATTTAGAATAGTTATGATGCTTTACATGTGAGTTTGGGGACCGAAACCATAAACCACCATTGCTAGGGCATAAGAGAAATTCTCCTTCGTTCTCACGTTTACAGCGTGATTTCCATCAAACCACCACCACCATCGTGATCGCAAGGTCCCATTTAGATAATCTGGAATCTTGTTTGGATTTTATTCATTGATTTTTGTAGGTTACAATGATTGGCCATGGATTCTTGAAGAATCCGCAGGAAAACTCGCAATAAAATGCGCAACAAAATCCGCAGGTGGAGTGAGAGTGACGATGAACAGTTACCTGGGATATTTGACTGCATGCGTGGCAGTTTCCACCTTTTCCATTCGCCAGTCAAACGCGCGTGGGGCCAGGTTTTAACTTTGTCAATTAAATACTGTTTTTCATATTTATTGTTTCTGGTTGGATTCATATCAGCATGTGCACGCAGCCTGGTTGGTCATACGTAAGTGCTGGTATTCCCTAGGTCCTGGGTTCGAACCAGGTTTGTCACAATATATTTTTTAGACCATTTAGATTGTAGATCTAGTACATACGCCTTCACACGCACCTACGCTGCACCCTCAATTACCACCATCAGATCTCCCACAATCCTGATCTAACGTACACAAGGATGAAGGTTTACCATGGACTTCAAGGATTCACTACACAGGATTGCTTCCCAGGTTTTATTTAATTTTTTTTTACATATATTATTATATAACTCATCTTAATTATTTATAGGTATATATGTAATTTATTTATTTATTAGATTAATAATGTATATATTTAAATTAGGATTAGGCTATAATCATTAGAATTATCTTCCCCGACTATTTTTGCCGATTAATTCGATTTAATTAATTTTAAACCAATTTTAATTGTTAAAAATCACAAAAAACCCTAGAGAAATATATTAAGTGTTAGGGTTTGCCCAATCCCACTGGCCATTGGCCAAAGTATTAGGATTAGGGTTCTCTAATCATCTTAGGTTTTAGCCAAACCATTTTAGAATTTTATTTGCTTCGATTAAATTAATTGATCGCGGTGGGTAATTACCGATTGTTTAATTAATTAAGTTCAAATCATTTATTTAAAATACAAAGTTTATTTTGCTAAATGGTTTTAACCATCTTATTGGTTACGATGATTAGCATACTTCCCTTTATCAAATTCATTATTATTTGTAATTAAACCTATTGATTACGAGGGATAATGATAAAATTAAATAATTAAAATAATTAAAACACATCAATTTGTTAACGGTGATAATCGAATCAATCGATTAGAATAATTAGCAATGCTTTTATTAATCTATTAATTATGGTGATCAAACCTATTGATCATCGCGATTAATAGTACAAATTCAAACCAGGGTTGTACGCCCAAATCTAAAACACTTCAAACCAAACTACGGATTTTCATCTCTTCAATACTGCGACTTTCAAACTACGATAAAGTAATTCAAAATACCTTGCGAACTTCGCATTTCAAAAACTACGATAGGCCATTCAAAAAGCCTTCAAAATAACTTCATAATCAATTCTAAGGCGTACAACCCTGTTCCCGAACTACGTTGACTATGATTCTCCCTAAGGAGATACGTAGACACTTGGCAACAAGGCGAGTCCCCCTCCTCCAAACCCTAATCATGTTCAAATAATCAGCTTTTAGCCTTATTAACTTTTTGTCACTTTTCTTTATGTTTAACCATAAACCTTAGCCTTATAATGCGACCCTTAGGAAAGGGTTGAGGGTGCCTAACACCTTCCCTCGACCTGATTATAATAATCTTACCCTGAATCTTTATACTGCGTAGGGTTTCCTATTCGCCCTGGTAGAATAGGTGGCGACCCTAAATCTTTAATTTTTAGGGCAGGTTGCTACAATATACACTGAATTTATTATAAATAATGTGGAATGCTTATTTCTTCAATGCTCACTCAACATATAAACTTTCATTCTGATATAGAACATTATAATATGACAAATTAAGTTATATTAGAAGATCAAATTACACGTTCAATGCTAGACAATAATTCTTCAGCACATTATCCATATTTTTCTCTTTCATTGTTAAAACTTGTTTTGATATCGTAGGTTGGCCATAACTAAAGAAAAAAGTCAACACAATTCAACCTCTTTTTCATGTGTTTTTCTCACCTTTAGAAGACACCTGAAGAAAATTGGCCAGGTCATCCACCAGACCTCGACAGACTTATAGTATTTGATTGTGTAGCATATGCTCACATCAGGCGAGACAAGTTCGAACCTAGAACTCTGAGATGTATGTTCCTTTGATACCTTGAAGGAGTCAAAGCTTATAGGTTGTGGTGCCTATAACTAGGTCATATGAGGTGTATCACAAGTCGAGATGTAGTTTTCAATGAAACTGAGATGGTTTTGAATAAAAGTGATGAGATAATCGAAGTACGAAGATATCTAAAGAAGAGGTGGAACAAGAAGAGATTCATGTTGAGTTGGAGCATATTGATGTTGAATTTCATTTTCCAAATGAAGTCAAGGAAGAAGCACAAGGTGTTGAAGAAATTGTTGATGACTACCTACTGGCAAGAGACAAGTCAAAAAGAGTCATCAAGCCACCTCTAGGACTTCGTTATGCAGATTTCATAGCATTTTCTTTAATCTTAGCTAGTGAGGTAATTGATGAAGAACCTAGAGATTTCAAGGAAGCTGCAAGGATTTGAAATAAGACTAAATGGGTGAAATCCATGGATGATGAGACAAAATTTCTTCATGATAACTACAAGAGCTGATCGGGAAACCTGTAGGAGCTAGGCTCAAAGGAACCAGGAAAGCGAAAATAATCCTCATAATGTCACCAGTTGGAACCCGCCATCGAAAGGGTGGTTAAAGTGCAATGTGGATGCGAGGTTTAATAAACAATGGGGTACAACTAACAGATGTTGGTGTTGTGGGATAAAAGTGGAAATTTCATTGTTGCAGGGGTTGCTTGGGATATTGGTACTCTCTTCATTCTTGAAGCGGAAGCTTCGGCCATTAAAGAAGTTATCGAAGGTGCTATAGTTATGCACTTGGAAAATGTCATTTTTGAAAGCGACGCTCAACAGGTGGTGCAAGCCATCCATTCCCAAGATAAGGGTTATTCTGAGTTTAGTTTAATTATTATGTCTATTAGAAACTTTTTACATGTTTTTTCCAACTTCGAGGTGAAGTTCATTAAGTGTCCAGCGAATTTGGTTGTTCACTCCCTTACGAAGGCGGCCAATTCTTGATCTAGACGTAGTGTTATAAACTTGATTCCTCCTTGTATTCAACCTCTTATTTTGAATGAAATGCGTTGAGTTTGTTTTTGTCAAAAAGTAATATATATTTATATATATATATATATATATATATATATATATATATATATATATATATATATATATATATATATATATATATATATATATATATATATATATATATATATATATATATATATATATATATATATATATATTATTTTGTTTAATATGACCGTTTGATCAATTATTTTAACGATTGAGATTTGGTGTCAAATTAAACTTTGATACATTGGTATCATTTGATCTTATGGATATATGAGGACGAATCAAATTAGAACTTTGCTTATAATGAAAACTGTGAACTTCTAATAATTTTTTTTTTTTAAAATCAAGAAATATATTAAAAAGGATCAAAAGGATTCAATAGCTATTAAATTTAAATTAATGACTCATATTTATTTCATATTTTAAATATATATTACATAAATATCTCGTTCACATCAATTAAATATTTTTAAAATGTGAAGCTAATCTGAATTATTAATTTAAATTTAATGGTTACGTAAAGATTTTGTATATCGTATCTCTAGAATCTGCTACGATATATTGGATGTAATATTATAATTAATTAATACACAAAAATTGAAAAACTAAAAATCATAAATGATGCAATAGGTTATATGAGATGGCAACTAAGTGGGATATCACGTGTACAGGGGTTTTGTTCCATATAAACATCTAAAATTAATTCAAATTGATCAAGCCAAAAATCTATTATTATCTATTATTAATATATAAAAGCAAAAGTACCTGGAAATTCCATTTAAAACCCTCTGATAAATGTACTAAAACTTTTCTTATTCCGTGGGTAGAAATGACTTTTTGCAAAATAACTCAATATTATTGATTTGGCATTTATTATTGCTGATGTGTTGCTCCCTTAATTTTTGTTGGTATTTTATATTTATTTTTATTGGTTGTTATTAAGTTATTTATTTACACACATTACAAAACTCTAATAACTACTATTAAATGCATAGAGTTATTCCAAAATTTGGAATGATGAGTTTTATGTTTTTGAAAACCCAAATACCTCCACTAACGAAAAATACAATTACTCCTACCCATCTATATTTCTATAGTTGGGTTATATATTTAATGAATCAATGGAATTCACTCTTCAATTTATCTTTTTCAGGTTTTCAAATTCTTTTCCATAGTAGGATTTTAATTTGCATATCTGTTTTTGTGTCTTTTTTATTTCGATTTTAATTTGCCAAATCAAGTGAAATATGTTTTGTTATTGCAACCTTTTAAGCATTGACATGCCCAATCGATTATGTGAAAGACATCGATGAGCCGTGGGAGACAGCAGTTAGGTGTAACTATATACGGTCTGCAACAAGTTTTTTCTGATTTTTTTATTTGTGTAATTTTTTTTGATGGGTAGTTCATTGTACTGAAATATTGCTTTATGGTACTAAGTTTGATTTTAGCATAGATATGGGAACTCTTTCAACTTCACTCATGGAAAGGTAAATGAGACAAGGTGATTGAGGGCATTGGAAGAATGAAATTTTAATTGTTTTAGTTGAATTTTAATAGAACATCTCAAATGTTGAAGCCTAAAATGTAGGCTGGAGCAAAAACGTGAAGAGTTTTTATTTTGAATTGTATTTTATGTCTTATTATTCTAATTGGATCTGATCTTTTGTATTTCCAGATCATTGAGGTGAGAAGGCTGCTATGAGTAGTAAAATTATCAGAAATTGCAGTTTGTCCACAATCTGCTGTTTCATATTTTTTCTGTTGTTTCATGTTTCTTCTATTGTCCATAATCTGTCCACAATATGTTCGTGAAAATTCTTCTATTGTCCACAATCTGCTGTTTCATTTTTTATACTGAAATCGCGGGTTCTACAGAAATTGCAGTTTGTTCATGAAAGTGTTTGTGTGAATGATATGTTTCATAGCAATGTATATATTATGATTGTTTTTTTAGAATATTTGGTCGTTGATTATTGTTTTAATAACATTTTGAGGTTTATGAAATTATAATTTTTTGATTTTTTTTTGCATTTAGTTGGTGATTAGAAGTAAGATTCATTCTTAGACACTATCGAATGGATTTAATTTAATGATGAGTGGAAGAGGGTTTGGATTACCACCACCAGCAAACTCAAACAAACTCAAACTTTAGAGTCGCTATCTTCCTGCATCTATTCATATTCTCTCCAATAAAGACTAATAAATTTAGTTGATCAATTTTATTCTATTTTATTTTATTTTATTCTTTATCATCAAATGTCATAAGAGTCATTAATGAATTCTGGTAGTAATAAATACATAAAATCAAAATTATAAAATATATTTATAATTGTTATTAATTTAAAAATATATAGTTTACCTAAATAGTAGTATCATAATATAATTTTGTCGTGTTATGTGAGTGAATTCAATTAGATTTTCAGGTATTCTTGTATTAATTAAAAATATTTTCAGTAATTTTATATTTGTGTTATTTATTTAAATATTTTGTTTAATTATATTAATATTTAAAATTTACTAAAAAAAATTAAAAACATATTAATTAATTCTCTATGAAATTTTGCGTAAAAATAAATAGATTCTCTAAAAATATAAAAAATCAGTTTGACTATAAAATTTTAATTATTGTAATTAACGGAAAAAATATCCCTAAAATAAAAAAATGGAACGATATCACGTCTAATACGTTCAATACCTATTAATTTAATTTTAAAATCTTTAAATTATTGATATAATTGTAAAAAATGTTATTTAATATTTGAATATTTCCCATTATTGTGTTTTGTGCTTACTAAATAAATCTTACAATTAAATAATATGTTAATTTAATTTTAAAATCTTGATAGTAAATTTTAAAATTTAACCTATGTTCATCAGACCAAGTATGTGAAAGAACTTCAAAAGAAGTTTAATCTTTCAGAAAGCAAAGAAGCAAAGACTCCTATGCATCCAACGTGTGTTCTAGGTAAAGATGAGGTAAGTAAGAAAGTAAATCAGAAGCTCTGCAACCCAACAAAAAGTATTACAAAATCCAAATCATGATTAATTTTATTATTTATAATATATAGTGAAAAATGACGTTTTAAATTTGCTAATATAACACTAATTTTAAGGTAAAAATATAAATCTATAAATAAAAAAACCTAAATATAATTTCAATGGATGACTCAATTATAACTTTTTCAATTTCAAATTTAAAAATTAAACCTAGAGAATTTTTAGAATAAAGGAGTTTTAATATCTAATCTGACAATTATAATTATATATTACTCTATCTAATGAAAGAGTTTTAATATCTAATCTTAACAAGTATAATTATATATTACTCTTTATAATTAAAGAGTTTTAATAATATAATTGTTTTTAATAATAAAATTGCAACTTATATATTGTGTCTCTTTTTAAAAAAATTGTATTAAATCATTATTATTGAATTGAAAACTAAATCATATTATTATAATTTCACACGTTATTTTTTATGCAAATCAATCCGTTTATGATGTTTGTACATAGACTTTATTACTAAAATAAATATTTCAGTTATTTACTAAATTTTTATTTAAGTTTTTATTTTTAAAATTTAGTAATACATTAACTATAGTTAAAACTACTATTAAAATATAATTAATTATATTAAAATTTCAATTTATCAATAAAGATTAGTGTTTTTTTATGATAAAACGATATCATTTATACTAAAAAAAATATGTTATAGATGTTTGTATATGATAAAAGATCATGAGACAATTATGATAGAAACATGCATAATTTTTTAATGAAAAATATAAATTTATCATTCTTTTTACATTTCTACAATTATATATTATCATTTTATTTAATTAGTACATGTAATATAAAGTTTTATCACCGCATCAAAAGTAAATTTTACCTCTTTATAAAAACGTATAAAATAAAATACATTAATTGTAACAATTTTAATTATTATAATAATATACATTAATACTTGAAACTTTTAAGTATTTGACGGGAGCTGTCATACATTTTAGATTTGAAAAAAATGAGATAATTTCTCAAATAGGTTTAATAAATTTTATTCTCTAACTATGTTTAATTTCTTAATTAAAATTATATTTTTTAAAACTTATAAAATTATATTTTTTATATTATAATAATATACATTAAATGTAAAAACTTTTAAGCATTTGACAAAAGCGTTCATACATTTTAGGTTTGGGAAAATGAGCTAATATCTCAAACAAGTTTAATAAAGTTTTAGAATTAACTCATTTAGATTCAACTGAGGTTTGAATTGACGGGTAGATGTGATATTTCTTTTACTACTGTTTTATAAAATTGAAGCAGGCCACATGTCAGAAAAGAAGTGTACTTGCAAAATTTTAAAGTGTAAAAAATAATTTAGTTTTTCAATTTAAAATATTTTTACTGTAAAAGTAATTGAAGAGTTGTCTTTTTAACTTAATGCAATAATACTTAGTATCATTTTTAAACAAATTTTATTTCAAGTTTAAATATTTAATCTATTATTATCTATTATTAATATATAAAAGCAAAAGTACCTGGAAATTCCATTTAAAACCCTCTGATAAATGTACTAAAACTTTTCTTATTCCGTGGGTAGAAATGACTTTTTGCAAAATAACTCAATATTATTGATTTGGCATTTATTATTGCTGATGTGTTGCTCCCTTAATTTTTGTTGGTATTTTATATTTATTTTTATTGGTTGTTATTAAGTTATTTATTTACACAAATTACAAAACTCTAATAACTACTATTAAATGCATAGAGTTATTCCAAAATTTGGAATGATGAGTTTTATGTTTTTGAAAACCCAAATACCTCCACTAACGAAAAATACAATTACTCATACCCATCTATATTTCTATAGTTGGGTTATATATTTAATGAATCAATGGAATTCACTCTTCAATTTATCTTTTTCAGGTTTTCAAATTCTTTTCCATAGTAGGATTTTAATTTGCATATCTGTTTTTGTGTCTTTTTTATTTCGATTTTAATTTGCCAAATCAAGTGAAATATGTTTTGTTATTGCAACCTTTTAAGCATTGACATGCCCAATCGATTATGTGAAAGACATCGATGAGCCGTGGGAGACAGCAGTTAGGTGTAACTATATACGGTCTGCAACAAGTTTTTTCTGATTTTTTTATTTGTGTAATTTTTTTTGATGGGTAGTTCATTGTACTCAAATATTGCTTTATGGTACTAAGTTTGATTTTAGCATAGATATGGGAACTCTTTCAACTTCACTCATGGAAAGGTAAATGAGACAAGGTGATTGAGGGCATTGGAAGAATGAAATTTTAATTGTTTTAGTTGAATTTTAATAGAACATCTCAAATGTTGAAGCCTAAAATGTAGGCTGGAGCAAAAATGTGAAGAGTTTTTATTTTGAATTGTATTTTATGTCTTATTATTCTAATTGGATCTGATCTTTTGTATTTCCAGATCATTGAGGTGAGAAGGCTGCTATGAGTAGTAAAATTATCAGAAATTGCAGTTTGTCCACAATCTGCTGTTTCATATTTTTTCTGTTGTTTCATGTTTCTTCTATTGTCCATAATCTGTCCACAATATGTTCGTGAAAATTCTTCTATTGTCCACAATCTGCTGTTTCATTTTTTATACTGAAATCGCGGGTTCTACAGAAATTGCAGTTTGTTCATGAAAGTGTTTGTGTGAATGTTATGTTTCATAGCAATGTATATATTATGATTGTTTTTTTAGAATATTTGGTCGTTGATTATTGTTTTAATAACATTTTGAGGTTTATGAAATTATAATTTTTTGATTTTTTTTTTGCATTTAGTTGGTGATTAGAAGTAAGATTCATTCTCACACACTATCGAATGGATTTAATTTAATGATGAGTGGAAGAGGGTTTGGATTACCACCACCAGCAAACTCAAACAAACTCAAACTTTAGAGTCGCTATCTTCCTGAAATAAATTTAGTTGATCAATTTTATTCTATTTTATTTTATTTTATTCTTTATCATCAAATGTCATAAGAGTCATTAATGAATTCTGGTAGTAATAAATACATAAAATCAAAATTATAAAATATATTTATAATTGTTATTAGTTTAAAAATATATAGTTTATCTAAATAGTAGTATCATAATATAATTTTGTCGTGTTATGTGAGTGAATTCAATTAGATTTTCAGGTATTCTTGTATTAATTAAAAATATTTTCAGTAATTTTATATTTGTGTTATTTATTTAAATATTTTGTTTAATTTTATTAATATTTAAAATTTACTAAAAAAAATTAAAAACATATTAATTAATTCTCTATGAAATTTTGCGTTAAAATAAATAGATTCTCTAAAAATATAAAAAATCAGTTTGACTATAAAATTTTAATTATTGTAATTAACGGAAAAAATATCCCTTAAATAAAAAAATGGAACGATATCACGTCTAATACGTTCAATACCTATTAATTTAATTTTAAAATCTTTAAATTATTGATATAATTGTAAAAAACAGTGTTTTAAAAACCGGACCGGACATCAAACCGGTGAGGGTACTGAGTCACTGGTTTATTGGTCGAACCACTGGGTCACTGGTCGAACCGCATGACTAAACCGGATTAAACCGGATAACTCGGTTGAATAGACCGGTCGTTATAACAAAATTATATAGGTATAAAATCTGTCGAACCGGATGATTTAGTCCCTACAAAATATAACTAGTACTTAAATTTTTTTAAAACATCATATTATAAAAAAATTCACAAGTTCATAATTTAAATTCAAATTTTACACATAGGTATCACACACAATCAAATAGTACATAATTATAAAATATAAAAAAAGTTTAATCACAACATAATTTAATTGAATAATTTATAACAAAATAATTTCATTGTCTACTAAATTTAATTTCAATAAAAGAAAAATTGTTTCAATGTTGGGTCTCCTTCTTCAATATCAAAATCATCTGTAACAAAGTCAACGGCATCTACAACCATTTTTTTTTATTTTATTTATTTTTTATTTTAATATTTAATTAAAATAGTCAAAATGACATTGTTTTAATTTTTTTAAATTAAAAAAATTTTAAAAATTTAAAAATTGCATTTAAACCACCGGTTCACAAAAACCGCCGGTTTTCCCGGTTTTAGCGGTTTACACCGGTTTTGACCGGTTCACACCGGTTCAATGACACTCCCGATCCAGCTATTGAACCAGACCGGTTACCTGGCCGATTCCCGGTTCGACCGGTCCAACCGGCCGGTTCGGTCCGGTTTTTAAAACTATGGTAAAAAATGTTATTTAATATTTGAATATTTCCCATTATTGTGTTTTGTGCTTACTAAATAAATCTTACAATTAAATAATATGTTAATTTAATTTTAAAATCTTGATAGTAAATTTTAAAATTTAACCTATGTTCATCAGACCAAGTATGTGAAAGAACTTCAAAAGAAGTTTAATCTTTCAGAAAGCAAAGAAGCAAAGACTCCTATGCATCCAACGTGTGTTCTAGGTAAAGATGAGGTAAGTAAGAAAGTAAATCAGAAGCTCTGCAACCCAACAAAAAGTATTACAAAATCCAAATCATGATTAATTTTATTATTTATAATATATAGTGAAAAATGACGTTTTAAATTTGTTAATATAACACTAATTTTAAGGTAAAAATATAAATCTATAAATAAAAAAACCTAAATATAATTTCAATGGATGACTCAATTATAACTTTTTCAATTTCAAATTTAAAAATAAAACCTAGAGAATTTTTAAAATAAAGGAGTTTTAATATCTAATCTGACAATTATAATTATATATTACTCTATCTAATGAAAGAGTTTTAATATCTAATCTTGACAAGTATAATTATATATTACTCTTTATAATTAAAGAGTTTTAATAATATAATTGTTTTTAATAATAAAATTGCAACTTATATATTGTGTCTCTTTTTAAAAAAATTGTATTAAATCATTATTATTGAATTGAAAACTAAATCATATTATTATAATTTCACACGTCATTTTTTATGCAAATCAATCCGTTTATGATGTTTGTACATAGACTTTATTACTAAAATAAATATTTCAGTTATTTACTAAATTTTTTTTTAAGTTTTTATTTTTAAAATTTAGTAATACATTAACTATAGTTAAAACTACTATTAAAATATAATAAATTATATTAAAATTTCAATTTATCAATAAAGATTAGTGTTTTTTTATGATAAAACGATATCATTTATACTAAAAAAAATATGTTATAGATGTTTGTATATGATAAAAGATCATGAGACAATTATGATAGAAACATGCATAATTTTTTAATGAAAAATATAAATTTATCATTCTTTTTACATTTCTACAATTATATATTATCATTTTATTTAATTAGTACATGTAATATAAAGTTTTATCACCGCATCAAAAGTAAATTTTACCTCTTTATAAAAACGTATAAAATAAAATACATTAATTGTAACAATTTTAATTATTATAATAATATACATTAATACTTGAAACTTTTAAGTATTTGACGGGAGCTGTCATACATTTTAGATTTGAAAAAAATGAGATAATATCTCAAATAGGTTTAATAAATTTTATTCTCTAACTATGTTTAATTTCTTAATTAAAATTATATTTTTTAAAACTTATAAAATTATATTTTTTATATTATAATAATATACATTAAATGTAAAAACTTTTAAGCATTTGACAAAAGCGTTCATACATTTTAGGTTTGGGAAAATGAGCTAATATCTCAAACAAGTTTAATAAAGTTTTAGAATTAACTCATTTAGATTCAACTGAGGTTTGAATTGACGGGTAGATGTGATATTTCTTTTACTACTGTTTTATAAAATTGAAGCAGGCCACATGTCAGAAAAGAAGTGTACTTGCAAAATTTTAAAGTGTAAAAAATAATTTAGTTTTTCAATTTAAAATATTTTTACTGTAAAAGTAATTGAAGAGTTGTCTTTTTAACTTAATGCAATAATACTTAGTATCATTTTTAAACAAATTTTATTTCAAGTTTAAATATTTAATTTATCATTATAAAATATAAGAATAAAATTATTTTGTAACTATTTAGATCCTTATTTGAAATATAATATATTTTAAAATTATTTAGATTTTTATAGAAAGGTTAATAAAACAAAACAAAATCAATTGAGATTTTGTAATTTTAATAAATTTAAGAAATAACTAAAACTTATCAAAATCTTTTCAAATTAACTTCATTATTGTAATCATGATAAAAATATTTTAAATGGTAGTAATGATAATTTAATAATAAATGATAATCATAAAAAATAATGATAAAGGATAAAAATTTATTAATATAGTCAATTTTATAAACTGAATAGGCTACAATTGATTTTATAAACATAAATAAGTTACAAATAATTTTATGAAAGTAATAAATTTAACTATTTATATAAGAGAAAATGGGTGATGCATTGACAGTGTAAAAATGTTTTACATTGTTAACCAATCACGGTCATGTATCCCAATAAACCATACTGTTATGTTTAAATTACTGAGATGACATGGCAGTTTGTTACATTTTTATTGGATGACAGTGTAAAACTTTTTTACAGTGCATGTCCATTAAACCCTTTATATAATTATTTGTATAAATGAGAATAAAAAGCAAATTATGGAATTTTCATAATTTTTTATTTTAGAATTAATTTGACAAAGCATTTTAAATTTGAGATTCTTATATTTATTACACTATCCAATAGAAATTACTTAATAAGATTATTTTAAATATATGAGAATAAATATATATTATTTACCATGGGTTTTAGATTTTTATTTTTTAATAATTGTACATATTCAGATCTAATTTTTCTATTAACATATTCATATTTTTATTATTTGTTTAATTTTTAAATATTTTATCTTTTGCTCTTGAATCTTTTGACAGAGTACTATCATACATTTTAGATTTGTAAAATTTATAAATTTGAAATTTTACAGTCTTTTGACGGAGTACTATCATACATTTTAGATTTGTAAAATTTGTAAATTTGAAATTTTACAGGGAGCTGTCATTTAATTTAGGTTTCTAAAAATGGAATAATATCTATAATAGATTTAATAAATTTTTAGAATTAACTCATTTGGATTCAACTAGGGTTTGTTAACTCATTTGAATTCACGGGTAGATGTGAACGTATCTATGAGATGCAAGCTATTGCATAAAATATGTTTGATATATATATAAAGGAATTTTACAAGTCAAAATTAGATACATGTAATGTGAAATCCCGATAAGACCCGTGCGACAGCACGGGTTTCCTACTAGTATGTATTTTAAATTGATGTCTTTAAGATAATGTTATCCGATTTCTTCAATTAAATGCGTGGGGTTGCATATACCCTTTCCTCACATCAACCTTTGTTTCTTTCTTCTCTTTTGTCTTAGGAAAAATGGTGCTATTTGGTAAACTTAGTACTGAGCTTGGGATCAAAGCACCCATTGATATATTCTTCAATTACTTTGTAACACAACTTCACGAAGCGCAAGTCCATTGTGAAAGAGTTCATCATACCAAGCTGCATGAAGGTGAAGACTGGCACCACACTGATACAGTTAAACACTGGACTTATGTCATAGGTAATTATATTTCTAACTCAACAAATATGCCACCAGAATTATATAATTATATACATGGTTTTAAATTGCGGTCCGCAATCGCAATTGCACCAGCAATATTGCGCAACCGCATCGGACCGCAATTGCAGTGTGATTTTAAAATCTCGCCTCCGGATGTATTAGGAACCCCATCGAACAATTTTAGTCATGTTTTTTTTTTAAGTATTCTCATCAAAAATTAATATATTAGAATTCTAAAACTCTAAATTCTTATATAATGAAAACATTAAGTGTTTTTCAATATAATATTTCAAACACTTCCTTTTAAAAATTCACACCGCAACGGCCGCAATGCGCATCGCAACAAGCGCAATGACCGCAATCGCAACATCCGCAACCGCATCCGCAGCCGCAACCGCAATTTAAAATCATGATTATATATATATATATATATATATATATATATATATATATATAATTTTGTTGTTTTTGTTGTTATTAATTGCCGGTGACATCAAAACAGATGGTGAGGTACACACATGCTATGATAGTCTTGAAGAAGTTGATGAACAGAACAAAAAAATCACTTGGAAGTTATTTGGTGGAGATATTGATAAGCACTATAAGGTCTTTAAGCTAACCCTTCAAGTAATTGATAAGGCTGATGATGGAACTGCTGTTGCTAAATGGGCTATTGAATATGAGAAACTCAATGAGGATATTGACCCTCCAAATGGATGGATGGAGTACCTTAGCAAATGCACTAGAGATATTGATGCTCATCTTTCCAAGGCAACGACCGCTCGAAAAGATTAAAGAAAGTCACAAATAAATATATGTAATAGTGCAACCTTTGGGTTGGCTTAATTAAGTGTTCACCTTTATCATTAAATAAGTTTGATGATGGTTCTATAATGATGTTGTTGCGTATGCATATTGCCTTATGTTGTTGATTCCTTTGTGTATGTGTGTTTGTTGAAGAGTGTGTTTTAAATTTAAATTGCATGGTGCATATTAATAAAACGATAGATGTGCTTTTCTAGTTTATACTTTATAGTAGTATTTTTATGCAATGATTGTTTTTTTATTTCTATTTGGAAAAAACAGTTTTAACTTCAAATATTATATATTATATATTGATGTTTGAAAATATGTGAAAGCTAGAATTGATCTCCAAATCAAATTAGTCGGTTCAATAGGTTGGATATTTGTGGAAAAAAAATAATAAGTGACTAGTGATAAAAAAAAATTTTCCACAAGTATTTTTAAATAAAAAAATACATTTTAATACAATGTCAACATATAAAAACAACAATAATGGCGCCATTTTTAGTAAGGGAAAGGCAGACATTTTTATGCTCTAGGAAACTAAATTAAAATCTTGCACGGCTTCAACGATGAGAAGTTTTTGGCGTGACAACGGTATTGATTTCTCCGTATCAGATTCGGAAGGTATGTGGGGGGGGGGGGGGGGGGGGGCTTATTATTTTATGAAAATCTCGTGAAATGGAGGTTATATGTAGTTTCAAGGGAGCTTGTTATCTAGGTATTATAAGATTAGAAGGAAGGAAAAACTTTGCAACATCTTTAATGTGTATTATGCCCGTGTCTTATTTTTGAAGAGGGTTCCTTGGAATAAACTTATGGACTTGAAATCTAAATATACTGATGGCAAGTGGCTGATAGGAGGAGACTTTAACGCGGTTAAAGACGGGAGGGAGAGGGTGGGAAGGACGGCCATGGGAAATAATTTTGAGTGGAATGAATTCTCTGGTTATATAAACCATGCCGGCTTGGTCAACATACATTGTAAAGGCAAGAGATTAGCTGGTTTAGTGGATATGGTTCATCAAAAAGTCGTATTGATCATTTTCTTGTATCGATCAACATTATGAATCGGTGGGGCGTGGTGGGACAATATATAGGCTTGAGAGATATCTCTGATCACTGTCCGGTGTGGCTTATGGTAGACAAGGAAGATTGGGGACCGAAACCGTTCAAATTCAATAACAAATGGTTTCAAAATAAGGATTTCTTGGCTTTCTTGTAGAAGGAGTGGAAGGAGTTGATCGTTTCCAGTAGAGGAGAATTTATTTTGAAGGAGAAATTGAGGCTTCTTAAAACTAGACTTAAATGGTGGAACATAAACATCTTTGGTAAGATTGATTTGGAGATGGAGGAAGGGGTTAGGGAGATGAATGAATATGACGATTTATCTTTGGAAGTAGAAGTGGAGGTGCAGACTAAGAGGAAAGCGAGCAAAAATTTTTGGTTGAACCTAAAAATAAAAGAGAACATGCTTATTCAAAGGCGAGGATGAAATGGCTTAATGATGGAGATGTCAATAGCAAGTTTTTCTATGCGGTTATGAAGAAAGGTTTGAGATGTAACTTTATTGGTTCTATCTGAACACCTAGGGGGGTCGTAAATTCGGTTAACGAGGTTAAAGAGGAGGTATTTGATCATTTCGCGAATAAATTTATTGAGAATGATTCTAATAGACCGGTTTTGGAGAGGGATGTGTTCAAGGTATTGAGTCGGGAAGATAAAGACTTTCTTGAGTTACCTTTTGAGGAGGGAGAAATTAAAGAGGCGGTTTGGAGTTGTGAAGGATCTAAGAGCCCAAGACCGGATGGATGTTCTCTTATGTTCTTCAAGAAGTGTTGGTCTTTTGTTAAGAATGATGTGCTTTTATGCTTTAGGGATTTCCACTTTGGGGCGGTTCTTTCAATATCCTCGTCTTTTTTCGCCTTGATCCCTAAATCCGACAATCCTTTGGATTTATACGACTATAGAAAAATTTTTTTGGTTGGTTGCATTATAAAAATGATCTCAAAATTATTGGCGGGAAGACTCAAAAAATTCATAGGTAGCGTAATATCTCAAAGTCAAAGTGCGTTTGTACCCGGGAGGCAATTGCTAAATGGAGTTTTGGTGGCTAATAAAATTGGGGACTATTTCAAGAAATAAAAGAAGGGATGCTTACTTTTCAAAGTCGATTTCGAAAAACCCTATGACAATGTTACTGGTCTTTTCTTTGTTTCATGATGAAGAAGTTAGGTTTTGGGGATTCTTGGATGAGATGGATGGATGCTACGGTTTTCTCTAGTAACATGTCGGTTATGGTGAATAGAAGTCCTACAAAAGAATTTAAGGTGAACATGGGTTTGAGGCAAGGAGACCCGATCTCTCCTTTCCTCTTTGTCATAGTAGCGGAGGGGTTGAAAGGTTCTGTTAGAATAGCGGTGGAAAATGGCGATTATGCGGGGTTCTCCTTTAACGGGAATTGCTTTATCGACATTTTCCAATTCGCGGATGACACGCTTTTGGTTGTAGATGGTAGTTGGTCTCACCTTTGGGCTATCAAGTCGGTTCTAAGAGGGTTTGAAGTAATTTCGGATCTCGATATTAATTTCCACAAAAGTAAACTAATTAGAATTAATATTAGCAACAATTCTTTGGACGTGGCTACTAATTTTCTAGCTTATAGGAGAGAAAACAAACATTTTTACATTCTTAGGCATCCCCATTGGATGCAATCCGAGGAGAATTTCAACTTGGGACCATTTATTGAGGAAATTAAAGAAGAGGTTGGCTAGTCGGAAAGGGAGGTTCCTAAGTTTCAGGGGAAGACTAACCCTTTTAAAGTTGGTGCTTGGAAGCTTGGCTATCTTTACCTTATCGTTCTACAAGGCTCCTAAGAAAATTGTTAAGGAATTCTAAAAAATTCAAAGTGACTTCTTGTGGGGAGGGGCGGATAGTAGAAAATGTATTCATTGGGTGAGGTGGGAAGCGGTGAGTCTTCCGATCGAGAAGGGGGGTTGGGTATTAGGAGGATCAAGGACTTTAACTTGGCACTTCTTTGCAAGTGGAAGTGGATAATTCTGTAGGAGACGGGATCGTTGTGGTAGCGAGTTTTAAAAGCAAGATACGAAGATTTGAAGCTTTGTGTCGTTCATGGGGGAGAAATTTCCAAGGGGTCGGCTGCATCGTCTACGTGGTGGGAGGACATATTGTCTTCGGAGAATTCTCATCCAAAGGATTTCTTTAATCTAGCTTGCAAGTTTTATGTGGGAACCGTTTCTCACCATCATTTTGGCTTTCTAATTGGATGGCTACAGGTGTCCTTAAGGACTGTTTTCCTGAGTTATATTTTGTATCGCTTTTGCAGGATGTTTTCGTGCCTCTCATGGGCTATTGGTGGAAAGGAATTTGGTGGTGGGGAGACTTTGGTTTCAACCAAAGTCTGTTGTCTGACGCTGTCTTTGCAGCTGATTTGCTGCAATTTTTGTTGATGTTGCGGACTGCAACACCGGTCTTGGATCCGCTGATGCAGTTGCTTGGCATCCTGAAGCTGAGGGTCATTTCATAGTTAAGAGCTACTATGCAATCATCAATAGCTCCAACACTCCTTTTGGTTTGGAAAATAAGTTTGACTCGACTTTTAAGGTTGTTTGGAAGATGGATGTACCTATCAAGATCAAAGCTTTTGAATGGAAGTGTTTTTTGAACAAGCTTCCGATGTGAGAGGCGCTAGCTGTTAGAGGTATGATTCCACCTTCTAGTTCATCTTGTGTATTCTGTTGTGCGAGGGATGAAACTCTGCTCCATTCTCTTTTGCTATGCTACTGTACGGATTTGGTTTGGAAGGACATCCCCAAGTGGCTTGGTTTTCGCACTTATAATGCAGAGACTTTCAAGGAGAGTTTTTTGAAATGGTTCAAGTTTAGTAAGAATGAGAATCTTAGAAAGGGAAAGGAGTGAGTGGTGTGGTTGGTGTAACATCCCAGTTTGCTTTTGGGATGATCGACTGACCCCACACACCAACACGGGTCTTTTCAGCATGCTTTGACCTCACTCACACGCTTTCTGGGAAACTTCCCAGAAGGTCACTGATCGGACAATAGCAAGTGTACTACTTTTGTTACCGATGTAGTTATTAAAATGGAGTTGAATCCAAGTATCGATCACAAGGACTGCGGATAAAATATAAGCCAGGACTAAATTTCAATTGAACAAAAAGCTATGATTGGTTTTTGTTTTGCTTGATAAAACTACTAACTGTTTATAATTAAAAAACGACAAGTAAATGATGATTTGGTTCACAAATGAGAAGGCATGCTAAGGTTGATGTATAAATCTTATGTAACTCCTTGAGAACACCGTTGTTCAAGAAAAGATGTGACTATAATTGAGTATCAATTCCATAAAATAGTTTTCCCTAATTCCTTAGTGAAAAACTTATTAACACTTAAAAGTCAATTTCAATTCCTCAATAATTGATTTTAGTATTAAGGCATTACGCATTGTAATCTAGAATGAATGATCACTATGGTGAAATCCTTATTCCTAAGTGATTTACCGGTAATGTTGTGATTCAAAACGCATTAGAGTGGTGTGTCACGCCTAACCCTAATCACAGATCAACAAAATATTTTCCAATATGATGAAGCATGAAAATCTTTGAATCATAAACTCAAATTATAAAAACATCAAATTCATCACAACGGTTTTAACAAGTCATTACATGAAAAGATTTAGGGACATCACCCTAGCATAAAATAGTTTAGCTACTCATAGTGTTTAAGAAAATAACAAGAGTAATTGAAGTCATTACAAGAAATTATCGGTTGATATGATCTCCAATCGCGAGTGCTCTTGAAGATCTCTTCCAAAACCCTTGACTCTTCTTTCTCTGTAATTCTCTATGCTCAATGATCCAAGATGCCTCCACCCTTCTTCCCGTTAGGTTTTAGTAGTGTTGGCTCACTTCCTCAGTATCCGAAAGGTCCGAAATACCCTTAATGAGATCCAGGCTTCCAAAATTACAAAACTTGAGTATCTGCCCGCGCCTAACAACACGGTCCGTGTGCAGGAACACGGGTGCCCGTGTTGTTCCTCTGGTCAGCTCTCAAAATTGCCTTTCCACGCATCTTTCCACACGGGCCGTGTGCAGGAACACGGGTGCCCGTGTGAAACCTCTGTTTTGCGTCCCAAAAACATCTTTCCAGCCATCTTTTGACACGGCCCGTGTGCATGCACACGGGTGCCCGTGTTGACCTCAACTTTGGCTCTTTTGGCTACTTTCTCCTCTCGTGCTCGCCATAAGTCTCTACCTTTCCCGTGCATCAACCTGGCCACACACAAACTAACAACCAACGCATAAAACGGCATTTGAATAATACTCAAAACACACTAACATGCAACAACGTCACACAATCGAAAAACAAGGAACTTAATTCAAAAACATATGACAATGCCACTTAGTATTACCAAGATTGCGAATTTCGGTCGGAAAAAGATACGGAAACTTACTAGAAATGGTGACCGATCACAACCCCACACTTATCTCATTGCTTGTCCTCAAGTGATGTATAGAGGCAAAACAAAAGTCACCAACGAGATTCTTTTCTCCACAACACAACCAGGTTTTTCGCAAGATTCCTTCACTTAGCAATCGAGTTTAAGGTTTCCTTTTTCAGACTATCAACGGCATTCCCACTTTCGAGCACGTTTTTCACCTGCAAGCTTTTCACACTCTCACAAAATCTCTCCGGGTTAAAGTGTCTACACTCATAGTATCGAGGCATGCATATTACTTTCAACTTTGAATAAATTCTCAAATCACTACACACAGAGATTACACACACTTTATGAGGTCTTAGGGTTGTAACGTGGCTTTGGTTTGGTGGGTAAACAAGGAACGGGATAACAAATGGTTTGGTGCTCGGCATTTATATTGGATTCACTTCTCCACTCAAACTGATTTGAATCGTAAAAGTGGGGTTTGGACCTTATTTGGTCTTTCTCAAAAGTAGGCAAAGGTAAAGATTTTTCTTGCTTTGAATTTTTAAAACCTCTTCTTTTTTTTTTTCACAAGATCCATATTCATCTTCTCTCTTCTTTTTCTTCTTTTTTCTTTTTTCTTTGCCCCTTTTCTTTTTTTTTTGTTTACAACCCCACACTTAGATTCTTTAGTGTCCTTCTAATGATTACTATAAATGCCGAGCGATAATATGAATGATGGGAATGCGGGTGGAAAGAAAAATAACTAACAACAATGAACAAAATACACATTACGGCTCAAAAGGGGAACAAATGATATAATGCATACGGGATGGCTAGAAAGGCTCGGGGTTTACAAAAAAACTTGCCTCAGTGTGCGCTTTCGTAGTGTGCGTGTGTTATGAGAACGTACGCAAAATCAAAGTGAATAGTGCCATACCTGACTGGACTCTCATATGGATGTTATAAATTTGGCTCTGACATCTTACCGGGTCGGTTAAGCTTGCATGCTTCAAAGTGCTCTAGGTGTCCTGCAGTTTCCTTTCCTCTAAAGTTCACCATACTCTCTCTTGGTTCAGTGTCTCCTCATTGCGTCCTACCTTCTTTTCTTTGATTGTGTCAACTTCCGTGGTGCCTGTAGAGATCAAGTGTGAGATGTGTTGTTCAACCACTATCTATTCATTTGCCCCCCTCCGACTTGTATCCAACCTGGTAACACCATGGCAGCACTACAAACTTGAAATACACACAATAACAGAAAGACAAAAGACAATGGTTCAAATTAAACAAACTAAACTATGAATTCAAAACGGAAAGCAACGCAATAAAGCAAATAAAATAAGAACCTCCCCCACACTTGAACTAAACATTGTCCTCAATGTTTTAGAACCAGCCTTGGAGAGGTTGCTTACAGAGGTATTGCATTCCAATGATCACTTCCTAGCTTCCACTAGAGATGCTCTCTTTTATTTCCTGAAAATAAAACAAACAAACAGAAAAAGTAATTATTAAAACCGTGGGTTGCCTCCCACGAAGCGCTTAGTTTAACGTCGCATGGCTCGACGGTCCATTACCCTTTATTATGGAGGGTATTTCCTTTTCCAAACCTTGTTGCTTGCCACTACTGCAACCGCGAACTCATGAAGATGAAAAGCCTGGATAACTTTTCTCTTCAATTTGCTTCCCACATTTTTCTCTACTTCTTTAGCTTTCTTAGGACTTTTGACAGCTACATAAGTTGGTTCCATCATAGAGGTTATGCTAGAAACTTTTTCTTGGAGATTTTTAAGATTTTTGTCTTCTTGTTCACCTTCCGTCATACCAGTTGAGGTTTTCTCATTCACATCTGACCTATGTTTCCTGACTCCTAACATCTTCAAGGTTACTTCTTCATCAAATGATTTCAGCGTTAGCGTCCCTTTTTCAATGTCAAAATTACAACGGCCTGTTGACAAAAAGGGTCTCCCAAGAAGTATAGGAGTTTCTTCATCTTCCGGAATGTCCATGATGTGGAAGTCAACAGGGAACACAAACTTATCAACTTCCACTAGTACATCTTCAGCTACTCCGTAGGATTTCTTAACGGTGTGATCGGCGAACCTTAACTGTGTCTTACTTTCACTAATCTTTTCTAATTCAAGCTTTTTGAAAATGAATAAAGGCATTAAACTCACACTAGAACCAGAATCGAGGAGTACCTTTTTAAATGCTATATTCTTGATAGTGCATGGTATCGCCACCGCCCCAGGGTCTTTCTTCTTAATTGGGATCTTTCTTGCTGAAGAGACTATACCACACTTCTCGATTACAATTTTTGGTTCTCCTCCTAGTGATCTCTTTTTCGCCAACACCTCCTTCATAAATTTCTTATACAAAGGCATGTGTTCAAGTGCTTCAAAAAAAGGTAGATTCACCTCTAACCTTTTGAACAATTTAGTGAACTTCTTAAAGTCTTTCTCTTTTGAATTCTTCTTTGTTACTCTTGAAGGGAAGGGTAGTTTAATTACCGGTTCAGCATCTTTTTTAATTTTTTCTTCAGCTGGTTTAACCGGTGGTATCACCACTTCTGGCTTTCTTGGGTTCTCTCTTATTTCCAAGTCTACCTCTATCACCATAGGGTCATCTATCTCTTCTTTTTCTTTTTCCGATTCTAACACCTTTTTACTCCTTGTTGTAACAGCATTGATCTTCTCTAGATTTTTCTGATCTTTCACAGTTTCGTTCGGAAAGTTTCCTTGTGCCTGCAGAGTGAGATGTTGTGCTATTTGACCCATTTGAACTTCAAGATTTTTAATTGAAGCCGTGGTGTTCCTGAGGTTGGCTCTTGTCTCTTCTTGAAACTGAGAGTTTTGGGTTGCCACTTTTTCAAGAGCTATCTCCCAATCTTCTTTCTTTGGTACCTGTTGTTGAAATTGTTGAGGATGATGTTGGAATTGTTGTTGATATGGAGGTTGTTGGTATGGTTGTTGTTGCGGACGATATTGTTGCCCCTGTGGTTGGTATTGTTGAGTCTGAGGTTGATATGGTTGTTGTCCTTGAACCGGCTTCTGGACGTTTCCTTGCTGGTCTTTCCATGAAAAGTTCGGATGATTTTTCCACCCCGGATTATATGTGTTGGCATAAGGATTATTCTGCCTCAACATATGAATCTGCTCAACCTGTTCTCGAGTTGCCACACAATGCATAGCAAAGTGCGGTCCACCACATATTTCACAAAGAACCGCTTTAACTGGTTCCACCTGTGCCACTGTCTGAGTTCCAATATTCATCTTTTTTAACCTTCTCTCTACCTCTGCAGCAATCTGATCCTCCATCTTAACAACCTGCTCTGGTAACTTCAAATCAATTTTTCCCTCCGGTTGGCTCATGGTTCGATCATACAACTCAAGATGCTCATTAGCAGCAATTGCCTCTATGATCCTTTTCATAACTGTGGCTGTAGCAAAATTGGTTGAACCACCAGCAGCGGTATCAATAAGCTGCTTTGTCTTGAGTCGCAACCCATTTACGAAATTCTGCATCTGCTCGGTAGCGTCCATGTTATGAGTAGGACATGCAGTCAAACACCTTTTGAACCTCTTGTATGCATCCCCCAATGATTCCCCCTCTTTTTGTTTGAAATTTACAATATCGTATCTTTTTCGGATAAACACTGACGCAGGAAAATATTCATTGAGGAATGTCGTTTCCATCTCTTGCCATGTCGTGATACTTGCAGTCGGAAGTGAGTAAAACCACTCCTCTGCGTCATCAGTAAGTGTAAACGGGAACATAACAAGTCTCTTGGCTTCCTCTGAATGACCTTCGATCTTCAACGAAGTTGTCGTAGTGAGAAATCTCTGAAGATGCTTATTTGCATCCTCGTTTATTCTTCCGGAGAACGGCTTGCTCTCTAACTGGCGAATGGTGGATGGATGCAATTGAAAATGTGCCACATTTACGGGTTGATTAACAATAGTCATCCGGTTGGGGTGAGCATTTGCCCCTCCATAGTCCCCTAACAATCTCTCCGCAGGAGGTTGATTTCCAGCCATGTTAACTGGTTCCTGAACTACCTCCCTGTCAAAGTCAGAGTCGCTGTGCTCCGAATGCACAGATACTTCGTCGTCGCTTTCCTGATGTGGAACACTAAGACTTGCACTTGGTGCTGCCAGTCTTTCAATTCTTGCCTTGCGGCGTCTCTCGTGCAGAGCTCTTTCTGGTTCTGTGTCAAAGGAAAATTTAGCTGAGGTCTGACCTCGCATAAACAGTTAGACAACAGTTAGAACAGATACAAAACTGCAATGAAATTAAAATAACGGATAAAAATAAAATTTTGGTCGCAGAGCAACAAAATTTCAATTGACTTAAAGTTCGGCTTATAGTTTGGCAGTCCCCGGCAACGGCGCCAAAAACTTGATCGGACAATAGCAAGTGTACTACTTTTGTTACCGATGTAGTTATTAAAATGGAGTTGAATCCAAGTATCGATCACAAGGACTGCGGATAAAATATAAGCCAGGACTAAATTTCAATTGAACAAAAAGCTATGATTGGTTTTTGTTTTGCTTGATAAAACTACTAACTGTTTATAATTAAAAAACGACAAGTAAATGATGATTTGGTTCACAAATGAGAAGGCATGCTAAGGTTGATGTATAAATCTTATGTAACTCCTTGAGAACACCGTTGTTCAAGAAAAGATGTGACTATAATTGAGTATCAATTCCATAAAATAGTTTTCCCTAATTCCTTAGTGAAAAACTTATTAACACTTAAAAGTCAATTTCAATTCCTCAATAATTGATTTTAGTATTAAGGCATTACGCATTGTAATCTAGAATGAATGATCACTATGGTGAAATCCTTATTCCTAAGTGATTTACCGGTAATGTTGTGATTCAAAACGCATTAGAGTGGTGTGTCACGACTAACCCTAATCACAGATCAACAAAATATTTTCCAATATGATGAAGCATGAAAATCTTTGAATCATAAACTCAAATTATAAAAACATCAAATTCATCACAACGGTTTTAACAAGTCATTACATGAAAAGATTTAGGGACATCACCCTAGCATAAAATAGTTTAGCTACTCATAGTGTTTAAGAAAATAACAAGAGTAATTGAAGTCATTACAAGAAATTATCGGTTGATATGATCTCCAATCGCGAGTGCTCTTGAAGATCTCTTCCAAAACCCTTGACTCTTCTTTCTCTGTAATTCTCTATGCTCAATGATCCAAGATGCCTCCACCCTTCTTCCCGTTAGGTTTTAGTAGTGTTGGCTCACTTCCTCAGTATCCGAAAGGTCCGAAATACCCTTAATGAGATCCAGGCTTCCAAAATTACAAAACTTGAGTATCTGCCCGCGCCTAACAACACGGTCCGTGTGCAGGAACACGGGTGCCCGTGTTGTTCCTCTGGTCAGCTCTCAAAATTGCCTTTCCACGCATCTTTCCACACGGGCCGTGTGCAGGAACACGGGTGCCCGTGTGAAACCTCTGTTTTGCGTCCCAAAAACATCTTTCCAGCCATCTTTTGACACGGCCCGTGTGCATGCACACGGGTGCCCGTGTTGACCTCAACTTTGGCTCTTTTGGCTACTTTCTCCTCTCGTGCTCGCCATAAGTCTCTACCTTTCCCGTGCATCAACCTGGCCACACACAAACTAACAACCAACGCATAAAACGGCATTTGAATAATACTCAAAACACACTAACATGCAACAACGTCACACAATCGAAAAACAAGGAACTTAATTCAAAAACATATGACAATGCCACTTAGTATTACCAAGATTGCGAATTTCGGTCGGAAAAAGATGCGGAAACTTACTAGAAATGGTGACCGATCAGTCACCCATCCCATAATTGCTCCAAGTCAAGCACGCTTAACTGTGGAGTTCTTAGAGAACGGGCTACCGAAAAGAAGATGCATCTTGTTGATATAGGTAGTACCCATCAATCCTTATAAGCTTTCCTTCAACCATGCAGTCCCATATCTGCACAGCCTTAGGAGCCCTCTCATTCCGATGTGGTGACCACCCTTGCCCTCTCATAGGCCTCAGGTGTTACATGCGGTACAACCACCCCTCGCCTTCTTCGGCCTCGGGTGTTACATGCCCACCAGCTTCCGCATGGTTCGTCCTCGAACCACATCGTACTGGGAGAGGTCTGGCTCTGATACCATTTGTAACATCCCAGTCTGCTTTCGGGATGATCGACTGACCCCACACACCAACACGGGTCTTTTCAGCATGCTTTGACCTCACTCACATGCTTTCCGGGAAACTTCCCAGAAGGTCACCCATCCCATAATTGCTCCAAGTCAAGCATGCTTAACTGTGGAGTTCTCAGATAACGGGCTACCGAAAAGAAGATGCATCTTGTTGATATAGGTAGTACCCATCAATCCTTATAAGCTTTCCTTCAACCATGCAGTCCCATACCTGCACAGCCTTAGGAACCCTCTCATTTCGATGTGGCGACCACCCTTGCCCTCTCATAGGCCTCAGGTGTTATATGCGGTACAACCACCCCTCGCCTTCTTCGGCCTCGGGTGTTACAGTTGGCGGTTTGATGGACTATATGGACGGTGAGAAATGGGATCGTTTTTAGGGGAGATTCGTAGAACATTTCTGATATTGTTTAGGAGGTGAAAACTTCGGTGTGGAGATGGGCTTTTGTTGGGAAAATTACCCAACCCAATTGTAATTTTTACGAGTTTTGTAGAAATTCTCTTTTTAGTTATCGTAAGATTCAATTGGCGTGTAATTTTCTTCTCGACACTTAGCTCGGGATTTTTTTGTATCAATTTTCAGAACTTGGGTTCTCCAATCAATATATTCATGCTTACAAAAAAAATTAACAACAACAATTTATCGAAATTAAAATTCAGATTTAGAAAAAGGTTTGGACTAAGATTCCTATAAAGACTCATCAAATATTTGAGATAGAATGTTGTGACATTGTATATATGATCTGTATTAAATTTTTTGGCTTTTGTTGTTGTATATATATTTAGAAAGAGTTGGTTTAGTTAGAAAAAAAGAGAATTGGTTAGAGATTTGACTATTTGAGTATTTATGTTTGTTTTAGTCTAAAAAAAAATTAATTCGAATATGTTTTAGCAAGATTGAATTTCTTATTCTCAAGATATTCATATTTATTCAAGACCTTGCTTAAGATTTACAAATAATAGAGTGATCCTATCCACTTTTTGAGATTCATCCGCATTCAAACCAAAAATTCTATTGGGTTTTTTAGCTGAACTATTGTTGCTTTTTAAGGAGTGGTTCTCCTTTGTGAAGATTAAGACCTTGCACTATTAATTATGACTTTTTATTGTTTTTTAGTCTTTGCTTTGTTTTGTTTTGTTTTCTAATCAAAAAAAGTTGAAAGGACTAATGTCTTTTGGCCTTTATACATATTGATTGATGATTACCGTAGATATGGTTATGTGTAATTAATGAAACAAATATGAATCCTTTGAAATGTTCAAGGAATTCAAAAACGAAGTACAAAACCAACTAGAAAAAAATATTAAAACATTTAGATTATATCGAGGTAATGAATTTACTCATAGAATTTAAAGACCATATTAAAGAGTGTAGGATTCTATCCCAAATTAATCCTTCTGGAACACCGTGATAGAATGGTGTATCTGAGAGAAGTAACCAAACCTTGTTAGACATGGTCAGATCCATGATGAGTCATGTCGATCTTCCAAGCTCCTTTTGGGGACATTCTCTATTGACAATGGCTTGTACACTTAACCGTGTTCCATACCAAAAAACTATGAAGACACAATATGAGGGATTAAGTGGTAAGATACCGCATATGTCTTATATGAAGATTTAGGGTTGTGAAGACACAATATGTTTTATATGAAAATTCAACTAATTTTGAGCCCAAATATAACAAATGCTTCTTTGTGGATTTTCTAAAGAAATAATAGTGTATTACTTCTACAATCCTTTTGAGGGAAAAATATTTCTCGCTCAAACTAGAGTATTCATGAAAAAGGACTATATTTTCAAAGAAATTATTAGGATGACGTAGGTCAACCAGGATACGTCACCAACCTAAGAGATGTGGATATCTCGTAATTGATCAAGATGATTTATTTTTCATGGATCAAAATGAGCATGTGACCTACCAAGAGGCCATCAATGGTCCAGAGTCCGAGAAGTGTCTAAAGACCATGATATATGAAATGATTTCCATGTTCACAAATTTAGTTTTTACTTTAGTATATCCTCTTTAAGGAGTTAATCCTGTAGACAGTAAGTGTGTCTTTAAAAAGAAATTGACATGTATTGGACAAGATGTTTCGCATGCTTTAAGTATAGTGAGTATATATCAGTTTGATCATATTTATGCTCAATAGGTTACTTTTAAGAATATATTTAAGTACTTAAAAAGGACTAAGGACTCATTCTTTATATATGGAGGTCAAAAAGATCTCACCATAATTGGATGCATTGATCCTACCTTCAAGACAAATGAGGAAAACTTTAGATCTTAATCTTGTTATGTGTTTTGCTTAAATGGGGGCATTGTAAGTTGGAAAAGTTCAAATCTGGATAAAATGATTGATTCTACAACCGAGGACAAGTATATTGCTTCCTCAAATGCAGGTTAGGAAGTTATTTCTATGAAGAAATTGATTAGTGAATTTAACATAGTCCCTAGAGTTTTTAATCTCATTGATCTCTATTGTGATAATAATGGTTCTATCGCACAAGCTAAGAAGCATAAATCTCACCAATGATACAGACACGTACTTAGGCGGTATCATCTTATTCTAGAGAGAATAGATATATGAGATATAAATATATGCATAGTACCAACACTTGAAAATGTCTTTCACCAGTTGACAAAGCCTCTTGCACACCAAAAGCATGATGATCATACTAGATATATGAGTATTAGGTGTAAACTTGATTGGCTTTAGTGCTAGTGGGTAAATGTAAGTGTAATACCTATAGGGAAATAATTTTATATTTAACTTGATACTTGTATCAAATAATCTAATAATAAATTATAATAATAATAAGGTACTTCTTTATTATGTATGTTTTTTCAAAATAATAAAGTCCTAAGAATAGCTAGTTTATTTAATGAAACATTTAGTGTGACTTAATCATTAGATCACATTAAACATAAGGAAATTATTCTTAATGTATCCATAGTCTAGCTTTATTTTGAAGTGGGATAACACTAAAGCATTAAGAGTATTATCGGGATAGAGTAATGATCAAATCTCAAAGATCATGGATAACGAGTGATCAAGTCTTCACATAGGTATGAGTATTGGCAGTAATACTTATACTGGATTAACCCACCATGAGAATACTACATAGAATGTAAGGAATCACTGTTGTATTGATAGATAACAGTCACTAATTATTATATTTAATGTGTTATTTAATATACCTTCCAACATCACAAGAACATACATGGTCACACACATAAGGACATATATATTAGAGATACATCGCATTTGATATGCTCTGTGGAGCTTAAGTAAGTTATAGAACACCATAAGATACAATGTGCTAAAGTAGAATAAATAACACGGTAAGGTACGGTGCACTTAAGTGTAATACAATACACTGTAAGGCATGATGCACTTACGTGAGGCATGATGCACTGTAAGCGCTTCTACAAATAGACCCTTATACTAAAGTTTCCTTACTTGATGAAATTTCATTTGTGAAACCCTAGCTGAAATTTCGCTCTCTGTCTCTCTCAATCTCAAGATCTTCAGTCATAGTATCAAACACTAAGATTAAAGGCACTTTGTTCGTATGGCCTAAGTAGAGGCATTGTTGTTTAGTTCTCGTGATCGTTCTTCTAATTCTGCATCAATAGCTAATCCCCATAAGAGGTAGCCAATCTATCACTGATCTTGCTCATTTGCTCATTCGTAAGGATCGATTAAGGAAAAAAGTTCCATTGTATTTTATATCTCGATTTTCCTTCACTAACATGGTTCATTTGGGTTGGTCATTAGCTACTTGGGCACTTCCTTTGTCAGATTTGTCTTGTTTGATTTGTTTTACATGTTGCAACATTTTTCTTGTTTGTTTTGTTGGATTAATTTTTTTTCGTGGTAGTCCTCAAGACACTCGTTGTACTTTGGGATTATTTGTATTTTGGTGTCTTTCACCTAATTATTAATATAATATTTTGATCATTCTAAAAAAAAGTAGAGTGGAAAAAGAACGAAAGAATGTGGAAAGAGTGAAAAAGAGTGAAGTATATATTTATAAATTTTTTACATACAACAATTCAGATGCTAGATTTTTATTCGAAATGTCAAATAATGTGAAGGACAACCCATCACATGGCTCAATGATTAAGATTTTGCAAGGGGAAACTCCTCCAATATATGACATTCAGAATCTTTCACTAGTACAAAAAGGATAATTTGCACCCGTTTTTTATTAAATTTACATCCATTATTTTTAATAAAAAACGGGTGTATATCCACCGGGTGAGAAATGTCTAACGAATTTACGCCAGTTTAAAACGGGTGTAAATACGTTCTAGTTTACACCCTATTTTAATAAAAATCGGGTGTAAATACGTTCTTAATTACACCCTATTTTAATAAAAATCAAATGTCAATACGTTCTTAATTACACTCATTATAATAAAAATCGGGTGTAAATACGTTCTACGTTACACCCTATTTTAATAAAAATCGGGTGTAAATATGTTTTTAATTACACCCTTTTTAATAAAAATCGGGTGTAAATACGTTTTACGTTATACCCTATTTTAATAAAAATTGGGTGTAAATACGTTCTTAATTATACCCTATTTTAGTAAAAATCAGGTGTAAATACACCATTTAGGAATGAACAAATTATATTATATTTAATTCCATTTACACCCTATTTTAGTAAAATTTTCATTTCAATAAGAAGTTCACTTGTTTAGAGAGATAAAGTAATTATCATTAAAGTAAAATTTTCAAATAAAGTTAATAAATTAGAGACTATTAGACAACCAAAGTATTTCAAAAATATTTGTTTTCTCTTTTGTTAAAATTTCACATACTACATCAAAACAGACCCACTATAAAAGGTAACATTCCAAGGTAATAATACAACTGCAGTAGGTACTAGTAACACTGCATGTACTCTGCTCTACACCGTGCAAACATTTAACCAGCCCCATAATTAATTGATACTTAGGTTGAGAATTTTGGTCACTGCTCAATGAGAATTTTGGTCACTTCTCAATTTTCTTCTCCTAACTATTTTCAATTCAGCTTAGAACTTTGAGGGCTGGTTTAATGCCCCACTTGCAAATCGAATTGATCGTATGTTAGATATAGCTAGGTTAAATTTAGATCTAAATGGCATAAAAAGAAATTGACATTAAACAAACTTCATACTTTCTTCATAACTCTTTCAAAGCTGAAATTACAATATAAATAGCTAGGGTTTAGACTACTAATGGGCCTAAAGACTATGGGCCAGAATTACAATAAAAAAACTCTTAATAAAATTACTAACAGCACCTAGTTAATGATAATAATCCTTAAGTAAAACAGATTTTTTTTTATTTCTCTTGGGCCGGTCCAACTTCATATCAATACTCATGGCCCCATTAAGAACCTTGTCCTCAAGGTTCAAATTGGGAGGTGCAAGTTGAGTGGGCCTTTGATTGTTGCTGCAAGGACTTGGGCCGGGTACAGAAGTGAAGACATTAGGGTTTGTGGAAACACGCGTGGGACACGTGTCTGTCCCAGGAGGCGCCGCGGATTTGTGAGTTGGGAACAGCTGTTTGTGTGTTGGAAAAGCAACGCTGGTAACAGCTGTGGACTCACGTGAAAGGGTACCTCGAGCCTTGTGTTGAATTGAAATCTCACTCAAAGTGGGGCCATTTTGTACTTTAACTCTGGGCAAAGTAACGTTAACATCACAGTTATTGGAGGGCATAAGTTGCTTCAAAGACTTAGCATTCTTATTTTTCTCTTGACTTCCATTTCTCTCCGCTAACTCTTTCTGCTTCCACTCTTCTTTATCCAAAAAAATTTCTGAGTTTTCCTGAAAGTACACATCATCCCTTGAAGCTTGAAGCTGGTCACGTGAAGGATGTTGGTGAGTGTTTAACGTATTGTCTTTTGTTTGTGAATCTGTTGTCTTGTCTGAGTCTAACGTGTTGCCTTGCGCTTGCAGATCCGGATGAATCGGAAAGAGATGCGACGGTGGAAGGTGGCGAAAATCTTGCAAGGAGTCATCACCATAGTAAGGACGGAGCAGGGACACGTGAAAAACGGGATGAACACGAGAGGAGGATGGGAGATCCAACATGTAGGCAACCTGTCCGATTCGTTTGACGATGGTAAAAGGCCCAAAATATCGTGAAGTCAGCTTCTGAGAGGATCGTTTATGGATGGTTTGTTGGCGGTACGGTTGTAACTTGAGCAAGACACGGTCTCCGACCTGAAAAGTAAGTTCCTTTCTCTTTGTGTTTGCTTGTTTCTCCATCTGGATCTGGCTTTTCTGTAGATTGTGGTTTAGAGTTTTAAATATCTCATGTCTTTGTTGCAGGAGTTCTTCTAGCGCCGGTTCTGAGACAGATCCCTCAACATAATCAACCAAAGAGGGTGGGTCGCGACCATAGAGTGCCCGGAACGGAGTCATTTGAATGGCCGAATGATGTGAAGTATTGTACCAATATTCTGCAAGGTGAAGAAACTTGTACCACTTCCGTGGCTGGGTGCTGACAAAACAGCGGAGGTACGTTCCAATCGATCTATTTATAACTTCCGTTTGCCCATCGGTTTCGGGATGATATGCCGTGCTGTATCTTAACATTGTACCTTGTTCTTTAAAAAATGCTTTCCAAAAGGTACTGAGAAATAATGGGTCCCTGTCGGAGACAATCGACTTCGGTTGACCGTAAAGACGAGCAACGTCAACTATAAAGCGTTTAGCAAGATCCTGGGCTGTGAAATGAGAAGGCATGGCGATAAAGTGAGCAGATTTTGTAAGACGATCGCAAATAACCCATATAGTTGTGTGACCGAAGGAGTTTGGGAGATGTGTGATAAAGTCCATCGAGATGTCTTCCCACACTTGTTTAGGGACATGTAATGGTTGAAGTAGTCCATGTTTTTTCTGTGTTAGATACTTGTTATGTTGACATTCGCTGCATTTCTGAATCATGTTCTTTGTCTCTTTGTATAAACCTGGCCAGCAAAAGGAAGCAGAAATGCGTGAAAGGGTTGCTTTTAGACCGGAATGACCTGCTGTTGGTGTTGCGTGAAATTCAGCAAGGAGCTTTGGACGGATCTGTTGGAAATCAGGTATAAAAATCTTGGCTTTGTAGAATAACAATCCGTTTGAGAATGTATAATCAGTCTGAGTATCATTTTGAATAAGTCTTCTGATCAAACTCTTTCCTGACTCATTTGTGGCATAATATTCACGCAAACTGGAGAGGATATCAGGAATGGGGGATGACAAGGCAAGTAACATGGGCTCTTCCGCAGTGTATTTCCGGCTCAAAGCGTCTGCAACTACGTTAGACTTACCAGGTTTGTAAAATATTTGAAAATTAAATCCTTGCAGCTTAGCTGCCCATTTCTGTTGCTCTGGGGTTTGAATTTTCTGTAGCAATAGATTGCGCAAGCTCTTTTGATCTGTGTAGATATTGAACTCTTGACCTATTAAATACTGACGCCACTTTTTAATCGCTTCTGTTACAGCGAACATCTCCCTCACATACACTGAAGCAGCTTGCATACGCGGGCATAACTTCTTGCTGAAGAAGGCGATCGGATGACCATCTTGGGATAACACAGCACCGACGGCAACCCCTGAAGCGTCTGTTTCAACCACAAATTTCTTTGTAAAATCTGGTAGTGATAAGACCGACATGTCGGTCATTCGTTTCTGTAATTCTGTAAAGGCTGCGGCCGCTGATGTACTCCAAACAAATTTAGTGGATCGTAGCAAATCGGTGAGGGGAGCGGCGAGAGAGGCGTATTGTTTTACAAATCTGCGATAAAAACCGGTAAGGCCCAAAAAACCTCTGAGTGTCGTGAGAGAACGCGGTTGAGGCCAATCCAAAATTGCCTTAATCTTTTCTGCATCTGGTGCTACTGTCCCTTGAGATATAACATGTCCTAGGTAATGAACCTTAGAAACTGCGAACACACATTTAAACAACTTCACCACATAAAAATTGGACATTAGTAACTCAAAAATAATCTGTAAATGAGCTAGGTGGTCAGTAAAATTAGAACTATAGATTAGGATATCATCAAAAAAAACTAAAACGAATTTTCTTAAGTAAGGTCTCAAAAGATCATTCATTGCTGATTGGAAAGTAGAGGGTGCGTTTGTCAAGCCAAAGGGCATGACCAAGAATTCATAGTGTCCGTCGAAAGTACGAAAAGCCGTTTTATGTGTATCTTGAGATGCCATTCGGATCTGGTGATAACTTGAGCGTAGATCTAATTTGGTAAAACACTAAGCAGAACCAAGTTCGTCTAGCAATTCATCTATTGTGGGAATGGGGGATCTGTCTTTAACTGTTACCGCATTAAGAGCTCGGTAGTCAACACAAAATCGCCAAGTGCCATCCTTTTTTTTGACTAATAAAACTGGGGATGAGAAAGGGCTGTGACTGGGAGTGATCAACCCTTCTTTAAGCATGTCATTAATGATGGTAGTCATAGTAGTCTTTTGGGAGTGAGGGTATCTATAGGGCTTAACGTTGACTGGTGGGGTGTTAGGAAGTAAGTTTATGTGGTGATCATGTGGTCTAGGTGGGGGAAAACTTGTATGATTTTGAAAGATTTTGGAAAATTTGTGAAGTAGTTTGGTAATTTGAGGTGCAGTATTTGTGGGAAGTTTTTCTAGAAGGGAAGGTTAGGTGTTTGAAAGAGAGGGTGGGCTGGGTTGAAAAATCATGAGATGTAGTGATGCAATCGAGTCTTGGTTGACAAGTTGTTTAAATTGGTGAAAGGTGGTGTGTTTGGGAAGTGTGGCAGAATCTCCTTGTAAGGTCATTGGTGAGTTATTGTGGTTGAAGGTTATTGATGGAATAGAGAAATCTGCTTGAATGGTTCCAAGTGTCCTTAACCAAGCCATACCTAGGACTACATCAGCTCCCTCAATAGGTAGGAGGTAGAAAGGCAATTGAAACTGTTGTTCCTTTAAAATCAATTTGACATTGTTGCAAATACCTTCACATTGAAGGTGAGAGCCATTTCCCACCATAACTGAAAATTGGGGAATTGGAGTAGTTTTTAGATTAAGGTGCTGGGCGATGCGAGGTTGTAGTATATTGTGGGTGCTGCCTGTGTCCACTAAAATCATAACTGGTAATCCACCAATAGTTCCCCGAAATTTGAGAGTTTGAGGAGAGAATTGACCTGTTAGTGCTTGAGTATACAATTGAAAATAAGTATCTTCTGGCTCTGTCTCTTTAACAACTTCTTGTTGTTCATCCAACAATTGATGATGTTCTATGGCCTCATCATCACATAATAGAATTAAGAATCTGCCTGTAGCACACTTATGTCCTGGAATGAACTTTTCATCACAATTAAAACACAATCCTTGGGCTCGTCGTTCTTGGATTTGGGCTTGAGATAATTTTTTTTATGGGCAGATTGGAAGGTTGTTGGGTGGAAGGGTTTTTAGGAAATGTGGAGTGGGCTGGAGTGTTATATGGGTGTTTTTGGGTTGGGGCAGCAGATGGGTTAGGAGTTGATTTGTGATATGGGGTAACATAGGGTTTGGAGAATTTAGGCTTAGAATCTTTAAGTTTGGCTTCAATCAATTTAGCTAACCCAATTTCTTGTGAGATATTTGTGGGTCTTTGAATTGCCATTTCATTTCTAATATCAACATTAAGGCCAGAAATAAAGCAATTCAGGATAGCATCTTGTGGTAGGCCCACCACTTGATTGCCCAACTGTTCAAATTTTGTTTGATACTCAACCACTGTTCCTTCTTGCTTTAACTTAAACAATTCTGCTTGATGATTGTCATAAGTAGATGGGCCAAAACGCAACTCTAAAGCTCTTGTAAACGAGGCCCAATCCGATAATAAATGACTATTATGCATCCATTTAAACCAACTAAGGGCATCACCTTTCATATAAAAGGATATTAATGATAAACGGTTTTCCGGAGGCATATTATAAAAATTAAAAAATTGCTCCGCTTGAAAAAGCCAATCAAGAGGTCCTGAACCATCAAACATAGGTAATTCGAGTTTTGGGGTACGAGCTGTTGGTAATGGTGGTATATGGGAGAGATTGGGATAAGGGTGTTGGGAAGGAAATTGTGAGAATGGGGGTTGTTGGGAAAAAGGTATAGTGAAAGGTTGAGAGGATGATAGGATAGTTGGAATAGGGGGGTATGGAACGAAGGTTGAGGAGGTGTGAGAATTAATGTAGCGGTTAGGTGTTGGCTGGGGGTGTGTAGTTGAAAAAGTTGTAGAATTTCTTAAGGGTGTGTGTGTTGGTGACAGATTTTGAAAATGAGGTGGAGGAACCCTAGAAATAGAATGTGGGTTCTGTAGCATACCTGAAGTGATTGCTGTTCCATGAACAGTAGTTGAGGTGACCGGAGGTACTGTTCCGTGAACAGTAGCGGACCCAGCAGTGGTCCCGGATCCGTGAACAGTAGCGGATCTGCTTGTTGTGGCTGTTCCGTGAACAGTAGCAGAAGGAATATGAGGGGTTCGCTGCAGCTCTTTTGCAAGAGAAATTTTGTTAATGGCAGCCATGAGGGAGTCAAATCTAGAGTCTTCCACACTTTTGTCATTATCAAACCTTGTTTGGAGGTTGGATAATTCTGTAGAGATTTGGTGGAATCTTACATCCATTTGCTCTTGTGTCTCTTGCATTGCATTGTTTAGGTTTAAGGTAGTGATTTGAAGGGCTTCTTCTAAAATTTCTTTAGAAGAAGGGTTGGGAGGCTTAGGGGGAGCCATGGGAGGGATGAGAGGAAGGAGATGAAAGCACCAATGTTAGATATAGCTAGGTTAAATTTAGATCTAAATGGCATAAAAAGAAATTGACATTAAACAAACTTCATACTTTCTTGATAACTCTTTCAAAGCTGAAATTACAATATAAATAGCTAGGGTTTAGACTACTAATGGGCCTAAAGTTTATGGGCCAGAATTACAATAAAAAAACTCTTAATAAAATTACTAACAGCACCTAGTTAATGATAGTAATCCTTAAGTAAAACAGATATTTTTTTATTTCTCTTGGGCCGGTCCAACTTCATATCATCGTACGCCTGAGACATCAAAGATATTTGATATGTTTTTAGTGGAAATGGAAACAGTCGAACATATAAACTACTTAGGTGAAAGATGACTAATAGAAAAATTGATCAAGTGGTGATGTTGATAAATTGGTGACAAGGGATACATTATGTTAAATTAAAGTGCATCTTTATTTAAATCTTACACAGATTAGTGTCAAAAATAAAAATCAATATAAATATGACTAGAAACTCTAATATTTTAAATATTTTTATATTGGATAGTTGTGTGTTTAATGAAAGTTTGAAAAAAAATATTTAAAATCTGTCATTTTCCTATACATGCGGGAATCTTTAGGGGCAGACTGATCGGAGACAAGTAAAGCTTTGATGATGCCGTGATCCATGAAAATGTTCCAAAACTTAGCATCTGAGAATGAAAAAGAAAAAGCACCAAGACCACATTCACATCAAATGACACTTTCAGAAAGGAACAAAAATCTAATGTCAATGTGAATGATAATTAGAATAGTCACACAACTATGTTGTTAGCAGCAATTTAGGCATACCATACTTGCACATCATCTAACAATCCGGTAGCAGACTCTCCGCCGACCACTATGATCTTATTCCCAATGACAGCAGCAACATGCTATTCACAAATCACAATGAACATACAATAATACAAATATTAACATTAATACAGTTGAGAGATGATTCATCCACAACTAACTATCTAACTCTCATTACAGTCCAACAATTAAAGAAAAGAATGGGAAAAAGAGAGATATAGACATTACATTGAATCTAGGAGTAGGCTTATCCCCAAAAATCGACAATAATACCCTATTCTCAGACCCACTAGAGTTACTACCAGTGATATCGGTGCAAACATTTTCAATTTCATTATCAATTTCATGAGAATGACCGCTTTAGCCAGTAACTGCATCCACATCTTCTTCTCCACCGTCTCCCTGAAATAAAATGAGGACAAAACTAACTTCCAATTCCGCAACAATAATAATAAATAGTGAGAAAGAAAGGGTAATTACAATGAGAATGGAATTTGCAATTCGCTTGGGATGCCTGACATTAACTGGACTTCAAGTTCCCTCAGAAAGCTGAACCTTCAACCTAACACAACAAACACACATCAATGCATTATTACTATATTAATTAATTTCACATTGCAACTTGTAAGAAAAATAATGGAATCAGATTTAAAAATTATTACCTTCCGAGTTTTGTGCGTCTACGAAAGAACTTAGTCTCTAGCTCATCATGTTCACTCTGCAAGTTACTTTACTCGATACTACTGCGAATGATAAAGCTGTCCACGCCACTACCATGAAAGGATCTCCATAGTTTGCAATGAAATTCGAACAATCTTTTTCTAAAATCACCTTCAATTGTAAACTTTCTATCTCGCATTAGCAGCTGGATGCATTCTTGTAAAGAAAACACACTTTCGGGACTAATGCTGGAGGGATCCAAAGGAAAATTTAGACATTCATCCATAAACCCCAATCCATCTTTTAGTTCAGTAATAACATTAATTCTCTTCAGCTCCGCCTTGTATTGTTGTATTCCATTATCAATGAAGGGGAGACAAGCTATAGAAGTTATAGACTCCCACTTTGGACCATATAAAATGCATTTTTTTGGGCAGCTGAAATCACCAACACTAGTTAGCAACCACTTCATTTTATATATGACGATTGCGAAATCAGAAGAAAAACTATGTTCGGTTCCCTCCAGCCGTCTGCAAACAAGTGAGAAAGGACATAACATGCTGTTTGTTAATAGAAGTATTCGATGTCTTTTCTTCGAAGATAATAGCAAACTTTTTCGATAGCATATACAACATCAACCACCATCTCAATTCGCCCCAATTCATGTTTGTAAGAGAAAATTTTCACCATAAAATGTATGATCAATAACAGGAAGATCATCGAATACCTCCAATATGCAGCCTCACACCAGGTCATACAAGAAACATTCACCTGGTGTTTTGAAACCCAGGTTTGTCTTCAAGCAGCTCGTTCCCTGAAGCGAATTTAAGAGTTTAATAGGGGCAGGGGCATTCAAGTGTCTGATTCATTCCATCATCAAATGAACAACTTCAGCTGTCAAAGAGGTCAAATTTGAAGGTGCTTTTAAATGCTCTATGACAACTTGGTAGTTTCCACTTAATTCAACTTTCACTCCAAGCATTGAATATTGCTAACAGAAACAGTAGTAGAGCATTCAATTCACAAACCCTGAAATATTATGAAAATCCATTAGTCAATGCTACATCACGAAATTCTAACCTGTTTGAATTGACTTATTCGAACATATCTACTGGCATGAGAGACATAGAGCTTATAAAAACAACAGGTGAAAACAACATAAAATTAACTATATGAAAATACTTTGACTTTTTAATACTAGATATTGGTGTTCTTCCAACACATACCATGCTACCTGATCGGCCACCAATTTCACCTCGTTTCTATGTTCTGATTAATGGAAAAACACTTCATCCGGTGGTAATTTAAGTCATTTTGGTCTTGTTCTTTTTAGTTTTGCTTATTTTCATATTTGAGTTTGATGTGTTATCGTTTCTAGTTTTTGTTGGTTTTTCACTCGCTTTTGATCTTGTATTGGTAGTGTTTTAGTGTTGCAGGAACAGGGCACGATTCGAGTGAAGGAAAGGTGGTTTTTGGCGAGACAGAGTTGTGACACGGCTGTAGCGGGGAAATTCTGATATCGAAGCCATGGGATTGACTCGAATCAATATTTCGTTTGAAATCGCCACCGCGCTTTATTTTTTCAAAGGAAAAGGGAAAAGAACGAAAAACCCAAAGTTTTGTTTTTAAAACAAGAAAGAGAACTCAGGTTCGGGTGTTGATTATATGAGGGGAAGGTTTAAAGCACCCCTCATATCTGTGGTACTCCACAGGAACCTTTTTGAAAATCTGTGTTGTGTGTGTGCTAAAAAAGGGTTTGTTTTATTTTTAAAATAAGCTCGGCAAGACGTTAAGCCTTGGGCCTACATACCTCCTCGGTGCAATGGAGAAGTCAGAGCTAATGTAGTTCCGCTTAAAAGGGAAAACATTTAAAAACGAATAAACACTTTATCGTCGTCGGAGAGAAATACTCAGCCATTGATCTTGAGCATGAGAACAAACGAGTCCTTTGCATCGCTAATGAAAGAAGGGCTCCAACTCGGATAAAATCGACGAGCATGCCACTAGCTCTCTCACGCGGAAAAGATCTCATTATATCAATCAATTTCAAAATCGTGGGGTATAACCACTCGTTTCGACAATTAACAGTGTCTAAACTTTTGAAGAAAAAGCCACTAAGGGCAAAAGATATTTTAAGAGAAAAGGTTTTGAAAAGGTTGCAAACATAAGAAGGTTTTTGAAAAAAGGGAGAAGATTTTGAAAATTTAAGAATGGGAGGAGATGAAGAGGCTATCCTATTGCGTAAAATAAAAGCTAAGGAAAAGAACGGTCTAACCGAAGTAAGAAGCCAACACTTGACATTATGAGTCAAGGTAGATTTCCCATCCCTTGGAATATCAATACTAAACCATCACATTACCACTTGGGGATCCAGATGAACTTATTATCTTAGCACCACTTCGCATTAAGCACATTAAAATTCTGACGAAAATCGGGCAGAGTAACGGCTGTTTTTTGGGTAAAATCCTTATCTCAATGCCTTGGAATTAACCATCAAGGGCTTTCAAGGAAATACCTGCACACATAAACAGACAACAATCCAATACCAGACAGACAGAATAACAGCAGAGTAATATCAGAATAAGGGTCCAGAGGCACTAAGTCCATAAGTCTGAATCTCCAAAATGCTAGGGATAGTAACCAATAGTCCAAAAGAGAGCCTTAGGTGTTTTTTAGATTTTTGTTATTTATTAGTGTTTTAGCATAAAAGTAAAGTATGGTCCAAGTGGACAAAAAGAAAATGGCGGAAACATAAACATAGTGTCCAAATAGACAAAAGGAAAATGGCGGAATGTAAATATGATAAAATGATAAAATAAAGCGATAAAGCGAGAAATATAAAGAGCAATATAATAAAGTGCGGAAATTAAAGTCAATTGTTAGATGTTAAAGATAACCATCTTGAAACTTGTCAAGTATGTTATCAAAGTTAGTAATGAAGATCGATGGTGAGTGAAGGATGTACTCGGATTTAAATTCAATAGAAATTTATCAGAAGCTTGATAAAATCATAGCGACTACACGATAAACCTCTATAAGTCTTAAATCAACCGCATACAATTCTCTTCCATATTTGATCTTTTTGATTCGGGACACGAAATATTGCGCTATGTTAAGCAGATCGCCAAGTGATTTATGTAGAAATCACCCTACAACGAGGCCGGTCAAAACTTTATGTGCTAATGCATGCGAGAGAAGCGATATGTAGATCACTCTCCGAAAGCAATACCGCACGAAAAGAAAAATGGTGAGTGATCTAGTCTTTACCAAGAATCCATAAGAATTCTCAAGGTATTAAGACTTTCATCGATCAAAATAAAAAGGAACAAAAGATGGAACCACATTAAAAGCTCCTTTCATCCATAATTTCAATCACTTAATTTTGCGGATTTGGATTCTCATCCTATCGACGCCCTAAGTCCATTGTAATTAGAGAGAAATTAGGCCTCTAACTTGTGATTCAAAGAAAATATCAAAAGAATGGAGTAGAAGATGAGTTAGAACCAAAAACAAGTCAAAAACCACAAAAATCAGCATTCTGCCCAGTGTAAATCGATTTGCACAGAGTGTAAATCGATTTGCATAACTCTGTTTTCAAAATCTGCGCAGTTTTCAGTTGTGTAAATCGATTTGCACAAGATGTAAATCGATTTGCACAACACAGTTTTCAAAAAAAACAGCAAATAAAGAGAAGAAAACTTGTTTAAACATAAAACCAAACACCTTGAGATCTTGGATCAATTTGTGCACGAAAATGTATCAAGTAAGCAAGCAAATCACATCAATATAGCACCAAAGGTGCATCAAGCATAAACAACAATGGATCACATCTTGAATTATGGAATGGATCTAGAATTTTACCAAATCTTTCACAAACTTTGAATCTTCTTCAAGAACACACAACCACAAGCCTTGATCTATCACAATTGATGAAGAAAAGTAGTGTTTATGTTGAGGTTTAGCTCTAAATTAGTGAGGTTCAAGATGTGACTCACTAATTTGTGTGGAAGAAAAAGAGCTTTGAGTGATGGGTTTGGAAGAGGTGAGGAGAGAATTTGCAATAAGTTTCTTGGCTATCAAAGCTTGAAAAATGAAGAGGGGAGTGCCTCAATTTATAGCACTTAGGCTTGGGAAATTTTGTGGCTTGGAGTTAGGATTGGAAAATAGAATTAGGCTTGGGAAAAGGATTTGGAGCCAAAAAAGAGATCCAATGGTCTTGATGCAATCACATGAGGGTTCATGATAAAATGATGTAGAGAATCAAATGTGAGAACCAAGTCATGCTTCCCATGCTTGCAGATGATGTCAACACTTTTCAAAATCTGAAATTTGCCTTCATTTTTCCAGATTCGCACTGGTGCAATCGATTTGCACTTTATGCAAATCTATTTACATAGCTGAAAAAGGCAAAATTTGGGGCAAAAACAGTTATGCAAATCGATTGCTGTCTTATGCAAATCGATTTGCACTGATGGCAGAAGCAAATCTGGTGCAGAAACAGTTGTGTAAATCGATTTACACCTTATGCAAATCGATTTGCATAGTGAAAATGTTGAAAAATGCTCCTTTTGATGGATGTTTTGACTTGGTACCTACAAAGCACAAACACACAAAAGCACAAGGCAATATTTTTGGTATTTTGGTTAGTAAAACAATATATACAAGAATAAAACTTGGGTGCTCGATGATTCCCTTGCAGATGAATTGTGCACAACATCACCAGTAGAACTCTAAGTTAAAACTTCTTGATAAATGATGTGTAATCTTAGGGTCAAAAATTGGGGTATGACAGATGCCCCTATTTAAGTTTCTTCGATTCGGAGATACGATGATTGGAAATCTTCGTTTTGACGAAATCGAAGAGACTTAAATATATAAAACACAATTTTTGAACCTAAGATGCTATGCAATGTTTGATGAATGCATATGGTGAGGATAAAACATGACAACACTGGGGAGTAAAAGGAACTCCGCTGGGGAAAACAAAATGTCTTGCTGGCATAACTCCGCTGGGGAGAGGCAAGACCTTGTTGGAGAGACAAAACTTTGGTGGGAAAAGAAACTTCTCTGGGGAAACATTTCGCACCAGAGAGGGTAAAACAATCACCTTTCGCTGGAGATGATAAAGGGGGCATCCTCTTTCACTGGGGATGAGAAAAATATGCATCCTGAATCAGAATGCCAATCTTCCGTTAACAAAAAACACATCATCGTAGCACTGATGATATGAAGAGATGTACCGCCGTACCACTGACGATAATACATACCAACGTTCCAATAAAGGTATTATCGAGAGATTCATCAACGTACCACTGACGATGAAGATAACAAAATACACCAACATTCCACTGAAGGTGAACTACCAACGTCCCACTGAAGGTAGGAAGAGATATACCACCGTACCACTGATGATATGAAGAGATGTACCGCCGTACCACTGACAATAACACATACCAACGTTCCACTTGAAGGTATTAAAGAGAAATACATCGACGTACCACTGACGATGAAGATAACAAAATACACCAACGTTCCACTGAAGGTGAACTACCAACGTCCCACTGGAGGTAGAAAGAGATATATCGCCGTACCACTAACGATAACACATACCAACGTTCCACTGAAGGTATTAAAGAGAAATACATCGACGTACCACTGACGATGAAGATAACAAAATACACCAACGTTCCACTGAAGGTGAACTACCAACGTCCCACTGGAGGTAGAAAGAGATATATCGCCGTACCACTAACGATAACACATACCAACGTTCCACTAAAGATATTGAAGAGAAATACATCGACGTACCACTGACGATGAAGATAACAAAATACACCAACGTTCCACTGAAGGTGAACTACCAACGTCCCACTGGAGGTAGAAAGAGATGTATCGCCGTACCACTAACGATGACACATACCAACGTTCCACTGAAGGTATTGAAGAGAAATACATCGACGTACCACTGACGATGAAGATAACAAAATACACCAACGTTCCACTGAAGGTGAACTACCAACGTCCCGCTGGAGGTAGAAAGAGATGTATCGCCGTACCACTAACGATGACACATACCAACGTTCCACTGAAGGTATTGAAGAGAAATACATCGACGTACCACTGACGATGAAGATAACAAAATACACCAACGTTCCACTGAAGGTGAACTACCAACGTCCCACTGGAGGTAGAAAGAGATGTATCGCCGTACCACTAACGATGACACATACCAACGTTCCACTGAAGGTATTGAAGAGAAATACATCGACGTACCACTGACGATGAAGATAACAAAATACACCAACGTTCCACTGAAGGTGAAGAGATGCCCCATTGTACCAATGATGGTGAAGAGCAATCAATAATACTTTTTAATGATTTGAGGATGCAAACACAAATGCATAATCTCAATATTCATCGTCCAGCAATCAAAATTCAATCCATGACCAAATGGAAAGAAACTGCCAAAAAGACTGGACTAAGTGAGAGAGAGGAACTCACTAGTCTTCTGTTCGCAGACATCTGAACAGAATAACTGAAACATATTATCCACCTAGAAACAAATTCAGTGGGAATTTTCAAGGAAAGTGAGCTTTTTCTGCTTAAGACACTCTAAATGAAAGAGCAATCTGTTTGACAGTAAACTTCATGATAGCAAATGTGAATGTATGACTGTTTTTGATGCATGTTAATGATGCATATGCTGCCAAAACTTAACACAAGAATTAACTCAAGAGATGGAGTACGAAGATAACATAATCAAGCATGTCTCAAGCAAAACACCAGAGCAGAAACTGCTATAACAATCTTTTGATGGCTTCAGAATAAATGCTACCCAACACTAGGGAACATTGGAGTTGAGAGAACAAAACAGTTGAGCTCTACACCATATTCGAACCAGGCCAAAGGTGCATTGAGTGGAACACATTCTTCTTCTTTTGCACATGAATATATCAACATATCCATTCCTTGTTAATGCACTCATGAATCAAAGTAAAACTTCCTTCTATATATTTCAAAAAAAGGATTTTGTTGAGATCAATTTTCTTTTTGTTTCAAAAATTACTATCAACAATAAATGACATTTTGAGAGATATGAAAGAAATAAGATTGCCAATAAAGGGTAAAGGCTCAAACTTTTTTAATAGAATGGTAGCCTGCAAAAGGCAAGACCCCATGGATGATTACAAAGTTTGGAAAGTGGTAATTTTGTGGAAAAGGTACATTGAAATGTAATGACCCCGTCCTTTCTCTCAACTTGGAATTCCTAAGCAAAGGCTTTCGTTGAAATGTGTTGAACTTCTTTATGATAAACAAATGACTGCTGATGATCAAGTCTTGTCTGATGTAGTTACTTGCCATGAATCCCTAACTTTTGCCTGGACCGCCCTTTCGGGTTTTCAGTCCACCGGGTATTTTATTCTGTTTATGTCTCTAATTTTTGCCTGGACCGCCCTTTCGGGTTTTCAATCCACCGAGACGCTCTTTTTTGCCTAAGCCGCCCTTTCGGGTTTTCAACTTAGCGAGCTGTTCTTTTATTGTTTTTAGGCGAAGTATTTCTTGACTACATCAGCATTCACGGGACGGGGGAGCTCTTCTCCATCCATAGTTGCAAGAATTAATGCACCGCCAGAGAAGGCTTTCTTAACAACATATGGTCCTTCAAAATTAGGAGTCCACTTGCCCCTTGAATCGGAGGTGAAAGACAGGATCCTTTTGAGCACGAGGTTGCCTTCTCTGAATACACGAGGTCGAACCTTCTTATCAAAAGCTTTCTTCATTCTTTTCTGGTACAACTGACCATGGCATAAAGCCGTCATTCTTTTTTCTTCTATCAAATTCAATTGATCAAACCTGCTCTGACACCACTCAGCCTCAGATAACTTGGTTTCCATTAAAACTCTCAGTGATGGAATCTTAACCTCAATGGGGAGCACTGCTTCCATACCGTAAACCAGAGAAAAGGGGGTTGCCCCGGTTGAAGTACGAACAGATGTACGGTACCCATGCAAAGCAAATGGGAGCATCTCATGCCAATCCTTGTACGTAACAACCATCTTTTGCACAATCTTCTTAATACTCTTATTTGCTGCTTCAACAGCTCCATTCATCTTTGGCCTATAAGGCGAAGAGTTGTGATGTTCAATTTTGAAACTTTCACACAATTCTCTCATCATGCTGTTGTTCAGATTTGAGCCATTATCAGTAATGATCTTGCTCGGTACACCATATCTGCAGATGATGTTGTTCTTGATAAATCTGACCACAACTTGCTTTGTCACATTAGCATATGAAGCAGCTTCTACCCACTTGGTAAAGTAATCGATTGCTACCAGGATGAATCGATGTCCGTTCGAAGCCTTGGGTTCAATCATGCCAATCATATCGATACCCCACATAGAAAAAGGCCATGGAGAAGAAATAACATTGAGAAGTGTCGGAGGCACATGAATCTTGTCAGCATACACTTGACACTTGTGACACTTCTTTACAAACTTCTAGCAATCAGATTCCATTGTCAGCCAATAGTAACCTGCTCTAAGCATCTTTTTAGCCATCGAATGTCCATTGGCATGAGTACCAAAAGAACCTTCATGGATTTCATGCATCATCATGTCTGCTTCGTGTCTATCCACGCATCTGAGCAAAACCATGTCATAATTCCTTTTATACAAAACATCAGCATTGATGAAGAAACTACCAGCCAATCTCCTCAAAGTTTTCTTATCTTTATTTGATGCCCCAAGTGGGTATTCTTGAGTCTGAAGGAAGTGTTTAATATCGAAGTACCAAGGCTTTTCATCTGTTGATTCCTCAACTGCAAATACATGAGCGGGTCTATCAAGACGCCTGATTGTAATCTGAGGTTCCTCATTATGGAAGTTCACTTTGTACATGGAGGACAATGTGGCTAATGCATCAGCCATCTGATTCTCATCTCGAGGGATGTGGTGGAATTCAACTTTGTTAAAGAACGTCAACAACCTTCTGGCGTAATCTTTGTAAGGGATCAAGCCAGGATGATGAGTTTCCCATTCTCCTTTAATCTGATTAATCACAAGCGCAAAATCTCCATAAACATCAAGAATCTTAATTCTCAGATTAATGGCCTCTTCAAGTCCCATGATGCATGCTCCATACTCAGCAATATTATTTGTACAATCAAAACATATCCTTGCAGTGAAAGGTACATGTGACCCATGCGGAGTGACAATAATAGCGCCGATTCCATGGCCATGAACGTTAGAAGCTCCATCAAAAATTAAACCCCACTTGGATTCAGGATCTGGTCCTGCTTCTGGCAACGGTTCATCCCAATCTTGGGATCTCAAATACATTATATCTTCATCTGGGAAGTCCATTCTGATAGATTGACGATCATCAATTGGTTGGTGAGCGAGATACTCTGCCAACACACTTCCTTTCACAGCTTTCTGAGCTCGATATTCAATATCATATTCTGATAACAACATTTGCCAGCGTGCAATCCTTCCAGTTAATGCAGGTTTTTCAAATACATACTTAATTGGATCCATTTTGGAAATCAATAGGGTGGTGTGGTTCAACATATACTGTCTTAGTCGGCGAGCAGCCCACACCAAAGCACAGCAAGTTTTCTCAAGCAGCGAGTATCTTGTTTCGCACTCGGTAAACTTTTTGCTAAGGTAGTATATTGCATACTCTTTTCGACCAGACTCGTCATGCTGACCCAACACGCATCCCATTGAATTTTCAAGCACTGTGAGGTACATAATCAAAGGCCTTCCCTCGACTGGAGGGAGCAAAATGGGAGGTTCAAGCAGATATTCTTTGATGTTGTAAAAAGCTTTCTGACAATCCTCATTCCACACACATCCCTGATTTTTCTTTAACAACTTGAAGATTGGCTCACAGGTAGCAGTCATATTGGAAATGAACCTGGAGATATAATTCAAACGTCCGAGGAAACCTCTCACTTGTTTCTCAGTCTTTGGTGCTGGCATTTCCTGAATTGCTTTGACTTTATCAGGATCTACTTCAATTCCTCTCTGACTGACAATGAAACCTAATAATTTTCCAGAACGGACACCAAAAGTGCATTTGTTTGGATTTAAGCGGAGACGATACTTTCTCAAACGCTGAAACAACTTTAAAAGATCTTCCATGTGCCCCTCCTCTGACTGGGACTTGGCAATCATGTCATCCACATAGACCTCAATTTCTTTGTGCATCATATCATGGAAAAGAGTGGTCATGGCCCTCTGATACGTCGCACCAGCATTCTTCAACCCAAAAGGCATCACTTTGTAACAGAATGTCCCCCATGGTGTAATAAATGTTGTTTTTTCCATGTCTTCAGGTGCCATCTTAATCTGGTTGTATCCTGAAAAACCATCCATGAAGGAGAAAACCTCAAACTTTGCCGTGCTATCTACCAACATATCAATGTGAGGTAGAGGAAAATCATCTTTCGGACTGGCTTTATTCAAATCTCTATAATCAACACACATGCGAACTTTTCCGTCTTTCTTCGGAACAGGCACTATATTGGCAATCCATTGAGGATATATAGAAATGACAAGGAAACCTGCATCTATCTGCTTCAAGACCTCATTCTTAATCTTTTCCGCCATATCAGGATGACTTCTTCTTAGCTTTTGCTTGACAGGAGGACATTCAGGTTTCAACGGCAAACGATGCTCCACAATATCTGTGTCCAACCCAGGCATGTTTTGGTAGGACCACGCAAAAATGTCAACATACTCTTTAAGAAGCTCTACCATCCTCTTCTTAACATCTTGACCAAGCAGTGCCCCAATCTTGACTTCCTTCTTATCCTCTTCAGAACCCAAGTTGATGACTTCTAACGGCTCTTTATATGGCTGAATGGTGTCTTCCTCGTGCTCAAGAAGTCGGGAAATCTCATCAGGAATACATTCATCACTCTCTTCTTCCGCCTCATACACAGGAAACTCGAAGTTAGGAGAGGGTGCAGGGTCATTACTTTCAACGGTTTTATTGATTAATCTGCACAAGTGATTATTATTTCCGAAAAAAGGAAAGATATATGCAAACATGTAATCGTGCAGATTATGGAGAATGAAAACATTTTTTAAGGTTTTTTGTGTTACCACTTTCCAGAAAAAGCAAAAAGATAAAAGCTTGTATATGCAGAATCAAAATGACTTTTATTGATGATTTTAATGTTTAAAACAAACAGGAAAAAGCCCCAACAACTTCACTTTCATCTTGGGCAGAATGAAAGGATTTTGAAAAACATAAAAGCAAATTACTTTGAAGCATGAGTACACTCAGGAATGTCAATGGTGATCCAATTCTTAATCATCTTTCCATGGGTCACAAAGTTTGGCACTTCTGGCTCTGGTTCGTCTTGAACAATAGCGTTCACTTCTGGAGGAGTCGGATGTAGAAACCCAGCACTATGAAACATTTCCTAATAAGGACGAAAAGCAGATTTAGGCTTCAACACAGACTTGTCTGAGGCAGAAAATCCCAGACCAGCTCTATTCTTGTTCTCTTGCAGACTCACCACTTGTCCCCAAACTCCTGAATGTCCATTCTGAACTACCAGTTGAGCATCTTTGAAGGAGGCAATGGAAGCTTCATCCTTTTTGAATTCATCATTAACAGACAGGGCTTGGAATGCAGTTCCAATGACTACTTCATCAGCCTCTATGGTACGGAACGAAGAGAGATGACTAATCAACAAAGCTTGTTCTCCATTCACAACGACCATCTTTCCATCTTTCACAAATTTCAACTTTTGGTGGAGAGTCGAAGTAACTGCCCCAGCCTCATGGATCCATGGGCGTCTGTCGCGGGCGAAAAACCGTTTTGTTCCTCTTTTTTGTGGGATGAGACACCTGATGCCTTCTTTGGGCTCGAGTGCTCATAAAAAATGATTTTTCTTTTGTACCGACCAAACTTTTTATTATTTCCAAAGGAGGAAAAGGAAAAAAGCTGCAATAACCTAAAAGTGGGGGGAGATCTTGGGTAAGAGGGTTGGTTATACGAAGGGAAGGTATTAGCACCCAACGTATCTATAGTACTCTATAGGTTTCTTTGCTTTGTTTTTCATTCCATGTTATTGAGAGGTTCTTGTGAAATAGGTGGGACCTAAGGTGTTTGTTTGATTATGCTCGCAAAGATCATCGCGATCCTCTGCATACATATCCCTTAGAGGGAATCAGAGCATCTGTAGCTCGGGTCTACGGGTGCTAAGGTTTGAATGGTTTTTTTGTTTTGTTTTGCTCGCCAAGGATCGACCTTGTGCCTACGTATTCTCAAAGGGATGTTGAGAAAGTCAGAGCAATCGTAGTTCCCACTTATGCTAGTGGAAGCAAAGGAAAATAGACAAATGTCGTCTAAATACTAGATGTATCTAATCTATATCATCACATACATCTGTTTGATTTTTTTGTTTGTTTAACCAGCCTTGTGGCAAAAACTTTTAATGAAGTCAGCCTTGTGACAAAAAGTTTTGATTAATCAGCCAGCCTCGTGGCAAAAGTTTCAATGAAGTCAGCCTTGTGACAAAAACTTTGATTAATCATCCAGTACGGTGGTAAAAAGGTTTGATTGATTAGCCAGCCTTGTGGCAAAAAGAAGTTTGATTGATTAGCCAGCCTTGTGGCAAAAAAGTTTGATTTTGATTGATTGATTATTTGTGATGATATATAAGAGATACTCCTAGCATAGAGATGAAAAATGTCTAATCTCCTAGGGTATTTGGTTTTGGATATTGGGGGATGCTTATAAGAAGCCCGTGGGTCCTTGTACGAAGCCCAAGAGGAGGCTATCTGAGGGTCCTTGCATTGTAAGCCCAAGAGGAGGCTATGGGAGGGACAATCCAGGGTCCTTGCATTGTAAGCCCAAGAGGAGGCTATGGGAGGGTCACTCGTTTGTACAAAGCCCAAGGGGAGGCATGGTATAGTTGGTTTGAGCTCTTAGAGCGATTTCACCGGGAAACCATACTCTATGTCCTAACCTAAACTAGGGAGATTCTTTGCACGAAGCCCAATAGGAGGCTATGGGGAACCTAGTGTTGTACTAAGTTGAACAAGTATAATAACACAATCACACATATGAACAAACATGAACAAGTATGAACAAACATGAACAGGTATGAACAATTATATATATGACAAAGTGTGTGTATATAACGGAGTTTATGAAGGAAATATACCTGTAAGCATGATCCATTTGTATACACAGGGCTCGGGACTCACACTCGGGGAGAAGTCCACTTGAATTTATTCAACAGCTATGTAAACAGGTATTTACAAAAGGGCTTGGGACTTATACCTACATGGAGGCCCATGATATTTTTGGGAAGATTTAAAGAAAACCTTCATTTTTAGTTTGTTATTCAAAGTTAAAAAACAACTGATCGAGATATGTACAAATGGCGTACAATGAAATACCTAATTTCATGTACTGGAGTGGGTATGTACAAAAGGGCTTGGGACTTATACCTACATGGAGGCCCGTGATATTTTTATAAAAACATGGTTGATTGTTTTATTTACAGACGCGTCGTTTCGTCGTTTTGAAAACAGTTTGAAAAGTATCGTTTTGAAAGAGTTTTCTGTACAAAAAAACTGTATAAAAGGAAAAAGGAGTGGGTCTTATACTCTCTAATATTCGAGAGGCCCCTGTTTTATTTTCATAAAACAGGGTGGATGGTTTGAAAAAGATGTGTGATTTGTTGTTAAAAAAACTGTTTGAAAGTTTTGGAAAAAAGTTTTTTGTACAAAGAAAGACGAAAGGGACTTATACTCTCTAATATTCGAGAGGCCCCACATCGTTTTGAAAATCAATTGATCAATTAAAAAGATTTAATCAAAAGTTTCCTTTGAAAATCAAAAAGAAATGGTTTATCGTTTTTGAAAAGAATCGCGATCGCTCGTTTTAAAACGATTTGAATTTTAAAAGAAGTCAATTTAATCAAGATAAACAAAAGATTATTCTCAATTAACACTTAGATAATTAGGGTTTGATCACAAAAAATATTTACAAGTGATTAGGTTTGAAAATCAAATGAAAAAGTAGTATTTAAAAGTATTTAAAAACATTTAAAAATATGTCATTTTAAACCTATTTAAAAATGTATCAAATAAATATTTTTTGGTGATTTTTTTTGGTATTCATAAAATATGTATATTAAATAAGAAGTGTTCAAAAAATGAAGAAAAAATAAGTTGATTTGATTAGTTAAATTAATTAATGAAGTTTGTTAAAAAAATGAAAGAAAAATAGTGTTAAAAAAAGGTTTTGGTCCCTAAGGGTGTTGAACCCGTGACCTCTCTCTCACCAGCCAAAACAACAACCAACTGAGCTGCGCGCGCAGCTTGTTAATGATACGCCTTCAGTTTATTATATTTTAAAACCAATGTTTGAATTTCCCAAACCAAATCTGGCGCCAAGAACACAACCCTAACTGAATTTTGAATTCCTTCAAATCTGCGTTGTTTTGATCGATCAAAGGGTCTATCTCACTCGGTTTTTCACAAGGAACATGATGGTGCCCTTTAATTTCATTTATTTTTGCTCTAAGATGATTAATTCTCTGATGAACACGAAGAACCCTAATATGACAAATCTTTGTGAAATCGTGTATGATCATGATATGATGCAATTGATTGAGGGTTATTATTCAGTGATGGTGCAGAAACAAGATGGTAACTTAGTTTTTCATTTATGATGCATGTATGATAGAGTTTGAAGTTCATGAGCACTTACCTCAAAAACGGCCAAGCTGGAGATTGAATTTTGCAGAGGAGGTGTTACAGATGTTGTTGCTTGATCTGGACAGCTTCAATGAACCTTAGGGAAGGTGTCTGGATGCTTGGAGTGAATTGAAAACACCTGGAGTAGTTGGAGGTACCCGATCTGCAGTTAAGCCCAAGTGTGAATCGAGCTCTATGATTCTGATGTTTCAGGTTGATGATGAGTGTTTGGATAGCTCATATGTGATATATGTGAGGTGTTGGAAGTGTTAATTTGTACAGAAATGATCTGGAATGAAGATTGGCATGATAAGGCTCTTTATGTGTTCATATGGAGGTTGAAGAGTGAATCTGAGTTTTGGGGTAATTTGGGGTGTGTGAGTGGTTCAAACACATCCCATATGATGTTTATGAGTTGCTAGAACCATCACTTTGGCCATAACTTCAAGGGTTTGGAGGTTGAGTTTTCTACCTCTTTGAAAACTATGAAACTTGCAATTCAAGAAAGAAGAGAGAAAACCTATAATTGTGAGGTTTTGGTGTGAATTGAAGAGTGATTTGCACCTCTATTTATAGGCCAAACATTCTGAACTCAGAGCTTTGCAACTTGCTTCTTCTTTGGTGATTTGGCACTTAAAGGATAGAAAGGAATCTTACCATTAAATGCATATGGTTAAAGTTACTAAACCATGGTTAAAATTGGCTATGCTTCTTATCTCTTTCCCATCTGTCTCAAATCAGAAAATATCTTCCAATTATTGCCTCTATGTATCATTACTTGGTCCATTTGGCAATTTGGCTCATAACTTTGGCAAAATGACTTGAAATTTCAAGTGAAAAGTTCACTAATGGCAAAATTCAAAACCATAGCTACACTTCAAATTTTTTTATGCTCTTGGACATTTTGGAAAGCTCATGTTACACACTTCAAAACCCTAGTTGAAAGTTTCTTCAAGATCCTTAAGGAAGTGGGTGAAAAAGATCCATGAACTTTGAGAAAAATGAAGTTTTAAGTGAATTTTTCAAAAGATGCCAACTTTGAAGCTCCATATCTCTTAAATGGTTGATCTTATGGAAAAAAATTATATGTGTCAAAGTTGTTTATTGGATCAAAATCTACAACTTTCATGTTGGAAGTTTTTTTCAGTTTGTAGGTGAAATTTTGAGTTATTCCCTTTCAAAGTTTGGAAAAAACCATGAAAAACACTTAGAAAAATTTTCTAAGTATGAAAGTCAAACTTTTGACTTTTTGATTCTTGATTGATTTTCTTGATTTTTCTTGATCAAATGACTTCTCATATCATATATTGATGATTTAAAACTTTAAAAGTCATGGTTGACCAAAAAAAAGTCAATGGCAATCTTGTACAGTTGACTTTTTTCAGACGAATCGCGTTTCTGGAGATTTCAAATGAAACAGGCTATCCTCACTAAATGAATGGTATGAATGGATCATATTGAAGCATTAGAGGATATTGAGACATGGTTTGAGTTGTGGCACCATGTCCTGATTAAAAAGTCAGTTATTCAGTGAATTAGGTCAAAAACCCTAATTGTCGACCTGATGAAATTGATGACTGTGGACCTTGAATTGAGATGCAATTTCCATGGGATATTGTCATAGGGATTATTTGAGGATGATTGAAACCTTTGATTGACTCCCTGGGGATTTTTTGGGTTTCCCAAATGTGATCCCTGATTTCAGTCCCTGATAGTTCAAAACCCTGATATGAGGATTTGTCTGATCAATCTTTGTGTAGGAGATGTTATGAGCCAATGGATTAGTTCAAAATGATGCACTTGAGGTCTTGATATCATGTCCCAAGCCATTAGGTCAAATTCTGAGCAAAAGTCAGGAGTATGCTATCTTCAGGCAAAACCCTAATTCAGTCGATTCAAAGCTGTTGAGCTTGTTGAAGTGAATCTCTGAGGACCAAATGTTGATTGTTGATGAAGATGGTTCTTTTGAGATGAAGGGAGAACAAAACCCTAATTGATTGTTACTTGTACTGATGAGTGATTTCCTGATTAAATCCTGTTGAGTCACAAGTAACAAACACAAGCTATGCAATTTGTTAGAGATGCAAATGATGCATATGCAATGATATGAGGTGGTATCTTAGGTCAAAAATTGGGGTATGACAGATGCCCCTATTTAAGTTTCTTCAACCTGAGACATGAAGATTGAAAATCTTCGTTTTGATAGGGTGGAAGAGACTTCACCGGGGAATGATAGCTTTGTAAGAAAAGCTTACCTATCAACATTATCGACTATAGACTTGTTTAATAATGCGAAGGTGAAAGGTATGAAACTGTGTTACCGACTATCAGCATGGTGATAGACTTGACAAGGTAAAAAGAGTTTCAAAGGTTCGGTTAATATTACCGACTATCAGCCTTGTGATAGACATGTTAATAATATAACCAGAACAAAAAGGTTACCGACTATCAGCCTCGTGATAGTGGTTTTGAAGACGTGATCATTTATCAGCCGAGTGAAAAAATGATCCTGGAGACTTTGCTAGGGGAATTACTGGTTATTCAGCCTTGTGAACAGTAATAAGGCCCTGATTGTCAAATGGTCTTCATGATTGATTTCCTTGAGAGGAAATTTTTTGAAAGAAACATAAGCTGCTCAGATGATGAGGCTATTGCTTATGGTATGTTTTTCACGACTCTATTTGAGGAATCGGAGTTTGAATCTCTGGTAAAGATAGGGTTCTAACCAAGAATGAATTGGAAAGAGACAGTGAAACAAGACTTTGTACCCAATGAGGAATGAACTCAACTGGGGATTTTCTCCTTCGTTTTGGAGAGGAGAAACTGAAGCAACCTTCTTCCACGAGGAATGATCTCAGTGGGGAACTGGAGAAAGAAAGGATGTTATTTCTGCTTATGGGTGACAACCTACTGGAGAGATGACACGCCCATACCTGTTTCTTTTTTTTCTTTTTTTTCTTTTTTTTTCTTTTTTTTTTCTTTTTTTTTTCCCTTTTTTTTTTTTTTTTTTTTTTTTGAGGATAGATATATCCTAAACAAGTGATTTCATAGCAAACATTGAAAAATGCAAGAATGCATAAATAATGCAAATATGTTATGAATGATGAATGTCATGAATGTAGCATGCATATTGACAATACTGACAGACAATGAAGTATATACTGGAGAAGGACCGACGTCGCAATACAACCAGATACTTGGTAAATGTTTTTCAACACGGTGTAGATAACACAGGTGATGAATGGTGTTGCATGTTTTAAACTTCTCTGGGGAAGATAAGCATTTTTCCTTATTGAGATGGAAGAACCTTTTCACTGGAGATGGAAAATCTTCATCACTGGGGATAAAAGAACTTCTTCACTGGGAATAGAAGAGCTTCTTCACTGGGGATAGAAGAGCTTCTTGTCATAATCTTTGATTCATCCCATGGAGATAGCTGTTGATGTTCCTTCTGTTGTTCACAACTCAAAGGAAAGTTTTGCTTTTATTTTGAAAAAAGGAAAGTAAATTCATTTAAAACTTTTTTCTTTTTTCTTTCAAAAGTGAATAACACAATTAAAGTGTCATTTTGCAAGCTAAAAGAAATTAGAGATTGCAAACAAATGGGCACAAGGCTCAAATTTATTTAATAGGATGGAAATCAGCTAAAGGCGTGATTCCATGGAGTATTTACAAAAGTTGGAAATGGTAATTATGCGGAAAAGGCTACATTGAAAGCAATAACCACTATTCCCTAACAACTTTGAGTTCCAACTGTGCTTGTCGCTTCAGATTGGCGATGATTTGATTGAAGATCCTTTGATGAAGAAGACTCCTCAGGTGACGAAGTACGGACTGATGCAGTTACTTTGTCATTAATCCCTAATTTTTGCCTAGATTGCCCTTTCAGGTTTTCAATCTACCAGGATGAATTTTTTTCTGTTTATTGTCTCTAATTTTTGCCTGGACCGCCCTTTCGGGTTTTCAGTCCACTGAGACGCTCATTTTTGCCTAAGTCGCCCTTTGCGGGTTTTCGACTTACCGAGCTGTTCTTTTCTTTTTTAGACAAAGTATTTCTTGACTGCATCAGCATTCACAGGATGTGGGAATTCATCACCATCCATGGTTGCAAGAGTCATGGCGCCGCCAGAAAATGTTCTTTTGACAACATATGGGCCTTCGTAATTAGGAGACCATTTGCCCCTAGAATCTGGTTGAAAAGACAAGATCTTTTTAAGCACGAGGTCGCCTTCTCGAAATTCACGAGGTCGAACCTTTTTGTTGAAGGCTTGTTTCATCCTTGCTTGGTATAACTGTCCATGGCATAGAGCAGTCATACGTTTCTCTTCGATTAAATTCAACTGATCGTATCTGCTTTGACACCATTCAGCCTCTGATAACTTAGTCTCCATGAGGACTCTCATTGATGGGATTTCAATTTCTACGGGGAGCACAACTTCCATGCCGTATACTAGAGAAAAGGGAGTTGCCCCTGTCGAAGTACGCACTGAAGTACGGTACCCATGTAAAGCAAATGGCAGCATTTCATGCCAGTCTTTGTAAGTGACGACCATTTTCTGGATGATCTTCTTAATGTTCTTGTTGGCAGCTTCGACGGCGCCGTTCATTTTTGGCCTGTAAGGAGAAGAGTTATGATGCTCAATCTTGAATTCCTCACATAATTCTTTCATCATCTTGTTGTTCAAGTTTGAACCATTGTCAGTAATGATCTTGCTGGGAATACCATATCGGCAAATGATGTTATTCTTGATAAACCTCACAACCACTTGTCTTGTAACATTGGCGTAAGATGCTGCTTCGACCCATTTGGTGAAGTAATCAATGGCTACCAAGATGAAACGATGACCATTTGAAGCTTTCGGTTCGATCATTCCAATCATGTCGATACCCCACATGGAGAAAGGCCATGGAGATGAGAGAACGTTGAGTAGAGTCGGTGGCACATGGATCTTATCTGCGTAGATCTGGCACTTGTGACATCTCTTCACGTGTTTATAACAATCAGATTCCATTGTCAACCAATAGTAACCTGCTCTTAAGATCTTTTTGGACATTGCATGCCCGTTTGAATGAGTTCCAAAGGACCCTTCATGCACTTCATGCATTAACATGTCTGCTTCGTGTCTGTCCACGCATCTGAGCAAAACCATGTCGAAGTTTCTTTTGTATAGCACATCTCCGTTCAGGAAGAAACTGCCAGAAAGTCTCCTTAGAGTTTTCTTATCTTTGTTTGATGCCCCAAGCGGGTACTCTTGAGTTTGAAGGAAGCGTTTGATGTCGTGGAACCACGGTTTATCATCGATGACTGCTTCAGTTGCAAATACATAGGCGGGCCTTTCAAGGCGCGTGATTCTGACTTTAGGCACATCATTCCAGTGAGTGACTTTGAACATGGAAGATAGAGTAGCCAAGGCGTCTGCCATTCGATTCTGATCTCGAGGTATATGATGCAATTCAACCTTGTTGAAAAAAGTCAACAGACGTCTTGCATAATCTCTGTAGGGAATCAAGCCAGGGTGGTAAGTTTCCCACTTGTCTTTGATTTGGTTGATCACGAGGGCTGAATCTCCATATATGTCGAGGATCTTGATCCTTAAGTCAATGGCTTCTTCGAGACCCATGATACAAGCTTCGTATTCTGCGATGTTGTTGGTGCAATCAAATAGCAATCTGGCGGAGAACGGGATATGAGTACCCTTGGGAGTGATGATGATTGCCCCAATTCCATTTCCAAAAGCGTTTACTGCTCCATCAAAAATTAGGCCCCATCTTGATCCAGGGTCAGGACCTTCTTCAGGTAACGGTTCGTCACAATCTTTCATCTTCAAGTACATGACATCTTCGTCAGGAAAGTCAAACTTGAGAGATTGATATTCATTAATTGGTTGATGCGCCAAGTGATCGGCGAGAATGCTTCCTTTGACCGCTTTTTGAGCACGGTATTCAATGTCATATTCGGATAACAGCATTTGCCATCGGGCAATCCTTCCTGTTAAGGCAGGCTTCTCAAAGACATACTTGATCGGATCCATTTTGGAGATTAACCAAGTAGTATTGTTGATCATGTATTGGCGGAGACGTTTTGAAGCCCAAGCCAAAGCACAACACGTTTTTTCGAGCATGGAGTAACGAGACTCACAGTCTGTGAATTTCTTACTCAGGTAATAGATAGCATGCTCCTTCTTACCGGTTTCATCTTGTTGTCCAAGCATACAACCCATGGATTCTTCCAACACAGTAAGGTACATGATTAATGGTCTTCCTTCAACTGGAGGAATCAATATTGGTGGTTCTAACAGGTACTCTTTGATACTGTCGAACGCTTTCTGGCAATCTTCAGTCCATACAACCCCTTGATCTTTGCGGAGAAGCTTGAAAATTGGCCCACAAGTAGCAGTCATCTGAGAGATAAATCTGGAGATATAGTTTAATCGTCCGAGAAATCCTCTTACTTGTTTTTCAGTCTTTGGTGCAGGCATCTCTTGAATAGCTCTGACTTTGTCGGGATCCACTTCAATTCCTCTTTGGCTGACAATGAAACCCAAGAGTTTTCCAGATCTAACCCCAAAAGTACATTTGTTAGGATTCAAACGAAGCTGATATTTCCTTAGTCGTTGAAACAACTTCAAAAGGTATTCAATGTGTTCTTCTTCTGTGCTGGACTTGGCTATCATGTCGTCCACATAAACTTCAATTTCTTTATGCATCATGTCATGAAAGAGAGTAGTCATTGCCCTTTGGTAAGTTGCGCCTGCATTCTTTAATCCAAACGGCATCACTTTGTAGCAAAAGGTACCCCATGGGGTGATGAAAGATGTCTTCTCCATGTCTTCGGGAGCCATCTTGATCAGATTATAACCGGAGAACCCGTCCATGAAGGAAAAGACGTTGAACTTAGCGGTGTTATCAACCAGCATGTCGATATGTGGTAATGGAAAGTCATCTTTTGGACTGGCCTTGTTCAAGTCACGGTAGTCAACACACATTCTAACTTTACCATCTTTCTTCGGAACTGGCACTATGTTAGCCAACCATTGAGGATATTCAGAGGTGACAAGAAAACCTGCGTCGAGCTGTTTTTGAACTTCCACTTTGATCTTGTTAGCCATATCAGGGTGAGTCCTTCGCAATTTCTGCTTAACCGGCGGACATTCTGGCTTCAATGGCAAGTAATGCTGAACAATATTGGTATCCAACCCAGGCATGTCTTGGTAGGACCAGGCAAACACGTCCACATATTCTTTGAGAAGGTCTGTCAACTTACTCTTGATATCAGCATCAAGCAGCGATCCAATGGTCACTTCTTTTTTGTCTTCTTCAGAACCCAAGTTGATCTTTTCTAAAGGCTCTTTGTGAGGCAGAATGGCTCTTTCCTCGTGCTTAAGTAATCGAGAGATCTCGTCCAGGATCTCCTCTTCTTCCTCTTCTTCGGCTTCGAACACAGGAAACTCAAAGTTGGGAGAGGGCATAGGGTTATTGCATTCAATGGGTTTATCAATAGTTAATCTGCACATATGATTTTTATTTATTTCAGAAAATTTATGAATGCAAGAGTGTATGCAGATTTTTTTTGAAAAAGTTTTTTTTTTATTTATTTTGGTTTTTTAGGATTACCATTTCCAGAAAAAAGCAAAAAATAAAACATACAATGTAGGGAATTCAAAATGACACTTTATTTATGATTCATTTTTGAAACAAAGCCCTAAACACAAACTCATTTGTCTTGGGCAGGACAAAGAGGGAAACTTTTAAAACAAAGCCCTATACACAAAGTTATTTGGGCGGAACATTTAAAAGCAAAGCCCTATAAAACATCTCTCTGCTTTGGGCAAGGCAGGAGGTCAAAATAACAGCGAGGTGATTACTTTGAGCGGCGAACAACATTCGGAACGTCGACAGCCTTCCAGTAGCAACGAACTCCTCTGTGTATTATGTATTCAGGAAAATTCTCCTCAGAATTATCTCCAGTATTGACATTGACTGCTGGTCGAGCAGGATTTGAAGGCCCTGGTTTGTCACCCTTGTTCTTTGTAGAGTTGAAACGGTCTTCTTCTACTTCTTGAAGAGCATAAGATGAGTCACAATCTTCAGAATTTTCAGGATGTATTTCCCAGTCTTCAGGATGAAGAGACTCATTGTCAGCGACACTTTCCGAGTCAGTTGCGGGATCATCTTCCCCTTCATCTTCAAAAATGGCATTTATGTGATAATAACCATCTTCAGGATTATAAATCTTGGTAGATGCGTTGAAGCTGAAATCTTCAGTAATTTCAGGCTGCTGAGAAAATTGACAGGGCTGATGAGCCTCTTTTGGTTGACTATCATATTCAAAGGAATCTCCCCATCCAGTTGGTTGGATATCTTCAATTGCAATCTTTGAACTTTCAGGCGCAGTATATTTCACCATATAATCATATTTTCCACTTGGTTGTCCCAAGGTGTCCCAGATTTCTGCAGGAACAGGCTCAGTTTCTTTGCCTTTGGGTTTCTCTGACGGAGGATATGGTTCTTCCTGAGATATGTATCCCGAGTCATTGAGATAACATTTCCATTCTTCTTCAGGATCAGGTAGACCTTCTTCGATGCATTCTTCGATAAGGACATTAACCTCTTGAGGAATTGGGTTAAGGAATCCTCCACTTATGAATGTTTCCTTGATCGGACGAAGTGTTTCATCCTTCTTGGTGCAGTTTGAGAATGTTGGTGAACATCCGAGACCTACTCTGGTTTCATTCTTGGTAGGGATCACAACTTGCCCCCAGCCAGTGGTAGTTCCATCTTTCACTACTTTTACTGCCTCTTTGTAAGAAGAGATCGATGCTTTCTTCTTGGAAGATTCGTCTTCTAAAGAGAGACCTTGGAACGGCGTTCCTTCCACATCATCAGCACTTATGAAAGAGAAATTGGATAAATGGCTCACCATCAAGGCTTGTTCTCCACTTATTGTTACCAATTTTCCATTTGTTACAAACTTCAACTTTTGATGAAGCGTAGAAGTTACTGCCCCTGCTTCATGAATCCATGGTCGTCCTAACAGACAGCTATAAGCAGCTTGAATGTCCATGACCTGGAAGATGATTTGAAATGTATGTGGACCAATGGTCATGGGAAGGTTGACTTCGCCAATAACAGATTTTCGCGATCCATCAAACGCTTTGACTACTACACCACTGAATTTCATAGGCATTCATTGGTAAGACAAACGAGCAAGAGTTGTCTTTGGCATAACATTCAAGGAAGATCCGGTGTCTACCAGCACATTAGACAAAGAATCTGACTGACAGTTCATAGAAATGTGCAGAGCAAGATTGTGATTTCTGCCCTCCTCGGGGAGTTCTTCATCACAGAAGCTTAAATTGTTACAAGCTGTTATGTTGGCTATTATCCCATCAAAATGGTCAACAGTCACATCATGATCTACAAAAGCTTGATCTAAGACCTTCATCAGGGCTTCCCTGTGGGCTTCTGAATTTAAAAGCAATGAAAGTATTGAGATCTTCGAAGGAGTCTGCATAAGCTGATCCACAATCTTGTATTCACTTCTTTTGATAAGTTTCAAAATTTCATCAAAGTCAGGATTCACATTGGTTCCACTGGATTGACCTAAATCAATGTTTGTATTACTGACAGGAGTTTCCACAGGATTCCCTACTGGTGCATTGACAGGATTTTGCCCGGTTGCAGGAGCAACAGGCTGCTTTGGAGGTAGTGGAGTATACACACGTCCACTTCTTGTTACTCGACTCACATCAGCGATGTTTACGACAGATGAGAGAGTTGGTAAAGGAACTTCTTGTCCATTCTTTATCATTGTTGCATTATAGTTGTATGGAACTGCCTTGTCAGAGTCATAAGGAACAGGTCCAGGTAGACAGATGATCAAAGGAGCAATAGGAACCTTCGGCTTGTTGTAAGTAACTTCCATGCGCTCAGGCATGTTGAAATGAGGAACGATGACGTTAACTGTAGGCATTTCCGAGTTGATATCTGAGACTAAAAGCTCATGCGGATAGCATCCTATCATGTTAACTTCATTTTCATCCCTATTTCTGTAGATCTCAATAGTACCATTATCTAGCAAAACTTGGAGATCTCTTCTCACAATCGAACACCCGTGAGGATCCACACAACATATTCTACAGGAACCATAGTGATGCTGGCGAAAACTCGGCCCTCGACAGAGAGTGGCGTGCATTTGTACCAAATCAGCTCTTGAGAAATTGATATTATAGACTCGGTATGGACCAGGACATCCGTACACCATGTTTACAACATGCCCTCCATGATTGGGCAGCGGATTTGCTTGCACATTTGGATTCAAATTTCTGAAAGAGAGGAGATTAGATCTAACCAACCTCTGAACTTCATATTTCAAGGCTATGCAATGCTCGAGATCATGGCCAGGTGCTCCTTGATGATAAGGGCATGAGACCTCAGCTTTGTACCACCATGGGAGTTTCTCAGGTACTGGTGGTGGTGCTTTAGTTTGAACAAGACCTCTTTCAATCAAAGCAGGGTACAATTCTGTGTACGTCATTGGAATCGGATCGAACTGTGGAGCTCTTTGTACACGATTCTGATTATTGTTAAGCTGCTGAACCTGTGGTCGAGGCTGTTGTTGTTGAAATTGCGGAGTAAACCCCGGATTCGGTGCTGTGTTAACGACTGGTGTGATAGAAGCAACCTGTCGCTGACGATTGACGTTTCCTCTTGGCCTCCCTTGGGATACCATGTCAACACTTTGTTCTTTCTTCTTTGGGAAACCACTTCCGAACTTTTTGGTTCCGCTGGAAGATCCACCTTCTTTAGTTAGACGTCCTGTTCGGACTCCTTCTTCTAGACGCATCCCCATGTTTACCATTTCGGTGAAATCACTTGGAGCACTAGCAATCATGCGTTCATAATAAAATGGACTGAGAGTATTCAAGAAGATCTTTGTCATCTCTTTCTCTTTTAACGGTGGATTAATCTGAGCAGCAGTTTCTCTCCATCGTTGGGCATACTCTTTGAAAGCTTCATGGTCTTTCTGAGCCATGGATCAAAGCTGATCTCTGTCCGGAGCCATATCCGAGTTATACTTGTATTGTCGGACAAAGGCCTCACCTAGGTCATTGAATGTTCGAATATTAGTGCTATCCAAGCCCGTGTACCACTTCAGTGCGGCACCGGTCAAACTGTCTTGAAAGTAATGGATAAGCAACTGATGATTATCTGCATAAGTAGACATCTTTCTGGCATACATCACAAGATGACTTTGTGGACAAGAACTACCTTTGTACTTTTCAAAGTCTGGGACCTTGAACTTAGCAGGTATTTGTACACTGGGAACCAAACATAGCTCCTGGGCATTCTTTCCAAACAAATCTTTTCCACGGATAGCTTTAACTTCTAGCTGCATCTTGTTAAACTGCTCTTGGAGATCTTCTACAAGATTACGCTGATTCGTGCTATCACCTTGATCATGATAAATCTCATTTCCATCGTAGGGAACAGTGTGAACCGTAGGGGTCGGAACTGTCATAGTGGGTTGAGAAAGTGCCATAGTGATTTGGGAAAAAGTTACCCCTGAATGTGGAATAAAAGCCGAACCTTGTGCAGCAGGCGCTTCAGTTGTAGCTGTTTGAACCCCAGAGAAATTATGACGGAAACCTGTACCAAAGCTGAAAGGCGGGCCCCAACCTTCTGGCATGGAGAAAGATGGAATACCGAATGCAACTGTAGAAACCGGAGTAGTGACTTCAGATGTTACCGTCGCTTGGCTGTTAGGTGGCGGCGGCTGATTCTGTGCGGCCATTAAGGAGTCAACCAGAGTAGTGAGACTTTCCAACTTTTCCTGAAGGGTGGTCACTGTACCACGAAGCTCAATATTCTCTTGTTCAGAGTGTTCCATTACTCTTCTTCTGCTTGAACGAGTATTGTATCTGTGATCTGATTGCGAGCGCGGTCGAGAAACTTTGAGACGCGACAGCTTGACAATCTATTGGAGAAAGATCCAAAAGATGAGACTCTATACAACAGACTCGATATGCAGAATGATGTATGCAAAAAGAAATTTATGATTTTTCCAAATATTTTAAAGATTATTTCCTTGCAAACATTTGAACACAAACAAATCTTTTATTCATTCATTTTTTTATTGCAATAATGGGAAATGTTACAACATTGGAGCGTAGCTCCTTACAAAAGCAAATGATAAATAAAAAAGCTAAACAAATCCTAAGCATCTTCATCAGACGAAGAACCAAATGCATTGTGCAGCTTGAGCTTCATGATTTCTTTCCCATAGTAAGCTTTCAATTCGGCCTTTTCGGTCCTCAGTTTGTCAACAACATTCTTCCAATCATCAGGAGTCGGAGCGTTGCTTGTCGAGCCTTCAAGATTCTTTTTGCTTTCTTTGATATACCTCTTGATTGCAGCGTCTTTCTGGCGAATCTTCTCATCTTTACTCATGAGCCATCCATCTTGATAATAGAGAGTTTCTTCGTGATCTTTCACTCTTTTCTTCAACTTTCTATTTTCCATCTCAGTGCTACGAAACTTTTCTTCCCAAGCATCTTTTTCTATCCTCATCTTAGCCAAAGTGTCTTGGTATTCCTCCATAGTGGGAATGTTGGGTCGTTGAGACACTGCAGGAAACATGGGTTTTTCATAAGTATAAGGCATTTGAAACTCCTTTGCTATTTTCTTTACCCAGCAGGTGTAAGCGTCCATGGCAATGCAATTTCTTTCCTCACCTTTTTCTTTCCATCGGACGTCGTACCAAGCTCTCATCATTCTTGCTTTCAACCTTTTAGGATTATCCCCTTCTCGGTAGAAGTATCCTTCCACTGAGGGACCAACAGGTTTAACTGAATTTGCATACCCGAGTTGTCGTCGGGCTAGGACCGGATTATAGTTAATTCCTCCTTGTGTACCAATGAGGGGTACGTTGGCGAACTCTCCACAACTATCAATGGTTTCTGTACCACAGCGAGCCAAGGTATACCAATGAATATCATTATTAGTAAGAGACATAAGTCTTCGAGGCCAACGCAAACCTTTTCGGTTTTCCGTGAAAATAGGAGACTCAGGTAAGTGTGAAACAATCCATTTGAACAACAAAGGTGCACAACATACAATGATTCCACCGCCTTGGCGATTCCTATGATGGACAGAGAAATACATGTCACCAAGCAAAGTCGGAACGGGATTTCCAATTAGAAAGATTTTTATGGCATTGATATCAACAAAGTTGTCGACATTGGGAAACAGAACCAACCCATAGATGAGCAAGGCTAGTACAGCTTCAAAAGCTATCATGCTACCAGTTTCGATGAAATCAAAGGCTTTCTTTATCAGGAAGTGTGAGGTTAATCCCGGGAGGTTTCCTTTGGTAGTCCAATTACTCTCTACTTCAGACTTTTTCAAATGGGTACTTGCTGCAATGACGTGTGACTTAGGAATGGCTTCCAAACCATTGAAGGGTATTTTGTCAGACACAGGAATACCCAAAAGATTGGCATATTCTTCCAAGGTCGGTACCAACTGGTAGTCTGGAAAGGTAAAACAACGGTAGACGGGATCATAGAACTGAACCAGAGTTTTGAGAAGTCCTTCATCAACATGAGTGTTCAAAATAGGCAAAATCTTCCCATAACTTTTCCTAAAATTAGAAGGATCTTGTACAGAAGATGCTAACTCTATCAGTCTTTCTACATCAGGCGCTTTGAAACCGTACTTTTTGGTATACCTTTTTTCCATAACTCAATCCTATAATGTTTGCAAAGAAAATTCTCTAAATTTTTTTGGAAAAATCATGTTTTTATGGAAAAAGATGGGTTTTTTAATGAATGTATGAATGCATGGATGCGTGGATGCCACATATTCAAACATGGTGAAACAAACATGGTAACGCAAACAGGGTAACGCGAACATGGTAACGCATACATGGTAACACAAACATGGTAACACAAACATGGTAACGCATACATGGTAACACAAACATGGTAACGCATAGGTTCAAAGGTCCAAAGTCACGAGCATGAGGTCAGAGAACCAAAAATGGGATAGATCTAGTTAATCACCTGCATGACATGTTCTACTGATACGTCAGAGTCTACATTTTTCTTTCGGATATTACCGGCCTTCCACAATTAAACTCATGAGCCAGTAATATTCTCAAGAAAAACTCGTCTGAGTGTGGTTCTCCGCATGACAACTAATCCAAGTCTTCACCTGAATAGTTTCTGCACCACAACCTAATAAGGCCAGGATGGGTTGGGGTTCTACGGTCTCTCAGCTTCTACAGTTCAATGAAAGTAATAATGTCTTCGCTACGAAACATGCTAAACATATATTACCAACAAGGAACCTCCACTGAGCGGAAGGATTCTCACGTGCGCCTGCACATGACTATACCCTCCACCTAATTTCTTATGTGTACTTAATCCGGGTTAGGATTTGTCCATAATGTATCACTTGTAACAGAACCACACAAGTAACAGAACAAGAACCACACATATAACAAAAAATGAAATGAAAAAATAAAGAAAATAGAAATAACCCTTCCTTTGGAAACAGTAAAAAGATGGTCCCCAGTGAAGTCGCCATTTTTCTGTCGCGGGCGAAAAACCGTTTTGTTCCTCTTTTTTGTGGGATGAGACACCTGATGCCTTCTTTGGGCTCGAGTGCTCATAAAAAATGATTTTTCTTTTGTACCGACCAAACTTTTTATTATTTCCAAAGGAGGAAAAGGAAAAAAGCTGCAATAACCTAAAAGTGGGGGGAGATCTTGGGTAAGAGGGTTGGTTATACGAAGGGAAGGTATTAGCACCCAACGTATCTATAGTACTCTATAGGTTTCTTTGCTTTGTTTTTCATTCCATGTTATTGAGAGGTTCTTGTGAAATAGGTGGGACCTAAGGTGTTTGTTTGATTATGCTCGCAAAGATCATCGCGATCCTCTGCATACATATCCCTTAGAGGGAATCAGAGCATCTGTAGCTCGGGTCTACGGGTGCTAAGGTTTGAATGGTTTTTTTGTTTTGTTTTGCTCGCCAAGGATCGACCTTGTGCCTACGTATTCTCAAAGGGATGTTGAGAAAGTCAGAGCAATCGTAGTTCCCACTTATGCTAGTGGAAGCAAAGGAAAATAGACAAATGTCGTCTAAATGCTAGATGTATCTAATCTATATCATCACATACATCTGTTTGATTTTTTTGTTTGTTTAACCAGCCTTGTGGCAAAAACTTTTAATGAAGTCAGCCTTGTGACAAAAAGTTTTGATTAATCAGCCTGCCTCGTGGCAAAAGTTTCAATGAAGTCAGCCTTGTGACAAAAACTTTGATTAATCATCCAGTACGGTGGTAAAAAGGTTTGATTGATTAGCCAGCCTTGTGGCAAAAAGAAGTTTGATTGATTAGCCAGCCTTGTGGCAAAAAAGTTTGATTTTGATTGATTGATTATTTGTGATGATATATAAGAGATACTCCTAGCATAGAGATGAAAAATGTCTAATCTCCTAGGGTATTTGGTTTTGGATATTGGGGGATGCTTATAAGAAGCCCGTGGGTCCTTGTACGAAGCCCAAGAGGAGGCTATCTGAGGGTCCTTGCATTGTAAGCCCAAGAGGAGGCTATGGGAGGGACAATCCAGGGTCCTTGCATTGTAAGCCCAAGAGGAGGCTATGGGAGGGTCACTCGTTTGTACAAAGCCCAAGGGGAGGCATGGTATAGTTGGTTTGAGCTCTTAGAGCGATTTCACCGGGAAACCATACTCTATGTCCTAACCTAAACTAGGGAGATTCTTTGCACGAAGCCCAATAGGAGGCTATGGGGAACCTAGTGTTGTACTAAGTTGAACAAGTATAATAACACAATCATACATATGAACAAACATGAACAAGTATGAACAAACATGAACAGGTATGAACAATTATATATATGACAAAGTGTGTGTATATAACGGAGTTTATGAAGGAAATATACCTGTAAGCATGATCCATTTGTATACACAGGGCTCGGGACTCACACTCGGGGAGAAGTCCACTTGAATTTATTCAACAGCTATGTAAACAGGTATTTACAAAAGGGCTTGGGACTTATACCTACATGGAGGCCCATGATATTTTTGGGAAGATTTAAAGAAAACCTTCATTTTTGGTTTGTTATTCAAAGTTAAAAAACAACTGATCGAGATATGTACAAATGGCGTACAATGAAATACCTAATTTCATGTACTGGAGTGGGTATGTACAAAAGGGCTTGGGACTTATACCTACATGGAGGCCCGTGATATTTTTATAAAAACATGGTTGATTGTTTTATTTACAGACGCGTCGTTTCGTCGTTTTGAAAACAGTTTGAAAAGTATCGTTTTGAAAGAGTTTTCTGTACAAAAAAACTGTATAAAAGGAAAAAGGAGTGGGTCTTATACTCTCTAATATTCGAGAGGCCCCTGTTTTATTTTCATAAAACAGGGTGGATGGTTTGAAAAAGATGTGTGATTTGTTGTTAAAAAAACTGTTTGAAAGTTTTGGAAAAAAGTTTTCTGTACAAAGAAAGACGAAAGGGACTTATACTCTCTAATATTCGAGAGGCCCCACATCGTTTTGAAAATCAATTGATCAATTAAAAAGATTTAATCAAAAGTTTCCTTTGAAAATCAAAAAGAAATGGTTTATCGTTTTTGAAAAGAATCGCGATCGCTCGTTTTAAAACGATTTGAATTTTGAAAGAAGTCAATTTAATCAAGATAAACAAAAGATTATTCTCAATTAACACTTAGATAATTAGGGTTTGATCACAAAAAATATTTACAAGTGATTAGGTTTGAAAATCAAATGAAAAAGTAGTATTTAAAAGTATTTAAAAACATTTAAAAATATGTCATTTTAAACCTATTTAAAAATGTATCAAATAAATATTTTTTGGTGATTTTTTTTTGGTATTCATAAAATATGTATATTAAATAAGAAGTGTTCAAAAAATGAAGAAAAAATAAGTTGATTTGATTAGTTAAATTAATTAATGAAGTTTGTTAAAAAAATGAAAGAAAAATAGTGTTAAAAAAAGGTTTTGGTCCCTAAGGGTGTTGAACCCGTGACCTCTCTCTCACCAGCCAAAACAACAACCAACTGAGCTGCGCGCGCAGCTTGTTAATGATACGCCTTCAGTTTATTATATTTTAAAACCAATGTTTGAATTTCCCAAACCAAATCTGGCGCCAAGAACACAACCCTAACTGAATTTTGAATTCCTTCAAATCTGCGTTGTTTTGATCGATCAAAGGGTCTATCTCACTCGGTTTTTCACAAGGAACATGATGGTGCCCTTTAATTTCATTTATTTTTGCTCTAAGATGATTAATTCTCTGATGAACACGAAGAACCCTAATATGACAAATCTTTGTGAAATCGTGTATGATCATGATATGATGCAATTGATTGAGGGTTATTATTCAGTGATGGTGCAGAAACAAGATGGTAACTTAGTTTTTCATTTATGATGCATGTATGATAGAGTTTGAAGTTCATGAGCACTTACCTCAAAAACGGCCAAGCTGGAGATTGAATTTTGCAGAGGAGGTGTTACACATGTTGTTGCTTGATCTGGACAGCTTCAATGAACCTTAGGGAAGGTGTCTGGATGCTTGGAGTGAATTGAAAACACCTGGAGTAGTTGGAGGTACCCGATCTGCAGTTAAGCCCAAGTGTGAATCGAGCTCTATGATTCTGATGTTTCAGGTTGATGATGAGTGTTTGGATAGCTCATATGTGATATATGTGAGGTGTTGGAAGTGTTAATTTGTACAGAAATGATCTGGAATGAAGATTGGCATGATAAGGCTCTTTATGTGTTCATATGGAGGTTGAAGAGTGAATCTGAGTTTTGGGGTAATTTGGGGTGTGTGAGTGGTTCAAACACATCCCATATGATGTTTATGAGTTGCTAGAACCATCACTTTGGCCATAACTTCAAGGGTTTGGAGGTTGAGTTTTCTACCTCTTTGAAAACTATGAAACTTGCAATTCAAGAAAGAAGAGAGAAAACCTATAATTGTGAGGTTTTGGTGTGAATTGAAGAGTGATTTGCACCTCTATTTATAGGCCAAACATTCTGAACTCAGAGCTTTGCAACTTGCTTCTTCTTTGGTGATTTGGCACTTAAAGGATAGAAAGGAATCTTACCATTAAATGCATATGGTTAAAGTTACTAAACCATGGTTAAAATTGGCTATGCTTCTTATCTCTTTCCCATCTGTCTCAAATCAGAAAATATCTTCCAATTATTGCCTCTATGTATCATTACTTGGTCCATTTGGCAATTTGGCTCATAACTTTGGCAAAATGACTTGAAATTTCAAGTGAAAAGTTCACTAATGGCAAAATTCAAAACCATAGCTACACTTCAAATTTTTTTATGCTCTTGGACATTTTGGAAAGCTCATGTTACACACTTCAAAACCCTAGTTGAAAGTTTCTTCAAGATCCTTAAGGAAGTGGGTGAAAAAGATCCATGAACTTTGAGAAAAATGAAGTTTTAAGTGAATTTTTCAAAAGATGCCAACTTTGAAGCTCCATATCTCTTAAATGGTTGATCTTATGGAAAAAAATTATATGTGTCAAAGTTGTTTATTGGATCAAAATCTACAACTTTCATGTTGGAAGTTTTTTTCAGTTTGTAGGTGAAATTTTGAGTTATTCCCTTTCAAAGTTTGGAAAAAACCATGAAAAACACTTAGAAAAATTTTCTAAGTATGAAAGTCAAACTTTTGACTTTTTGATTCTTGATTGATTTTCTTGATTTTTCTTGATCAAATGACTTCTCATATCATATATTGATGATTTAAAACTTTAAAAGTCATGGTTGACCAAAAAAAAGTCAATGGCAATCTTGTACAGTTGACTTTTTTCAGACGAATCGCGTTTATGGAGATTTCAAATGAAACAGGCTATCCTCACCAAATGAATGGTATGAATGGATCATATTGAAGCATTAGAGGATATTGAGCCATGGTTTGAGTTGTGGCACCATGTCCTGATTAAAAAGTCAGTTATTCAGTGAATTAGGTCAAAAACCCTAATTGTCGACCTGATGAAATTGATGACTGTGGACCTTGAATTGAGATGCAATTTCCATGGGATATTGTCATAGGGATTATTTGAGGATGATTGAAACCTTTGATTGACTCCCTGGGGATTTTTTGGGTTTCCCAAATGTGATCCCTGATTTCAGTCCCTGATAGTTCAAAACCCTGATCTGAGGATTTGTCTGATCAATCTTTGTGTAGGAGATGTTATGAGCCAATGGATTAGGTAAAAATGATGCACTTGAGGTCTTGATATCATGTCCCAAGCCATTAGGTCAAATTCTGAGCAAAAGTCAGGAGTATGCTATCTTCAGGCAAAACCCTAATTCAGTCGATTCAAAGCTGTTGAGCTTGTTGAAGTGAATCTCTGAGGACCAAATGTTGATTGTTGATGAAGATGGTTCTTTTGAGATGAAGGGAGAACAAAACCCTAATTGATTGTTACTTGTACTGATGAGTGATTTCCTGATTAAATCCTGTTGAGTCACAAGTAACAAACACAAGCTATGCAATTTGTTAGAGATGCAAATGATGCATATGCAATGATATGAGGTGGTATCTTAGGTCAAAAATTGGGGTATGACAGCGTCCCAGTAAGCAACTGTATGCAGGGAAAATGTCCATCACTTGAAAAGTAATCTTGAAGACAAACGGTCCAATACTAATAGGCAAATCAACCTCTCCAACCACTGATTTCTTCGATCCATCAAAAGCCTTGACAATCACATTACTAAATCTCATTAGTGTGCCACCATAAGATAGCTTAGCAAGAGTAGATTTTGGCATGACATTCAGAGATGATCCAGTATCGATCAACACGTTGGACATTGAGTCCTCTTTGCAACTGACAGAGATATGCAAAGCCAAATTATGATTTCTCCCTTCCTCAGGCAAATCTTCATCACTGAAGCTCAGATTGTTACATGCAGTGATATTACTCACAACCCCATTAAACTGATCCAGCGTCACATCATGATCCACAAAGGCTTGATCAAGTATCTTCATTAAAGAATCCCTATGAGCAGGAGAACTCGTCAGCAGCTCCATTATAGAGATCTTGTATGGAGTGCGATGCAACTGATCCACAATCTTATAATCACTCATCTTGATAAGCTTCAAAATCTCATCCATCTCCTTTCCTGAAGATGATCCAACACTCACTTTTGTCACATCATTCACAGGCACTTGAGTAGGATTCCTCTGGACATCCAAAACTGTTTGAGGTTGAGTAAAAACTCGTCCACTTCTAGTCACTCTACTAACATCTGCTATATTCTCAACAGAAGACAGAGGCTTAATCTCAACTTCTTTTCCAGCTTCCAACATGGTGGCATTGTATCTGTAGGGTACAGCTTTATCGGAACTATAAGGTACAGATCCAGGCAAACATATCACAAGAGGTTCTACAGCAGCTTTGCCATAATAACCAATCTCTACACATTCTGGGATTTCAAAGCATGGTTCAATCACATTGACATCATCTTCATCCCTATCCCTCAGAATCTCAATGAGCCTTTGATCTATCATCTCTTGTAAATCTCTTCTCACAACGTAACACCCTCGAGGATTAACTGAACAAATCCTACAAGCAGCATGATTATGCTCATAATGACTATACTCACACAGAGTGGCATGCATCTCTACCAATGATCCTCTGATGTGTTCCACCCGATAAATCTTATACTTCCCAGGGCATCCATGCACCATATTCACAGCAGACGCTTCATGAGTTGGCAACGGATTGTTCTGCACATTAGGGCCAATATTACGGAAAGAAAGCATTCCAGAACGGACCAATCTCTGAACTTCATTCTTCAAAGGCCAACAATTATCAAGGTCATGCCCAGGAGCGTTCTGATGAAAAGCACAAGTGGCATCAGCTTTGTACCACCAAGGGAGTTTCTCTGGAACAGGAAGTGGTGACCTTGGTTGAACCAGTTTCTTATGGATTAGAGCGGGATACAATTCAGTGTATGTCATGGGGATAGGATCAACATTAACTTGAGGATACGGATTCCGCCTTACTGGTTGTTGATTAACAGGAGCCACAGGCACTGAATTCACAACAGGAGTAACTGACGCCACTTGCTGAGATTGATTTCTGAATCGATTATTCCTCCCATGAGAAACAGCATTAGCATCTGATTCTTTCTTCTTCTGAAATGAAGAACCATACTTCTTCGCACCACCAGACGAATTGTCACTCCGAACCAGACGACCTTCTCGCACAGCTTCTTCCAACCTGACACCCATACCCACCATTTCGGTGAAATCTACAGGAGCACTTGCAATCATCTTTTCATAGTAAAACGGACCAAGATTTTTAAGGAAAATCTTAGTCATCTCTTTCTCTTCCATCGGAGGAATCACTTGGGCGGCAACCTCACGCCATCTTTGAGCATATTCCTTGAAGGATTCCTTCTCTTTCTGCATCATAGCTCGCAATTGATCTCTATCAGGAGCCATGTCCACATTATACTTGTATTGTTTCACAAACGCTCCAGCTAAGTCATTGAAAGTGCGAATATGGGTGCTATCAAGGCCCATATACCACTTAGAAGCAGCTCCGGTCAAACTATCTTGGAAATTGTGAATCAACAGACGTTGATCATCAGTGTGAGTGGACATCTTCCTTACATACATCACCAGATGTGCCTGAGGACATGAATTTCCTTTATACTTCTCAAATTCAGGCAGCTTGAACTTAGCAGGCACTTTCACATTGGGAACAAGGCAAAGATCATGCACATTCTTTCCAAACAGTTCTTTCCCACGCAGGGCTTTCATCTCTTTCTGCAATTCTTCAAACTGATCTTGGAAACCATCCATTCTGTCATGAATTTCACTTGGAGCAGCATCATAAATGGGCTCTGGGACAAAAGGACCAGTATGAACAATAGGAGATGTGTTGACCATAACAGGAGTCAACGGACGAGTCATCTCAGGAACAGACAAATAACCTTCAGGCATGCCCCAGGGATATCCATTAGGCATACGTTGCTGAGTAGCACCAACAGGAACAGCAGGAATGGTTGTAGCAGCAATTTCAGAAATCATAGTGGTCTGACCGTGTGCTTGGGCATTGGGAGGAGGAACCTGATTCTGATTCTGATTCTGAGCAGCCATCAATGTCTCAACCAGAGCAGTGAGACGATCCACACCAGATCTCAAAGTAACAACCTCTTCACGTAGCTCACGATTCTCTTGTTCAAGACCTTCCATCTTTTTCTTGCAGTTAGCTCGAGTATTATACCGGTGAGACAGCTTGATTCTGTATGAAGAACACTGAATAAGACCTCGGGAATACTCTTGGAAGCAAGACAAAAATGCAGAATGATGCATGAAATGCAATGCAAATGATTTTTATTATTATTGGTTTTCAAGGAACTTTAAGACATTGATTGTAAACATTAGCAAAAAACATAAAACATAACAATATTCTTCATTAATAAAAGAAAAGCTTACAAAAGGATTCAAAGATCCAAAATTACAAAATAAAGGAAAAGCTAGAAACTAGAAGGGAACACTTCTGATGAAGATCCAACTCCTCTCTGCAGCTTCCTACGGAGCTTCTCCAACTCATCTTCATAAAAGGCCTTCAAATGAGCATTCTCGACCATCAGCTTATCAGCAACTTCCTTCCATGCAACTGAATCTTCTTGTTGTCTCTTTCGCTTTTCTCCATGTTGTTGAAGCAACTCTTCTTGATGACGGATTTGATCATCCTTCTCCATCAACCAACCATCTTGGATATCAAGCATTTCATCATTTTCTTTCAAATGTATCTTCAACTTTTTATTCTCAATTTCCAAAGCATGAAACTTCTTCTCCCAAGCATCTCTTTCCAATCTCATCTTATCCACGAGCTCTAGATGCCTCTCACTACTTTCAATAGGAGTAGTGACAGATAATGGTGGAGTAATGGGTAGAGAAGGCTCCTCAAGTAAATAAGGCATTTGAAAAGTATGAGCTCTAGCTTGAACCCAATCAGTGTAGTCTTTGAGAGCAACACATTGTTTCGTTCCCAAATGTCTCTTCCTATCAACATGGTGCCAAGCACGCACAAACCGATTTCTCATATCCGAATTTCCATCTTGATTAAGATAGAAGATTCCTGACACAAGAATACTAGCAGGTCTCTCCTTCATGGGATAGCAAAATTGACGTCTTGCAAGAATGGGGTTGTAGGTAATTCCTCCTTGTATACCAAGAAGAGGTACATTAGGGAATTCTCCACAACGATCAATAATCTCACCAATGTCATAAGCAGGATTGTACCAATGGATATTCCCATTAGTAAGAGGCATGATCTTTTGAGACCACGAGAGACCATCCGGATTGTTCAAGAAACTCTTAGCTTGAGGTAAGTGAGAAATAAACCACTTATAGAGCAAAGGAGTGCAACAATTGATAAGTCCACCTTTCTTATCATTCCTATGGTGAATGGAATGATAAGTATCCCCAAGTAAAGTAGGAACGGGATTCCCAATCATGAAGATCCGAATAGCATTAACATCGACAAAATTGTCAATGTTGGGAAAGAGTATCAAACCATAGATGAGCAAAGCCAAAAATGTCTCAAAAGCAATCATACTTCCTTTACTAGCCAACATAGAAGCCTTTCCAATCAAGAACTTAGAAGTCAACCCCCAAATTCCTCCTTTTTTGGTCATGTTTGCTTTCACATCTGATATTTTCAACTGAAGGAGTTCTGCTATCTCATCAACCTGAGGCTCTTTCTCCAGACCACTAAACGGTATGTCATTCGTAACCGGCAAACCAATCCAATAAGAATACTCCTCCAAAGTGGGCATAAGATGGTAATCCGGAAAGGTGAAACAATGATAAACCGGGTCATAAAACTGCACAAGAGTCTCAAGAATCCCTTTTTCCACTTTGGTCTTCAAGATAGAGATCAATTTCCCATAACGGCTTTTGAAGTTGTCAAGATTAGGAACCAAAGTTGCTAGCTCTTTCAATTCCTTTGCACTTGAATTCCTGAAAGTGTACTTCTTGATGCTTCTCTTTTGATCCATGGTACCTGTGATGTTTACAAAGAAAGTCTCTAAGTTCCTTGAAAACCATTTGTGAAGGTCATTTTTATGAATGCATGAATGCATGGTTTATGCATCAACCACAATCAAGAGCACACAAAATCAAACAAATCACACAAAAAGGTCACACAGTCCAAGTTCAAAGGTTCAACGTCACGAGCATGGAGCCATGGGTCTACCCATCCCACAAGGTGTGATCTAGGGAGTTTTATACCTGCCAATCGGGTTCTACAAAGGTTCCCAGAGTTTTCAATCTTCTATCGGATATTACTGGCACGCACAATTGCTCATGGGCGCCAATAATATGCCTAAAAAGACCTCGTCTGAGCGTAGTATCGCATGACAACAAGCTCAAATTGGTACTTGATCTTGTTTCTGCACTACATCCTAAAAAGGCTTAGATTGGTTAAAAAGGTTCTAGGCCATTCAGCTTCTACGGACACTCACTATTGAAAGTAATAGCGTTATCACGATGGTTCGTAACAACCTCTACTACCTTCCATGAGGCCTCCACTGATTGGGGTTCCACCATATGACGCTCATGGTAAGGATTGCTCCTGACATGCGACTATTGGTCTTACCACCTCCTATCTCAAGTTACTCACCAAAGTTCGGGTTAGAACTTTATCTCATCACAGAGGAACCATCGAGCACCAAAAAGAAAAAAAAGAAAGTAAACAAACAAAGCACACAACAGTATATACAAGTAAAAACACACAGATAAACAAAAATAGGCTTAACACACTTAAAACTGGATCCCCAGTGAAGTCGCCATTTTTCTGTAGCGGGGAAATTCTGATATCGAAGCCATGGGATTGACTCGAATCAATATTTCGTTTGAAATCGCCACCGCGCTTTATTTTTTCAAAGGAAAAGGGAAAAGAACGAAAAACCCAAAGTTTTGTTTTTAAAACAAGAAAGAGAACTCAGGTTCGGGTGTTGATTATATGAGGGGAAGGTTTAAAGCACCCCTCATATCTGTGGTACTCCACAGGAACCTTTTTGAAAATCTGTGTTGTGTGTGTGCTAAAAAAGGGTTTGTTTTATTTTTAAAATAAGCTCGGCAAGACGTTAAGCCTTGGGCCTACATACCTCCTCGAAGCAATGGAGAAGTCAGAGCTAATGTAGTTCCGCTTAAAAGGGAAAACATTTAAAAACGAATAAACACTTTATCGTCGTCGGAGAGAAATACTCAGCCATTGATCTTGAGCATGAGAACAAACGAGTCCTTTACATCGCTAATGAAAGAAGGGCTCCAACTCGGATAAAATCGACGAGCATGCCACTAGCTCTCTCACGCGGAAAAGATCTCATTATATCAATCAATTTCAAAATCGTGGGGTATAACCACTCGTTTCGACAATTAACAGTGTCTAAACTTTTGAAGAAAAAGCCACTAAGGGCAAAAGATATTTTAAGAGAAAAGGTTTTGAAAAGGTTGCAAACATAAGAAGGTTTTTGAAAAAAGGGAGAAGATTTTGAAAATTTAAGAATGGGAGGAGATGAAGAGGCTATCCTATTGCGTAAAATAAAAGCTAAGGAAAAGAACGGTCTAACCGAAGTAAGAAGCCAACACTTGACATTATGAGTCAAGGTAGATTTCCCATCCCTTGGAATATCAATACTAAACCATCACATTACCACTTGGGGATCCAGATGAACTTATTATCTTAGCACCACTTCGCATTTAGCACATTAAAATTCTGACGAAAATCGGGCAGAGTAACGGCTGTTTTTTGGGTAAAATCCTTATCTCAATGCCTTGGAATTAACCATCAAGGGCTTTCAAGGAAATACCTGCACACATAAACAGACAACAATCCAAAGCCAGACAGACAGAATAACAGCAGAGTAATATCAGAATAAGGGTCCAGAGGCACTAAGTCCATAAGTCCGAATCTCCAAAATGCTAGGGATAGTAACCAATAGTCCAAAAGAGAGCCTTAGGTGTTTTTTAGATTTTTGTTATTTATTAGTGTTTTAGCATAAAAGTAAAGTATGGTCCAAGTGGACAAAAAGAAAATGGCGGAAACATAAACATAGTGTCCAAATGGACAAAAGGAAAATGGCGGAATGTAAATATGATGAAATGATAAAATAAAGCGATAAAGCGAGAAATATAAAGAGCAATTTAATAAAGTGCGGAAATTAAAGTCAATTGTTAGATGTTAAAGATAACCATCTTGAAACTTGTCAAGTATGTTATCAAAGTTAGTAATGAAGATCGATGGTGAGTGAAGGATGTACTCGGATTTAAATTCAATAGAAATTTATCAGAAGCTTGATAAAATCATAGCGACTACACGATAAACCTCTATAAGTCTTAAATCAACCGCATACAATTCTCTTCCATATTTGATCTTTTTGATTCGGGACACGAAATATTGCGCTATGTTAAGCAGATCGCCAAGTGATTTATGTAGAAATCACCCTACAACGAGGCCGGTCAAAACTTTATGTGCTAATGCATGCGAGAGAAGTGATATGTAGATCACTCTCCGAAAGCAATACCTATAGCGGGGAAAATCTGATATCGAAGCCATGGGATTGACTCGAATCAATATTCCGTTTGAAATCGCCACCGCGCTTTATTTTTTCAAAGGAAAAGGGAAAAGAACGAAAAACCCAAAGTTTTGTTTTTAAAACAAGAAAGAGATCTCAGGTACGGGTGTTGATTATATGAGGGGAAGGTTTTAAGCACCCCTCATATCTGTGGTACTCCACAGGAACCTTTTTGAAAATCTGTGTCGTGTGTGCTAAAAAAGGGTTTGTTTTATTTTTAAAATAAGCTCGGCAAAGCGTTTAGCTTTGGGCCTACATACCTCCTCGGTGCAATGGAGAAGTCAGAGCTAATGTAGTTCCGCTTAAAGGGAAAAACGTTTTTAAAACGAATAAACACTTTATCGTCGTCGGAGAGAAATACTCAGCCATTGAAGTTGAGCATGAGAACAAATGAGTTCTTTGCATCGCAAATGAAAGAAGGGCTCCAACTCGGATAAAATCAACGAGTATGCCACTAGCTCTCTCACGCGGAAAAGATCTCATTATATCAATCAATTTCAAAATCGTGGGGTATAACCACTCGTTTTGACAATTAACGGTGTCTAAACTTTTGAAGAAAAAGGCCACTAAGGGCAAAAGATATTTTTTAAGGAAAAGTTTTGAAAAGGTTGCAAACATAAGAATATTTTGAAAAAGGGAGAAGATTTTGAAAATTTAAGAAGTGGGAGGAGATGAAGAGGCTATCCTATTGCGTAAAATAAAAGCTAAGGAAAAGAACGGTCTAACCGAAATAAGAAGCCAACACTTGACATTAAGAGTCAAGGTAGATTTCCCATCCTTTGGAATTATCAATACCAACACATTAACACTTGGGGGATCCAGATGAACTTATTGTCTTAGCACCACTTTGCATTAAGCACATTAAAATTCTGACGAAAATCGGGCAGAGTAACGGCTTTTTTCGGGTAAAATCCTTATCTCAATGCCTTGGAATTAACCATCAAGGGCTTTCAAGGAAATACCTGCACATACAAACAGACAACAATCCAATGCCAGACAGACAGAATAACAGCAGAGTAATAACAGAATAAGAGTCCAGAGGCACTAGGTCCATAAGTCCGAATCTCCAAAATGCTAGGGATAGTAACCAATAGTCCAAAGAGAGCCTTATGTGTTTTTTAGATTTTGGTTGTTTATTAGTGTTTTAGCATAAAAGTAAAGTATGGTCCAAGTGGACAAAAGGAAAATAGCGGAAGCATAAACACATGTCCAAGCGGACAAAGAGAAAATAGCGGAATTATAAACGTCCAAATGGACAAAGAGAAAATGGCGGAATGTAAATATGATGAAATGATAAAATAATGCGATAAAGCGAGAAATATAAAGAGCAATATAATAAAGGTGCGGAAATTAAAGTTAGTTGTTAGATGTTAAAGATAACCATCTTGAAACTTGTCAAGTATGTTATCAAAGTTAGTAGGAAGACCTATGGTGAGTGAAGGATGTACTCGGATTTAAATTCAATAGAAACTTATCAGAAGCTTGATAAAATCATAGCGACTACACGATAAATTTCCATAAGTCATAAATCAACCGCATACAATTCTCTTCCATGTTGGATCTTTTTATTCGGGACACGAAATATTGCGCTATGTTAAGCAGATCGCCAAGTGATTTATGTAGAAATCACCCTACAACGAGGCCGGTCAAAACTTTATGTGCTAATGCATGCGAGAAGAACGATATATAGATCGCCTTCCGGAAGCAATACCGCACGAAAAAAAAATAGGTAACGATCTAGTCTTTACTAAGAATCCATAAGAATTCTCAAAGTATTAAGACTTTCATCGATCAAAAGAAAAAAAAAGGAGAAGAAGAAGATAAAATGCATAAAGATAATCAACTCACACTATCATTAATATCATTCATCCATCTTGATGGATTAGGTCATTTCAAACCTATCAACACCCAAGATCCAATGATATTAATGAAGTGGAGGAAGTAGGAAACCAAAACAAGCATAAAAAAGGCAAAAAACCACATTCTGCCTGCTGGAAATCGATTTCATGCAGGGGGAAATCGATTTCCATAGTGCAGTTTTCAAAAAAAACAAGTTACGTTCAGCAGGAAATCGATTTCAGCCTTAAGGAAATCGATTTCCTCAGTGTAAATTTCAGCAAAAACAGCATTTAAAGGCATGAAACTTGATTTGAACAAATATACAAACACCTTATGATCACACATCAACTTGAGCACGAAATTTCCATCACAAAACCAGCAAATATCATCAATATAGCATCAAAGATGCATTGAACACAAGCAATAAAGATCTACATCATGGATCTAGCAAATTACCACTTCTTGAACAAAGATTTTGGAGTAGCTTCAAGAGCAAGCACAAGGTGTGTAGATCCTTCAATTTTGGAGATGATCAAACAAAGAAAAGAGTGAAATGTAGGAGGCTTAGTTCAAAATTAGCAAGATTCAATGTGAATCTCACTAATCTTATGAAAGTGAACTTTGGGTGAGGGTTTTGGAAAGGGTGAGAAATGAATTTGCAAGCAATTTTTTGGCTCTCCAAGCTTGAGAAATGAGAGAGTAGTGGCCTCTATTTATAGGATGAGAGCAAGAGTAGTGGTAGTTTGGTCTTTTTGCATTTGGTAATTAGCTTGTGTTTAATTGGTGATTAAAGTGGCAATTAAATGGTAAAAAGTGGTAAAATGGGGTTTATTTTGATGAGGTGGAAAATTGGTAAAATGATCAAAAATAATCAAAGAAAAAGGTGCCAAAATGATGTCAAGCTTCCCTCCTTATATTTTTTTGAATTTCGCCTTAAGGAAATCGATTTCCCCAGGAGTGAAATCGATTTCACTCTATTCCAGAAGAGAATTTGGCGCAAAATACACTAGGGAAATCGATTTACCCAGGAGGGAAATCGATTTCATGCTGTCCAGAATGTGATTTTGTTGATGATTGCTGCAGGGAAATCGATTTACCCAGTAGGGAAATCGATTTCATCAGTCAAAAATGTGAAAAATGCCTTGTTTATTGCATGTCTTGGCTTGGTACCTACAAAACAAAAGCCTACAAAGAAACAAAGCAATGTTTTTGGTATTTGGGTTAGTATAAAACAAATTAAAGAAAATTAGGTGCTTGATAGTTCCCCTCAAAGACGAAGCAGACATAACACCGAAAAATGAAATCTCAAGATTGTGATCTTGATTAATGATTGAGATGCAAATGATGTATGATCTTAGGGTCAAAAATTGGGGTATGACAATACCGCACGAAAAGAAAAATGGTGAGTGATCTAGTCTTTACCAAGATTCCATAAGAATTCTCAAGGTATTAAGACTTTCATCGATCAAAATAAAAAGGAACAAAAGATGGAACCACATTAAAAGCTCCTTTCATCCATAATTTCAATCACTTAATTTTGCGGATTTGGATTCTCATCCTATCGACGCCCTAAGTCCATTGAAATTAGAGAGAAATTAGGCCTCTAACTTGTGATTCAAAGAAAATATCAAAAGAATGGAGTAGAAGATGGGTTAGAACCAAAAACAAGTCAAAAACCACAAAAATCAGCATTCTGCCCAGTGTAAATCGATTTGCACAGAGTGTAAATCGATTTGCATAACTCTGTTTTCAAAATCTGCGCAGTTTTCAGTTGTGTAAATCGATTTGCACAAGATGTAAATCGATTTGCACAACACAATTTTCAAAAAAACAGCAAATAAAGAGAAGAAAACTTGTTTAAACATAAAACCAAACACCTTGTGATCTTGGATCAATTTGTGCACGAAAATGTATCAAGTAAGCAAGCAAATCACATCAATATAGCACCAAAGGTGCATCAAGCATAAACAACAATGGATCACATCTTGAATTATGGAATGGATCTAGAATTTTACCAAATCTTTCACAAACTTTGAATCTTCTTCAAGAACACACAACCACAAGCCTTGATCTCTCACAATTGATGAAGAAAAGTAGTGTTTATGTTGAGGTTTAGCTCTAAATTAGTGAGGTTCAAGATGTGACTCACTAATTTGTGTGGAAGAAAAAGAGCTTTGAGTGATGGGTTTGGAAGAGGTGAGGAGAGAATTTGCAATAAGTTTCTTGGCTATCAAAGCTTGAAAAATGAAGAGGGGAGTGCCTCAATTTATAGCACTTAGGCTTGGGAAATTTTGTGGCTTGGAGTTAGGATTGGAAAATAGAATTAGGCTTGGGAAAAGGATTTGGAGCCAAAAAAGAGATCCAATGGTCTTGATGCAATCACATGAGGGTTCATGATAAAATGATGTAGAGAATCAAATGTGAGAACCAAGTCATGCTTCCCATGCTTGCAAATGATGTCAACACTTTTCAAAATCTGAAATTTGCCTTCATTTTCCCATGCTTCCCATGCTCCTTTTGATGGATGTTTTGACTTGGTACCTACAAAGCACAAACACACAAAAGCACAAGGCAATATTTTTGGTATTTTGGTTAGCAAAACAATATATACAAGAATAAAACTTGGGTGCTCGATGATTCCCTTGCAGATGAATTGTGCACAACATCACCAGTAGAACTCTAAGTTAAAACTTCTTGATAAATGATGTGTAATCTTAGGGTCAAAAATTGGGGTATGACAACGGCCACCCGTGTCATGTGACACGGCCGTGTCACACTTGCTGAAGGAAAATATTTCAAAAAAACTTGGAACCAATAAGTCAGAGGTCTGACACGGCCACCCGTGTCCCATGACACGGCCGTGTCAGACGTGTGCGCAGAAAAAGTTATGTTTTAAATCGTTGGAATGTGTCACTTAAGGGAGGGCATGATGGACTTTTCAGAAGAGACTATTTGCTGAGAGTTATTTAGTCACCGTTTGGAAAGAAAAAATCACTTTTTGGATAGTCGGTGAACGGGAAAAAAGGAGATTGAGAGCACTAGGGCTTGGAGCGAAGAAATCTTCAAGAGCATCCGCGATTGAAGATCAATTCTGATTCAAGCAATTGTAATGTCTTCATATTTAATCATTGTTATCTTGATAATTGCCATGAGTAGCTAAACTCTTACTTGTTGGGATTGATGTCCCTGGATCATGTGATGTAATGAATAATCTTTATCGTTATTTTCAGATTATCTTTATGAAATTCAGTTTATGATTAAAAGTTCTTATTGCTTCAATATATTGGAAAATATGTGTGTTGATTTACGGTTGGGGTTTTGTCGGACAAACTACCTCAATGCTTTTTTAATCATAACGCTATAATTAAGAATCACTTAGGAATAAGGGTTTGATACGTAGCGATCAAATTATCCGGGCTATGTCTTATAGAATCTTGACATAAAATTATCTTGTTAAGGAATTGAAAGAGGGTTTTAATCTCAAGAGGTTTTTCACTAAGGAATTAGGGAAAATCAATTGTCGGTGTCGATAGTCGAGAATTTCTAAAGTCAATCTGTTAATTGGTAATTATTTCATTACAGAGCAATTCATACATCTATCCTAACTAGTTTCATACTTTTTCATTAGTCAAAACATTTAAGCCTTTTATTTTACTTATACTGTCATTTCAAGTAAATAATCAAATTCAAATACCCCGATGACTTTTTATTCCATGGCACTATTCTAAAACATATAATTCCTACGCAGTCCGCGAATTCGATACTTGGGAAAATTAATCCACTTATTACTACATTGGTAAAAATAGTACACTTGCTATTTTACCGGTCAAGTTTTTGGCGCCGTTGCCGGGGACTGCCAAATTATAAGTTGAAGAATAGTTCAATTGAATTTTTGTTGCTCTGCAACTAAAATTATTTTTTTCTGTTATTTCATATTTCTGATATTTCATTCGCTTATTACTAACAATCGTCTAATCTTTTTATGCGAGGTAAGGCCTCAGCAGAATTTCTTTTTGACACAGAGCTAGAACGATCACTACGAGCTATACTTCGAAAAGCAAAGCAAGAACGATTGGAAGCGTTAGAAGACATTCTGACAAACTCAGAATCTTATAACGAGGAAATCCTATCTATTCATTCTGAGCATTCAGATTCAGAGGCTGAAACAATGGCAGCTCCCGCAGAAAGGCTGTTAGGTGATTATGGTGGAGCAAATGCTCCAGCTGGACGAATGACAATTGTAAATCAACCGGTCGATGTTGCTCACTTTTAGCTACACCCAACAACGATTCGACAACTGGAGAAGAAACCATTTTCAGGAAGAATAAATGAAGATGCTAGCTAATAAGCATTTACAAAGGTTTCTTACTATGACAACATCTCTGAAGATAGAAGGACACTCTGAAGAAGCCAAGAAGTTGGTTATGTTTCCATTCACGTTAGCTGATGACGCTGAAGAGTGGTTCTACTCATTACCTGCTGGGAGTGTTACCACATGGCAACAAATGGAGTCTACCTTTCTGAATGAGTATTTCCCTGCTGCTGTTTATATCCGTAAGAGGTATGATATTGTTAATTTTAAACAGAAGGAAGGAGAATCACTTGGAGATGCTTATAAGAGATTCAAGAGGTTATTGGTGGCATGCCCAACTCACAACATGGATGTCACTGAACAAATGCAGAATTTTCTGAATGGTCTTAAAATGAAGACTAAGCAACTGATTGACACAGCATCCGGTGGCTCATCCAACTTTTCAACAGCCAATGGTGTTAAAAAAATCATAGAAGCTATTGCGGCCAATGAACAGTTGGAGTTATATGACCGTAGTGTTAGCCAACCTGAAGGATTAGTGGATATGAAATTGTCAACGCAAGTTGTGAAAATAGAAGATCAGGTAGCTGCGAAAGTTGAGCGGAGATTGAAATAGATGGGTCTTGAAAAAAAACAGTAGCACAAGTTCAACCGGCTCAAGCAAGTCAACCGGTAGGGTGTGAAATATGTGGAGGACCTCATTTTACTGTTCAGTGTGTTGCTACAGCTCAGCAAGTGGAGGAAATAAACTTCTTGAAACAAAACAACCCCTACTCAAATACCTACAATCCGGGGTGGAAAAATCATCCGAATTTTTCATGGAAGGACCAACCAGGGAGTGCTCCTAAACAAGGGGTTATTCCATATCGAGGTCAACAGTCGCAGCAACAGTATAGACCTCCTCAACAACATTATCAACAACCTCAGTAACAGGCCCCCAGAAAAGCAGATTGGGAGATTGCCATCGAAAAAATGGCAGCTCAAAGCTCTCAGTTTCAAGAAGAAACAAGGAGTAATTTCCGGAATACGGGTTCCTCCATTAAAAATCTAGAGATTCAAATGAGTCAGATAGCACAGCAGTTAGCAAACTCTCAACAGCCGGGCGCGTTACCAAGTGCCACAGTTACCAATCCTAAAGATCATAATAATGTGAGCGCTATTGTTACTAGGAGCGGAAAAGGGAAAGGTGTAGTTGAAAATAATGACGAGGAATAGGAACCATTGTTGGAGGTAGACTTAGAGATAAGAGAAAATGAGGTAGAAGCTGAGGAAGTGGTGGTGATGGAACCAACACCAAAAGAGAAGGTGGTTGAACAAAAACAAAAGCCGGCAGTAAAACTTCCTTTTCCGATAAGGAACAAGAAAAAAGGGCAACATGAGAAGAATTTTGAAAAGTTCTTGGAGATGTTCAAGAAGCTGGAGATTAATATTCCATTCTTGGAGGCATTAGAACAAATTCCTACTTATGCAAAATTTATGAAGGACATCATCGCCAAGAAAAGAACCATCGATCGTGACCCTATTATTTTAACCGAAACGTGTAGTGCTATTTTGCAGGGTATGAAGATTCCGGTGAAGAAGAAAGATCGAGGTTCCGTGACTATTCCTTGTACAATTGGGGATAGGTCATTCAAGAAAGCTCTAATTTATTTGGGAGCAAGTGTGAGCCTTATGCCGTTGCCAATCTACAAGAGATTGGGGATAGGTAACGTACAAGATACAAGAATGACACTCTAGTTTGCTGACCACTCTGTTAAAAGACCTTATGGGATAGTAGAAGACGTGCTTGTGAAAATTGACAAATTCGTGTTCCTAGTGGATTTTGTAATTCTAGAGATGCCGGAAGATGAGGAGATCCCTATTATTTTAGGAAGGCCATTTCTAGAGACAGGGCGATGTTTGATAGACATTGAAGAAGGCACAATGACTCTGAAAGTTTATGATGAAGAGCTAAAGATTGATGTGCGCAACACCATGAAGTACAAGGATGATATAGCAACTAGTCAACATATTGAGGTGATTGATCAAATCTGTACTAATGAGAATTCTTTGAAAATACAACAATTACCTTTGGAAAGAGTGTTGAGCTCGTCTGTTTGCGATAAAGAGGAAGTTGTTGATGAAAAAAAAGTGGAAGTAGTGGCTATGATGGAGGCAAGTCCCATATTCAAAAGTTCTAGACAAAAACGGTGGGAGGATCTTAGACAACCTTTGTGTCATACCCTAATTTTTGACCCCCCTGAGATGACATATCTTCAGGATTTTCATCAAGTCAAAGCAAGTACCCAGAGCAGCCTGACATTCAATCGAGGGTGTTCAAAGACAAGAAAACTCAGGCAAAGGATCAATCAATAGGAGGATTAGTCTCTAATACAAGCATAAGACTCAAAACCCTCATTATTACACCTATGATTGATTAAGACACCCAGTTATCTAAGTACATGATTACTCAGATCAACAGACTAGGGTTTGGGGTCTATCAAGGACTAAAACCAGGGATCACCTTTGGGAAACCCTAAAAAGCCCCAGGGGATCATTCAAAGACATCAATCATCTTCAAATAACCCATATGACAAGATCCACTGGACATCACACCTCAATTCAAAGTCTACAGTCATTATTTTCACATGGTCGACAAATTAGGGTTTTGACCTAATTCACCAAGATGGTTGACTTTTAATCAGGGCATGGATCCAAAACTCAAGACATGATTCAAGAATCTCTACTACCTCAATATAATCCATTTACATCATTCATTTGAGGAGAAGATCTTGTTTCTTCACAAAAGCCCAAAAATTCACTTTGTCAGGGAAAAGTCAACTGTGAAGGATCATCATTGACTTTTGAGATTTTTGGTCAAACCATGACTTTTAAGGATCAATATCAACAATATATGGATAATGAAGTCAATTGACCAAAGAAATTCAAAGAAATTCATCAAGGAGCAAAAAGTCGGGAATTAGGGTTTTTTAAGGCATGGTGAGAACTCAAAATTTCACCTACACAACTCAAAAAACTTCCAACATGAAAGTTGTAGATCTTGCCAAATAAAACAACATCTTACAAAGGAACTTTTTTCAAAAGATCAATCATTTAAGAGTTTTGGAAATTTTGGAGTTTTAGGTCAGAAACACTTAGAAATTTTTCTAAGTGTTTTAACCTAGTTTTCTTCCAACTTTGGCCTCATTTTTCACAAATTTGCCAAAGGATTCTGAAGAAACTCCAAACTAATGATTTGAAGTAGATGTTTAGGGCTTTCCAAATTGTGTTCAACCTTCTCCAAATTCAATTTGAGCTAGGAGTTATGCTTGTTCAAAGTTGGCCTCATGAAGTAAAATTATAGGTCATGTACAATTTGAAACTTTGCAATTTTGTGCATTTTGCTTCACTAAGTGATGCTACACGACCTCTAATGCATCTGAAACCATACCATACATCAATTTCCATCATTGCATAAGGATTAGAGAAGATTCCCAAAAACAAAGGCATGTGATTATGTAATGATTGCATTTTTGAATTTATGACAAATTGGTGATTCATCAAAGGAATCTTCTCCCAACCAATTGGAGCTCATTTCTGCAGCCATTTGGTCCCCTAAGATCAAGCAAAACCGATGGCTAGGGAGTGGTATCAAAGAGCTCATCATTGCACTTGGAATATTCTTTGAATTCCTTCATGGCTAAGAAACCAAACTTGCTTCACTAAGCAAGCTCACTCTCCCAATCAGTACTGAGACATTTGCCTATAAATAGAGGCCTCATTCTCATTCAGAAAACACACCAAAGCAACCATATTCCTTGCTTTCTCTTTCTCTTCTCATGTTCATTGTTTTTCAAAGTTCTTTGGCAAGAAGAATCGATTTCTTCAAACCAGAGCTTATCTTTGGAAAGTGAGCATTCTAACATCTCAAGGGAGGTCATTTGAGGTGATCCAAGCACCTGGATCACTTCTGTAAGTAGAGGAACACCATTGTTGCTCTCACTTTGGAGCATTTGCAGTTGGAGGTCCATAGAGTGATTCAGGAGGTTTCAAGTCAAGCCAATCATCCAGGCACACTCCTCAGGTCATAGTGAAGCTAACCAGATGGCTGCAGCTCATCTGTAACTCCAAATTCAACAACCTCCATGTTCACTTGAAGCTGAAATCGAGGGAGGTCCATAGAGCAATTCAGGAGGATTCAAGCTCCAATAAGCATTCAGTTAGCATCATTGAGTCTCAAGGAAGCTATTGAGATCATTCATTCAAACCCAGGTGCTCTCAATCATCCTCACGACCTCCATTTTCAGAGGTAAGTTTCTGAACTTCACCTCTTTAATTTAAGCACTCACTGAGTTAAAGCTCGATTCTATCTTGTTTAGCATCATCAGAGGATTGAAAACCCTCTATCATCTTGCATTTATTCATCTTGTTTGTCATTTAATTTCAAATTTAGGGTTTATATGTTCTTAGAGTTTTCTGAGAAATTAGGTAGCTATAGTTCATATAAATAAATGTTAGTTATATATCTGGATTCGTGAGGAAATTTAGAACAAGATTGATGTTTACATCATGTCATTTAGTTGAGAAACCAGAGAGTTAGGATTTTAAAAAATCTTTGAGCTCGAGGAAGAAGATGACTATGGCCATGGCGCGCAGAATTTGAATCTGGGGCCAAAGTTTATTTTATTTTGAATGGTATGCGTTCCTTAAACGACTGAACAAACTTGCCCTAGTGGCCTCCCATACGCCCTTAGTCTCATCATGCCTCAAGTCTGGGGTTCGAATCCCCCTCGCCCCAGACTTTTTGATTCTTTTATTTTTTCAATGATTTACTAGTTGTTTTGAAACATAACCAAATGAATGCAAGTTACTATCACCACACGCGCGTTGGCTCAGTGGTGTTTGTTTTGAGTGTGTGACCTAGAGGGCGTGGGTTCAAACCCTCCAAGGGCCAAAACTTTTTTTTTAACACACAATTTCTTTCATTTTCTCACAAACTTCACATATTTATTTAACCTATCAAATTAATTTATTTTCACTTCATTTTTCACACACTTATCATTTAATATACCTATTTTGTGAATAAATAAAAAAATCATAAAAATATTATTTATTTCATATATTTTTTATTAGGTTTAAAATAGTATGTTTTAAGTGTTTTCTTAAATACTTTAAATACATATATTCACTTTGTTTTAACCTAATCATTTTGTAAATAAAGTTTATGATAAAACCCTAATTGTTTAGGTCTTAATTAAGTAAAAATCTTTATTTTTACTTTGATTAAGTTGACTTTTGTCAAGATTCAAAACTGTTTTCAATCTCTAATTAAATGGATGATTAAGGTTTTCAAACAACAAAACCTTGTATCATTCCAAATCATTTTCAAATTGCTTTTACACCAGTACTGTAAAGTACTGGGCCTCTAATAGAGTGTAAGTCCCAAAAACCTTCTCTTCTTAGCTTGTTTTCAAAACTGTATTTTCAAAATCTTCTTTCTGTTTTCAAAACATTCTTCTGGTATTTGAAGGGCATTATTCCCGGTGAAACTCTTCAGATACCTATGTGACCTTTGTCCATCTTCACTTCTTCTGTTTTCAAAAACCATTAACTGTTTATCATATATATATTCAACTGTTATCAACAAAACAACAAAAATTACTGTTGAGGCTCTGTACATACTTCTTCAATGGCCTCCACTCCATCCAGGTTAGGCTTTACAAGCTTTCAATTTACAATCTTTATTTAAATTACTGTCAAATATAAACTATGCATATATTAGTTTAGAACTACGTTTGAGTATAAACCCTAGGACAGTTAAACTATATATATATTATAGGAATATGGCCTAGGATTGAGAATGTCTTCCCGGTGAAGGCTCTTTCCTAATTAGAGATCTGTAGTTCAAACCCCCAAGATGAATTATTCCCGGTGAAACATCTTGGTAAAAACCTTAGAATCCAAATAATAGGACACATCCACCCAAAGAGGAATTATTCCCGGTGAAACCTCTTACCCATTTGCTTAGAGCCAAAATAAGTTCAAAACTACATAGCTTTCTCTTGTGCTATAACGAGGACCCTCGATTAGCCTCCTCTTGGGCTTTGTACAAGGACCCACAGGCTTCTTAAAAGCATTTCCAGCTTCCTCTTGAGCTTGTATACAAGGACCCATCAGGTTTCTTATAAACATAGGAACAGGTCTTTAGTCACCTTTTAGCCTACCCTGGTGAGTTTCTTCCAATTTAAACCAGACTTTAAACAAGCTAAGTTTGTCTCAATTTTGCATTGAGTACACCTTTTGGAATGAGAGACATGGACAGTCTCTGTCACCCTTATCTTCATCAATCTTCCTTAGCAGAGTCTAGGATCTTTGTTTGTTTTCTCCTCAGCATGTGTCAGCCTTCATCTTGGGCTTTAAACAAGAAGTCTCCATTAGATAATCTTTCTGCCATCCAGTTTTCAATCATAAAATCCCTGGAAAGGGTTAGCTTCCACACATTCTTTCATTTTTAATATAAAACCCCTGGAAAGGGTTAGCCTCCAAAGTCAATTAAAATCAACCTCCATTTCAATAAATCCCTGGAAAGGGTTAGCTTCCACACATCCATCATTTCAATAAAACCCCTGGAAAGGGTTAGCCTCCAAAGTCAATTAATAAATGTCAACATAAAGATTCATTTCTCTTAGGAGATAATTTCCCCAAAAGAGTCAAAACCCCTGGAAAGGGTCAGCCTCCAAAAACATGATAAAGTCAGTCTTTTAACAGACAAATTCACCAGCTGAGTCAAAATCCCTGGAAAGGGTTAGCTTCCAAAGAAAAAACAGTCTTTCAATAAATAAAACCTCCTCAGTAGAGTCAAAACCAACAAAAACAGTTAGCCTCAACCTTGGGCTTCATACAAGGCACCCAAACAATAAAACTCCCCTGTCAAGAGTCAGCCTCAACCTTGGGCATTGTACAAGGCAGATAATAGAGTCTCCCCAGTGAGTCCTTCATCATTCAGTAGCCACAACCTTGGGCTTTGTACAAGGCAGATAAACCATATTTTCATGTGTCAAAGATTCCTAACACCTAGGATCTTTTCCCCATAGAGTCATCCATACTCAGTTTATTTAAGAGTCCGCCACAACCTTGGGCTTTGTACAAGGCAGAAAATAATGTTTTCCCTAGCTAGAGTCAGCCACAACCTTGGGCTTTGTACAAGGCACATAAAATAGAGTCATTCATTCAATTATCCTCAACAGTTAGCCACAACCTTGGGCTTTGTACAAGGCACATAAATAGAGTCTCCCTAAGTAGAGTCAGCCTCAATTCTGGGCTTTGTACAGAACACTAAAATACCCTGTAATTAATCCCCAGTGGAGTCATCTCCCAGAGTCAATAATATTAATTAATCAATCAAAAAGCCTCAAGCTTGGGCCTCATACAAGCCAGCTAAAGTCAAATCTTTTATACAGTTGATAGACATAGCTTATCTCTATAGAGAGATATTTTTACTACTCTACCACATTCAAACAAACATTACATTTCAATTTCAATTTTAATCAAGTCTCCCATTTAGGCTTTTGAAAGGCATGAGCTGGCAGTAAAACCCAGACATGTGGTAACTTTCCCTAATTTGGATGAGCATCTTTCTTTCATTTAAGAGGCATTTGACTGGTATACTTGCACATACACAAGTAAGGTCCCCCTCTTGAATGAAATGAATTCAGTTATTCTGTCACTCCTTTTAAATGTTTGTGGTAGAATAGTACAAATACCTCTCTGTAGAGATAATTTCATGTCTCTTTACTGTAAACAGAGATTTAATTCCAAGCTTCAACCTTGAGCTTCAAGCAAGGCACCAAAAATAATTAATTTCCCTAGTTAGTTCCCCGAACTACATTAAGCTCTGACTTCCACTAGGGATATGTAGGCATGAGGTTCACAAGGAATCTCAGCGAGCTAATAAAATACCAAAAATAGTCAGTCTGTCTGTCTGTCTTTCTTTTATTCAATTCAATTCCTTCTCCTAACACAAAGGAGAAACTTTCCCAATAATCATTAGCAGCACAAACACATTTAGACACAGAGAAGGTTCCTGTAGATTACTACAGATATGTAGGGTGTTTAAACACTTCCCTATGTATAACCGACCTCCCGGACTCCAGAATTTCTAGTCTAGGTGAAATCCCCACACTTAGCAAACTCCTAGGGTTTAGTTGAGATCTTTTTTTCCCTTTCCTACTCGTAGGACAAATAAGAAAGTTCGTGTGATATCGTAGGAAGAACTGAAATAAAATTCATCCCACCACGGGCGCATTCTCCTTCCAAATTTTGCGTGAAGGGTTTAGCGTGCCGTCCTCCCAAGTGAAACGGGGAGGTAAAAGAAAACGACACCACACTTTGGATGAAGGAAAGAAGGAGGAACCTAAGAAGGGGGCTGAATTGAAACAACTCCCAGAGAATTTAAAATATGTTTTCCTTGATGCTGAAAGTAGGTGTCCGACCATCAAAAACTCGCACCTTGAACGGTTGCAGGAACTTAAGCTAGTAGAAGTGTTAAAGAAACATAAAAGTGCCATGGGGTGGTCTATTGAAGATTTAAAAGGGATCAGTCCTACAATGTGCATGCACAAAATCCTCATGGAAGATGATCACAAGCCAGTGGTCCAACCTCAGAGGCGTCTGAACCCAGCAATGAAAGAGGTTGTGAGAAAAGAAGTTGTGAAACTTTTAGATGCTGGGATGATTTACCCGATATCTGATAGTGCTTGGGTAAGCCCGGTTCATGTTGTGCCCAAAAAGGGAGGAACAACCGTAATAAAAATGAGAAGAATGAGTTGATTCCCACAAGGACTGTTACAGGGTGGAGAGTATGCATTGACTACAGGAGACTGAACCTAGCAACCAGAAAAGATCACTTCCCGCTACCTTTTATTGATCAGATGTTGGAAAGGCTAGCTGGACATGATTACTATTGCTTCCTCAACGGGTACTCTGGATATAATCAGATTGCAGTTGCACCAGAAGACCAAGAAAAGACTGTGTTTACATGTCCATTTGGTGTTTTTGCCTACAGAAGGATGCCATTCGGGTTATGTAATGATCCAGCCACTTTTCAAAGATGCATGCAAGCGATTTTTGACGATATGCTTGAAAAACACATGGAGGTCTTCATGGATGATTTTTCAGTCTTTGGTAAGTCATTTGACAATTGCTTAACTAACCTTGCTCTTGTTTTAGAAAGATGTCAACAGACCAATCTGATCTTGAATTGGGAAAAATGCCATTTTATGGTCCGTGAAGGAATAGTTCTTGGACACAAGATTTCCTACAAAGGAATCGAAATGGACCAAGCGAAGGTTGAAGTCATCTCAAAGCTGCCACCACCGATGAACGAAAAAGGTATCAGAAGTTTCTTAGGACATGCGGGGTTTTACCGTAGGTTCATAAGAGACTTTTCAAAAATTGCAAAACCCTTAACTACTCTTTTGGTTAAGGATAAAACTTTCACTTTTGATGATGAATGTGTGGTAGCTTTTGAGACAATTAAGAAGAAATTAGTCTCGGCACCCATTGTTGTAGCCCCTGATTGGTCTCTACCTTTTGAGATCATGTGTGACGCAAGCGATATTGCTGGAGAGAGAAATTACTTCATGTTATATATTATGCTAGTCATGTTTTGAACCCCGCACAGATTAATTATGCGACTACCGAGAAGAAGTTGCTAGCCGTTGTTTATGCCTTCGATAAATTTAGGCAATATTTGTTGGGGTCTAGAGTCATCGTTTATACTGACCATTCTGCTTTGAAGTATCTCTTTGCTAAACAGGACTCTAAGCCAAGACTTTTGAGGTGGATCTTACTCCTTCAGGAGTTTGATGTTGAAATTCGAGACAAGAAGGGGTGTGAAAACACCATAGCTGACCACTTATCTCGAATGACACCAATAGACGAGACAGAAGAAAAGCGCCCAATCAAAGATGAGTTCGCCGATGAACACATCCTGGAAGTGACTGGTGTACCTTGGTTCGCAGATTATGCAAACTATATTGTCGGCGGTATCATCCCCGACGATTTTGACTCTAATCGAAGGAAAAAGTTTATTCATGACTGCAGGTTCTATCTATAGGACGATCCATTCCTGTATAAAAGAGGATTCGATGGTTTGATCAGAAGATGTTTACTTGAAAAAGAGCAAAAAGAAGTGTTGAAGGCATGTCATGCTTCAGATTATGGGGGACATTTTAGTTGTGATCGAACAGCAGCTAAGATTTTGCAATCAGGGCTATACTGGCCAACCGTATTCAAGGATGCTCAAGAGTTTGTGAGACATTGAGACAAGTGCCAAAGGACAGGCAACATATCCAAAAGAAACCAGATGCCTCAAAACTCGATGCTGGAAGTGGAGTTGTTCGATGTTTGGGGTATAGACTTCATGGGACCATTTCCACCTTCATTTGGGAAAAATTATATTCTAGTAGCTGTGGATTATGTGTCAAAATGGGTCGAGGTTGTTTCTCTACCGTCAAACGATGCTAAGGTGGTGGTGAAGTTTTTGAAAGAAAATATCTTTGCTAGATTTGGAGTACTGAGAGCTCTCATAAGTGATGAAGGAACGCATTTCTTGAATCATCTCATGGAAAGGTTACTCCAAAAATACAATGTGAAACACAAGATAGCCACAGCTTATCATCCTCAAACAAGTGGACAGGTTGAAGTTTCAAACAGGAAACTCAAGCAAATTCTGGAAAAGACGGTGAGTGCCTCTCGGAAAGATTGGGCGATCAAGCTGGATGATGCACTGTGGGCATACAGGATAGCTTTCAAAACACCAATCGGAATGTCACCGTATCAACTTGTGTATGGGAAGGCATGCCATTTTCCTTTGGAATTAGAACATAAGGCATTCTGGGCATCAAAGTTTCTCAACATGGATCTATCTAAAGCGGCAAGCTCTAAACTTCTTCAACTCCACGAGTTAGAAGAATTCCACAACCAAGCTTATGAAAATGCTAAGATCTACAAAGAGAAAACAAAAAGGTGGCATGATGGGAAGATCCAGCATAAGGAGTTCTGGGAAGGACAACAAGTTCTCTTATACAACTCAAGGTTAAAACTCTTCCCAGGAAAATTGAAATCAAAGTGGTCGGGACCGTTTACGGTTCACAAAGTTTTCCCACATGGAGCTATAGAGATAAAAAATCAAGCGAATGGGGATATTTTCAAGGTGAATGGACACAGGCTCAAGCCCTATTACCAAGGTCAACCAGGTGGAATGATTGAAGTTGTTCATCTCGAAGGATGAAATGAACAACCGTCGAGCTATGCGACGTTAAACGAAGCGCTTCGTGGGAGGCAACCCACGAGTTTTCCTTTTAATAATGTTGTGTGTTTTTGCATTTTTATTTTTATTTTTGTAGGTACAAACAATGTGTTTTCACGAAGCAAGAAGCAGGTAGAGAAAACTCAAAGTTTTGGACATCTAGACCCACTCAACGTGCAAGAAGAGAAGGAAACAACCATGGAATTACTTTCCGGTTGGATGCTCAAAGAGAGAGGTACAATGCTCACCTCCGTAGAAAGCTTTTACCGACAAGGTATGTGTGTGATATCACTACTGAGTGTTTAGGCATAAAAACTGAGATACATCGCATGTTTCACGCTTTAGGTTTGTTAAGATTTATTCAGTTTGAGGCTCCTACTTTTGAAAGATTAACTTATGAATTTTTGGGCACTCTTGAGTTTGAGATGAAGCTTAGAACTAACAGGTTGGAACCCGAGCATTACGGGACGTTAAAATTCCGTATGTTTGATATTGATCATGAACTAAGCTTGGAGGATTTTGGGGAGGCATTAAGAATACCAAGCTTTGGTGCGGGGCGAGCACCGAACTCTTTTGACCCAGAATCATTTTGGATAGCTATAACAGGTAGAGAGTCCTATTGTCCTAAAGGGGCAAAAGCAACAAGTATCCAAAACCCTTGCTTCCGCTATGCCCAAAAGGCTTTAGCTTATACCCTATTTGGTAGAGGGGACAGCCCTAGAGTGGTATCCATTCGGGAGTTGTACTTTTTATACTGTATGGCTGAGCAAACACCGCCTAATGCGGCCGCATTCATCGCGGATCATCTGAAAAAGGTCAGTCAAGCAAAAACTGGGGATATTTCTGTTGGGGGTATTGTTACTGCCTTGGCTGATGGTTTGGGTTATGGTGCAGAGATGCGGAACCTTCAAGAGATAAATCCGCGTATTTTAAAAATTGATATGGCTACTTTGATTAAACAGGGGATGATCTCTGTACAACCCCAAACTTACTCTTTAATGATTCATGGGGCTCACATTTTGGAATTGCCAAATCCTCATTATGTGTCCATTTATGATAAGGCTAACTGGATATATACGAGCACCACCCCAACTGGGGAAGGTGACATGGATCTTGAATTTTTGGATGCAAGGGGTGAAGATGATGACCAGGAGCATCATGAGGAAGCTGAACAAACAGGTCCGCCTCCAAGCGGATTTGATGAGGGCACATCTCGAATGCCGCAGGACCAATGGGGGTGGATGCATTCTGAGATTGAGTACCTGAGGGCGGAACAAACCCACCAAGGCGAGGAGCTATTAAGGCAAGGCCTAGAGAAAACCCGCCAAGGAGAGGAGCAGACCCGACAAGGGACTGCTATTTATAACATTCAGGAAATGATGCAACGCATGATGTTGCAATTTCCGTATCCTCCACCTCCGCCTCAGTGAGCTCTGTAAGTCTCCCTTATGCTTGCTTATCCATTGAGGACAATGTTAAGTCCAAGTGTGGGGGAGGTTATTTCATTTTAAGTTATTTCATGTCATTTCTGTTTTTGTTATTTTTGTTTTTGTTATTTCCTTGTTTTATGTGTGTTTTGAGTATTTTATGCACCAGGATGAGTGTAATTCCGGAGACAAGAATCGTGAGAATGAAGGTGAAAAAGGGGAAAGACGCACCTTAAATTGGCTTCCGGGGCACCTATGAAAGTTGGCACAACTGAAGAAAAATGCTAGACGCAACTTGATGGTGCCAAATGAAGGAGTTTAGAGCAACCTGAACCGGACACGAAGTTGTACAAGATGGAGACCATTGTTGAACCTGTATGCAATACCAAACCTGTGAGGATATATAAAGCCAAACACTTCAGTTCATCATGAGAGAGCATCGGGTATGGCATCATCACTCTAATTTTGCATTTGTTCTTCATATTGTACACACATCGATCACACACAATGAGGCATTTATTTTTTTTTATTTTTTAACCCTGAGTCTTTCTCACCCAACCTTGTTGTTTATCATCCCTTGTAACCTATCTTTACCTATCATCCATGTTTTCTTTTTCTAAAAAAAAATAATAATAAAAATAAATAAATACATTATTCACAACCCCTCTTTCCTTTATTTTTGGTGTTAACTATAAGTCCGAGTCCGATAGCAAAAGTTAAGTTTGGGGTAACCGAGTCCGGTGACAAAAGAATGAGGCAAGTGTGAAAAAGAAAAGAAAAAGAGAACACATGAAAGGAAATTTTGTGTAAATGAAAAAAAAAGGAAAAGAAAAAAATTGATTTTGGTACACACTTGCCATCATGTAAAGAAGTTTAAGAGTCCGGAAAGCAGAAAAATCGCTAAACACCCCAAATACGATGTAATGTGCAAAAAGATATCGAATTGATTAGTTAATACCGAACCATAAACCCTAATACCCACTTTCTTTGTTTATCCTACCTACCCTAAGCCCCATTACAACCCGTAAGTCCTCAAAAAGTGTGTGTTATTGATTTTGTGGAAGTGTGTTAGAATGTTTACAAAACAAAGAGTAGATATGTATGCCTTGATGAGCGAGTGAAATACTTAACCCAGAGAGAAGTTGTGAGAGTGTGATTGAGCTTGGTAGTGTTTTAGTGTTGCAGGAACAGGGCACGATTCGAGTCAAGGAAAGGTGGTTTTTGGCGAGACAGAGTTGTGACACGGCCACCCGTGTAATGTGACACGGCCGTGTCACACTTGCTGAAGGAAAATATTTTAAAAAAACTTGGAACCAATAAGTCAGAGGTCTGACACGGCCACCCGTGTCCCATGACACGGCCGTGTCAGACGTGTGCGCAGAAAAAGATGTTTCAAATCGTTGGAATGTGTCACTTAAGGGAGGGCGTGATGGACTTTTCAGAAGAGACTATTTGCTGAGAGTTATTTAGTCACCGTTTGGAAAGAAAAAAAATCACTTTTTGGATAGTCGGTGTAACACCTTTCTAAAAAGCCCCGCGAAAAATATAATAAAGATCAGAGTAATTATACAACAAGGATGTTACAATTAATAAAATGAAAAAAATACCAAGTCGTTTGTCATGCTTTATTAGAATTAAACCAAATATCAAAACATGTGTTTAGCACAGCGGAAACTCATTTTAACAATGTTAAGAAACATATCTAAATAAATCAACAATACATAATCCATAACCAATAATGACAACGATGTATATCAAGTAACTCTAAGACTATCGACCCCCAGTGTTACAAGATCAGAGCATGACCGACACGACTCCACATAACCGGATAAACTCTACGAGTCATCCTCACCGATCGCTTAAACCGCTACTTCAATCTGAAATCATTAAAGTAAGGGTGAGACTACATCATAATTAAATAGCATTATAAATCATCAGATATAGAATTTCATAAGCAATTAACCGTCCTACTTAGCATATTCAGATTTATCAATTCATACCAATCACAAGCATAAGTCAAAAATATGCACCAATAACACCACACAATCATAACACCGGATTTCATCCTGACATGTCACAATTTATACAAAGACCATGCAGACTCTTATGCATGTGGTACCAAAATTCGTGAATCACATTCACAGGACTTCTCTCTTTGATACTGCCCTTTAGTCGCTCACACCCCACATGGGCACACGACTACTGCCTCATCGCTCACACCCCACATGGGCACACGATGACTGCCTGCTAATCTCCGCACAATGGGAATCAGCCTTCCAATGCAAATGATTTATGAATGAATGCACACATGTCACATACTTATATCATCATCAATCCGATGCTTAACATCGCTTTATCACATCTTACCAATAACGTCACAACAAGTATGTACATGTATCATGCATCATTCAAAACAAATCAATCATCATCATTCATCAAAACACATGATAACAACATTTACCATGAATAACATCCATCTGCATCATCATTCATCAAAACACATGATAACCATATTTACCACGAACAACATCCATTTGCATAACAAGCAAAAGCAATCACATTATAACAACACACATCATTGCACATATTCAATTATGCAAACAACAATCCATTGCACCTCATCAACTATGCAAAACAAGAATAAACCACATTTGAAGAAAAGGATACTTTTTAAAATAAAATCAAGTTATTATTGTTTTCTTTATTTCATATGGTAAAGCATTCAATTTAAGGAACAACGTCCAAAACGGCATATAAAACGGACTTACGGTTGGAAAATTAGAAGCTTTTAAAGTTAGAATAGTTTTCAAAACGTGTTGCTGGAAATTTGTACTGGAACCCGGTTCGTCCCACATGGGAACCGGTTCCTAGACCCAAAAATGCTATTTTTAACGTTCTAACACAGTGGAACCCGGTTCCTCCCACATGGGAACCGGTTCCCACGAACCCAGTAGCTGAAAAACATGATTTTTAAGGCTTTTATGCATCCCAAACACATACCAACTCATACCATTACGAAATTGATCATCAATAACATCAAAATACTCCAAATACATGATTCTAATGCACAAACAACATACCACAACACCATGTAACAATATTACATCATCAATTGCAGTCAATTCATCAAATCATACATGTCAGTGTTGGAATTTCACAAAACCTAACATCCCAAATAGAGATTCTAATCCCTTAATTCAATTCTATCATCATCAAAATCATAATACTACATAATTAGAGTAATCACCCCTTACCTGGAGTTAGGTTCTTGATTCTCCTTGAGCTTTGGGGTTTTCCTCCTCCTTGCTCCTCTTCTCTTCTCTTGCTCTTTCACGTGTTCTTCCTTTTTCTCCCCAATTGGTTCTTTTTCTTATTTTATGAAAATAAAATAAATATAACTTAGTAAAAGGCCTAACCAATTAGCACCCCTCTTTTACTAACATCACACCACAAGCCCAATAGCTCTTATTCCATCATTCTCCAATTAAATTCAAATAAAATACTAAAATTCCAATTATTTAATTTAAATCCAAATAAATTAATAAACTGAAATTATGGGGTGTTACAACTCTCCCCCACTAAAAGAGTTTTCGTCCTCGAAAACTTACCCCAAGTGAAAAGTTCCGGATAAGAGTCCTTCATCTGACTCTCCCGTTCTCAGTTAACACTTTCTTAGTCGAACCTCAAACATTCATTTGACATAATCAACATAAGCATGCCTCATGCATTCAATCTCAGCTCTTACGCTGCATTGACCATCCCAAGATATGCCACTCGCCATATCTCCAAAGGTTAACGACAATGGAGCGTCAAGGTGCGACTCATACAATACGCCCAATAACTGAGTAATATAATTACACAACCATGGTATGACCACCCCCGATCAACACTGCAGGAAAGCATTCCATCTACCGAACGTACCAACCTTAGACACATTTTTCCATCTGAGCGATGAAATAACACTTACACTTTTCACCAACTGCTTCCTTCAAGAGCTCGATAATAACATTCCTATACCATTGAATTTCAACCATCTGACTCCTCTCAAGTCATACCAGCAATTATCCAACACGTTATATTCCGCTTTTGCTGCACTATTTTGATTACTCATTACAATCATCATTACCAATTAGATTTCTCAGTTTTACCCAATTCCAACTCTCTTTACTCATTCGTTCCAGAATCCTTCTTTATCATACATGGTACTAATCTACCATTTAGCAACACTTACTCGCCTTAACTTCGCTGAATACATACTCGTTAACTAAGTACGTCCAAAATAACATACTCATCGTCTCGGCAATTATTCAAAAAAGTTCTAATTCTCTAGCACGACATCCTTGCATCCACTAGATTCTAAATCTATCATATAGATCAATTCATGTTCTCTACGTAGGCTCCCGGCTTATTAATTCCTCACTGCCCACGAGTAGTACTCGCACACTAATCCACATCACACTTTCGCTGCGCGACTCTGATTACCCGTCTTAAATCACCGTCCAATATGTTGCACTCTTTCATATTCACTTCTTCATAAATTCACACAACATGGTGAGTGATTATTCTCACGGCTTAGTATCCATCATATCCTAAACCATTAAGGTAACAAACAAGCTCATCCTATCTATATGATCCCGTCTACTATCAACAAGAGATTAAGGGTGATCAAGTCCTCAATTTGTCAATAGATAGCTGACAACCACATTTAAGCATAAACCGTCGTTACTACATAATAGTATCTTTTTCCGAGTTTGTACTCAAACTCATTAACATCGTCATAGTCCAATAGTTCACTCTAAGTCTTTACAACTCGCACACTTCCCTCCCATTGGATCTTGTCAGTGAGATACCAACATCCAAACATTTTACACAACGCTTCATAGTCACTTAGCATCACACACCTGTTAAGTACTTCCAACTTCATAATCACTAATATACTCGTACCTTTCTATTCATCTCGTTCCAAATTAAAATCCTCATCTTAGCAAAAGACCGCGACAACATTCATAACTCGAGGTTTTAATCTAAATCCCATGACATCTTTCACGTCCAAATGTCATTCCACTCGGAATTTCCACAAAGTCTTCCTCACATCAATAGGTGTTAGAAATTTTCTACAATTCTTCTTTTATACCTGTCGTTACTTTGACATCACAATTACGACTTCAATTGTTCCCAAAGTTTGTTCCACCTCTCCTACTAATTCACTCCTCACTAAAATCCATTGGCACTCAAATCATCTTTATTACCGAACATCTCATTCACTTATTCCTTAACAACATATTCTACTCAATTTTGTTTCAAACAATCGTGGTAGTAGGCATTCCTATTCAATAAGTTTTACGCTTCCTTAACTGACTTCAGAATATCTCCTCATAGGATCAAAAGTTATGGGTTTTTAAAGTAAAACAATCCTCCAAAAACACACAGTAGAACCCGGTTCCTCCCAAACAGGAACCGGTTCCTGGCTGCTTCCCACAACTCGTCTCTGATTTTTACTATGGGGAACCGGGTTGTCTCTATTTGGGAACCGGTTCCCAACAATCCAAAATTCCCACGCCTCTGTTTTTATAATGGGAACACATTTCAAACAAGTTTTAAACATCAAATAACAACATATATCATGGTTATTAAGTTAGCTTCGCAATGCCCCAAACGACACTTAAATCAGACACTCGGATCTCAAGATATGAATTTTCCAATCGTTGTCCGAAATTGCAACATTGACACCATGCAGCGACACCTTAATGATATTTCCAAAACTCCTCAAATGGTACACTTAATTCTTAAAATTGCTTCTCAACAAACCTTTTAATTATTCCTTCAATCCATTCAACTCTGACACTGACATCCCGTGCCGTACCAACAAACAAGTTTAGTTCTAAGAGCACGCGTAACCGCAACTTCACCTCTTTCCAACATCATCCTGTCACAATTAAATATGTTACAGCTGCTGCAACCATTTTTATAACAAATTTCATCTCTTTAGCTTTCCGACGCTTCAAACGAAACTCAAATCGGATGTCCAGAACTCCAGTTATGAATTTTCGAAGTTCTGTAGCTATTCAGCAATTTCCTGCGTTTTGCTTACGAAAATTTCACTCCAAAACTCATTCTCTTCAACTCGGTCATATTCCAAACAACCCTTTATCATATCTCTTCACTTCCAAACATTCTTATAACTTAAGCAACACATCCCATTGCCGAAGTGCGATTTCTGAAACATACGACAACAATCCTCTCTGCAAACTTGCAGCTAAACCTCTTCCGAGACGCACGGCTACTCAACTGACAACTTCGCAGCCCATCAGCAAAGCTGATACATTTCAACTTCTTAATCTCCCTCTCTTACAAATAATCATCAATTACCTCTAATCATTTTCCTTCCAGATGTTCCAACTTAACTACCAATCAAGTCCTAATTTCAAGTCACCTTCGATTCGGAAAACAACAACTCCAACAACGCTTGCACGGTTGCCAACAACAGCCTACTGAATCAATCGTCTTACAACTGAAACACAACCGAGAAGCCAAGCTTCTCCCCCACTTGTTTCAAACCAACACCTACAACAAAACAAACAAGTACCGACAGTGATTCACTCACATGCCGTGTACCAAGGGATAAAGCCGACAGTATACAACTGTCGCGCAACTCAACTGACTAGACAATTGGCCGGACGGACCGACCTGCTCTGATACCACTATTGTAACACCTTTCTAAAAAGCCCCGCGAAAAATATAATAAAGATCAGAGTAATTATACAACAAGGATGTTACAATTAATAAAATGAAAAAAATACCAAGTCGTTTGTCATGCTTTATTAGAATTAAACCAAATATCAAAACATGTGTTTAGCACAGCGGAAACTCATTTTAACAATGTTAAGAAACATATCTAAATAAATCAACAATACATAATCCATAACCAATAATGACAACGATGTATATCAAGTAACTCTAAGACTATCGACCCCCAGTGTTACAAGATCAGAGCATGACCGACACGACTCCACATAACCGGATAAACTCTACGAGTCATCCTCACCGATCGCTTAAACCGCTACTTCAATCTGAAATCATTAAAGTAAGGGTGAGACTACATCATAATTAAATAGCATTATAAATCATCAGATATAGAATTTCATAAGCAATTAACCGTCCTACTTAGCATATTCAGATTTATCAATTCATACCAATCACAAGCATAAGTCAAAAATATGCACCAATAACACCACACAATCATAACACCGAATTTCATCCTGACATGTCACAATTTATACAAAGACCATGCAGACTCTTATGCATGTGGTACCAAAATTCGTGAATCACATTCACAGGACTTCTCTCTTTGATACTGCCCTTTAGTCGCTCACACCCCACATGGGCACACGACTACTGCCTCATCGCTCACACCCCACATGGGCACACGATGACTGCCTGCTAATCTCCGCACAATGGGAATCAGCCTTCCAATGCAAATGATTTATGAATGAATGCACACATGTCACATACTTATATCATCATCAATCCGATGCTTAACATCGCTTTATCACATCTTACCAATAACGTCACAACAAGTATGTACATGTATCATGCATCATTCAAAACAAATCAATCATCATCATTCATCAAAACACATGATAACAACATTTACCATGAATAACATCCATCTACATCATCATTCATCAAAACACATGATAACCATATTTACCACGAACAACATCCATTTGCATAACAAGCAAAAGCAATCACATTATAACAACACACATCATTGCACATATTCAATTATGCAAACAACAATTCATTGCACCTCATCAACTATGCAAAACAAGAATAAACCACATTTGAAGAAAAGGATACTTTTTAAAATAAAATCAAGTTATTATTGTTTTCTTTATTTCATATGGTAAAGCATTCAATTTAAGGAACAACGTCCAAAACGGCATATAAAACGGACTTACGGTTGGAAAATTAGAAGCTTTTAAAGTTAGAATAGTTTTCAAAACGTGTTGCTGAAAATTTGTACTGGAACCCGGTTCGTCCCACATGGGAACCGGTTCCTAGACCCAAAAATGCTATTTTTAACGTTCTAACACAGTGGAACCCGGTTCCTCCCACATGGGAACCGGTTCCCACGAACCCAGTAGCTGAAAAACATGATTTTTAAGGCTTTTATGCATCCCAAACACATACCAACTCATACCATTACGAAATTGATCATCAATAACATCAAAATACTCCAAATACATGATTCTAATGCACAAACAACATACCACAACACCATGTAACAATATTACATCATCAATTGCAGTCAATTCATCAAATCATACATGTCAGTGTTGGAATTTCACAAAACCTAACATCCCAAATAGAGATTCTAATCCCTTAATTCAATTCTATCATCATCAAAATCATAATACTACATAATTAGAGTAATCACCCCTTACCTGGAATTAGGTTCTTGATTCTCCTTGAGCTTTGGGGTTTTCCTCCTCCTTGCTCCTCTTCTCTTCTCTTGCTCTTTCACGTGTTCTTCCTTTTTCTCCCCAATTGGTTCTTTTTCTTATTTTATGAAAATAAAATAAATATAACTTAGTAAAAGGCCTAACCAATTAGCACCCCTCTTTTACTAACATCACACCACAAGCCCAATAGCTCTTATTCCATCATTCTCCAATTAAATTCAAATAAAATACTAAAATTCCAATTATTTAATTTAAATACAAATAAATTAATAAACTGAAATTATGGGGTGTTACAGTCGGTGAACGGGAAAAAAGGAGATTGAGAGCACTAGGGCTTGGAGCGAAGAAATCTTCAAGAGCATCCGCGATTGAAGATCAATTCCGATTCAACCAATTGTAATGTCTTCATATTTAATCATTGTTATCTTGATAATTGCCATGAGTAGCTAAACTCTTACTTGTTGGGATTGATGTCCCTGGATCATGTGATGTAATGAATAATCTTTACCGTTATTTTCGGATTATCTTTATGAAATTCAGTTTATGATTAAAAGTTCTTATTGCTTCAATATATTGGAAAATATATGTGTTGATTTACGGTTGGGGTTTTGTCGGACAAACTACCTCAATGCTTTTTTAATCATAACGCTATAATTAAGAATCACTTAGGAATAAGGGTTTGATACGTAGCGATCAAATTATCCGGGCTATGTCTTATAGAATCTTGAGATAAAATTATCTTGTTAAGGAATTGAAAGAGGGTTTTAATCTCAAGAGGTTTTTCACTAAGGAATTAGGGAAAATCAATTATCGGTGTCGATAGTCGAGAATTTCTAAAGTCAATCTGTTAATTGGTAATTATTTCATTACAGAGCAATTCATACATCTATCCTAACTAGTTTCATACTTTTTCATTAGTCAAAACATTTAAGCCTTTTATTTTACTTAAGCTGTCATTTCAAGTAAATAATCAAATTCAAATACTCTGATGACTTTTTATTCCATTGCACTATTCTAAAACATATAATTCCTACGCAGTCCGCTTATTACTACATCGGTAAAAATAGTACACTTGCTATTTTACCGGTCACTACCCAAGCCAAATAGAGTTCTTGTCCCAAGCCCTCCGTATTTTTGGCATAATTGTACAAATATGTGTACATAAGAATATTGGGTTCTGCAACTCCTAGAACTAGCAGAGGTTGTCCACCAAAAATAGTGTGTATAATTCCACAAATTGATGTAGAAGCCATTGTTTCTACAACACGCAAGTTTCCATCTACATAGAAACAAGAAACTGTTCGATCCTATTACATGCGAGAGGAAACTAATCTGAAACTCATACATAAGTGCATGTTCACAAATGCGTAGTGACATAACAACAGTTAATATCATAATCAAGCAATCACACACATGATTAAAGGCGCACAACTATACATAGATAGATATATTGACAAGCATAGCAGAACTACAACACATAACTTTCATACCAAAACTCTATCCAATTTCATCATCATCTTCAAGTTTTTTCACTTTGAAGAAACCTTGAAATTTCACCAAAAAACTTCACAAAGCTTCATACTCCACCACCCTCATCACTTACAAGAATTCAAGCATCAACAACAATACCAATTCAAGAATTCAAGTATCAACATCAATCATCATCAACAACAATTCTGCAGCAGAAATCGAACAAAAAAGAGAAAGAATTTAATTCAGGTATTTCACCAAACACTTGTGGTACAAGTTACGAAATGAAAAAATACGTAAACAATTCGACACTGAATCACAAACCAGAAGTGAACAACCATCGCACAACCGCAGTAGAAGAAGAGGGACAAAGAAGATTGAAGCTGAAATCAAACCGAAGTCTCACCAAAAACTTGTAATTGCGAACGATTTGTTATTGTTGCGCAAGAGAAGCAAACCAATAAACCATTCCATTGAGAGAGAATCGTGTTTGCATAAAAGCCCTTATGGGCCGTTCGATAATCACGTTCACAAAAGTCGTTTCTCCAGTAGTAATTCCATGGTCGATCCCGTTTTCACGTTACAGTCCTGTTTTTTCATTTTTACGTTGGTATTAATGTGAGTTTAGGATGAATACACTTAAATAAAATAGATTAATAAAATAGATTGTGTGTTAATGGATTTAGAATTATATTTAGGTTTATAAATTTAAATAAGTTTTTTGGATCTATCTAAATATACACTCATTTTTAGTTTAACAGGTGTAATAGAGATTTAATTATAATAATATTTTTAATTTACACCTATTTTTAAAAAATAAGATTCATATTGTCACATGATAATATTTAAAATGACATTTTATTTACAAATTTGCAACAGTGTTTCTTATTTATACCTGTTTTTAATATATCAAATGTAAATTTTAAAATTATATTATTCTTTTTCACGGTTTCCCTTTTTAATGTAAAATTAATTCACGCCAATAATCTATGCTAAAGATAGGTTACCTTTCGCAATGCACAGAATAAAAATTTGAAATAATTATGTAGTAAGACTTACCCTTTGCAAGTTGTTTTATCCCGGTCATAAAATCCTGGCAACGAAAATAAAGAAGATGGATTTTAATAAAATTATAAATAATTTAATTTCAATCGAAAATTTAAGTGGATAAATGATAAAAAGTAAGAAAACAATAGAAACTATCTTAGATAAAAATTACATCCGAATAATCATATATGCATGGTTTTAAATTGCAGTTGCGGCTGCGGATGCGGTTGCGGTTGCGGATGTTGCGATTGTGGTCATTGCGCTTGTTGCGATGCGCATTACTGCCGTTGCGGCGTGAATTTTTAAAAGGAAGTGTTTGAAATATTATATTGAAAAACACTTAATGTTATGTTTTTTCATTATATAAGAAATAAATTGAGTTTTAGAATTTTAATATATTGATTTTTGATAAAAATACTTAAAAAAACATGATTAAAATTGTCCGATGGGGTTCCTAATGTATCCGGAAGCGAGACTTTAAAATCACACCGCAATTGCGGTCCGATGCGGTTGCGGAGACAACCGCATCCACAATATTGCGGGTGCAATTGCGGTTGCGGACCGCAATTTAAAACCATGCATATATGTTCTAAGTTTTTATTCTAATTGATCCAATTCAATCATTTAATATATTGATTATTTATCAAGGTCTTACATATGAATGACGTAATTGAACCTTCACGTGATCTTTAAAATAAAATAAAAAAAATCGTGATAATTTATTAAAAATACAGTAGGTCTGCAATTTTGGAGTTTTTCAAAATATTCATATTAAACAAATTAATTCAATACATGACAACACCCTATTTTTTAAAAGATAATGTAATCCAAATTTTCTATTTAAATCAAAGGGTTGCATATGTTTTCCTCACATCAACCTTTCTCTCTTCTCTCGTTTTTCATCCCAAGAAATGGTGCTGTTTGGTAAACTTATTACTGAACTTGGGATCAAAACACCTGCTAACAAGTTCTTCAAACAATTTGCATCAGAACTTCACGAAGTACAAAACGTTTGTGAAAAAGTTCATCATACCAAGCTGCATGAAGGTGAAGACTGGCATCACACTGATACAGTTAAACACTGGACATTAAACATAGGTAACTGTGTTTCTAATTCATTTAACATGCAAATTAAAATCATCATGTTTTCTATCATTAAATTTAGGGTTAAATAAGTTTTTGGTCATTGCAGTTTTCATTTTTAGTCCCTCCCTTTCTTTGAGTAAAAGTTTTTAAAAAAAAACGGTTGCCACAACCAATTAAAACTTTGCCAAAATCTAGGAAATACTAAAAATAAAACTGTAATATTTATATTGATCAAAAACTTATTTAATTCTTAAATTTATATATTTGTTCAATATTTTTTTATTTTTCTTGGTATTAATTTGGCATGACATAACAACAGATGGCGAGGTACTAACATGTCACGAGAGTATTGAAGAAGTTGATGAACAAAACAAAAGAATGATTTGGAAGATCTTTGGTGGAGATATTGAAAAGCACTATAAGGCCTTTAAGATCATCCTTGAAGTAACTGATAAGGTTGATGGTACTGCTGTTACTAAATGGACGGTTGAATATGAGAAAATCAATGAGGAAGTTCACCCTCCAAATGGATGGATGGAGTATCTTAGTAAATGCACTCGAGATATTGATGTTCATATTTCCAAAGCAAGGGTTGCTCTATAAGTCATGAAGAGATGTTGTATCTTAGCAAATGGAAGAAATAAGTAAGCAACTATATGAGGTTGGCTTAACTAAGTGTTCGCCTATAAATTAAATATGTGTGATGTTGTAATGACATATTGCTGTGTATGCATATTGAATTCTGTTGTTCAGGTGTTTTGTATGTCTTTTTAAGAGTACCTCTTAAACTGTGTGTGATGCATATCAATAAAAAGGGAAGACTATTTGTATTCTTGAATTGCCTTGATATAAATTTGAGTATATCACCTTTATTTATATCAATGATATTTCTAAATCAACGAATAAAATTTTGCCTCTGCAAATTTAATCTCATGACTAAAAATCAATTTGTAGAATTTTTCTATTATTATACAAAAATTCTAACATATCTGTATCTTCTAGTGAGCTACACGAATCTCTCTAGAATAGATTATTAAAAATTGGACCTACTACAACACAAAATTAAGCTTAAAATTCTTAAAGTTCAAGAAGAAACAAATTCAAAATTAATTTAAATATTCAACAACCCCCTTAATTTTTCTTCTCCAAGTAAATGTCTTAACTTCACAAAGTATTCACGCTTGAGAGGTTTGGTGGAGATACACTACTACAAAAAACACTTTTAATCTCGGACGCAAGATGCATTTTATCTCGACTAATGAAGTGAGGTAACGAAAGTCGTCATGAAAAGTAACGACTTAACACCAAGGGTAAATTTATTTGGCATGCGTTCGAATCGAGGGATAAGATAAATTTTTTTTATAAAAAAACTCGTTACATTGTTTACACGTAATATTAATAAATTAGTTTGTTTACAAACTACATTGTTTACCCAGAATATTGCATTATTTACACATAATATTAAAATAAAAATCAATTTATCCTTGAAATTCATATGTTGAATCTTCAATTCCTTGATATTCTGGGCAAGATCAAATGTTGGGTGTCATTATATTCTCAATTTCTTTTTTATGCATTTGTTTCTGATATAAACAGAGAGATGGTTAGATAAAAAAAAAGGTTGGATTAATAAATGATTTTCTGCTCCAATAAATATTTAAGAACACAAACCTTAAACCTAAATAATTTTCCGCTCTTTCAATCCATCATAGAGAACTCTTCATGGAAAACACTCTTGCAAACCTTAATGATGTTTCAAGCACTTCATCATGCTTCATTATCAATTTTTGATATCAGAATGCTTTTATAGTGGAAGTGTTTTAGGATTCACGCGGATCACTAATGAAAGTGTCTTGAGCGTTGATACTCGTGAAATGGACATCACAAATTTGTTTAAGGACGGTGCTCAATATCCTCAATTATAACGCTAAGTTATCCCCTCGGTTTTCTTCAAAACTGAGTTGAAAAAGCTTCTTATTTTTTTACAATACATTGTTTACACAGAATATTAAAACACAATATTATAACAAATCCAGATTCTTGAAAAACAACAAATTTTTTAGGTAAGGAGTTATCTACTCCAAACATTGGAAATATTATATGGATTGAATGCTGCAGAAACTGGAAAATCATTAAATGAACGATGAAGTCGCCATCGAACATTTATTTATCATACGCGGGGGAATGAAAATCATCGAAGAAAACCAAATAAACAAGAAATGGTCACAGAGAAAGGGTAAGGGTGTCGGTTACGCAACAGGATCTATTCTTTCTAGTTTCTAATCTAAGGGTGTGTGTGTGTGTGTGTGTGTGTGTGTGCAACATGCAATGTGCAAAGGGAAACATGCAATGTGTCATACCCCAAATTTGCCCACCCCTTTCGAAAAAATCTTAAAATTGAGTTTTTATAAAATTCTTTGGTTTATTTACATTTAACACTAATATTTTGGTTATTTTTAATATTCTTTGGTTTATTTAGAAATGACATCTTGGGTTTTATAAATATTCACTTTTCAAGTCTATTTAAAAATATGATAGTTTTTTTAAAATTATTTTAAAATAATAACAAATGCTTGCTTCTCCTTATTCACTTTCAACTGGCTCCTTATTTTGAATAAATAAGCATATCACAATTGGTAAGGAGTAAAAGCTTGCAAGTATAAGGTCATGGCTTCAAATCTCACATGTTACAAAATTCACTTTGGATATTTTTTCTGTTAATTGTTACTAACTTTCTTTCCATTTTAAACTAGTTACGAAAATCACAAAAATTGCTTTTTTATTATTGTAATTTCAATTTTTAAAGAATTTTTAAAAATAATTATTTATTTGATTTTATACACTTTTTACCAAAATTGTGTATAAAAATCATAATAAATACCAAAAATATTTTCCTTTTTGACTAATTGTTTTTCATTGGTCAAGTTGTGTCAATCTGTGTCATTGGTAATGATTTGAAATTGTGGTTGATGATGAATTTCACTTGATAATCAATGCTTGATGTTGCAAATTATTGAGATGTTGTTGGACCATGCTCATGAAATTTATTTGCTTTGTTTTGTCGCATAACTTGAAAATGCCTTAACTTCTTAACTGTTTTGAGTTTTTACACTTGCGACTAATGTAACTCGACTTTGTTGATGATTCCGAAGAAGTTCGTGAACTTTTTAGTCGATTTTGGACACCTTTTTAGTCGATTTTGTGCAACTTCGGTTGCGATTCCGCTTGTTTCTAATGACGAGTGCTAGTTTGTGCAAGGAACATTGAGTACACTTTCAAAATCATGGCATCCTTCATCTCAAAATCAGAATTAAAGTATGAAGAAAAGGTTATTGAGATGCTGGCTATTTTACTCCTTGATGTGTCTGGATATTGCTGATTATTGTATTATTTTGCTACTAACCTGAGTGTTGTCAATTTGACATTAAAAATGTTAACCAAGAACCATGAAGGATGATGTCACATCTGATGTTACAACATCTCAAGATCTTCAGTCACTTTATTTATTTGCCAAGAACAGAAAGTATAAATGTGAAGAGGTAATCATTCAGAATGACCTAGTGTGAGTAGCAAATTCTAACTGAAAAGCTAGTAAGTACTTTGACGGGAGACTTAGTACTTATTAGGTTTAGAACCTGGATGCTGAGAAGAAGTTCTTCTATCCATAAGTTCTAAATTATCTTCACACATCAAAGAAGAAGGCAAGAGTCTTTGATGTGGGATATTGATTCTGTTAAATATCTTGATGGGAGCTGGATATTTACAAGGTATGTATAAAACAACTCAGACATGTATATTGAAGATCAATTTATGGTTATATAATCATAGTTTCTTCTATTTTAAGTTACAGAATGTGGCAATCTGGATCTTGTGTAGCAAGCAAACTGAGGTTTCTAAACTTGGAAACTGTGGCAAATTCCAAATGAAGGGAACTTCAAGGACAAACATCAAAGATGTCCTAAAGTTGTATATCTCAGAGGGAGTAAAAGAGTATGAAGATCAGCAAAGACAATATTTTCTACTTCTATCCATTTGAAAAGTCTTTCAAAGACTAATCTTGAAGAAAGAAGAACAAAGTCACACAAAAACCTCAGAACATAACTCAAGTCATGTTTATTCTCAAAGACCAGCAAAGAATATTCTTTGCATCATCATCTGACGACATGAATTGATGGTGTGTATCACTTGTTCTGATCTAAGTGCATGATCCAACCTATGGACAAGTCCACCTGGTGCAGTTTGTTCTCAAATAACATTTCTTGATTAAGACTTTGGGTAAAGTCCAGGTATGTTGTTTAAATTTCTTAGGATTATATAGTCTTTTCGTTTTGTTTGAATCTTGTTTGAGTCCCTCATGTTCTTCTTTCGAATATGAGAAGTGTCTAGAGTCTAGGTTATGATTGTCTAATTGAGTCAATCATAGGGTTTAAGGGTAGTGTTCAGGAATTTTTAAGTCTGAGGTCATTTTTTACAACTGTTTGGTAAAGAATAAAGAGTATTGTTTCGAGTCGTGAACACAATTCGTTTCTTGTGTTCCAAGTCCTCTATAGAGAAGTGTTATCTCTATGGATAGTCAGAGTTTGTTTGAGTTCAGATGAACTTGTGTCTTAGGTATCAACATCACAAAGTACATATTTCCTGGTAGAAGGACTAGGAATATATAGAAGTTTGAAAAAGCAACATTATTGTCTAGAGTGGCAGTTTGGGCATAATGTGGATTAGAATGGGCAGGTTCTGATCTGGATGTAAGTAATGTGTTCTGGACATACATAATTACTTTCATGATGAAAACTTCACTTAGTGAAGATGACTATGAAGACAAAAGTTCTATGATCAGATCAACACAGCTAAGGATAAAGGAGAATCTCTTATGTTCAAGGAGTATGTTAATCAATGTGTGAGATTGAAAAACACCTTATCAAGAAGGATTTTGAAGTGTCTTAAGCAGACCATGATCTGATTCAAACATGGTAGGGTTATGCTCAACAAAATTCAAGGAGTGGCAGTTTTGTTTGTTGAGATTGTGGCAACCTCTCTGTGTGTGATTCTAGTATCAAGAGGTCATTTGTTGATCGTTTTTGAAGGAGATAAGTTCTTAGGCAAGGGTCTGTTGAAAAAAAAAAGGGATGAAATTTGTGAAGAATACTAGTAGTACAAATGTCAGACACAATGTTATGACATTCTAATTCTGGTGTAGGTATTTAGTGTGAGGAACAAATTTGCTATAATGAGTGTGTTCAGTAGGATTGTTGAACACAGGGTGCGGCTCTTGAAGATATGAAGATGAGTCTTATATTTTCCATTCATCATTTCAAGCGTATTCCGTTGGGGAAGCTCAGACTATCTCGGATAGGGGGAGTAACTTCTTTTGTCAAGAAAAATTCTTGGTTAAAAATACTTTTACATCATGAAGAAAATGTGATACTTTTGTCAATTATTTTAATGGTTCAAGTTAACCATGTGCAACTGGTAACCACTATTCCTTCTCTACACTAATGAGGTAACTGTGTGCTAACAGTCTCAAGGTGTCCAAAATAATAGAAGTCTATGTCTATGACTAGTGAGTAAGTAGGGAGTCTGTTAATTGGTCCAAATGATGCTCTGTCTTAATCTTTTACGGAATCTTGGGCTATGTGCCTGAAGGAAAGAAAAGTGACAATGTCTGACATAATGTCATGACATGTTTAAAGACATTGAATCTTCAAAGTTAAACAAGGAAATCTGAATTGAAGTTTATCTACACATCAGTGGTCGGTGTAAAGTTCATTCAATGACTATGCATGCACTGGTAATTCAAGATAACTCCTATCAGAAAAACAGTCAAAAACTGCTTTGGAAAGAGTAATAGCTTTTGGAACTGTTTCCTAATTAACCGTTTGACCATTGAACAAGACCAAAGACCATCGTTATTTCCTATAATCTACATTTGCTATATAATAGCATCTCCGTGAATTGCAGAAATCAAACTCTCTGAAAATGTCGTTCGTGTGCGTTCTTGTGAGTCGAGTCTGGGTTTGGTATTGTGATGGGTTACTATACCAAAACCATCTCAGGAAAAGAAAAACACGGGCTGGGGATGTTGATGGTCTCTACCATGGGTTTTTCTGCAGTAACAACAAAGATGTTCCACTATATACAACCTTCAGTATAGGAATCATTTTCGTTGTGATTTATGTTCTGAGTTACTAGGACTGGTGGACAGTTTTCACTCAAGTCCTCTCTCGAGGTCTAAGCTAGGATTCAGTTTCTGGTACAAGACTAAGGAAGGGGTCCCTTATGCCACCATTGGTCCTCCAAGACAAAGGTCTTCTCACATCCTCTTCGTCGAGAACATCAGTGTTCATGAAAGTGTTCCACTGCATATTATGACATCGGTCTAGTCTTTGTCATATTATGTCTAAAAGGGGGGAGAGAATATCATCTTCTGATTTTGCTACCGTAAAAAGAAACAAAGGATTTTGTAGCATACTGAAGATGTTATGATGTGGTTCAAGTCCTAAAGAACAGAAGGTAAAAAACCCAATTCTGAGAATGTAAATTCTGTACTTCCTTGGTGTCTTGAAGTATTTATGTTTTTGCTGCACTTTTAATGAATGTTTAGTTTTAGCCAAAATATGCCAAAGGGGGAGATTGTTAGTGCTTTTATTGGTTGATTGGCATTTATATTTGGCTAAAACATAGTAGCAGTAAAACATAATACAACTGTGAATCTTGCAAGTGTAAAATGAACAAAACAGGTACAAGCAAGATGTTACATGGAATGTCATGACATCAACTCATGACATCGCGCCTGCAAAACTGGAAGAAAGATTCAATTTGTACTTAATAGATACAAAATATTCTATGTGAATATTATGTAATCCTATGTGGCGCATATTTAAAGGTCAAAATAATAATTGAAGAATCAGATCAGAAGATTGAAGATTCAAAGGTTTCTAATTTAGGAGATAAATTAGGAAACTTATGATTGAAGACCTTATTTGTAGCAGAATATTTTCTGCATATTTGTAATAACAAGAGTGCTACGATTTGTAAGCCCAAATCCAATTTGGGATCAGGTTATAAATAGGAAACTTTGTAACCTAGTTTGAGATAGAAAACCTGGTTTTAAACGATGTAGTCATTAGGGTTTCTATAGGTAGACCACCCAGGTTGTGGGATGGCTTCCATGTCCTTCTCGAAACCTATAGGTTAGAGAAGTGATTGTTCTCACTCGAAACCTGTAGGTAAGAGTTGAGTATTGTAAACTTGATTGAAGCTGTGAAGCAAGATCAAGTATGTGTTCATTGTTAATTGTGTAAATAGTTGTTGCAAGGTTGTAACAGTTAGGTATCACTAGGGAGTGAGCAGAGGTTTTCTTATCTTGGATGGAGTTCTGAGATAAAGGTTGCATTGGGTGGTGACTAGGTAAACCAGAGGTTGTTTATCTGTAAACCAGAGGTTGTTTATATAAAATAGTACTACTAATAGTGGAATATTCTTCCTGGCTTGGTAGCCCCTAGAGTTGGTAGTTAGACCGAACTGGGTTAACAATTAACTGTGTTATTTATCTTCTGCATTGTTTGTTCAGTTATAAATGTTATGACTTTGTTTATAACATCAGGTTCGGAAGTGTTAGCTGTTCCTATACAGAACCATGTGAAAATTATAATCTGGTTATGTATGCTGAACATGTGTGATCCCAGGTCTCGTTGTCTCTTTTCTAAGAGTAATTAAATAATGGGGGATCCTTATTTTCTGCTTGTGCTACATTAATAACCGATCAGATGTCTTGACATCGGGATTGACATCCGAGTTTGTCATACCAGAATTTTCACTTATGACCGAATCCCCCTGGACCAGAAGCTGTACTTCTAAATAAGGATTCACTGAGCTTTTATAGAGCAATCCTTAGCAAATCTGGTCACGGTCTTGGGCCAATAAACTAGGGTTTTGGCGCAGCTAAACCACTAAGTCAGTTTAAGTAACTGACAGCCCAAAACCTTAAAATATAAACTGACTAAGATGCTTCAGAAAACCTCTAATGTCAAGACATCTGTTATGACATCATCACAAAGCTCTGCTCTCTGCTAACACAATGGTTTAGCCAAAATTGCTGCCAACACAGAAACAACATAGTAGATTTGCAATTGTAAGTTCTTGGGTTGTGACCAGTTCAAGGTGATACCCTGAAACTAGAAATTGTCTAGTCTGGAGCAGTCTCTAGTGAAGTTATCGGTTCAAGTGATTAAGGTCAGTCTAAGCCTTGGTTGTACTTGATAAAGGAAGTCAGTGGAAAAATTGAAGTGGATAAACCCTACAAGAAGAAGAACTTGAAGTTGAAGACAATGTCTGGTAGGATGTCAGAACATGGTTCATGGCATGTTTCACTGAACCTAACAAAGGAATATTCTAGACTCTACATCCAGCTTCGTAAAAAAAATAAGTCTAGAAAGTGCTTTTGTTCTTGCATGTGCATGTATTGGGACTGATTGATTCAGAAGTAATACTCCAAACATAATAAAAGCATTTAAAGTGATTTTTGGACGGTGCATATTGTTTTTGGTAGTATTCTCTCCTCGAATAATGGTGTCTTTGACCAAAAAGTGTCACAAACAAAGAGTCTTTATCTCACAAACAAAGGACCAGCTATTTATAGGAAGCAATTAGGATTCACTCACACCTTGTGTGTGGTTCTACCTTTCACATATGGTTCTCTCAGATCTGGGTAGTCAATACGTGGGTTTGGCTATTTGAAGGCGTTCTTTGTAAATTTTTGGCCAAAAAGGGGGAGAAAAGGTTAAGTTTTGGACTTCAGAAGTTTAGTCAGAAAACTGTAATAATCGGAAACAGTTCAATCATATCGAGTTATAGGCTGAGCTGCCTCCAGGATTGGTTTTGTGACTTATGACCTGAGTTATGAACATAATCGTGACCTGTGTTCTGAGTTACTGATCGGTCACCATTTCTAGTAAGTTTCCGCACCTTTTTCCGACCGAAATTCGTAATCTTGGTAATACTAAGTGGCATTGGCATATGTTTTTAAAGTAAGTTTCTTGTTTTTCGGTCGTATGGCTTTGTTGCATTTTAATGTGTTTTGAGTATTATAAAAGTGTCGTTTTATGCGTTGGTTTTTAGTTTGTTTTTGGCCAGGTTGATGCACGGGAGAGATAGAGACTTATGGCGCGCACGAATGGAAAAAGAAGCCGAAAAAGCCAAAGCTGAGGGCCACACGGGCACCCGTGTGCATGCACACGGTCCGTGTCAAAAAGTGGCTAGAAAGGCAAGTTTGATGCAAAGACAGAGGTTTCACACGGGCACCCGTGTGCAGGCACACGGTCCGTGTGAAAAGATGCAGGGAACGTGTGTTTTTGGCCCAGGAACAGAGAAACAACACGGGCGCCCGTGTGCAGCAACACGGCCCGTGTTGTTGAAGCGTGCTGATTTTATTTTCATTATTTTTCTCACCTGAAGAGGACCAGTAAGGGTATTTTTGGTACTTCAGTTTCAACCTGAATGGAAGCGAGTTATAAGAACAACCTTAGGGCAAAGAGAGGGGGACTTTTTGACATACGAAAGAATTGCAGAAGAAAGAGGAGAGCTCTCAAGGGTTTTGGGGAACAGAGATCTTCAAGAGCAATTGCGATTGAAGATCAAAGCAATCCTATTTTCTTGTAATGTCTAATCTTCCTATTGTATTTTCTTTGAATATTATGAGCGGCTAAACCCCCCAATGCTAGGGGGGTGTCCCTGAATTGCTATTGTCATTGAACCTAATTGCCTTTATGTTAGAGAATATTTATGTGTGTGAAATTATTTGATTGTGCAAAGTGCTTATTGCTCTATCTATCTGACAAATAGATTTTTGATTTACGGTTAAGGTTTAGGTCGGACAAACCACCTTATCGCTGTTTGCAAAATTATATTACGATTGCTATTGCTTAGGAATGAGGATGCTTCGTAGTAACCATAATAATCTTGATAAATTATATTGCGCTTGATTACTTCTTGAATTGCTAAGGAATTAGGATACAAGAAAGTATCAAAAGGTTTTCCTCTGAGGAATTAGGGAAGATAACTCTTGAGATTCGGTAATAGTTCATGTACATTGATATTTTATAACTAAGGATTAAGGGTCATTGCAAGGCAATTCATACACTCACCCTAGCATATTCTCTCATATTGTTTTAAAGTCACATTTACGTCTCTTATTGATTTGTTGTCATTTATCATTATTTCTAGTCAAACAACAAAACCCCCATGATCTTTTGTTCAATTGAATCATTAAAATAACTTATATTTCCTACGCAGTCCACGAGATCGATATTTGGGATAAATCCTATTATTACTACATCGGTAAAAATAGTACACTTGCTATTTTCTGATCAAGTTTTTGGCGCCGTTGCCGGGGATTGCCATAATATAAGTGATTAATAAGTCAATTGAAATTTTGTTGCTCTGCAACTAAAATTCTATTTTTCTGCAATTTTTATTTTGATTTTATTTTTGTTATTATTTGTGCTTCCAATTAAGCATTGTCTAATCTTGTATGCGAGGTAAGGCCTCAGCTGAACTTCTTTTTGACGCAGAACCAGAAAGAACATTGCGAGCACGACTACGAGAAGTTAAGCGGAAAAGACTGGCATCGAAAGAGGGATCACCTATAGTTTCAGAATCGGAAGACGAAGAAGGACTATCTATTCCGTCCGAGCATTCAGAGTCTGAATCAGAACCTATGGCAGCGGATCCACCTCCTCCAGAGAGACTTTTAGGAGACTATGGAAGGGCTAATGCCCCGCTTGGAAGAATGACCATCGTAAACCAACCGGTCAATGTGGCACACTTCCAACTCCATCCTTCAACTATCCGACAGTTGGAGAGCAAGCCGTTTGCGGGAAGAATCAATGAAGATGCAAATAAGCATCTACAAAGATTCCTCACCACAACAACATCATTGAAGATTGAAGGCCATTCTGAAGAAGCCAAGAGACTCGTGATGTTCCCATTTACTTTATCCGAAGATGCAGAAGAATGGTTTTACTCACTTCCAGCTGCAAGTATCACGACATGGCAAGAGATGGAAACAGCATTCCTCAATGAATATTTTCCTGCTTCGGTGTTCATCCGAAAAAGATATGATATCGTAAATTTCAAACAAAAAGAAGGGGAATCATTGGGGGATGCATACAAAAGGTTCAAAAGGTGTTTGACTGCATGTCCTACTCATAACATGGACGCTACCGAGCAGATGCAGAATTTCGTGAATGGTTTGCGACTTAAGACAAAGCAGCTTATTGATACCGCTGCTGGTGGTTCAACCAATTTTGCTACAGCCACTGTTATGAAAAGGATCATAGAGGCAATTGCTGCTAATGAGCATCTTGAGTTGTATGATCGAACCATGAGCCAACCGGAGGGCAAAATTGATTTGAAGTTGCCAGAGCAGGTTGTTAAGATGGAGGATCAGATTGCTGCAGAGGTAGAGAGAAGGTTAAAAAAGATGAATATTGGAACTCAGACAGTGGCACAGGTGGAACCAGTTAAAGCGATTCTTTGTGAAATATGTGGTGGACCGCACTTTGCTATGCATTGTGTGGCAACTCAAGAACAGGTTGAGCAGATTCATATGTTGAGGTAGAATAATCCTTACGCCAACACATATAATCCGGGGTGGAAAAATCATCCGAACTTCTCATGGAAAGACCATCAAGGAAACGTCCAGAAGCCGGTTCAAGGCCAACAACCATATCAACCTCAGACTCAACAATATCAACCACAGCCACATCAATACATACCTCCACAACAACCACCATACCAACAACAATTCCAGCACCATCCACAACAGTTCCAAACTCAAGGTCAACAACAATTTCAACAACAGGTACCGAAGAAAGAAGATTGGGAGATCGCTATTGAAAAAATGGCAGCTCAAAACTCTCAATTCCAAGAAGAAACTAGGAGCAATCTAAGGAACACCAGCGCTTCAATCAAGAATCTGGAAATTCAAATGAGTCAGATAGCACAACATCTCACTCCACAAACACAAGGTACTCTTCCAAGCTCAACTGTGGCAAATCCAAAAAACCAAGAAAAAATTAATGTTGTTACAACAAGAAGTCAGAAAGCGCCAGAGCCTGAAGAAGAAGAAGAAATAGATGACAACTTAGTCATAGAGGTAGATCTAGAAGTTAGAGAAAATCCGAAAGAGCCTGAAGTAGTGATATCACCGGTTAAGCCACTGGAAGAGAAAAATAAGAAAGAAACTAAATCGGTGGTCAAATTACCATTCCCCTCTAGAGTGGCCAAGAAGGATTTGAAAGAGAAGGATTTTGAGAAGTTTGCTGGAATGTTCAAGAAGTTAGAGATTAACTTACCTTTCTTTGAAGCACTTGAGAATATGCCTTTGTACAAGAAATTTATGAAAGAGGTAATTTCTAAGAAAAGACAAGTGGGAGATGAAACAGAAATTGTGACTGAAAAGTGTGGTAGAGTATCGCCAGCAAGGAAGATCCCCATTAAGAAGAAAGACCCTGGAGTGGTGGCAATACCGTGCACCATAAATGACAGAGTGTTCAAAAAGGTGCTAATTGATTCTGGTTCTAGTGTGAGTCTAATGCCATTGTCCATCTTCAAAAAGCTGGATATTGGAAAAATAAGCGAGAGTGAAACAAAGTTGCAATTTGCTGATCACACTATTAAGAATTCATATGGGATAGCCGAAGATGTAATGTTAGAGATTGACAAGTTTGTTTACCCAGTTGATTTCCACATCATGGACATTCCTGAGGATGAAGAGACTCCAATCCTTCTTGGGCGACCCTTTCTGCTTACTAGTCGCTGCAAGTTGGATATTGAAAAAGGGGAACTTGTAGTTAAATCATTTGATGAGGAGGTAACACTGAAGGTGTTAGAAGTCAAAGAAGAAGCTGCTGGTAGGAATAATCAATCTAAAGTTGGTATGATCAGAAGTGAGGGAGCCAGCAAAAGTCGACACCATTCCGAAAAAGTTTCAAGTATCATCTCTAAGGTGGCCTCAGCTCATACACCTATCATAAGTTCTGCGTTCATTCAAGAAGTCAAAAAGAAGAAAAAAGAGGACAATCAAAGTGAGAAGATGAAAGTGGATAGTAGCTTGAAGAGAAAAGCAATCAGGTTTGGAGAAGTGACAAGCAACCAGGTTTGGAGGAGGAAGTACCCTCCTTAATAAAGGGTAATGGACCGTCGAGCCATGCGACGTTAAACGAAGCGCTTCGTGGGAGGCAACCCACGGTTTTAATAATGCAGTTTACTTTTTGTTTTGTTTTTCAGAAAATAAAGAAAAGTGGGTCTCTCTGGTGAAAGCTAGGAAGCGGAAGCTGGAGTCGCAGTACCCTCTGTGAGTTCACCCTCGCTATCTCGAATTGAAACATTGAGGTCAATGTTTCGTTCAGGTGTGGGGGAGGTTCTTTTGTTATTTTATTGCTTTGCTTTCCGTTTTTGAATTTAGTTTGGGTGATTTGAGTGTGTTCGTTTGTGTTACTTTTATGTTAAAGTATGTTTCTTTCAAGTTTGTATGGTGCAGTGCTGTCATGGTGTTACCAGGTGATTGATACAAGTCGGAGGGGAGCAAACTAATAGCTAGTGGTTGAACAACACATTCCACACTTGATCTCCGCAGGCACCACAGAAGCTGACACAATCAAAGGGAAGAAGGTAGGACGCAAAAAGTCAACACTGAACCAAGAGAGGAGTATGGTGTACTTTAGATGAAAGGAAACTGCAGGACACCAATAGCACCTCGAAGCATGCAAGCTTAACCGACCCGGTGAGATTTCAGAGCCAAATTCATAACTCCACATGAGAGTCCAGTCAGGTATGGCACTATTCACTTTGATTTTGTGTATGTTCTCATAACACAAGCACACTACGAGAGCGCACACTGAGGCAAGTTTTTTTCGTAACCCCGAGCCTTTCTAGCCATCCTGTATGCATGATATCCATCGTCAACCCCCTTTGAGCCGTAATGTTTGTTTTGTTCATTGTTGTTATTCTCGTTACCACCCACATATTTACTATTCATTTTATCGCTCGGCATTAATGTTATTCTCTTGAAAGACACGAAAGAATCTAAGTGTGGGGTTGTAAACCATTGAGAAAAGGGCAAGAAAAAAATAGAAAGAAAAAAAAAAGATGAATATTGAACTTGTGAAAATCCAAAGAGAAAGTTTGAAAAACAAAAGGAAGAAAAAATCCTTAACCCTTGCCCACGTATATGAAAGACCATGTGAATGACTCTAAAAAGCTAAAACAAGATGTCGAAGGTCTTAACCCCATTCTTACGATTCAAACCACTAAGAGTAGAAATGTGAACCCAACATAAATGCCGAGCACCAAAACCATTTGTTATCCCATTCCTTGTTACCCCACCAAACCCAAGCCACGTTACAACCCTAAGACCTCATGAAGTGTGTGTAATCTGTGTGTGTAGTGATTAGAGAATATATTCAAAGTTAAAAGTAATATGCATGCCTTGGTACTGTGAGTGTAGACACTTTAACCCGGAGAGATTTTGTGAGAGTGTGAAAAGCTTGCAGGTGAAAACGTGCTCGAAAGTGATAATGCAGTTGATAGTTTGAAGAAGGAAACCAGAAACTCGATTGCTAAGTGAAGGAATCTTGCGAAAAAACTGATTGTGTTGTGGAGAAAAGAATCTCGTCAGGTGACCTCTGTTTTGCCTCGATACATCACTTGAGGACAAGCAATGAGATAAGTGTGGGGTTGTGATCGGTCACCATTTCTAGTAAGTTTCCGCACCTTTTTCCGACTGAAATTCGTAATCTTGGTAATACTTAGTGGCATTGGCATATGTTTTTAAAGTAAGTTTCTTGTTTTTCGGTCGTATGGCTTTGTTGCATTTTAATGTGTTTTGAGTATTATAAAAGTGTCGTTTTATGCGCTGGTTGTTAGTTTGTTTTTGGCCAGGTTGATGCACGGGAGAGATAGAGACTTATGGCGCGCACGAATGGAAAAAGAAGCCGAAAAAGCCAAAGCTGAGGGCCACACGGGCACCCGTGTGCATGCACACGGTCCGTGTCAAAAAGTGGCTAGAAAGGTAAGTTTGATGCAAAGACAGAGGTTTCACACGGGCACCCGTGTGCAGGCACACGGTCCGTGTGAAAAGATGCAGGGAACGTGTGTTTTTGGCCCAGGAACAGAGAAACAACACGGGCGCCCGTGTGCAGCAACACGGCCCGTGTTGTTGAAGCGTGCTGATTTTATTTTCATTATTTTTCTCACCTGAAGGGGACCAGTAAGGGTATTTTTGGTACTTCAGTTTCAACCTGAATGGAAGCGAGTTATAAGAACAACCTTAGGGCAAAGAGAGGGGGACTTTTTGACATACGAAAGAATTGCAGAAGAAAGAGGAGAGCTCTCAAGGGTTTTGGGGAACAGAGATCTTCAAGAGCAATTGCGATTGAAGATCAAAGCAATCCTATTTTCTTGTAATGTCTAATCTTCCTATTGTATTTTCTTTGAATATTATGAGCGGCTAAACCCCCCAATGCTAGGGGGTGTCCCTGAATTGCTATTGTCATTGAACCTAATTGCCTTTATGTTAGAGAATATTTATGTGTGTGAAATTATTTGATTGTGCAAAGTGCTTATTGCTCTATCTATCTGACAAATAGATTTTTGATTTACGGTTAAGGTTTAGGTCGGACAAACCACCTTATCGCTGTTTGCAAAATTATATTATGATTGCTATTGCTTAGGAATGAGGATGCTTCGTAGTAACCATAATAATCTTGATAAATTATATTGCGCTTGATTACTTCTTGAATTGCTAAGGAATTAGGATACAAGAAAGTATCAAAAGGTTTTCCTCTGAGGAATTAGGGAAGATAACTCTTGAGATTCGGTAATAGTTCATGTACATTGATATTTTATAACTAAGGATTAAGGGTCATTGCAAGGCAATTCATACACTCACCCTAGCATATTCTCTCATATTGTTTTAAAGTCACATTTACGTCTCTTATTGATTTGTTGTCATTTATCATTATTTCTAGTCAAACAACAAAACCCCCATGATCTTTTGTTCAATTGAATCATTAAAATAACTTATATTTCCTACGCAGTCCACGAGATCGATATTTGGGATAAATCCTATTATTACTACATCGGTAAAAATAGTACACTTGCTATTTTCTGATCAAGTTTTTGGCGCCGTTGCCGGGGATTGCCATAATATAAGTGATTAATAAGTCAATTGAAATTTTGTTGCTCTGCAACTAAAATTCTATTTTTCTGCAATTTTTATTTTGATTTTATTTTTGTTATTATTTGTGCTTCCAATTAAGCATTGTCTAATCTTGTATGCGAGGTAAGGCCTCAGCTGAACTTCTTTTTGACGCAGAACCAGAAAGAACATTGCGAGCACGACTACGAGAAGTTAAGCGGAAAAGACTGGCATCGAAAGAGGGATCACCTATAGTTTCAGAATCGGAAGACGAAGAAGGACTATCTATTCCGTCCGAGCATTCAGAGTCTGAATCAGAACCTATGGCAGCGGATCCACCTCCTCCAGAGAGACTTTTAGGAGACTATGGAAGGGCTAATGCCCCGCTTGGAAGAATGACCATCGTAAACCAACCGGTCAATGTGGCACACTTCCAACTCCATCCTTCAACTATCCGACAGTTGGAGAGCAAGCCGTTTGCGGGAAGAATCAATGAAGATGCAAATAAGCATCTACAAAGATTCCTCACCACAACAACATCATTGAAGATTGAAGGCCATTCTGAAGAAGCCAAGAGACTCGTGATGTTCCCATTTACTTTATCCGAAGATGCAGAAGAATGGTTTTACTCACTTCCAGCTGCAAGTATCACGACATGGCAAGAGATGGAAACAGCATTCCTCAATGAATATTTTCCTGCTTCGGTGTTCATCCGAAAAAGATATGATATCGTAAATTTCAAACAAAAAGAAGGGGAATCATTGGGGGATGCATACAAAAGGTTCAAAAGGTGTTTGACTGCATGTCCTACTCATAACATGGACGCTACCGAGCAGATGCAGAATTTCGTGAATGGTTTGCGACTTAAGACAAAGCAGCTTATTGATACCGCTGCTGGTGGTTCAACCAATTTTGCTACAGCCACTGTTATGAAAAGGATCATAGAGGCAATTGCTGCTAATGAGCATCTTGAGTTGTATGATCGAACCATGAGCCAACCGGAGGGCAAAATTGATTTGAAGTTGCCAGAGCAGGTTGTTAAGATGGAGGATCAGATTGCTGCAGAGGTAGAGAGAAGGTTAAAAAAGATGAATATTGGAACTCAGACAGTGGCACAGGTGGAACCAGTTAAAGCGATTCTTTGTGAAATATGTGGTGGACCGCACTTTGCTATGCATTGTGTGGCAACTCAAGAACAGGTTGAGCAGATTCATATGTTGAGGTAGAATAATCCTTACGCCAACACATATAATCCGGGGTGGAAAAATCATCCGAACTTCTCATGGAAAGACCATCAAGGAAACGTCCAGAAGCCGGTTCAAGGCCAACAACCATATCAACCTCAGACTCAACAATATCAACCACAGCCACATCAATACATACCTCCACAACAACCACCATACCAACAACAATTCCAGCACCATCCACAACAGTTCCAAACTCAAGGTCAACAACAATTTCAACAACAGGTACCGAAGAAAGAAGATTGGGAGATCGCTATTGAAAAAATGGCAGCTCAAAACTCTCAATTCCAAGAAGAAACTAGGAGCAATCTAAGGAACACCAGCGCTTCAATCAAGAATCTGGAAATTCAAATGAGTCAGATAGCACAACATCTCACTCCACAAACACAAGGTACTCTTCCAAGCTCAACTGTGGCAAATCCAAAAAACCAAGAAAAAATTAATGTTGTTACAACAAGAAGTCAGAAAGCGCCAGAGCCTGAAGAAGAAGAAGAAATAGATGACAACTTAGTCATAGAGGTAGATCTAGAAGTTAGAGAAAATCCGAAAGAGCCTGAAGTAGTGATATCACCGGTTAAGCCACTGGAAGAGAAAAATAAGAAAGAAACTAAATCGGTGGTCAAATTACCATTCCCCTCTAGAGTGGCCAAGAAGGATTTGAAAGAGAAGGATTTTGAGAAGTTTGCTGGAATGTTCAAGAAGTTAGAGATTAACTTACCTTTCTTTGAAGCACTTGAGAATATGCCTTTGTACAAGAAATTTATGAAAGAGGTAATTTCTAAGAAAAGACAAGTGGGAGATGAAACAGAAATTGTGACTGAAAAGTGTGGTAGAGTATCGCCAGCAAGGAAGATCCCCATTAAGAAGAAAGACCCTGGAGTGGTGGCAATACCGTGCACCATAAATGACAGAGTGTTCAAAAAGGTGCTAATTGATTCTGGTTCTAGTGTGAGTCTAATGCCATTGTCCATCTTCAAAAAGCTGGATATTGGAAAAATAAGCGAGAGTGAAACAAAGTTGCAATTTGCTGATCACACTATTAAGAATTCATATGGGATAGCCGAAGATGTAATGTTAGAGATTGACAAGTTTGTTTACCCAGTTGATTTCCACATCATGGACATTCCTGAGGATGAAGAGACTCCATTCCTTCTTGGGCGACCCTTTCTGCTTACTAGTCGCTGCAAGTTGGATATTGAAAAAGGGGAACTTGTAGTTAAATCATTTGATGAGGAGGTAACACTGAAGGTGTTAGAAGTCAAAGAAGAAGCTGCTGGTAGGAATAATCAATCTAAAGTTGGTATGATCAGAAGTGAGGGAGCCAGCAAAAGTCGACACCATTCCGAAAAAGTTTCAAGTATCATCTCTAAGGTGGCCTCAGCTCATACACCTATCATAAGTTCTGCGTTCATTCAAGAAGTCAAAAAGAAGAAAAAAGAGGACAATCAAAGTGAGAAGATGAAAGTGGATAGTAGCTTGAAGAGAAAAGCAATCAGGTTTGGAGAAGTGACAAGCAACCAGGTTTGGAGGAGGAAGTACCCTCCTTAATAAAGGGTAATGGACCGTCGAGCCATGCGACGTTAAACGAAGCGCTTCGTGGGAGGCAACCCACGGTTTTAATAATGCAGTTTACTTTTTGTTTTGTTTTTCAGAAAATAAAGAAAAGTGGGTCTCTCTGGTGAAAGCTAGGAAGCGGAAGCTGGAGTCGCAGTACCCTCTGTGAGTTCACCCTCGCTATCTCGAATTGAAACATTGAGGTCAATGTTTCGTTCAGGTGTGGGGGAGGTTCTTTTGTTATTTTATTGCTTTGCTTTCCGTTTTTGAATTTAGTTTGGGTGATTTGAGTGTGTTCGTTTGTGTTACTTTTATGTTAAAGTATGTTTCTTTCAAGTTTGTATGGTGCAGTGCTGTCATGGTGTTACCAGGTGATTGATACAAGTCGGAGGGGAGCAAACTAATAGCTAGTGGTTGAACAACACATTCCACACTTGATCTCCGCAGGCACCACAGAAGCTGACACAATCAAAGGGAAGAAGGTAGGACGCAAAAAGTCAACACTGAACCAAGAGAGGAGTATGGTGTACTTTAGATGAAAGGAAACTGCAGGACACCAATAGCACCTCGAAGCATGCAAGCTTAACCGACCCGGTGAGATTTCAGAGCCAAATTCATAACTCCACATGAGAGTCCAGTCAGGTATGGCACTATTCACTTTGATTTTGTGTATGTTCTCATAACACAAGCACACTACGAGAGCGCACACTGAGGCAAGTTTTTTTCGTAACCCCGAGCCTTTCTAGCCATCCTGTATGCATGATATCCATCGTCAACCCCCTTTGAGCCGTAATGTTTGTTTTGTTCATTGTTGTTATTCTCGTTACCACCCACATATTTACTATTCATTTTATCGCTCGGCATTAATGTTATTCTCTTGAAAGACACGAAAGAATCTAAGTGTGGGGTTGTAAACCATTGAGAAAAGGGCAAGAAAAAAATAGAAAGAAAAAAAAAAGATGAATATTGAACTTGTGAAAATCCAAAGAGAAAGTTTGAAAAACAAAAGGAAGAAAAAATCCTTAACCCTTGCCCACGTATATGAAAGACCATGTGAATGACTCTAAAAAGCTAAAAACAAGATGTCGAAGGTCTTAACCCCATTCTTACGATTCAAACCACTAAGAGTAGAAATGTGAACCCAACATAAATGCCGAGCACCAAAACCATTTGTTATCCCATTCCTTGTTACCCCACCAAACCCAAGCCACGTTACAACCCTAAGACCTCATGAAGTGTGTGTAATCTGTGTGTGTAGTGATTAGAGAATATATTCAAAGTTAAAAGTAATATGCATGCCTTGGTACTGTGAGTGTAGACACTTTAACCCGGAGAGATTTTGTGAGAGTGTGAAAAGCTTGCAGGTGAAAACGTGCTCGAAAGTGATAATGCAGTTGATAGTTTGAAGAAGGAAACCAGAAACTCGATTGCTAAGTGAAGGAATCTTGCGAAAAAACTGATTGTGTTGTGGAGAAAAGAATCTCGTCAGGTGACCTCTGTTTTGCCTCGATACATCACTTGAGGACAAGCAATGAGATAAGTGTGGGGTTGTGATCGGTCACCATTTCTAGTAAGTTTCCGCACCTTTTTCCGACTGAAATTCGTAATCTTGGTAATACTTAGTGGCATTGGCATATGTTTTTAAAGTAAGTTTCTTGTTTTTCGGTCGTATGGCTTTGTTGCATTTTAATGTGTTTTGAGTATTATAAAAGTGTCGTTTTATGCGCTGGTTGTTAGTTTGTTTTTGGCCAGGTTGATGCACGGGAGAGATAGAGACTTATGGCGCGCACGAATGGAAAAAGAAGCCGAAAAAGCCAAAGCTGAGGGCCACACGGGCACCCGTGTGCATGCACACGGTCCGTGTCAAAAAGTGGCTAGAAAGGTAAGTTTGATGCAAAGACAGAGGTTTCACACGGGCACCCGTGTGCAGGCACACGGTCCGTGTGAAAAGATGCAGGGAACGTGTGTTTTTGGCCCAGGAACAGAGAAACAACACGGGCGCCCGTGTGCAGCAACACGGCCCGTGTTGTTGAAGCGTGCTGATTTTATTTTCATTATTTTTCTCACCTGAAGGGGACCAGTAAGGGTATTTTTGGTACTTCAGTTTCAACCTGAATGGAAGCGAGTTATAAGAACAACCTTAGGGCAAAGAGAGGGGGACTTTTTGACATACGAAAGAATTGCAGAAGAAAGAGGAGAGCTCTCAAGGGTTTTGGGGAACAGAGATCTTCAAGAGCAATTGCGATTGAAGATCAAAGCAATCCTATTTTCTTGTAATGTCTAATCTTCCTATTGTATTTTCTTTGAATATTATGAGCGGCTAAACCCCCCAATGCTAGGGGGTGTCCCTGAATTGCTATTGTCATTGAACCTAATTGCCTTTATGTTAGAGAATATTTATGTGTGTGAAATTATTTGATTGTGCAAAGTGCTTATTGCTCTATCTATCTGACAAATAGATTTTTGATTTACGGTTAAGGTTTAGGTCGGACAAACCACCTTATCGCTGTTTGCAAAATTATATTATGATTGCTATTGCTTAGGAATGAGGATGCTTCGTAGTAACCATAATAATCTTGATAAATTATATTGCGCTTGATTACTTCTTGAATTGCTAAGGAATTAGGATACAAGAAAGTATCAAAAGGTTTTCCTCTGAGGAATTAGGGAAGATAACTCTTGAGATTCGGTAATAGTTCATGTACATTGATATTTTATAACTAAGGATTAAGGGTCATTGCAAGGCAATTCATACACTCACCCTAGCATATTCTCTCATATTGTTTTAAAGTCACATTTACGTCTCTTATTGATTTGTTGTCATTTATCATTATTTCTAGTCAAACAACAAAACCCCCATGATCTTTTGTTCAATTGAATCATTAAAATAACTTATATTTCCTACGCAGTCCACGAGATCGATATTTGGGATAAATCCTATTATTACTACATCGGTAAAAATAGTACACTTGCTATTTTCTGATCAGTTACCCTGGGCAGCATGAGGATACTACTTAAGTTTCCTCTTATGATCTAGGTTGACTAGGGGCTGCTGATCAAAGAAGGCTTAGCAGATCATCTTATGCCATCATTGGTCTTCTGTGAGAAGAATTGGTTCCTAGGTTGAGGGGGAGTGAAAGTTATCTTCTTGCAATGGAACAGATTTTGAAAGTTGAAGAAAGAAATCAATCTGAAGATGGTATTCTCGATCTACTAGACTGAAGATGCTGAACAATATGTTCTGACATCTTAACTGAAGACTGATTTCGTTCAATAGCTGAGATCTATTGCTCTAGTTGATGGTTATTTTTCCAGGTGCTGTTGTAATCTGTATTTTATTTGTTTTAGCCAAAAATTTGCCAAAGGGGGAGATTGTTAGTTCTCTGGTTTTAGAGTTGGCTTAATTTTTGTAAAATAAATAAAAGAACTTGTATGCATAAGTATATAAGAACAACAGGTACAACAAAGAATCCCACTGGAATGATAGAACATGCTATGTTGGAGTAATTCAACATTTGGAATAACATGTCACATGGGATGTTACGACATCATGCCTAGCAGAAGTGAAGAATTAAATCTATGTGATTTAATTATAACAGAAAATTTTAGAATATTCAGGGATATTGTGCAAATCAAATAAAGGCGTGATATATTATATGACAGGTCGGAATATTGAAGATTATATAGTTTCTAATTATAGAGATATTCTTGGAAACTAACAGATTGAAGACCTTGATTGTAGTAGAAGTTACTGCTATATTGGAACAACAAATTTGATGTGATTGAAGGCCCAAATACAGTTGGGTATAGGTTATAAATAGAAGAATTTATAACCTAGTAAAATAAGACAACCACCGAGCATAAAAGATGTAGTCATTAGGGTTTGTCAAGGTAAACCTCCAGATCTGTGGGAAGGTTAGTTATGTGATTCCCGAAGCCTGTAGGCAAGAGGAGTATTGTTCTTGGAGGAAGCTTTGAATTATTTCAGGTTCGTGGTCATACTCAAGGTTCTTGGCTAGGGATTGCCATGGAAGTATGTCTTCCAAACCTTTAGATATTTGGGACTAGAAGGAGATGGATATTAGGCCATTGCTACAACTCCTGGGACTGGATAACTGTATAACATCATTGCGATGATTGGAATTGGGATGGCGATATTCCATATCTAGGGAGGTCCTAGGTAGAAGGGTCATTGGGTAGGGATTAAGTGAGGGGTTGCTGGGACTAGTTTAACTCTGAATTAATACTACTGATAATGGAATTCATTCCTGGCTTGGTATACACTCAGAGTAGGTGTGATTTCAACGAACTTATCTTTCAGTTTGGCATAATTCTGTGTATATTCTTTGCTGATTGTTCTTGACAGATCACATGTCTCGATATCTTTCATGACATCTGAATCTGTTACGCCAGAATTTCAGTAGTCTTAGGAAATAGAAAAGTTAAGGTTTAAGGGTGCATAACTAAAGACGTAGAAATATGGGGGTGTAGTGAAAGATTTGGTAGTAATAATATTATTTCTAATTATTAGTGGAATATTATAATAATTAGTCTTTTATTAAATAATTTAATAAGAAGGGTGAAATTGGAATATTGAATCAGGGGTACAAGGGGCTAGGTAGTCATATCAGGGAAAGTATAGGTTAGATCGTATCATTTTGTGCAAAAAGAGAAGTGAAGTAGACAAAGAGAGAAGAGGAAGCCATCGTGGCTGGAGAAAGAGCATCGTGCGGTAGAGCATAGGGAATAAAAAACCCAAGGTCAGGGTGGGGTTCCGACTATCTAATAAGGGATATAATTGTAGGTAGATTGATGATTTCATGTTAGGTTTGGGGTAGATAATTGGTAGGATTGTTCATAATTGATTGAAATTGTGTGGAATTCATGTTATTATGTTGCTTGTCTTGATGTATTTGGGGTAACATGTTAATCCCATGAAGTGTATATGTATTGTATGTGTAAGAGTACAAATTTTGGTAGTTGGGATGTGCGAATCGCACTTGGCACAGGGCTAGATTGTGCAGAGATTGCAACAGAAAAACTCAGTCTGTTACGACACACTAGGCGGAGCAATTGGCTCGCTAGGCGAGAGAGCGCTCGGTGAGGTTCGTCGGGCAACTCGAGTAGCCGAGCGAGTGGCCAGGTTACTGTGTTAGAGCGTCGGGCGAAGGAGAGACCTCGCCGGACGAATGGTCCAAATTTTTGAAAAAATTAAAATGATCATAACTTTTGACTCGAGTGTCCGTTTGAGCCGCTGTTCAAACCTATAGAAAGCTAAAAACATTTCCATATGATAATCATTTCTATGTTAATAGCTTAATATTTTGAGGGAAGAAATCCAATATTCATAATGATGTTGTATGTGTTTTAATACGAAGTATTGTGTTGTTTACGAAGATGATGCGAGAGCAGTATGGTTGCCTCATATATGTGGTTTTATGCTGATATTGATGTTGATTGCCTTGTGTGGCATTGTGTTGGATACTGTTGTTCGGTAGTTGCATGAGGATATTGTTGTATGTGTGTCTCATGTATTAAATAATTAACGAAGATGATTATTGTTGTGAAGGATCGACATTCCAAAGTTAGTCGTTGCCTTCATTTGGCATTACGAAGTTAGCCATTGTCCACAGATGGTGTCATACCCCAAATTTTGTTAGAACAAGATTTGTTCTGATCAATTATCTTAGTTTTGATGATAACAATAATATGAATTTTGCTTAAGATAATATGGTACTCTAATCCAATGCAATTTCCTTTTCAGGAAATATATAAAGAGTATGCATAATTCAGCGCTCAGAAGCTTTGTCTCAAAGGGTTCAGCATGCAACATCAGAACATGGTCTGGCAAGACATCAAAAGATGGTCGAAGCAGAATCAGAACATGGGTCTATGGAAGCATCAGAAGAACATGAGATCAGAAGCACTGAAGTTCTGATGGTATCACGCACAGAAGCACTTCAAGGTCAGAAGATCAGAAGATGCTTTGCACCAAGCTGTTTGACTCTGATAATATTCAAACGTTGTATTCACAAACATCAGATCAGAAGGAAGTACAAGTGGCAGGCTACGCTGACTGACAAAAGGAACGTTAAAAGCTATTAAAGGCAACGTCAGTAGACACAGCGTGAACAAGGCTCGAGGTAGTTGACAAAAGCGTATAACATTAAATGCGATGCTGTACGGAACACGCAAAGCATTAAATGCACTCAACGGTCATCTTCTCCAACGCCTATAAATATGAAGTTCTGATGAGAAGCAAGGTTAACGATTCTGAACAAAACAACTCATATTAACTTGCTGAAACTCTGTTCTACTCAAAGCTCAGAATCTTCATCTTCATCAAAGCTCACTACATTGCTGTTGTAATATATTAGTGAGATTAAGCTTAAACGTTAAGAGAAATATCACAGTTTGTGATTATAGCTTTTAAGAAGCAATTGTAATACTCTTAGAATTGATTACATTAAGTTGTAAGGAACTAGAGTGATCGTGTGGATCAGAATACTCTAGAAAGTCTTAGAGGTTATCTAAGCAGGTTGTAACTAGAGTGATCGTGTGGATCAGAATACTCTAGAAAGTCTTAGAGGGTATCTAAGCAGTTGTTCCTGGAGTGATCAGTGTGTGATCAGAAGACTCTGGAAGACTTAGTTGCTGACTAAGTGGAGAACCATTGTAATCCGTGCGATTAGTGGATTAAATCCTCAGTTGAGGTAAATCATCTCTGCGGGGGTGGACTGGAGTAGTTTAGTTAACAACGAACCAGGATAAAAATAACTGTGCAATTTATTTTTATCTGTCAAGTTTTTAAAGCTACACTTATTCAACCCCCCCCCCCCTTTCTAAGTGTTTTTCTATCCTTCAATTGGCATCAGAGCGCCGGTTCTAAGGTGCAAGCACTTAACCGTGTTTAGAAAAGATTCAGGAAGAGAAAAACGCTTCAGTAAAAGATGGCTGATGAAACTGCAAAGTCTACATCTACATCTGGCTCTGCTGAGCAACACAACGGTAACAATGGTTATACTAGACCGCCGGTATTTGATGGTGAAAACTTTGAATACTGGAAAGATAAACTGGAAAGTTACTTTCTTGGTCTAGATGGTGATCTATGGGATCTTCTGATGGATGGTTACAAACATCCAGTAAATGCCAGTGGCGTAAAGCTGATAAGGCAAGAAATGAGTGATGATCAGAAGAAGCTTTTCAGGAATCATCATAAATGCAGAAATGTTTTGCTGAATGCTATCTCTCATGCTGAGTATGAGAAGATATCTAACAGGGAAACGGCCTATGACATATATGAGTCCTTGAAAATGACTCATGAAGGAAATGCTCAAGTCAAGGAGACTAAAGCTCTCGCTTTAATCCAGAAGTATGAAGCCTTCAAGATGGAGGATGATGAAGACATTGAAAAGATGTTTTCAAGATTTCAAACTCTTACTGCTGGATTGAGAGTTCTTGACAAGGGATACACCAAGGCTGATCACGTAAAGAAGATCATCAGAAGCTTACCCAGAAGATGGGGTCCTATGGTGACTGCATTCAAGATTGCAAAGAATCTGAATGAAGTTTCTCTGGAAGAGCTTATCAGTGCCTTGAGAAGCCATGAAATAGAGCTGGACGCAAATGAGCCTCAAAAGAAAGGTAAGTCTATTGCATTAAAATCCAATATCAAGAAATGCACTAACGCTTTTCAGGCTAGAGAAGAAGATCCTGAAGAATCAGAATCTGAAGAAGAAGATGAACTGTCCTTGATCTCCAGAAGGCTAAATCAACTCTGGAAGAACAAGCAAAGGAAGTTCAGAGGCGTCAGAAGTTCAAAGAAATTTGAACGTGGAGAATCTTCTGATGACAGAAGATTTGACAAGAAGAAGGTCATGTGCTATGAATGCAATGAGCCTGGACACTTCAAGAATGAATGTCCAAAACTTCAGAAGGAAAATCCCAAGAAGAAGTTTCATAAGAAGAAAGGTCTTATGGCAACCTGGGATGAGTCAGAAGATGATTCAGACTCTGAAGATGAGCAGGCTAACTGTGCGCTAATGGCGACAGAAGATGACGGATCAGAATCTACATCAGAATTAGATTCTGAAGAGGTATTCTCTGAACTTACTAGAGATGAGTTAGTTTCCGGTCTAACAGAACTTCTGGAATTCAAGTCTCAGATTAGTCTCAAATACAAAAAGCTGAAAAAGCTATTTGAATTTGAAACAAAGAAGCTTGAGTTGGAGAATTCTGAATTAAAAGAAAAACTTTTAAAATTATCCAATAATGTTGGATCTCCTTCTGATTCAGAAAAATCCACTCCTAGTCTAAACCATATTCTGAAAGAATATGATTTAAGTTTCAGGAAGTTCTTATCTAGAAGTATTGGCAGAAGTCAGCTAGCTTCTATGATATATGCTGTGTCTGGAAACAAAAGAGTCGGCATTGGTTTTGAGGGTGAAACCCCATACAAACTTGAACCTGTTGATGAAATGAAATTCACATACAAGCCATTGTATGATCAGTTCAAGTATGGCCACTCCCATGATATTAGGCACACTTCACATGCTCAAAGTTTTCACATAACACACACCAAAAAGCATGTGACACAACCTAGGAAATATCATGAAACTCACATTAAAAATTATCATGCTGTTCCTCCTATTGCTTACAATGTTAAACCCAAGTTCAATCAGAACTTGAGAAAATCTAACAAGAAAGGACCCAAGAAGATGTGGGTACCAAAGAAAAAGACTATTTCTTTTGCAGATTCTCTTGGCTGCAAAAAGGACAAAGCACAACATGTCATGGTACCTGGACTCTGGATGCTCACGACACATGACAGGAAGAAGGTCTATGTTCCAAGACCTGGTGCTTAAGTCTGGAGGAGAAGTCAAGTTTGGAGGAGATCAGAAGGGCAAGATAATTGGCTCTGGAACTATAAAGTCTGGTAACTCTCCTTCCATTTCTAATGTACTTCTTGTAGAAGGATTAACACATAACCTCTTATCTATCAGTCAATTGAGTGACAATGGTTATGATATAATCTTTAATCAAAAGTCTTGCAAGGCTGTAAATCAGAAGGATGGCTCAATCCTATTTACAGGCAAGAGGAAGAACAACATTTATAAGACAGATCTGCAAGATCTTATGAGTCAGAAGGTGACTTGTCTTATGTCTGTTTCTGAAGAGCAGTGGGTCTGGCACAGAAGATTAGGTCATGCTAGTTTGAGAAAGATTTCTCAGATTAACAAACTGGATCTTGTCAGAGGACTCCCTAATCTGAAATTCAAATCAGATGCTCTTTGTGAAGCATGTCAGAAGGGCAAGTTCTCCAAACCTGCATTCAAGTCCAAGAATGTTGTTTCTACCTCAAGGCCATTAGAACTCTTGCACATTGATATGTTTGGCCCAGTCAAAACAGCATCTGTCAGAGGGAAGAAATATGGATTAGTCATCGTAGATGATTATAGCCGCTGGACGTGGGTAAAATTCTTGAAACACAAGGATGAGTCTCATTCAGTGTTCTTTGATTTCTGCATTCAGATTCAATCTGAAAAAGAGTGTAAAATCATAAAGGTCAGAAGTGATCATGGTGGTGAATTTGAGAACAGATCCTTTGAAGAATTCTTCAAAGAAAATGGTATTGCCCATGATTTCTCTTGTCCTAGAACTCCACAGCAAAATGGAGTTGTAGAACGAAAGAATAGGACTCTGCAAGAAATGGCCAGAACCATGATCAATGAAACCAATATGGCTAAGCATTTCTGGGCAGAAGCAATAAACACTGCATGCTATATTCAGAATAGAATCTCTATCAGACCTATTCTAAATAAGACTCCTTATGAATTGTGGAAGAATAAAAAGCCCAACATTTCATATTTCCATCCTTTTGGATGTGTATGTTTTATTCTGAACACTAAAGATCATCTTGGTAAGTTTGATTCCAAAGCACAAAAATGTTTCCTTCTTGGATATTCTGAACGCTCAAAAGGCTACAGAGTATACAATACTGAAACATTGATTGTAGAAGAATCAATCAATATCAGGTTTGATGATAAGCTTGGTTCTGAAAAACCAAAGCAGTTTGATAATTTTGCAGATTGTGATATTGATATATCAGAAGTTGTTGAGCCAAGAAGCAACGCATCAGAAGCAGAGCTTCTCAGAAGCAAAGAATCTGAAGATCAAGTATCAGCTTCTCTGGAGAATCTAAGCATTTCTGAAGAACCATCTGTCAGAAGATCATCCAGACTCATCTCTGGTCATTCAGAAGATGTCATTCTTGGAAAGAAGGATGATCCAATCAGAACAAGAGCATTCCTTAAGAACAATGCAGACTGTCAATTAGGCCTTGTATCTTTGATCGAGCCAACTTCTGTTGATCATGCTCTAGAAGATCCAGACTGGATAATTGCTATGCAAGAAGAACTGAATCAGTTTACAAGGAATGATGTTTGGGATCTTGTTCCTAGACCAGATGGATTCAATATAATCGGTACAAAATGGGTCTTCAGAAACAAGCTCAGTGAGAAAGGTGAAGTGGTAAGGAACAAAGCCAGACTGGTGGCTCAGGGTTATAGTCAGCAAGAAGGGATTGACTATACAGAAACTTTTGCACCAGTGGCCAGGTTAGAATCTATTCGTCTATTAATTTCATTTGCCACTCAACATAACATCACTCTCTATCAGATGGATGTTAATAGTGCCTTCTTAAATGGTTATATAGATGAAGAAGTTTATGTCCATCAACCTCCTGGTTTTGAAGACTCTATGTCTCCTAATCATGTTTTTAAACTAAAGAAATCGTTGTATGGATTGAAACAAGCTCCCAGAGCTTGGTATGAACGCTTAAGTTCTTTCCTTCTGGATAATGGTTTCACTAGAGGAAAAGTGGACACTACTCTCTTTTGTAAAACCTTTAAAAGGGATATTTTAATTTGTCAAATATATGTAGATGATATTATTTTTGGAACATCTAATGCTACACTTGGAAAGGAGTTTGCTGAGTCTATGCAGGCTGAGTTTGAAATGAGCATGATGGGAGAACTCAAGTATTTCCTTGGAATACAAATAAATCAAACATCAGAAGGAACGTATGTTCACCAAACCAAGTATGTGAAGGAACTTCTGAAGAAGTTTAATCTTCTAGACTGCAAAGAAGCCAAAACTCCTATGCATCCAACATGCATCCTAGGTAAGGATGAGGTAAGTAAGAAGGTAGATCAGAAGTTATACAGAGGTATGATTGGATCTCTTCTATATTTGACTGCTTCTAGACCTGACATTCTGTTCAGTGTTTGTTTGTGTGCTAGATTCCAATCAGATCCTAGAGAATCTCATTTAACTGCTGTTAAGAGAATTCTAAGGTATCTGAAAGGTACTACTAATGTTGGCTTAATTTACAGAAAATCTAAAGAATACAACTTAGTAGGATTCTGCGATGCTGACTATGCTGGAGACAGAATTGAAAGAAAAAGTACTTCAGGAAGTTGCCAATTTCTTGGAAGTCATTTGATCTCCTGGTATAGCAAGAAGCAAGCAACTATTGCTCTATCAACAACAGAAGCAGAATATGTCGCTGCTGCTGGTTGCAGTACACAGATGCTCTGGATGAAGAGTCAGTTAGAAGATTATCAGATATATGAGAGTAACATTCCTATATTCTGTGATAATACTTCTGCTATATGTTTATCTAAGAATCCTATTCTTCATTCAAAGGCTAAACATATTGAGATTAAACATCATTTCATAAGGGACTATGTTCAGAAGGATGTTATATCTTTAAACTTTGTGGATACAGACCATCAATGGGCTGATATCTTTACAAAACCCCTGGCTGAAGATAGGTTTAAGTTCATTCTGAAGAACATCAGTATGGATTTATGCCCAGAATGAGAAGATGAGAAGTTCTTACGTATGAGTATCTTCTGAAATGAATGTGGATTTTTTTTTATCAGAAGTTCTGATTGAAATCTTTTAGAAATTATGATTCGATTATTACTAACGTTTCATTGTCTAAGTTGATTCAGAACCTCTTTTAAAGCAAAACAGCTGTAACGTTTTATCTCGGGATGGTAAACCTGTCGTTACTGTTCATGGATAAGCGCGCGTGCAGTTGAAGGGACACCGACCATAGGTAACTGTGCTAGTCACCTCATTTGTCTTTATTATCTCTCCTCATGTCACGTAACATTAAATGCTATCCATCATTTGTTTCATTTTATTTTCTTTTAAATACTCTTCAAACGCTTCTCCTTCCCTCTTATATTTTCTCTATTACACTCTGTCTTTGTTTTCCTTCTCTATCTTTTTTGCATTCATATCAAACCCTAGCTGTTCATTATCTGCAAATCCATCATGAACTCTTCATCAAGCCCAGGAAACCATGAAAATGATCAAAACAAAAAGAGAAAAGCTGTTGAAACATCTTCTTCCAAACCCAAAAAGATAAAGATCACCTATGACCCTCTCAAGGTGAATCCATTCGAAGCAAAGTTATCTGGAAACTATTCTAGACGTGTGTTTCAACCCCCTGGTGAAAGCCCTCCATCATCTCCATCTTCTTCCTCATCTTTTTACCTTCAAGACTCAACTTCCTCCTCATCTAACCTTTCCTCTCCCTCAACCCATTCCAAAGAAATCTCTTCATTTTCACCTGCTGAGAATGTTGTCTCTGATAAAGATTGTGGAAGATCTGCATCAGAATCAAGTCTCCCTGACCCCTCGCCTGGAAGCCCAAGAAGCAGTCAATGATGCGTTTCACTCCTTCATGGCAAGGAAAACTGCAACTAATGACAGGGTTCAAGACATGCTGGCACAGATTTTGTCTTAGCTAGGGTCTTAGTCTTTGGTCTTAGTAGTTTTCTTTCCTTGGTGCATCTGCTTGTTAAACATCTTCTCATGTAATATCTTTTGATTATCAATGAAAAGTTTCTGTGTTTTTACACTCCAGTAATTTTATTTGTCGTTTTATTCATCTGAATCTTTTGAAATATTCTTTTTGATGTTATGACAAAAAGGGGGAGAAGATAAATGATAAATGATTTGATTAATCTATCAGTTGCTGGGTAAAGCTCCCACACATTTACTAACAAGAACTGCAAGTTCTATATGGTTTAAGTGTTTTGCAGGTATAAAGAAGTGAAGAGAATCTTCAAAGCAAACACAAGAAGCAAAACCATAAGAAGTGTTATTCTGTAAAAAGAATAAGCTCATGGAAACTGAAGCAAGCTGAGTGCTGTCAAGCTTCAGAAATCAGAAGCAAGAAAGAAGAATGAATCAGAAGCATTGATAATAGAATTTGATCCATATTTGTCTATTTGCTCTGACAAAATTCTATTTGCTCTGATACATTATTTTAGCCTATATGGCTCTGATACATATCATGTGTTCTAATATACATTTTATGTTCTGACTCGTTCATGCTGACTTTTGTCGTTTAGTTTTTGTTCTGTAACATTTCAGGATGTAGAGATGCTCTGATGATGCTCTGGTACATTCAACAATGTTCTGATACAAATCTAGCATGAAGAGATGTTGGTAGAAATTCAAAGCTCTGAAGCTATCCGAGGGAAGCAGAAATCAGAAGCTGTGAATGTTCTAAAGATCCAGAAAACTCAAGTTCTGAAGCTGTCCTAAATGGAAGCAGAAATCAGAAGCTGTGAATGTTCTGAAGATTAAAGAAATTCAAGTTCTGAAGCTGTCCTAAATGGAAGCAGAAATCAGAAGCTGTGAATGTTCTGAAGATCAAAGAAATTCAAGTTCTGAAGCTGTCCTAGATGGAAGCAGGAATCAGAAGCTGTGAGTGTTCTAGGGATCTAAAGAAATTCAAGTTCTGAAGCTGTCCTAGATGGAAGCAGGAATCAGAAGCTGTGAGTGTTCTAGGGATCTAAAGAAATTCTAGTTCTGAAGCTGTCCAATGGAAGCAGAAGTCAGAAGCTATGAATTCTCTGAAGACAGAAGCTTATGTGATCGTCTCTACTGAAATAATCAGGGAAGTCTTTTATTAAAGTTCTTCGAGTATTTATTTCAGGGGGAGATTATTTATCTCAGGGGGAGATTGTTAATCTCAGGGGGAGACATATTCATATGCTTATGCTATAGCTGTGTAATTTGTCTTTTGCCGTCTGCTCTTTCTGATCGCAAATTCATATCATTTATATATGTTTTTGTCATCATCAAAAAGGGGGAGATTGTTAGAACAAGATTTGTTCTGATCAATTATCTTAGTTTTGATGATAACAATAATATGAATTTTGCTTAAGATAATATGGTACTCTAATCCAATGCAATTTCCTTTTCAGGAAATATATAAAGAGTATGCATAATTCAGCGCTCAGAAGCTTTGTCTCAAAGGGTTCAGCATGCAACATCAGAACATGGTCTGGCAAGACATCAGAAGATGGTCGAAGCAGAATCAGAACATGGGTCTATGGAAGCATCAGAAGAACATGAGATCAGAAGCACTGAAGTTCTGATGGTATCACGCACAGAAGCACTTCAAGGTCAGAAGATCAGAAGATGCTTTGCACCAAGCTGTTTGACTCTGATAATATTCAAACATTGTATTCACAAACATCAGATCAGAAGGAAGTACAAGTGGCAGGCTACGCTGACTGACAAAAGGAACGTTAAAAGCTATTAAAGGCAACGTCAGTAGACACAGCGTGAACAAGGCTCGAGGTAGTTGACAAAAGCGTATAACATTAAATGCGATGCTGTACGGAACACGCAAAGCATTAAATGCACTCAACGGTCATCTTCTCCAACGCCTATAAATATGAAGTTCTGATGAGAAGCAAGGTTAACGATTCTGAACAAAACAACTCATATTAACTTGCTGAAACTCTGTTCTACTCAAAGCTCAGAATCTTCATCTTCATCAAAGCTCACTACATTGCTGTTGTAATATATTAGTGAGATTAAGCTTAAACGTTAAGAGAAATATCACAGTTTGTGATTATAGCTTTTAAGAAGCAATTGTAATACTCTTAGAATTGATTACATTAAGTTGTAAGGAACTAGAGTGATCGTGTGGATCAGAATACTCTAGAAAGTCTTAGAGGTTATCTAAGCAGGTTGTAACTAGAGTGATCGTGTGGATCAGAATACTCTAGAAAGTCTTAGAGGGTATCTAAGCAGTTGTTCCTGGAGTGATCAGTGTGTGATCAGAAGACTCTGGAAGACTTAGTTGCTGACTAAGTGGAGAACCATTGTAATCCGTGCGATTAGTGGATTAAATCCTCAGTTGAGGTAAATCATCTCTGCGGGGGTGGACTGGAGTAGTTTAGTTAACAACGAACCAGGATAAAAATAACTGTGCAATTTATTTTTATCTGTCAAGTTTTTAAAGCTACACTTATTCAAACCCCCCCCCCCCCCTTTCTAAGTGTTTTTCTATCCTTCAAATTTGTCTGCATTATTTCTAACAGTTAGTTCTTTTTACGTTTTTGCTAACATCTAATTTAATAGTAATTTATTTCTTTTAGTTTATTTAAAAAAAATTATTAAATAAAGAAATGTCATTTATTCTTTTATTTTAGGTATTATTATTAATATTATATTTTTATTAGTTATCGTCTAGGATTCTTATAACTCTTTTATTACTATTAATTAGATTTTATTTTTTAGAATTATAGTATTATTTGAATCATATATGGTGTATTATTGTTGTCACCATTGTCATTAATATAAATAAAAAAAATCAAAATGGACCAAGTCACACGATATCACCATCTCACCCTTCAATTTTTCAGTTCACCTCTTTCAAATCTTCACAAATTACACCAAATATAATCCTTCCAAAATCATTTTTAGCACAAAATCAAATCTCCAATTAACCAAGATTTAATCTAGAATTGTTAAACCTAATTGATCCTATTATATATACAAAAGAAGAGCAAGGCATTAGGGGTCTTTTTTTGGGAGGAGCAGCCCTGAAACTCGTAAAAAAGGGATTCAAGAAAACTCAAGAAGAATCAAATTCGGATTCAAATTATCAGGAGGATCCAGGCTAAACAAAGGGTCTCAACTGGTTCCTGGGAGCTTTCTGAAACTACTACGATCAATGCCCTCAACCGAAGCACTCAGAATCGGTTCCCATAACTCATGGTTTAGTCGCTATATTTTTAACTTCGATTTCGTATATCTATGCAATTTCAATTATATTTGATCATATATTCTGGTTTGCCTTGATGTTTCGATGGTGTCTGGATGATTTGATTGGAGTTTGAGGACCGGACGGAGCTTTTGACATAGTTAGGGCTTTGGAGTTCTCAATTAGGGGCTAGCAATACAAGCAAAATTAGACCAAAATAATAGCACCTTCGTGTTCGGGGGGTTTATTATAATTAACCTGGGCTATTTTTTTGGATTTTTTGGCAAATAATTGTAGGTCTGAGCGAGGTATAGCTACGGCCATGCTTTAGAACCGTGGGCAAAAATGTTCTTGTTTCTGCAGAAAATCAAATGGGGAAGACGACCCCAGTTACCGCGCGTTTGATTTTGAATCTCCCAGTAACATTATTTTATTTATTATGTTTCACGCATCTATACTAACAGCAAGGCAAGCGCGTTTCAGTGGTGGTGTCTTCTCTCCCAGAGCGCGAGAGGGACGGTTCGATCCCCGTCTCAGACAATATATTTTGTGCCTTTGTTACATTAAGACTCACTCAAAGATCCAGTGCATGCTATCTAGAAGACTCATGGTGCTCCTTCACGCCGCAACCACACGATCTCCTGCAACCCAGAATCAAGAGTACACAAGCAGCACCCTATGGTACACCATCAATAATCAATAACACAGGATTACACCCAGGTTTTATTTTATTTTATTTTTATTATTTATTTACTCTTTATTATTTAAATGTGTAGTTTAAATATTAATTTGCATTGTTTGATTTAATTAACCTATTTAATTAGGATTAATGAGATGATTAGGATTAGGACTATAATTTATTCAAGATCTTCCCGATTTATTTTTCCGATTAATTTGACTTAATTAATTGTAATTTAATTTTATTTATAAATCACAAAAAAACCCTAGAACGGTGATATAAGATATTAGGGTTTGCCCAATCCCATTAGTTTTTTAGCCGAAATCTTAGGATTTAATTTAGTATTCGTTTTGACCGTATTAATCGGTCGCGATGGGTAGTAATCGATCATTTAATTATCAATTAAATTAATATAATTCAAATGCATATTATTTGGCTAAAGGGTTTCAACCATTTTTATTGGTTGCGATGATTAGCCTATTTCCCTTATTCTAATTTATTATCATTTTTAATCGAATCAATCGATTACGAGGGATAATGATACAAACTAAATAATTAAAAAATCCTTAAAAAACACATTTATTCGTTATTAGTGATAATTGAATCTATCAATTAAAATTGGTAAAGATACAACTACTAATCTTTTAACTATGGTGATCGAATCTATCGATCATTGCGGTTAATGGTAACAAATTAAAATCAGGGTTGTACGCCCAAATCCTAAAACACTTCCCAAACCTTTTCAAACTACTAATACCAAACTACGGATTTTCATCCTTTTCAATCAGGCAACTCAAAATGCCTTTCAAAGCACAAAACAACTTCAAACACCTCCATATCAAATTCTAAGGGCGTACAACCCTTCCCCGAACTACGTAGACTTTGATCCTCCATAAGGAGGTACGTAGGCACTTGGATAACCAAGGAGAGTCCCCTTCCCCATAAACCTCTTCTTTGCCCTATTCACTGCCTTAGCTATTAACCTCTATAATTTTGCCATAAAACTGTTATCTTAGATTCAAAGCCATGGGAAAGGGTTGAGGGTGCCTAACACCTTCCCTCGACCTGAATATAGTATCTTACCCTGATCTCTTAACTGCGCGAGGTTTCCTATTCGCCTTGGTAGAATAGGTGGCGACTCTAAACATTAATTTTTGGGGCAGGTTGCTACAGCTGGCGACTCTGCTGAGGAAGCACTATAATGGTGAATTACTATGCTCCTATAGGTTTAGGGTTTAGGTTTCAGTAAATTTTAGGGTTTGGCTAATTCGCCATTTTTTAGGGTTTATTTATTTTTATAAATATTTAAATATTTATTTTATTTATTTATTTATTTACGTTTCCATCTATTTACGTAAGTTTAAATAAATATCTATATTTTTAAATATTTGCTGCTTTAATGCATTGTCTAAATTATAAGCAGCCGGATTTGAGGTTAGTTCTTTAAATATTTAAATTTAATTTAATTTATTTATTTACAGCCTAAAATTACAGTAATTTAAATTTTTATTTAATTGTTGTTTTTCTTATATTTTTAAATTATAAGCGGCTGGACTTCGAGGTTAGTTAGTTTTTTAATATTCAAATTTAAATTCATTTATTTATTTATCTACATCTTTATCTATTTACAGTAATTTTATTTATTTATTTTTACTGTAATTTAAATAAATATTTGCTTATTTATTTTTATTGTTGTTGATATAATTGATGTTCTTTATACTGTTGGGTATATTATATTGTTGTTAAAACCTAAGTGTGGGAGTTATCCTTGAGATCAGGGGGGACTTGAATCGCCTACGAGTCTCATTGATAACTCCACTCGGAGTGGGTTGAATATTCGGAAATGTCCAAAATGAGGCTTGACTTTGTTGAGGGCAGGACTGAATATTTAGCTGATCTCTCCGAGAACCTACCCCAAAAATTCGAACCTCATGGATAAAATGAGTTGTTCTAAAATCCAAAGAGACAAAAAGTCTCGGAGGCTACGAACGACCCCATGAGACCCGTGTCTAGGACATACCAATGGAAAGGATAGGCTCCCTAAAGCCGTCATGCCGAACCTATGAACCTAGGGCTTATGTGCTTATGTGTTTATTGTATGTATGCAATTTATATACTTCGAATATCTATGCGTCTCAATTTTGCAGGTATCCCTACGTGGTCCCTAGCCTGTAGGGACTCTAATTTCTAAGACCACGTCTTTCCCACGAAGGACATCACCATCTATGCATTCCCTAGCCTGTAGGGATTTTATTTTTATATCCTTGTGTTTTTACAACTACGTGTCCTTCCCACGAAGGACATCTTCATTTAGGCACGTTGATTGGCCTCCCGATGGCCATGAGACTTAGTGACTATCATGAACAGTCACCCCGCGCCTGCATCTACGCACTCCCTAGCCTGTAGGGACTTTCCTTTCATATCCTTGTATTTCTATAACTACGCATCCTTCCCGCGAAGGACATCTGTATCAATGCACGTCGATTGGCCTATCGATGGCCATGAGATCAAATGACCTTCCTGAACGGTCACCCCGTGCTTGCTCCCGCGCATCCCCTAACTCATAGGGTTTTGAAATACAATATCGTCCCTAGATAGGTTGAGTTCCACATAGAGAACCTTCCCACGAGGGACAACTTCGTGAGTACACGTCGAACGACCTCTCGAAGGTCATGAGACTTGGTGACTGTCCTGAATGGTCATCAACTGCTACTTTCCACGTACCCCTTAATCTAAGGGATTTCCATTAACGTGTCATAACATCTGTTAGATGCTGGCCTAAGGATCTAGAGGGGGGGTGAATAGATCTCACAGAGTTTTTCGGAGTTAATTGAACTTTAAGCGAAAGCGGTTCTGAATCGACTCGCGTCTATTCCGGACCACTATTGAAACGATTGTATATGTGTTAAAACCACTAAACAGCTTGAGATAAACGATAAGAGAATACCCTATAGAATCAATATATCGCTCTAATGAAAATCGATTAACTTCTTATATGATGAACGATGTTTGCAATGCAGTAATAGTGAAAGAAGCAAAAACACAAACACTTGGTGATAATGATCAAATTGATAGTAATTCAATGTGTGATGAATTGTGATGTTTATACAAGTTCTTAATTCACAATTTTAACACTCGAATCCTTGATCAATTTGCAATTATAACCAAATATGAACAGAACTTAAATGAAAAGATAAAAGCGACAAGAACACGATATTTGTTTAGGCAGTTCGTCGATCGTCCTCGCTACGACTACGTCTGCCCCCAATTCCAAATTAAAATTGGGAAATCTTCCATTAATGTTGAAAGCAGTTTATACAAAGAAGATAACAAAGCGATAAACAATAAACCAAATTTGTCGATCCTTTGAATCTTCTTCCCCCTTAATCTTGAGCCAGATTAAGGTCTTCCAAGAGCTTCACTTTGATCCCTTTCTGCAGTGTCTTGAATTGCTCGAACACTTGTTCTTCAATCTTCACACTCAGCTGGATCCTTGATGAAGCTTCTTGATAAAAACCCCCAAAATTCACCTATCTTGGAGGACAAAACCCTCAGATTTTATTCACCAAAAACCCCACAAATCTTCACCCACTAGGAATCTTCAATTTCGTTCCATGGACATTATCGAACTCGATCACTAACCCTCAACACAAGAATGATTATGTGTAATTGTGTTGGAGATGATGAAGAACGAAGATGAGAAGCCTTTGTGTATCTTTCAGTTGTTGGTGTTCAAAAGCAATAATGAACCTTGGACAATATATATGAGAGCTTATCAGTTGGAGCAGAGAAAACCAGAAATTTTGGCATTTTTGATCAAATAGGTCGACCTCTTGTAGTGCTTAGGTCGACCTAACAGAGCTGCATATCCTTTGAATGTCATTTGTTCCCAGTTAGGTCGACCTGTTAAAGAAGTAGGTCGACCAGAATCCACTTCAGATGCGTTTTGGGGACCTTTCCTCAGTTTAGGTCGACCTAGTTGTTGTGTAGGTCGACCTAGCAGAATGATATGTAAATTTCTTCATTTTAGGTCGACCTGGGTTGGGAGTAGGTCGACCTGACTGCTATTTTTCTGAGTTCCTCTTATTTTGCTTGTGTTGAGTCGACCTATATGCATAGTAGGTCGACCTGCTCTGTCATGAGTGACCGATGCTTGCTTTTCTTTGAGTTCTTCTGCTTGTGCCTTGTTGCTTGTATGCTTGTTGAGTTTGCCATGAATCAAAAACATCTTTGTGAGTGTGATCTTGTATTCACATACTCCCCCTTTTTGATGATGGCAAACCAGTAGTAGAAGCTTTGGCAATAAGTGGTAAAAGCTCCCCCGGACTTGTATGCGTAAGCTTAAGTGGCTGCATACTAAGCTCCCCCGTACACTCAGCTGAGCTCCCCCGTACACTCAGCATCTATCTCCCCCTTTGACAACATCAAAAGAGATACAACGAAACAGAAGAGGAGAGTAACGAGAGAAACATAGATAAAACGCTAGCATTCATAGTATAATAGATAAAAGGTAGATAGTTATAACATGAGAACCAAACATGTTTAAAGATACACTTTAACATACATAATAATCCAAGAGATTAAAAAAAAGCAAAGTACGACAACATATAGGAATTTAACACAATGATAATGAAATGAAATGCAATGATATGATGATATGATGGAGAATGCATCCTAACGCCTGCCCCTTCTTCCTCTTCCTCTTTGAAATGTATGAGGGCGATTTTCTTCAACTTGTTCCAACAGATCCAGCATAGATAGGTTGAGAGTGTTGAAGCTTTGGCTTATGTTGGCATGACGATGCAGAGCAGTTTCTTCAAACTGATTCTGTCTTAGGGTCGAGTTAGATGCAAATGTCTCAAAATCGCTTTTGTGGTCTTGAACCAAGTTGTACAACGAGTGATATTGTCGTTGTTGTTCGTCATAGCGATCTTGTTGGAGCTGTTGCATCTGTTGGAATTGGAGCTGCTGTGTGTCGAAGTTCTGTTGTTGTAGGAGTTGCATATTTTCTAACATGGAAATGATGTTGGTTTGATCTGGCGGGGGCAGAGCTGTGTATCCCCAAGGGATATCCTCTTGTTGTGGAGGAACATATCTCCAATTTGCATCCGTATCTTGTGCAACATCTTCCATGCGGTGATCATCATCATTTGCATTGTCTTGATCAAGTCCTTCTTCTTCATTAACTGCATTGTTTCCAAACTCCGTGGGATCATCATAATTGTAAATAACCTTCCCGGTTCCCTTTTGAATGAGATAGTAGGTTTTCCTAACTGGATTCCAATGGTATCCCATAAGGGTCAAGGTGGTTTCTGAGAATTCTTGAGATTGGTGTATGCTGATGTAGTGCAAGTGATCAAGCCTCATGCCGAAATGGTTGACAATTGTTTGAATTATTGATCCATAACACAGGGCTGTAGTTTTCTGTTGGACCTCATGAAACTTAGCAGCTAGGAAGTAAGGCCAATGTATACGCGTTCTGTTTTGCAGCAGATACATGAGCACAACTTCATTTCGTTCAATTCTTGAGTACCCTCCTGCTCTTGGTCGAATGATTCTTGAGATGACCCAATTTAGGAGCCTAGGATCTCGCTTCAGGTGACCGGCTGTTATTGTTTCATTTTGTTTGTCAAAGACGGAAGGGTCTTTGAGGATAGATTTCATATAGGCCACATGGTCATAGTTTCCCGGTACATCCCCATCTTCCATACAGAATTCATCACCTACAATTTTGAGACCAAAGATGCTAATCCAAGCCCGTTTGTCAACAACATGCGACCTAGAGCCCATTTTGAATCGGAAATTACAACCATCCCCTTTTGTAAATCCGGTTGAGATGATGAACTAGCAGCAACTTCCTTTCCCTTTCTTGATTTTGGAGGCATGTTTGTTGAGTAGGAGAGTGAGAAGGAAGATTTGGGACAAATTTTGTGCTTGAGGAATTAGGGTTGGCCGTACAAATGGAATGCAAATGAGCAAAAGAGGTAAAAGAGATGATTATGTATGAAGGGGTATGGGTCGGGTCGACCAACAGACCCAATTTGGGAAAAATTTATAGCAGTAGGTCGACTTAAGTTAGGGCTGGGTCGACCTAACAGGCAAGCCTTTAAAAAAATGCAGATTAGGTCGACCTAAAAGAAGGGTAGGTCGACGTAACTGGGCATTTTAGTTGGTATGCTGAAAAATGACTTGTGTAGGTCGACTCAGAGGCAGATTAGGTCGACCTAAATTCCCAAAAATTGTAAAAATGCTCAATATGAGATGTGTTTTATGTCAAGTTACTTGCTTGTATGTTTAGAATATGATATGCTATGATTAAAATGAAACACATATATGAGCAAGAGAGATATATGTATGAAGTCACTATAAGCATGTTAATTGATAGCATATTATAGCATCAATGATATTTTTGGAAGTGAACAACAATCACGTTACCGCCTTCTCAATATGTAGGTGTCACCGTTTAGTGGAAGCCTTTAGTCAACGTGGAATGATGCCTGGCTTGATAATGAACTACCTTTACACTAAGAGAAATGTTAGCTTGAGAATAACCAATATATAGATATAAAGTAAAGGAATAACTTTAAGAGAAAACAAACGTAATTAGCCCAAATTAGAGATATCGAGTATCCCTAATTCCCTACGAATGTTGAAGTATTGCTCCGTTGCTAGAGGTTTGGTGAAGATGTCAGCTAGTTGCTTCTTGCTTTCTACATGTTCAAATATAACGTCTCCTTTCTCTACATGATCTCTTAGGAAGTGATGCCTTATTTCAATATGCTTGGTTCGTGAGTGCAAGACAGGATTTTTACTCAAGTTTATGGCACTTGTGTTGTCGCACATGATAGGTATACGATCAAGCTTAATACCAAAGTCAAGAAGTTGTTGCTTGAGCCATAATATCTGCGCACAGCAGCTTCCGGCAGCTACATATTCTGCCTCAGCAGTAGATAATGCAACCGATACTTGTTTCTTGTTATGCCAACTTATCAATGAATTTGAGAATAGATGACATGTTCCACTGGTGCTTTTTCTATCGGATTTGCAGCCAGCAAAATCTGAGTCGGAGAATCCTACCAAATAGCACTCATTTCCCTTTGGATACCATAGGCCATATGTAGTAGTTCCACGTAAATATCGCAGAATTCTTTTGACAGCTTTTAAGTGAGATTCTTTTGGACAAGATTGATATCTTGCACACATACACACACTAAACATAATGTCTGGTCTTGAGGCAGTAAGATACAATAGTGAACCTATCATACCTCGGTACAATTTCACATCAACCTCTTTACCTTTCTCATCTTTGTCTAGGTTAGTATTTGTTGTCATAGGTGTGTCAATCTCCTTCGCTTCACTCATTCCAAATCTTTTGAGCAGCTCTGTACAGTATTTAGTTTGACTTACAAACGTTCCATGACTGAGTTGCTTGATTTGTAGGCCAAGGAAGAAATTTAGCTCACCCATGAGACTCATCTCAAATTCACTCTGCATAAGCTTAGAAAAATCTTTGACAAGTTTTGCATTAGTCGACCCAAATATAATATCATCTACATAAAATTGGACTAAGAGTACATCTTTATCTTTTCTTTTAATAAAGAGAGTAGTGTCAACTTTACCCCTAGAGTACCCTTGACTAAGAAGAAATATGCTCAAACGTTCGTACCAAGCCCGAGGGGCTTGTTTAAGACCGTATAGAGCACGTTTCAGCTTATAAACATGAGTTGGATACATGTAATTCTCAAAGCCGGGTGGCTGAGCAACATTGACTTCTTCATTTATATAGCCATTTAGAAAGGCACTTTTAACATCCATTTGGAATAGTTTGAAGTCTTTAGAACACGCATAGGCAAGTAAGAGGTGAATAGCTTCGAGACGTGCTACAGGAGCGTATGTCTCTTCATAATCAATACCTTCCTCTTGATTGTAACCTTGGGCAATTAATCTAGCTTTGTTTCTAGTAATAACGCCGTTTTCATCAAGTTTGTTACGAAAAATCCATCTAGTGCCTATTACTTGATGATCTCCCGGATGAGGGACTAAGTCCCAAACATCATTCCGTTTAAATTGGTTTAATTCTTCTTGCATGGCCATTAGCCAATGCTCATCAAGTAATGCGTCCTTAGCGTTTTTCAGCTCAACTTGTGAAACAAAAGCAAAATAATGACAGAAGTTACTTATCTTTGAGCGTGTTGTAACGCCTTTTGAGATGTCTCCTATTATGTTGTCAATTCGATGGTCTTTCACATTTGTCCAGGCTTTAGGAAGTTCTTCATTGTTTGAGATGCTTTCCTTTTCACTTTCATCATGAGACTCATCTTTCTCTTTCTCAGCATCTTTCTTTACAATATTTTCATTCTCGTCTTCCTTATCTTGGACAATGTCTTCAGTGGATGGACCTGCACCATTAAACGAAAGACCCTTCTCGACATATTTTGTATAAGATTCATCAAAAGACACGTGTACTGACTCTTCTACTATAAGTAATCTTTTATTATATACCCGATATGCTTTGCTAGATTGTGAGTAACCAAGGAAGATGCCCTCATCAGCTTTAGCATCGAATTTACCAAGATTATCCTTACCATTGTTCAAGACAAAACACTTGCAACCGAATACATGGAGATGAGATACATTTGGTTTTCTACCTTTTAGTAATTCATAGGGAGTTTTGTTCAGTATAGGACGTATTATTATCCTATTCAAGACATAACATGCGGTGCTAATCGCGTCAGCCCAGAAATACTTAGGTAGACTACCCTCATTCAGCATTGTTCTTGCCAACTCCTCTAGAACCCGATTTTTACGTTCAACCACACCGTTTTGTTGTGGTGTTCTAGGAGCTGAAAAGTTATGCTCAATTCCATGTTTATCACAGTATTTTTCAAAAAGATAGTTTTCAAACTCTCCACCGTGATCACTTCGAATTGCAACTATTTTGGTGCTCATTTTATTTTGACATAATCTTGCAAATTGTGTGAAAGCTGGAAAAGTTTGATCCTTACTAGGTAGAAAGATTGTCCAACAAAATCTAGAGTAATCATCGACAATGACAAAACCATAGATGTTTCCACCTATGCTTTTAGTCCGTGAAGGGCCAAAAAGATCCATGTGAAGTAGTTCAAGAGGGCGTGATGTTGAAACCACGTTCTTTGATTTAAAAGAGATTTTTGTTTGCTTTCCCTTTTGACAAGCATCACATAGATGATCTTTTGAAAACTTCATTTTAGGTAAGCCGATTACTAAATCTTTTGTGACAACTTTATTAAGTAAGTCAAAATTTATGTGGGCGAGACGTCTATGCCAAAGCCATGAGTCTTCGCCTAGAGCAATTAGACACTTGGTACTAGACTTAGGTACCTCATCCAAGTTTAGCATATAGATGTTGTTTACTCTTAAGCCTTTAAACATAATATCTCTTTTCTTAGTATGTTCTATTGTGCAGCCAGAATTTGTAAACATTACTTTAAAATCTTTGTCGCACAATTGACTTATACTTAAAAGATTATGCTTAAGGCCTTCTACTAGCAGTACATCAGTTATAGTTGTGGTAGAGGGGTTACCTACACTTCCTTTACCAAGTATGGCTCCCCGATTGTTATCTCCATAGGTGACATACCCCTTTTTCTTTGCGTGAAATTCAACAAAAAGAGATATGTCTCCCGTCATGTGTCTTGAACATCCGCTATCAAAGAACCACAACCTTTCGGCAATGTAAAGACACTTTTCCTGCAAAATTAATTCAGAGAGGGAGGTCCCCAATTTTCATTGGGTCCTTGGTAGTGAGTACATAATTTGTTGCACTTGGGCAACCATTGAAATACTCCTTTAGGAACTAAAATCCTCCTAAATTTGCATTTTTCAATGGTATGACCCTTTTTGCAACAATAATGACAGGTAATATGATGAGAATATGCTGTTTTGCTAGTTGATACTTTTGGTACAAAAGTGTATTTACTATATAAAGGAGTATACGATCTTTTAAACTTATTTGGATCAACCGCAAAATTCACTTTTGGTTGTAGAGCCTTGTCTAATTTGGCTTTTAGATCTCTTACTTCTTTTTGCCAAATGTGACATGTCTCACAACCAAACCATGATGTAGGATCTATTTCAACGTTTTCCTTTTGAATGTCTAGCATAGATTGTTTTAAAGCTTCCATATCCTTTTCGGTTTTCTCAACTTTTGATTCAAGATATGAAAAGATTTTCTTATTTGAGGCCAAAAGTTTGAAAGCTTCAATTGCATCTCTATGTAATTCTTCAAAAGCAAGTTTTAGTTGAGAATGAGATACCTTATCTATGAGTTCATGTTTAAGATGACTTACAGCTTTCTTTTTCTTGTGTTGATGAGCCATAAGGCATAAGTTTGCTGATTCTTCTTCATCGCTTGATGAGCTTTCACTAGATGAATCACTTTCCCATGCTATGTAGGCTCTTTTAGATTTGTTATGACCTTTGCTTTGGTTCTTCTCTTTTTCCTTCTTAAGATATGGACAATCCGGTTTGTAGTGACCGACTTTCCCACAATTAAAGCAAGGGCCTTTGATTTTTCCTTTGTTGTTGTCATCTTGTTTGAACTTGTTTGATTGCTTTCTATAGTTGATCAAGCCTTTGTCAGAATGCTTTGCTCCATTTTTCTTTAGATATTTGTTGTATCTTCGCACAAACAGTCCCATTTCCTCATCATCGGAGTCTTCGTCATCACTTGTATCACTATCCTCTAGCTCTTGTCTTGAGGTCTTGGAACTTGAAGCCTTTAGAGCTATTGACTTCTTCTCTACCTCTTTCTCCATGTTCTTCTCTTTCTTTGCCCTTTTCTCATGCATGTCAAGGCATTTAAGGTGTTGTTCATGTTCCTCTAGTTTACCAAAGAGAGTGGTAATGTCTAAGGTGTTTAGATCATTTGCTTCCTTTATTGCTGTAACCTTGGGTTGCCATTCCCTGTTCAAACATCTTAAGATTTTGTTAGTAGCAACTGCATTGGAAACAGGTCTATCAAGAGAATTTAAACGATTTTTCAAGTGAACGAATCTCTTCTGCATGTTTTCGATGGATTCACCATCTTCCATGTGGAAGAGTTCGAATTCTTGAGTTAACGTATTGATTCTAGCTAGTTTGACATCATCCGTTCCCTCGTGGGCAACTTGCAATGTGTCCACATAGCTTTAGCGGATCTACATTGGGAAACGTGATAGTATTCATCAACTCCTAGAGCTGAGATTAGAATGTTTCTCGCTTTCCAATCGTAACCATATCTCTTTTCATCTTCAACATCCCAAGTATTTTCTGGTTTTGGAACAACTACACCAGCTGCATTTGTCATGGTGATCTGAAAGGGACCATTGACAATAGTTGTCCAGATGTTCCTATCAATTGCATTGATGTGGACACACATACAATCCTTCCAATAGCCATAGTTTTCACCGTTGAAAACTGGAGCTCTATTGTGAGCCCCTTTAGGTCCGGAAGCCATCTTTCCAATAAGTGTTTCACGTAGCACGGAATAAACCAGAGCTCTTGATGCCACTTGTTAGACGCTGGCCTAAGGATCTAGAGGGGGGCTGAATAGATCTCACAGAGTTTTTCGGAGTTAATTGAACTTTAAGCGAAAGCGGTTCTGAATCGACTCGCGTCTATTCTGGACCACTATTGAAACGATTGTATATGTGTTAAAACCACTAAACAGCTTGAGATAAATGATAAGAGAATACCCTATAGAATCAATATGTCGCTCTAATGAAAATCGATTAACTTCTTATATGATGAACGATGTTTGCAATGCAGTAATAGTGAAAGAAGCAAAAACACAAACACTTGGTGATAATGATCAAATTGATAGTAATTCAATGTGTGATGAATTGTGATGTTTATACAAGTTCTTAATTCACAATTTTAACACTCGAATCCTTGATCAATTTGCAATTATAACCAAATATGAACAGAACTTAAATGAAAAGATAAAAGCGACAAGAACACGATATTTGTTTAGGCAGTTCGTCGATCGTCCTCGCTACGACTACGTCTGCCCCCAATTCCAAATTAAAATTGGGAAATCTTCCATTAATGTTGAAAGCAGTTTATACAAAGAAGATAACAAAGCGATAAACAATAAACCAAATTTGTCGATCCTTTGAATCTTCTTCCCCCTTAATCTTGAGCCAGATTAAGGTCTTCCAAGAGCTTCACTTTGATCCCTTTCTGCAGTGTCTTGAATTGCTCGAACACTTGTTCTTCAATCTTCACACTCAGCTGGATCCTTGATGAAGCTTCTTGATAAAAACCCCCAAAATTCACCTATCTTGGAGGACAAAACCCTCAGATTTTATTCACCAAAAACCCCACAAATCTTCACCCACTAGGAATCTTCAATTTCGTTCCATGGACATTATCGAACTCGATCACTAACCCTCAACACAAGAATGATTATGTGTAATTGTGTTGGAGATGATGAAGAACGAAGATGAGAAGCCTTTGTGTATCTTTCAGTTGTTGGTGTTCAAAAGCAATAATGAACCTTGGACAATATATATGAGAGCTTATCAGTTGGAGCAGAGAAAACCAGAAATTTTGGCATTTTTGATCAAATAGGTCGACCTCTTGTAGTGCTTAGGTCGACCTAACAGAGCTGCATATCCTTTGAATGTCATTTGTTCCCAGTTAGGTCGACCTGTTAAAGAAGTAGGTCGACCAGAATCCACTTCAGATGCGTTTTGGGGACCTTTCCTCAGTTTAGGTCGACCTAGTTGTTGTGTAGGTCGACCTAGCAGAATGATATGTAAATTTCTTCATTTTAGGTCGACCTGGGTTGGGAGTAGGTCGACCTGACTGCTATTTTTCTGAGTTCCTCTTATTTTGCTTGTGCTGAGTCGACCTATATGCATAGTAGGTCGACCTGCTCTGTCATGAGTGACCGATACTTGCTTTTCTTTGAGTTCTTCTGCTTGTGCCTTGTTGCTTGTATGCTTGTTGAGTTTGCCATGAATCAAAAACATCTTTGTGAGTGTGATCTTGTATTCACAACATCTACCTTGCATATTTCACTAGGGTCTAATGTTATCCCTAAATCCGCATAGGCTATCCTTAGGATTGTATCTATTGCACATCCGCATGACATTACATACAAGGAGTCATAATATACAAAAAAATAAAGGAGTCCTTTGCATACGCGTGCATTCGCATTTTCATGCATTCATACATTTGCATTTACATTTACATCTCTATCTTCGCCCGCATCCATACTTACCATGCTAGCCGGTTTCCCGAAACTCTCAGAGAAATAAAGAGGAGTATAAACTATGGAGAAAGGAAGATAAATTAGTTATGAGCCCAGTCATACAAATGAAAAAGGAATGCCTTTCACCATGCCTTCCGCATGTCCATGCCTTTTCGCAGCAAGATTATGCCAAGATTATCGTCGAGCAAGGATCAGTTCAACAAAGAAGTTCCCTCATAGATACACTTAAGGGGTATCTAGTTATAAAGGGGTTCATCTACGAACATAGCAAAGTTTACTAGGACGCTCTACGATAGCCTAGGGGTAAGGGTCAGTCCGACTGGGGCAATACCCTAAACGAAGATGCATAACTATGATGAAGGGAAAGCGACATATGTTAACTCCGCACCAAGGGGAAAAAGGGCCATAGGTTTCTCTACCAATCTACAAACTCTGGACGTTGCAAATAGTGTGATACTATCCTTTAGAAAAAGCAAAAGAGGTTCAGTCAAAGGAAACTCATGAAGTTCCGATACGACGAAAACCCACCGCTAACAAATTTATTCCCGACAGATTCGACGTGCCCAAGGAGAATTCGAGATTACCCTTCACTTCTACAAGTCAACGAACTAAGGAGTAAAACAAAGTCGACGGATTCACAAAGGAGATTGCCCTTAGGATTAATAGGTTTATCTTTCAAGTTGTATTTCCTAGGATCACAAAATGCTATTTGATGTAAAACGTTGTACCTTTCGAATAGTAATTCAATAAAATAATCATGCATGTTTTGAAATCAATTCTTTCGCTCCGCTCTTGCATTACTACGACTTTCCATTTCAAATTATCTTTCAAATTATCACTCCCAATCATTAACAAACTTGAGGGAGAATGACGAATACAAATAACTAAGTCCAGCTAAATATATGCTTTCAAGGTAAGACCGAACCGACGATGTACAGGCATTGTTTCAAATCCCTAAACAGTGGAGGTATAAGGATGTTAATCCCTCGTTACCCCCTCGAGCCAGGAGTTGGAGTTTGTTTCTACTCTTCCAATAAACCTTGATTTTAACCAGGGGAAGGGTAGATTTCAATTAATTCAATGATGTATTTTGGTTGTCAAGAGAATCAATCAATCAAGCAAAAGTTCAAGCATAAGGATCGAGCAAAGCAAAGGTTCAAGCATGCCTTCTTCCTCGCGTTCATCCAAGATTGAGGAAGCAATGGAGATAACATTCACAACAATCTTCTTCCTCATTACATCATTCAAGATTGAGGAAGTATCAAATTCGAAGCTTACAAAGAAAAGTCAAACATGGTAGTCACAATATTCAATATTCAACATCCAAGGATCAAATATCAAAAAGAGCATCCAAAAGAAAAAAACGCCCGCTAAGTCAAAATGGAAAATTTCACGAAAGAAAACAAAAACGACTTAGGCAAAAATTAGGGCATCCCGATGGATCAAATTCAAAGGATTTGGTTCATGCAAAAATAAGGGATCTAAACAAAACAAAGGCAAAATACAAAGGATAATCTTGTGACTACTAAACCATCGAAGCTTCTCATTAATGCTCGGATCTTCACAACTTTTTCATTAATTCTTGATCCCTACTAAGGCTTCTGCTCAACATCAGAGCTAAAACAATTCTCTTACAAACAAAGCACGTTCATTGGATTAAGCGAATGTTTAGGACTCGAAGAACATCAAGGAGAAAGGGGTGGGTTAAATAAATTTTGAGCATTATATCCATTGTTTCTTAAAACATGAACCAAGCCAAGTTACAATATTTAAAAGTCCTAATTGAGGCAAGGTTAACTACGAAAGCATATTAAGCAGGTTTTTGTTATACCGACTCCTAAAAGTTTGTTAAAACTATTTCTAACCACTGCGCTTCTTTAAGCATTCATTTCTAATCATCCAGTCCTAATTCATAACGGACTTCGATTTTAAAATCTGCATACGCATTGCATTGGAGTTACTTACCAAAGGATACAACGTCATCTACAAACAAACACTTAGCACTCAAGAAGATCTCGAATTTGGTTTAACCAAAGGCGATCATCTCTGATAAAGACTCCTGAATGGGGAAACCACGTCCAGAGGGTTTTCCTAAACAGGGGCATACAACCAAACATCCTATTAACTAGGGGCATTCATCCTAAGGTTCAATCGACCTGGGTCACATCTCGAAGCAATAACAATCAGGGGCATGTCAAACATGGGAGAAATTTAAAAGGATAGAACACCATGGATAACCCTCCATATCCTGGAAATCAAGGGCATACCCTTCAACCTAAACGTTGAAGCATATGACAAGGTTATTTACCGGGGCACTTCCCTCATAGCTTGGAGATCATAGGAATCTTTTCCACTTAACATTGGGGCATTAGATATCAAATCCATACGGTAAACAACTCAAAGGGTTAAAGGTGTGGAGAACCTCAAAAGGTTAAAGGCGTGGAGTATTTCAAAAAGCCAAACTGGGGCAATGGATATCAAATCCATAAGGTGCACAACAAAAGGAAAAGGCGTTCTCACACTTTACAACATCAGACAAATATTTCTCCTAACTACGATCTTCAAAATTAAAAAAAAAAACAAGGATTGGGAAGTCGCACTAGCATCACACCCCACCTCATCCAACAAACCTACAACACTAGCAAGCTATATACGCTTCGGTTATCAACAACCTATCATTGAAGCATCATGCAAATACACATAAGTCATGCATTACATACATTGGTTGATACATTACACCACACCTTTTTAGGTAGTCTTCTTTAAGACAATTCTTACGATCCTCTCTAGGAACCTTTTCAGGTAGTCTTCTTTAAGACAAATTGTTATCCTTTTTCAAGAACCTTTTCAGGTAGTCTTCTTTAAGACAAATTGTCATCCTTTTTCAGGAACCTCTTCAGGTAGTCTTCTTTAAGACATTCTTTTGCTAAAGACCTTTCTAGGTAGTCTTTTCTAAGACATTCATTGTCCTTTCTAGGAACCTCTTCATGTGGTCTTCTTTAAGACATTATTTTTCTAAGAACCTTTCTAGGTAGTCTTCTCTAAGACAATTATCGCCATTTCCAAGAACCTTTTCAGGTAGTCTTCTTTAAGACATTCTAAGTAGTATTTTAAGACATTTTTCATTATTTCCAGGTAGTCTTCTTTAAGACAAATTTTCATCCTTTTCAGGAATCTTTTTAGATAGTCTTCTTTAAGACAAACATTCACATCCACTCCAGAAACCTTTTCAGGTAGTCTTATAGAAGACATTAATTTGTTCCACTCATTACATCAACCAACATGTGCATGAGCACAACATCCTACCATCGTGTGGCAAGTGACCTTGTTGCATAAGCAGTCTTGCCACGCCTTCACCACCCAACATTGGGGCATCAATCAAAACATCCAAGTCATCATAAATCATTGTCATGCATTAATCATGTCGCTTCACTCCAACATCAAACCATGCATATCATCTGGTACATTCATATACTATAAAAGCCAAATTTTCATTTGCAAATCCAAATCCTTACAAAGTTCAGTTCTCGTCCTGGCAAATCCTTACAAAGTCCAGTTCTCGTCGAGGAAAACCATTAAATCCAGTTCCCGTCTGGTAGTCAGTTCTCGTCTGACTGTTACATCAAAATCCAAATCCCATTTCACATCCTATTCCGATTCCTATTCCAAACTGTTTCCCAACTCCTATTTTCAAATCCTATTTCAAATCCTATGCCAATTCCTATTCCAAACTAATTTTCCAGTTCCTATTTTCCAAATCCTATTTCAAATTCTGTACCAATTCCAAACTAATTTTCCAGTTCCTATTTCAAATCCTATTTCAAATCCTATTCCAATCCCATTTCAAATCCTATTCCAATCTTATTTCAATTTCAATTTCAATTTCAATCCAAATTGTTACCTATTGTGTTACGTCTTATCACGCTAGTCCCGTGGCAGTGATATGGCACCGAGTTCTTTGGTACGTTAGTAACCAAGACTCATTTCAATTTCAATTTCAATTTCAATCCAAATCGTGACCTATTGCGTTACGTCTTATCACGCTAGTCCCTTGGCAGTGATATGGCACCGAGTTCTTTGGTACGTTAGTAACCAAGACTCATTTCAATTTCAATTTTCAATTTCAATCCAAATTGTGACCTATCTAGGAGCCTTTTTAGGTAAGTCTTGTTTAAGGTATCCCGTATCCGGTCTAAGAGCCTTTCCAGGTGAGTCTTGTGTAAGACATATCACATCCTTTCCAAAAACTTTTCTAGGTTAGTCTTGTTTAGGACATATCATACCTTTCTAGGTAATCTTCTTAAAACATGTATCCAATTCCTCCTCATCCTCTCCAGGAGACTTTCTAGGTCAGTCTTGTTTAAGACATATCTAAGTTAACCTTATAGTCTTGTTTAAGGCATATTGTATCGTTCCCAGGAACCTTTCTAGGTTAGTCTTATGTAAGACATATCCTAATTTTTCTAGATAGTCTTGTTTAAGACGTATCATATCCTTTCTGGGAAGTCTTGTTTAAGACATAACATAACCTCTCTAGGTAGTCTTGTCTAAGACGTTTCGTACCCTTTTTAGGAACCTTGCCAGGCAATCTTGTTTAAGACGTGTCATAACCTGTCTAGGTAATCTTGTTTAAGACGTTTTCCTATCCTTTCCAGGAACTCCTTTAGGTTAATCTTGTTTAAGACATTCCATATCCTTACTAAAAGCCTCTCCAGGTGAATCTTGTTTAAGACATACCATGCCTTTCTAGGTAGCCTTCTTAAAATATTTATCCAATCTTTTCTAAGACATACCTTGTCCTTTCAAGGAACTCCTTAGTTAGTCTTCTCCAAGACAGTCTTCCTAAGCTTTGTTCAAAGCCTAAGCTTCTTCGAATCAGCCTTTGATATACCCTATTCAGGAACCTCTTCAGGTAGTCTTATGTAAGACATTACTTCATATTTCCTCAGACACAATCCATATGATCCCGGTATAAAGAGCATATGCTCTAGACAAGCATGTTGTCAAACAACTGGATGGCATCTTTAAGCCCATCTAAAGAAAACTATTTCCTACACCGGCAATCGCAAATTTCTGGGTATTCTAGTGTTCAATCCTCTTCCACCATCAGATCGCGATAGGCGAACAAGCCAATCTACCTCTTCAGGTTTAAGAAGATTGAACAGGGGCAGCTGTCATACCCCAAATTTGTCCGCATTATTTCTAACAGTTAATTCTTTTTACGTTTTTGCTAACATCTAATTTAATAGTAATTTATTTCTTTTAGTTTATTTAAAAAAAAATTATTATTAAATAAAGAAATGTCATTTATTCTTTTATTTTAGGTATTATTATTAATATTATATTTTTATTAGTTATCGTCTAGGATTCTTATAGCTCTTTTATTACTATTAATTAGATTTTATTTTTTAGAATTATAGTATTATTTGAATCATATATGGTGTATTATTGTTGTCACCATTGTCATTAATATAAATAAATCAAATCAAAAGGGACCAAGTCACACGATATCACCATCTCATCCTTCAATTTTTCAGTTCACCTCTTTCAAATCTTCACAAATTACACCAAATATAATCTTTCCAAAATCATTTTTAGCACAAAATCAAATCTCCAATTAACCAAGATTTAATCTAGAATTGTTAAACCTAATTGATCCTATTATATATACAAAAGAAGAGCAAGGCATTAGGGGTCTTTTTTTGGGAGGAGCAGCCCTGAAACTCGTAAAAAAGGGATTCAAGAAAACTCAAGAAGAATCAAATTCGGATTCAAATTATCAGGAGGATCTAGGCTAAACAAAGGGTCTCAACTGGTTCCTGGGAGCTTTCTGAAACTACTACGATCAATGCCCTCAACCGAAGCACTCAGAATCGGTTCCCATAACTCATGGTTTAGTCGCTATATTTTTAACTTCGATTTCGTATATCTATGCAATTTTCAATTATAGTTGATCATATATTCTGGTTTGCCTTGATGTTTCGATGGTGCCTGGATGATTTGATTGGAGTTTGAGGACCGGACGAAGCTTTTGCCATAGTTAGGGCTTTGGAGCTCTCAATTAGGGGCTAGCAATACAAGCAAAATTAGACCAAAATAATAGCACCTTCGTGTTCGGGGGGTTTATTATAATTAACCTGGGCTATTTTTTTGGATTTTTTGGCAAATAATTGTAGGTCTGAGCGAGGTATAGCTACGGCCACGCTTTAGAACCGTGGGCAAAAATGTTCTTGTTTCTGCAGAAAATCAAATGGGGAAGACGACCCCAGTTACCGCGCGTTTGATTTTGAATCTCCCAGTAACATTATTTTATTTATTATGTTTCACGCATCTATACTAACAGCAAGGCAAGCGCGTTTCAGTGGTGGTGTCTTCTCTCCCAGAGCGCGAGAGGGACGGTTCGATCCCCGTCTCAGACAATATATTTTGTGCCTTTGTTACATTAAGACTCACTCAAAGATCCAGTGCATGCTATCTAGAAGACTCATGGTGCTCCTTCACGCCGCAACCACACGATCTCCTGCAACCCAAAATCAAGAGTACACAAGCAGCACCCTATGGTACACCATCAATAAGCAATAACACAGGATTACACCCAGGTTTTATTTTATTTTATTTTTATTATTTATTTACTCTTTATTATTTAAATGTGTAGTTTAAATATTAATTAGCATTGTTTGATTTAATTAACCTATTTAATTAGGATTAATGAGATGATTAGGATTAGGACTATAATTTATTCAAGATCTTCCCGATTTATTTTTCCGATTAATTTGACTTAATTAATTGTAATTTAATTTTATTTATAAATCACAAAAAAACTCTAGAACGGTGATATAAGATATTAGGGTTTGCCCAATCCCATTAGTTTTTTAGCCGAAATCTTAGGATTTAATTTAGTATTCGTTTCGACCGTATTAATCGGTCGCGATGGGTAGTAATCGATCATTTAATTATCAATTAAATTAATATAATTCAAATGCATATTATTTGGCTAAAGGGTTTCAACCATTTTTATTGGTTGCGATGATTAGCCTATTTCCCTTATTCTAATTCATTATCATTTATAATCGAATCAATCGATTACGAGGGATAATGATACAAACTAAATAATTAAAAAATCCTTAAAAACACATTTATTCGTTATTAGTGATAATTGAATCTATCAATTAAAATTGGTAACGATACAACTACTAATCTTTTAACTATGGTGATCGAATCTATCGATCATTGCGGTTAATGGTAACAAATTAAAATCAGGGTTGTACGCCCAAATCCTAAAACACTTCCCAAACCTTTTCAAACTACTAATACCAAACTACGGATTTTCATCCTTTTCAATCAGGCAACTCAAAATGCCTTTCAAAGCACAAAACAACTTCAAACACCTCCATATCAAATTCTAAGGGCGTACAACCCTTCCCCGAACTACGTAGACTATGATCCTCCATAAGGAGGTACGTAGGCACTTGGATAACCAAGGCGAGTCCCCTTCCCCATAAACCTCTTCTTTGCCCTTTTCACTGCCTTAGCTATTAACCTCTATAATTTTGCCATAAGACTGTTATCTTAGATTCAAAGCCATGGGAAAGGGTTGAGGGTGCCTAACACCTTCCCCCGACCTGAATATAGTATCTTACCCTGATCTCTTAACTGCGCGAGGTTTCCTATTCGCCTTGGTAGAATAGGTGGCGACTTTAAACATTAATTTTTGGGGCAGGTTGCTACAGATGGCATTTGCGAAGATTTTGGTACCACATGCATGATGTCGTGTCAGTAACATTGCATTGCATTTTTAGTCGTTTGATGATGTGGTGATGAAGTTATATTATATAACCAATATGTGTCTATGATGAATGATGATGATGTTGTGGGTGTTTTTGTAATCAATTATGAAGCATGTCTATAGCGTGTTGAACTTAGAATCTAACTTGATGTATCTGTCATATGCTTATAATTATGCCCTTTATTATATTGTCGTTGATATCTCACCCCTTCTATTGGAATGTTACCTCTACATGGGTAACGTGCAGGTGATCTGCAATAGGCGAGGTTAGACGTTGCGCCTGTCGAGTCGGTGTCATGCTCTGATACATAACACTAGGGAGGGATGAACGCTTATTTGTTTGATTTTTGAATTGCTGTTTTTATGTGGAAGATTTTGAGTGTGGTGTAACTCGCTTTTAGTTGAATAGCCGTTGGAATTTTTTATGAGTAAAGATGTTGCTTAATAATTATGTTTTATTTTCCGCTGCTATAATAAAGAAGTTGATGTTTTGAAGGATTATAATGATGATGTTGTCGGTTCATCTCAGCGTGCTATGTATCTACGTTTTATAAACTTGAGCATATGTATTTTCAATGTTGATGACGAAGTAACATCCTATTCTTGATGTTTTGTATTGAAACTTTTATCTACTCTGTTTTATTTTATTAATTAAAATAGCGATGGGGAATAGGGTGTTACGTGGGTGAGTACTGTCTGGATATGGGTCTGTGATGGATTTCTTTGTCAATTTTTAACTAAAAAGGGGGAGAGAAAATATGGGTCTAATTTTGGGAGTGCTTTCCTTCTTGTGTTTGATTTCCTGGGATTACCAAGATGTCAAATAAGGTGTTTCATCATGAGTCTTTTTTTTTTGTCTTATGATCTTCGTTATTTGTTTAATACATGAGACACACATACACCAATACCCTCATGCAACTACCGAACAACAATATCCAACACAATGCCACACAAGGAAATCAACATCAATATCATCATAAAACCACATATATGAGGCAGCCATACTGCTCTCGCACCATCTTCGTAAACAACACAATACTTCGTATTAAAACACATACAACATCATTATGAATATTGGATTTCTTCCCTCAAAATATTAAGCTACTGATACATAAATGATTATCATATGGTATAAAATGTTTTTAGCTTTCTATAGGTTCGAACAGCGCCTCAAATGGACACTCGAGTCAAAAGTTATGATCATTTTAATTTTTTCAAAAATTGGGACCATTTGCCCGGCGAGGTCCCTCCTTCGCCCGACGCTCTATCACAGTAACTTGGCCACTCGCTCGCCTACTTGAGTTTCCCGGTGAACCTCACCAAGCGTTCTCTCGCCCAGCGAGTCGTAACAGATTGAGTTTTTCTATTGCGATCTCTGCACAATCTAGCCCTATGCCAAGTGCGATTCCCACATCCCAACCACCAAAATTTGTACTCTTACACATACAATACATATACACTTCATGGTATTAACATCATACAACAAATACATCAAGACAAGCAACATTATAACATCAATTGCACACAATTTCAATCGATTATGAATAATCCTACCAATTATCAACCCCTAACCTAACATGCAATCATCAATCTACCTACAATTATATCCCTTATTATATAGTCGGAACCCCACCCTTACCTTGGGTTTTTGATTCCTTAAGCTCTACCGCACTATGCTCTTTCTCCAGCCACGATCGCTTCCTCTTCTCTCTTTCTCTGCTTCACTTCTCTTTTTGCACATAATGATACGATCTAACCTATACTTTCCTTGATATGACTACCTAGCCCCTTGTACCCCTAATTCAATATTCCAATTTCACCCTTCTTATTAAATTATTTAATAAAGACTAATTATTATAATATTCTAATAATAATTAGAAATAATATTATTACTACCAAATCTTTCACTTCACCCCCATATTTCTATGTCTTTAGTTATGCACCCTTAAACCTTAACTCTTCTGTTTCCTAAGACTACTCAAATTCTGGCGTAACAGATTCAGATGTCGTGAAAGATATCGAGACATGTTCTCAGTTACACAGGTTGACTGGTGGCTGCTTCTTAAGTTTCCTCTTATGCTTCTTAAGGGGTCTCTTATACCACTTAACGGGTCGCTCATGCCCTTTGGAAGAGTTATTCATCAGTAGGGAAAAGTAGATACTTCTATCAATGGCAAGACTTGGTTTCCACGTTGAGGGGGAGTGTCAATTATTTTCTTCGTCATGCATACCAAATGACTTTAGGACTTACTACTCCTTTCCTAATGTTGTTGGTCTGTGGTGTGTGGGTACATGGACCCTATTCAAAATGTTGTGCAAAGATGTCAAACATGAAGCCTGAAAACCTTCATATGAATAAGAAGAAAACTAACTCTCTGACAGGTAGATCTACTACTAAAAGTCTCAAGTTGAGAAGGTATACTTGAGAATTACATAAGGAATCTGGAACACTGCAAGACATTTATTGTTGCTGAGATCTAATTGTAATATGTAAATTTATTTTAGCCAAACATTTTCAAAGAGGGAGATTGTTAATTCTCTCATTGTATGGTTGGCATTAATTTTAGTAAAACAAATTAGGCAGCAACATGTTAGATAGAATATTTCATCATTGCAGAAAATATACGCTGATTAATATGTTGAACAAGATGTTCTATTTACTGCATCTGGTATAACATGTCGAACAAGATGTCCTATGCAGGATCATCCGACATCATGACTAAGTGATAAGTTGGGCTTTTGGATTCTGTTTTAATTATTACAGATGCAGGTGATTTGAAGAATATTATGTTATCCAATATAATGCTTAATCTAAGGATAAAAGATTTTATACGTGTTCATGAGATTTGATTGGTTTTTAAATATGAATAAGATCTAGGAAACTAATAATTGGAGACCTATTTTCTTGGAGAATATTTTGGAGATTTCTTGCAGTCTCCCTACTGCATTTTTAAAGCCCATGTCTAGACTAGATTTGTGCTATAAATAGAAAACTACAAACCTATTGAAAAGCAGAACTTACGGGATTAGGTTAGGGTTTGTCCTTTGTTGAGAGCCTTTCTAATATCATGTTGATAGAAGAGTAGGACTGTCTATGGAGTTGTAAGTTCTGTAATGCACTTATAAGTTGTTAAGTATTGATTGTATGCATGTCATTGATACAGTTATCTAGGTGTGTGTTACTTGTGTTTCAAGATATTGTTATTGATCAAAGCTTTTAAGAAAGATCAAGTATTTTTTGATTTAGGGAGTCTTAATCATGCACTGCTTGTAATTGAAGATTGTGGTAAAGGGCCATCAATATCAGTGACTAGGGTAGTTATTGTGAGACATCATTGTGGTGATTGGAAGTGAGAGGGGTTTCTCTTATCTAGGAGGTTCTTAAGTAGAAGTAACATTATGTAGGGATTAACTGAAAAATTGTAAACTGGAGGTTGTTTAGTTTTTAATTGATACTACTAATAGTGGATTTCCTTCATGGCTTGGTAGAACTAATAGTAGGTGTTGTTATACACCGAACTGAGTTAGAAATCCTGTGTGTTTAATTACTTTTATACCTTGTTCGTATACTATCTTATCTTGCCTATGTGTGTGAATCAGATTAGATGTCTCAAAACTTCATACGACATCTTGAATCTGACATACCAGAATTTCACATTCATCCTAAGCCTTATGTCCATAGAAACTTATCGATGAAATTAAGCAAAATCAAGAACAATCTAGATACTATAGGGTATCCTTAGTCCTAGAAAATATCTACTATATAATGTTGTCAAGAAAGCATTACCAACGACGTTCATCCTAATTGATAATCATATATTAATCTCAATTTTTCCGAAATAGAAAGCATTAGTAATATCAAGAGAACAAATTGCTAATGAAAAACACCATTGTTATTGCAAATATAAAATCAAAGTCGTTTATAGAGTCGAATCATGGACACCCCCTAGCATTGGGGGTTTAGATACTCATAATATCCAAAGAAAATACAAGATAAAAATTAGACATTATAAGTATTCAAGAGAAATTCGATCTTCAATCGCTTCTGTTCATGAAAATCTGCTTCTCGCCGAAACCCTTGTCTTCTCCAATCTTTTCTCGTGTAATTCTTCGCTTGCCAAAAAGTCCACAATTCATCATAAAAATACTCTTAAACATTGAAAATCCCCTGGGATTGGTTGGAAATGCCCAAAACACCCTCGCATCTCAACACTTGGACCAAAGACAAGAAAAGAGGAGAATCAGCATTCTGAGCCGACACGCCTGTGTCAGCTGATGACACGGGTGACCGTGTTGCCCTTCTGAGTTTTCCAATTTTTTACTCTAAGTTCCAGACTCTGTGACACCGCCCGTGTCAGCTGACACGGGTGGCTGTTTTGCACCACGTGTGCCTTTACTTTTTCCTCCAAGTCCCAGACTTTGTGACACGTGAGCTTTGAGCCAGCTATCATCCTGTTACGGACCCGTGTCACCTAACATGGGTGGCGTATCAAGCCTACTATATCTTGAGTAAACTTCCACCAAAATCTCGGATTTCTCCACTTTCTCGCACTGAGTCTTTTGAATCTTTTATTTTGACATGAAAATAGTTAAAAGGACACAGCCAATGCATAAAATGAAAAAAGACTTGAAATAAAACGTAAAACAATAAAACGAGTAATTAACTTACGATAAATAAAATTGACTCAAACAATAACAAAATAAGAACAAAGTGCTACAGAGTACCTGGATTCTTGTCGAATAAGTGATGAAAATATAGTATAAATGGTGACTTATCATCAATTGAGATGGTAAGGGAGAGACAACATTCTCATGTCAGCTCCAACATTTCATATTAGGCTCTGCACACGCCTTCTACAGCCCGTTGAAGGAATTTCGAGGATTTTTGTCAAGCAGCGGCCACTTCCTCCTCTAGACGCTTCAGCCCTGTCTTCTAAAACTATCTTACAACATCTCTCCCCATCAACAAGGGAAACCTTCAATTTTTATATCTGAGTTGCCAAAGTGGAGGTCCGTCCATACCTATCTACATCTTCTTCCAAAGAGTTAACAACATCACCATTCACCCGCAGTTTGGTCTATTCCTTCTCAGTATCATAATTCCTTTGTTCAAAGGCCTCACACCTCACCATTAGCTCATCCCGCTCCCTTGAAAGGTATCTAGAGCCCGGAACATCGTCCTCTGCATGTCAGCTACAAACAAACCCTAGACGAAAGATAGGTCTTCAGAGGCCCTAACACAAGCAAATTTCTCCGCGGTACTAGATACCCGGGACATAAGAATAGTAGGAAGCTGGAAGAACGAAGTAAGAACCTCTTGGAAATCAGCACAGATGGACTTCGAGCCTTTGGGGCAGAAGTAGAAGCAACAGTAGGTACCACCAGCACCCGGACAGAAAAATAAGTTGTAAGGCCCTAATCATTTGCAAGGGCCAAAGCTTTCAACAATTTTCCCAACTATTTCATGTTATATACAAGGCATGAGTTGCACGGTTGAAAATAGGGGCGCCTAAATCCCCATCCTCACCAAAGAGTTTTCGTCTCTCAGAATGATCAGACACACTAATTATCACGTGAGTATTTATCCACCTTTTCTTTTACTAAAAAGAAAATATTTTGTTAGAAGTAAATCCTTCTTCATATCCAAACACCTAATACCAAGCGTATAAATCCTCTTTCATTTGTACTCCTTCAAAAGACAGAGGAGGTAGACAATACAAAGGTATGTCCGCATGACCCAATTTTTTTTATTGTGGTTGAATTATAATAAATTCTTGTATCTGATTTCTCTTATTCTTTTTCTTTATTTTTTTATTAAGTAAAAACACTATTTTTATCTGTCATTTATCTTATTTTGTTTAATTTAGGTCACTTATATTAGTTTCATGGGTTTGGTAATTGGCATAATTTTGCTAAAAAATTGTTCTTAACTGATTTCGAGCAAGATGTTGTAACAGGTTCAGCTGTTATGTGTTTTGATAGATGTTGTGACATCCTACACCAGGACATCCTGAAAGTTCAAACTGGTTTTTCTCGAAAAATTTGATGGGAAAATATGAGAATCTGGTATATTCATGTAATTATTACAGGCATAGGCAATCAAGGAAGATTTATGAAAAATACAGATTGGTCTCAGTTTTTAGAAAAAGAATCTTTGAGAAAACTAAGATTTGATTTGACTTTATTTGTTACTATGTGTAAAGATCTTGCAGCTGTTTTCAGAAAGGAGAAAATTGGATTTATTTTAAAGTCCAAGCCCATACTGCACTAGTCTATAAAAAGGAACTTGGGAAACCTAGTTTTGCAAGCATTCATACAAGGGAAATAGTGGGTGCAATAAGGGTTGTTGTTTTAGGATTCTTTCAAATTCTTCAGGTGTTTTTTTTCTTTTGTGTCACTCATGTATCTTCTAATACATTGAGGTGGACGTGTGTTCCTACTCTTGAAGATTTTAAGCAAGAGAGTTGAGTATTGTTCTTGATCAAAGCTTTTAAGCAAGATCAAGTATTGTTATTAGTTAGGGTGCTTAACTAAGTATTTTGTATTGGAAAGTGTAATATTTCTATTTGAGTTCATTGGTCACGGGGTGTGTGACTGTTATTTATCATTGCGGTGATTGGAGGTGGGATGTCGATTTCCCATGTCTAAATGTCGATTTCTAGGCAGAAGTAGCACTAGATATGTATTATGCGAGAAATTGTAAATTGGGACTGTTTAGACTTTGAACTAGTACTACTAACAATGGAGTTCCTTCCCCGCTTGGTATTTATCATTAGATAGGGATTATATGATTAAGTGTTGTTGCACTGAACTGGGTTAACGCAATTCATTGTGTTATTTATCATTTTGAAATTTATTTTCAATTTTAATAAGTGTTGTAAGTCAGCAGATGTTATAATATTTGTCTTGACATTATATACTGTTGAAACACGTGTCTTGTTAAGTGCCAAAATTTTAAATTATTTTATTTATATTTTGCAATATAAACAATTCAACTCACACTATTGACCAAAAGGTTCTTTTAGATAAAAATCCAAACTACAGAATCCTACTTGTTGACAATATGTTAGATTTTAAGCTGTCAAATCTAACATCCATTTCATCAAAGTATAGAAAAAATTAATACACAAAACATATATTTGAACTAAGATGACACTAAATTCGCCATTGGAGCAAATAAATGATATAATTTTAAAGTTTTTCAGTGAAAGTTTAAGAGTTCGCTCTCGATTTATCAACACTATTTTTAGAACAAATGAATACTTTTTTTCCTTGATCTCTTTTACTATTTTTATACCTCTCCTAATAGGTATAAAATTTACATCATTAATTTATTACAAAGATTTCTATGTGTTATTTTATAATTAGTTAAAATAAAAACAAATATTAATAAAAATTTAACGACTACAATTAATTGGTAATGTCAAATATGCTTATATTGTCTATGTATATTTAATAAATTCATGATAGAATATGTGTTTGATTCATGTCTTAAGTGACTGGTTTTCAATGACGTATAATTTATATCCAAAGGAACAAAAATTATATTTATTTACTTTGGTATGGTTTTGATTCAAGCAAAACCAAAACCTAATCAATTCAATTAATTAGACTTAAATCAGTTAATCAAATATTAATCTTTGAAATTAAAAAAAAAATGAGAACAAAAAAACAATATTTTAATGGTGTGTTTAGATAAGACAATTGAAATTTTTTAGAAAATTAAGAATTTTAATAAATTCAAATGATTCATTTAAAAAAAATTTATTTGAATAGAGTATTAAAATAATTTATTGTTGAAATCTTTTGCTCATTTATATGCAATTTAAAAGTTTGGGGTTTAAATATAAAATTAAGAAAAAAAAGAAATCAATTTGCAATTTTTAAAAAATTAAAAAAACTATTTTTTGAAAATTGAAAATTTATAACGACTAATTTATAATATTTTGAAAATTATGATGGTCAATGTAAAAATTTTAAAAAATATGAAGATAAAATTTCAAAGTTAAAAAATTAATAATAACTCAATTAACCTCTACATTCTATAGAGAGCAATTTTTACTTTAAATTTTTTATTTTGGGATGTTATTTAAAATTCATAAATTAAATTAAAAAAATAATTTATAAATTTTTATGATTTTGATATTTCTCTGTGTTTTTAAATATGAACAACATAATTTATTCAAATTATTTTAAGCTTTTTTTTTTTTTTTTGATAAGTATTTTAAGCTTCTTTAAAAGATACTTTTCCTCAATAAAATCACTAATCCAAATATACTCTCATTATTGGCATGAAGGAATTTGGAATGGTGGGGGGATTTTGGATAGGATGGAAGCCAACTAAAAGAGAAAGTAAGACAACAAATAATTTTAAAATAATCACCATTATTTTGCTTAGGTGGCCTTTAACTTGACATCGACAAATAATTAAATTAATTGTGTTAGATAATCAAGATTGACAAAGGGCCCGATTGATTATTTTTAGTTGGAAATGTTAGATTATTTAGAAATCATGATAAATATAGGGATTGGATTCATGCAAGTGCCAAAAGTCATGGACGATTTTCGGTATTTTATTATTTAAATAATTGAGTGATGGTAGTTTGGAATGGATCAATCAAAGAGCTCTCAAAGAATAAATCTAACAAGAGTAAATTAACTCTTCTTAATTTTTAAATAACGTGTTTCATGTTGTTGTTTCCATTTCCTTAGGGTAGATTATCCCTTTTTGCTTTCTTTATTTTTTTTATGTTGCGTATCGGCCAAACAATTTAATAAGAGCGGTTCAAATTGAAGACTTAACCTAAAGTCTTGTCAACCTAAAATGAAGAATAGGTAAACCCTCACCAAGAACCTCCTACACATTACATTGGAATTTGACGTTGTGTTCATCATAGTTGTTGGAATCAATGCAACCTAACGCAACGTCTTGTACCACACGTCGCGTTTGTTAGGAATGTGTAGCGGGGAAAAACTGATATTGAAGCCATGGGATTGACTCGAATCAATATTCCGTTTGAAATCGCCACCGCGCTTTATTTTTTCAAAGGAAAAGGGAAAAGAACGTAAAACCCAAAGTTTTGTTTTTAAAACAAGAAAGAGATCTCAGGTACGGGTGTTGATTATATGAGGGGAAGGTTTAAAGCACCCCTCATATCTGTGGTACTCCACAGGAACCTTTTTGAAAATCTGTGTGTGTGTGCTAAAAAAGGGGTTTGTTTTATTTTTTTTAAAATAAGCTCGGCAAAGCGTTTAGCTTTGGGCCTACATACCTCCTCAGTGCAATGGAGAAGTCAGAGCTAATGTAGTTCCGCTTTTTTGGGAAAACATTTTTAAAAACGAATAAACACTTTATCGTCGTCGGAGAGAAGTACTCAGCCATTGATCTTGAGCATGAGAACAAACGAGTTCTTTGCATCGCTAATGAAAGAAGGGCTCCAACTCGGATAAAATCGACGAGTATGCCACTAGCTCTCTCACGCGGAAAAGATCTCATTATATCAATCAATTTCAACATCGTGGGGTATAACCACTCGTTTCGACAATTAACGGTGTCTAAACTTTTGAAGAAAAGCCATTAAGGGCAAAAGATATTTTTTAAGGAAAAGTTTTGAATAGGTTTGCAAACATAAGAAGGTTTTTTGAAAAAGGGAGAAGATTTTGAAAATTTAAGAAGGGGAGGAGATGAAGAGGCTATCCTATTGCGTAAAATAAAAGCTAAGGAAAAGAACGGTCTAACCGAAATAAGAAGCCAACACTTGACATTGTGAGTCAAGGTAGATTTCCCATCCTTTGGAATTATCAATACCAACACATTAACACTTGGGGGATCCAGATGAACTTATTATCTTAGCACCACTTTGCATTAAGCACATTAAGATTCTGACGAAAATCGGGCAGAGTAATGACTGTTTTCGGGTAAAATCCTTATCTCAATGCCTTGGAATTAACCATCAAGGGCTTTTAAGGAAATACCTGCACATACAAACAGACAACAATCCAATGCCAGACAGACAGAATAACAGCAGAGTAATAACAGAATAAGAGTCCAGAGGCACTAAGTCCATAAGTCCGAATCTCCAGAATGCTAGGGATAGTAACCAATAGTCCAAAGAGAGCCTTATGTGTTTTTTAGATTTTGGTTGTTTATTAGTGTTTTAGCATAAAAGTAAAGTATGGTCCAAGTGGACAAAAGGAAAATAGCGGAAGCATAAACATATGTCCAAGTGGACAAAGAGAAAATAGCGGAATTATAAACGTCCAAATGGACAAAGAGAAAATGGCGGAATGTAAATATGATGAAATGATAAAATAAAGCGATAAAGCGAGAAAAATAAAGAGCGGTATAATAAATGGCGGAAATTAAAGTTAGTTGTTAGATGTTAAAGATAACCATCTTGAAACTTGTCAAGTATGTTATCAAAGTTAGTAAGAAAGATCGATGGTGAGTGAAGGATGTTCTCGGATTTAAATTTAATGGAAACTTATCAGAAGCTTGATAAAATCATAGCGACTACACGATAAATTTCCATAAGTCATAAATCAACCGCATACAATTCTCTTCCATATTTGATCTTTTTGATTCGGGACACGAAATATTGCGCTATGTTAAGCAGATCGCCAAGTGATTTATATAGAAATCACCCTACAACGAGGCCGGTCAAAACTTTATGTGCTAATGCATGCGAGAGGAATGATATGTAGATCATTCTCCGAAAGCAATACCGCACGAAAAGAAAAATGGTGAGTGATCTAGTCTTTACTAAGAATCCATAAGAATTCTCAAAGTATTAAGACTTTCATCGATCAAAATAAAGAGAAATAAAAGATGGAATCACTTTAAAGGTTCCTTCCATCTTTAAGTTCAATCACTTAATTTTGCGGATTAGGATTTTCATCCTATCAACGCCCTAAGTCCATTGAATTTAAAGAGGAATTAGACCTCTAAATTTGTGATTCAAAGAAAAAGAAGAATGGAGTAGGAGAAAAGAGATATATTGAAAAATCATCACAAAAACTCTCGCCAAAATGGATCATCAAGTATTAAATCAAAAGAAAGTTTAAAACAATTTTTAATATTTTGATATATGATAAAAACTAATACTAATATATTTTGTAGTTTTGAAAATTATAATATGTATATACATTTTATATCAATTAAAATAACACTAATAATAAAAACAAAATTATTGAAAACAAAGGTAAGGGGTGTAACTTGAGGAAATTCGCTGGGCTTTTGAATGAGGCCCAAAATCATTTGAAGAAAGCCAGCAAGGGGTATGGCGCTGGAACTGTAGGTGCAGAGCTAGCAAAATCGGTTGGACTGATTAACATTGAGCCCAGAATGAACTTAAAGTAAACCCTACCAGCCAAACACAACAAAAAACGGCCTCCTTTCCATTTTTCTTCGATTCTCCCTTTTCTATCATGTTCACGACCTCCTTCTCTTCTTCTCTCACTGCTCTCTCTGTTTCTTTGCAAATTCAATTTCCCCTTTCATCAAACATCAGAAATCATGAATGAATATCAAGTATTGAAAGCAAAACAATGAGAACTAAACTGATTCTCTTATCAAAGCAACAACGGCGGTGATGGTGAGATGCATTTGATCAGTGCAGTTCGCGATTTGTGAAGGTTGAACGGTTGAAGGTATCGTGAACAGTATGGTAAAGGCTTGGTGGTGGCGCCGGTTTTGATGTAGTAACGATTCTCAGTGAGCTGCGTTTTGGTTTAAACGGTGAGTTGAGAGGTATTGTTTCTGAGTTTGTGAGTCTGTCAGGTAATGAAGTTTTATTGTTATGGTTGGAGGAATGTTTATGAAGGTTTTTTGATGAAGATGATGAAAGCTACGGTTTAGTGAAGCTTTTTGCAGGTTTGGTGTTTTATTGAAGATGAATGGAGATTTGAAGCTGTTTGGACGTGAATTGGGATGTTAACGATTTGTTGCCACTGTTGGTTTAACTTCAACAAAAGCTCAGAGAGAGTTCATGAATTGAACCTCTCATGAGTTTCGGTGAGCATAAGAATTAGAGATACAAGAAGGTTTGAAAGGAATTTGGGAGAGATTTGAAATTGAATTTAGCAGCATAACACTACATTTTTCTCCCCCTTTTTTTCAGTGTGATCAAGCTCTTATTTATAGATGAAATTTGAAGATGAAATACGTGTGAATTTCCACTTCAAGCGTGTGAAGAATCTCAGAAATGAGGGTGTGGAATGTGTGACAAAGAAACGCAGCGTTTTGGCGTGGAATGGGTGATGGAGATTGGTTTGGATCAACACTCTGCTAGCATTTTGCTGTGAAAAGAATGTGACTCTGCTGGAGAAAAACGTGACTTGTTTGTACGGGTCCCATTTGACTTAAGGCTTGGCTTGATGGCTCATAAATGGCTCAAAACTTTCAAATGGCTTGAATAATAAAATGGGCCTTGTAATTTGAATCAAATGGACCAAATGCACTCTCTCATTATTTAATTGCACCTACAAACAAAACAACACAAAGTAATAATAAAATAAAATTGATTTCAGATTTTAATAGAAATTCAATTTAAGAAATTGAATTAAAATTAAAATTATGAAATCATAAAAGATTAGTAAAAACATAAAATCGAACCAAAATGCGCAAAATGAACATATGCATATTTTTTATTTTATCAGATGAAATGTGAATGGACACGTAAAAAGCGGGTCAAAAATTGGGGTATGACAGATGCCCCTATTTAAGTTTCTTCTATCCGGAGATATGAAGATTGTAAATCTTCGTCTCGACGTGATTGAAGAGACTTAAATACAAAATACACAATTTTTGACCCTGCGATGCCATGCAATGATTATGAATGCATATGATTTCCACAAGAGGGAAACAGGACACCACTGGGGAGGAAAAGGAAATCCAATGGGGAAAACAAATGTCTTGCGGGAAGAAATCCACTGGGGAAAACAAGACTTCGTTGGAGAAATTTAATTCTGCCGGGAAAAGAAACTTCGCTGGGGAAAACATTTCGCACCAGAGAGGTTAAAGCACCACCTTTCACTGGGGATGAGAGAAAAAGGGAGGCATCCTCTTTCACTGGGGATGAGAAAATATGCATCCTGAATCAGAATGCCGATCTTCCGTTAACAGAAAACACACCATCGTACCACTGATGATATGAAGAGATGTACCGCCGTACCACTGACGATAAGATTTTGATTCGTGGACCATCCTCTTACTCAATAGTTGAAGGTAGAAGAAAATCGAATCACCGTCTCAATAGTTGACGATAAGCTACCAACTCAATGGTTGAAGGTAGAAGAAGATCGAATTACCGCCTCAATGGTTGACGATAAGCTACCAACTCAATAGTTGAAGGTAGAAGAAAATTGAATTACCGCCTCAATGGTTGACGATAAGCTGCTGAGAACAATGAGTTGCCGCTGAGAATAGGGATCAACTTCTTCTTTAATCAAGGACATGGCTTGAGAAAAGGAACTGGATGCAAACTGTCACTTACACTGAAGCGACTTACCATTTGCTGACTTTGCTGAGGAATCTTTAAGCAAAACGAACTGTCTTCGTGATGAAGGCTGCCATTCGTTATCTCAAAGGGAACAAACTGTCTTCTGCTGAAAGAGACTGCCATTTGCCGACCCTGTCGAGAAATCCTTAAGCGGAACGAACTGTCTTCTGCTGAAAGAGAGTGCCATTCGTTGACCCATCTTAGGAAAAAGTGAGCAAACTGTCTTCTAATGGAGGAGACTGCCATTTACTGACTTTAAAATAAGAATTCTTAAACGAACTGTCTTCATGAAGAAGACTGCCATCCGATATCTCAAAGGGAACAAACTGTCTTCTGCTGAAAGAGACTGCCATTTGCCGACCCTATCGAGAAATCCTTAAGCGGAACGAACTGTCTTTTGCTGAAAGAGACTGCCATTCGTTGACCCATCTTAGGAAAAAGTGAGCAAATTGTCTTCTAATGGAGGAGACTGCCATTTGCTGACTTTAAAATTAGAATTCTTAAACGAACTGTCTTCATGAAGAAGACTGCCATCCGTTATCTCAAAGGGAACAAACTGTCTTCTGCTGAAAGAGACTGCCATTTGCCGACCCTGTCGAGAAATCCTTAAGCGGAACGAACTGTCTTCTGCTGAAAGAGACTGCCATTCGTTGACCCATCTTAGGAAAAAGTGAGCAAATTGTCTTCTAATGGAGGAGACTGCCATTTGCTGACTTTAAAATTAGAATTCTTAAACGAACTGTCTTCATGAAGAAGACTGCCATCCGTTATCTCAAAGGGAACAAACTGTCTTCTACTGAAAGAGACTGCCATTTGCCGACCCTGTCGAGAAATCCTTAAGCGGAACGAACTGTCTTCTGCTGAAAGAGACTGCCATTCGTTGACCCATCTTAGGAAAAAGTGAGCAAACTGTCTTCTAATGGAGGAGACCGCCATTTGCTGACTTTAAAATAAGAGTTCTTAAACGAACTATCTTCATGAAGAAGACTGCCATCCGTTATCTCAAAGGGAACAAACTGTCTTCTGCTGAAAGAGACTGCCATTTGCCGACCCTATCGAGAAATCCTTAAGCGGAACGAACTGTCTTTTGCTGAAAGAGACTGCCATTCGTTGACCCATCTTAGGAAAAAGTGAGCAAACTGTCTTCTAATGGAGGAGACTGCCATTTGCTGACTTTAAAATTAGAATTCTTAAACGAACTGTCTTCATGAAGAAGACTGCCATCCGTTATCTCAAAGGGAACAAACTGTCTTCTGCTGAAAGAGACTACCATTTGCCGACCCTGTCGAGAAATCCTTAAGCGGAACGAACTGTCTTCTGCTGAAAGAGACTGCCATTCGTTGACCCATCTTAGTGTAGGATCAAGCGCTTACCACTGCGCTAAAAGCAATTGCTGTTAGTGAGGGCGCAACTTTATTTCCTTATAGTATGAGCCCTCAGGGGCTGCACCTAAAGCGAGGTTTGTAAGCGCAACTTTATTTCCTTATAGTATGAGCCCTCAGGGGCTGCACCTAAAGCGAGGTTTGTAAGCTCTCTCTAGGCGCCATGGGTTGGGATGTTAAGCCCATTCGAATCCCTAAGGGTGACGCTGGATTTATTTATCCAACACTTAGGAAAAAGCAAACTGTCTTCTAATGGAGGAGACTGCCATTTGCTGACTTTGGTGGGGAACTTTGAAAGCGGACAAGCTATTTTCTGGAGAAGATTGTCAACTGTCGACCTGCTTGGGAAGTCCAAAAGTGGACAAACTATTTTCCGGAGAAGATTGCCGTCTACTGACCCGTTGGGAATAACAAAAGTAGTGAACAAACTTACTCTTTGAGGGAGATTTTTGCTTGCTTTGAAGATAAGATTGATATGTGGAGACGTACAAACTTTCTCAAATAAAGAGGCTTGTTGTCAGCCAAAACATGATGGGGATAACATAAGTTGCTTAAAGTTAAAACCTGCCCCTTGCTTTCAAGCACAAATTCCAAGGGAGTGCAATAACAACACTGCTGGAAAATAAATATTTCAGTCTCTGATAAGAACATCAGTCACAAATGAATTTTCCATTGTTGAGGAAAGAAGAAATCCTCAAGAGGTGCAAAATAAATGCCTTCTCAGTCTAGGTTTCCCAGCCTAGAGAGGTTCAAAATAGTATTGCAAGAGACCAAAGTTCAACTCCAAGAACAAACTGGATAGAAACGGTCAAACAAAGCTTTGCTCCTTGAGGAATAAACTCAACTGGGGATTAATCAATCTCTGTGAGGAGTTTACAGATCATCTTCTTCTTATCAAAAAGATTGGACAACACATCAAGCTCTATTATGGGAAATCAGAGAAAATTTCTTTGGAGAAAATCACCATTCCGAACTTGCAGAGGAACTAAGAAGTTAACATCAAAGCAAACAAGTTAACATGCGGGGGATTTTAGTTCAAAACTCAACACAAGGTGAGAAAGAAAACCCAACAGTCAACCGTTGTCTCAAAACTTCTTGGTAGAGAGTGACATACTCTGGATTGATCATGGCAACAACCTTTGTACTTCAAGCTAATGAGGTGATCAAGGTAACTTCTGATTCAAAACTTGCCCCAGATTACATGGTCTATGAAAGGAAACTACCTCAAAAAGGTTCATAGAGATCCTTGGCGTCATGCAGACTTGGAATAATCTGCCCCGGATCAACAGATTTTTTTGAGAGATTTGTCAAATCTTGACGTAACTGCCGCAGATTGACTAAACTTGGCACATTCTTTTACTCGACAAAGTCTTCGAGCTTTGCCCCATGATGGTAATCAAACTTGCAAAAGCATTATACTGGGAAAACAACATGCCCCTGGCAATGTTTTAGTTTTCTATTGATGATCAGATGTAAACTTCCTGGATGTCAAACAAATGTTTACAAGCAGAAAAATGTTTATTCTGAGAATGATAATGAAAATGCAACAATTATGTAAGTCTTGAAGTTTTATTGAAAAGATGTCACAAAACCTTGTGAATGAATCACTGGTTAAGGAATGACATTGATTTTTGTATGCATATGATACCAACACAAGTTTTCAGCATAACCGATAGAAGTCAGGAACACTTTCTTGTTTAAGTATGCTTTCGAAATAAACCCTGCTTCAATTAGGACTTTTGAGGGTTGTAACGTGGCCTGGTTCACGGTTTTCAGAAAAAAAGATTTTTAGGCTCAAAGTTTATTTAGCCCACCCCAACTTCGTGATGTTCTCCTGTCCTATGTTCAGTTAATTCAACATGAGTATTCATCTGTCAAAAGGATTTTGTGCCATTAAGGATCCAATGAAGCTTTCTTGGAATAACGGTCACCCTTTTGTCTTCGTGATTGCATTCACACGGATTTGTTCTTTGCTGAGGACTTTTGCTTTGTAGTCCTTTCTTTTCACTTTTCACTCTTCACTTTTCACTTTTCGCTTTTTTTTTTATTTTCCCTAACTTTTGCCTGGACTGATTCTTTTGCATTGGTCGTCCAGCGGGATGCTCTAACTTTTGCCTAAGTCACTTGTTTTCAAGTTTTTGACTTAGCGAGCTTTTTCTTCTTCTTTCTTTCTTTTTTTATCATTTTTTTTCATTCTTTGATTTGAACAAATCGTGTGATATTGACTTTATCTTGACTTGTTGAGAGGGTTGTGACTGCCTCATTTCTTGGCGGATGAAGGATAACCATTGTGGTTTCACATTTTCCAGCCTTTTGATGCGCGGGGAATAACCATTGTGGTTTTCCATGATCCAACCATTGATGTGGATATGACATGCTTGACCTTTGGATGCACAATCCTTTTTGAAATATGAACACTCGGTCAAATTAACTGAAGACTACCCTGCCCCAGGTTAAAAATTAGGGTTTTTTCGTTTAGAAAAGAAACTCCTACTTCAAGGCTCAAAGGGGTTAACAAGGGATTATCTTCCTTATATCTCCGGTGTTTGGGAATTTGAAACAATGCCTGTACATCATCAGCAGGGTCTTATTCAAAAGCATACAACCAGAAATTTTGCGTTTTCAGATCATCATCCTCCCTCCAATCTTTGCATAAGCAAGAGTTTGGCAAAAGCAATTGGTATCATAATGCATAAAAACAAATAAGCATGAGTGAAACGAATGGATTACTTCAAGACAAACATTATTATTGTGTTAGCATTAACATTCAAAAATAAACAAGTTTCTACATGCAAACAATGCATTGAAAAACAAGAAATATTACAAATGGAAATCAATAAGAATACTAAAAACTGAGAAAAACTCTCTCCATCTGGGCATATGCTGAACGAAACATCTTTCGAGCTTCAGGCTACCATCAATAGTGATTCAATCATGCTTTGGCAAAGAATTGGCTTGAACATCATAACCAACATCTTGGAAAGTCAAAATACCAGCATGGATTAATCTTTGAACTTCATTTTTTAGAGGCCAACAATTCTCTAAGTCATGTCCAGGAGCATTCTGATGAAAAGCACAAGTGGCATCAGCTTTGTACCACCAAGGGAGTTTCTCGGGAACAGGAGGCGGTGACTTTATCTGAACCAAATTCTTACAAATCAAAGCAGGGTACAATTCTCTGTAAGTCATGGGGATAGGACCAAAATTCCCCTTTTGAAATTGATTTTGCTCGTTCGGTGGAGAATCTTGTTGGCGAGTATTCTGTTGATAATCTGGAATCGCATGAACTGAATTGGATACAGGAATGACATACTGACGTTGATGATGGTTAACTCCTCTGATTCTCTTCTTTGAAAAGTCATTACCAAACTTCTTCACAATACCAGCTGAGTTACCTTCTTCAAGCAAACATTCCTTTCTGACATCTTTTTCTAGAAGCGCATTCATATCCACCTCTCCACGGGAGTCAGTAGGTGTATGGACTACTATCCCCTTAGGAAAGGATGAGTTCAGAGTTTTAAGAAAGACCTTTGCCATCCTTTCTTCCTTCATAGAGGGATTGATTTGGGCAGCAACTAAAGCCTCAACCAGAACAGTCAGATGCTCCATACCAGCCTTCAAAGTAACCACCTCTTCACGGAGCTCAAGAATCTCTTGTTTGATACTTTCCATTTCTTCTTAGTAAGAGTGTTGTACTGATGATACCAGGAGAAAGGAAATAAGGCTCTGGAGAATTTCTTTAGAAAGCAGGACCAAATGCAGAATGATGCATGCAATGCAAATAATTTGTTTTTTTGTTTTTTATTTTTGAGTTTCAAGGAACTTAAGATATTAACTTGTAAACACTCAACATTGGACTAAAGCTTCGATTAAGTTATCATCAAAATCAATCATCCATTTTGGTGGATTAGAGTTTTCACCCCATCAACACCCAAGATCCATTGAGTTTGATGAAACTTATGATGTTTACAAGGAAAGACGTCTAAGTTCCTTGAAAATCAAAAGAAAAAGAGTTTTCATGGATGCATGAATGCATGGTTTATGCATCAACCACAATCAAGAGTATGCAAGGTCACATAAGATCATAGTTCAAAGGTTCGACGTCACGAGCATGGAGCCATGGGTCTAACCATCCCAAAATTTATGATCTAAGGAATTTTGTACCTGCCGATCGGGTTCTACAAAGGTTCCCAGAGTTTTCAATCTTCTATCGGATATTACCGGCACGCACAATTGCTCATGGGCGCCAATAATATGCCTAAAAAGACCTCGTCTGAGCGTAGCATCGCATGACAACAAGCTCAAATTGGTACTTGATCTTGTTTCTGCACTACATCCTAAAAAGGCTTAGATGGGTTAAAAAGCTTCTAGGTCATTCAGCTTCTACGGACACTCACTATTGAAAGTAATAGCGTTATCACGATTGTTCGTAACAACCTCTACTACCTTCCATGAGGCCTCCACTGATTGGGGTTCCACCATATGACGCTCATGGTAAGGATTGCTCCTGACATGCGACTATTGGTCTTACCACCTCCTATCTCAAGTTACTCACAAAAGTCCGGGTTAGAACTTTATCTCATCACAGAGGAACCATCTTGTCAACCTAAAATGAAGAATAGGTAAACCCTCACCAAGAACCTCCTACACATTACATTGGAATTTGACGTTGTGTTCATCATAGTTGTTGGAATCAATGCAACCTAACGCAACGTCTTGTACCACACGTCGCGTTTGTTAGGGATGTGTAGCGGGGAAAAACTGATATTGAAGCCATGGGATTGACTCGAATCAATATTCCGTTTGAAATCGCCACCGCGCTTTATTTTTTCAAAGGAAAAGGGAAAAGAACGTAAAACCCAAAGTTTTGTTTTTAAAACAAGAAAGAGATCTCAGGTACGGGTGTTGATTATATGAGGGGAAGGTTTAAAGCACCCCTCATATCTGTGGTACTCCACAGGAACCTTTTTGAAAATCTGTGTGTGTGTGCTAAAAAAGGGGTTTGTTTTATTTTTTTTAAAATAAGCTCGGCAAAGCGTTTAGCTTTGGGCCTACATACCTCCTCGGTGCAATGGAGAAGTCAGAGCTAATGTAGTTCCGCTTTTTTGGGAAAACATTTTTAAAAACGAATAAACACTTTATCGTCGTCGGAGAGAAGTACTCAGCCATTGATCTTGAGCATGAGAACAAACGAGTTCTTTGCATCGCTAATGAAAGAAGGGCTCCAACTCGGATAAAATCGACGAGTATGCCACTAGCTCTCTCACGCGGAAAGATCTCATTATATCAATCAATTTCAACATCGTGGGGTATAACCACTCGTTTCGACAATTAACGGTGTCTAAACTTTTGAAGAAAAGCCACTAAGGGCAAAAGATATTTTTTAAGGAAAAGTTTTGAAAAGGTTTGCAAACATAAGAAGGTTTTTTGAAAAAGGGAGAAGATTTTGAAAATTTAAGAAGGGGAGGAGATGAAGAGGCTATCCTATTGCGTAAAATAAAAGCTAAGGAAAAGAACGGTCTAACCGAAATAAGAAGCCAACACTTGACATTGTGAGTCAAGGTAGATTTCCCATCCTTTGGAATTATCAATACCAACACATTAACACTTGGGGGATCCAGATGAACTTATTATCTTAGCACCACTTTGCATTAAGCACATTAAGATTCTGACGAAAATCGGGCAGAGTAATGACTGTTTTCGGGTAAAATCCTTATCTCAATGCCTTGGAATTAACCATCAAGGGCTTTTAAGGAAATACCTGCACATACAAACAGACAACAATCCAATGCCAGACAGACAGAATAACAGCAGAGTAATAACAGAATAAGAGTCCAGAGGCACTAAGTCCATAAGTCCGAATCTCCAGAATGCTAGGGATAGTAACCAATAGTCCAAAGAGAGCCTTATGTGTTTTTTAGATTTTGGTTGTTTATTAGTGTTTTAGCATAAAAGTAAAGTATGGTCCAAGTGGACAAAAGGAAAATAGCGGAAGCATAAACATATGTCCAAGTGGACAAAGAGAAAATAGCGGAATTATAAACGTCCAAATGGACAAAGAGAAAATGGCGGAATGTAAATATGATGAAATGATAAAATAAAGCGATTAAGCGAGAAATATAAAGAGCGGTATAATAAATGGCGGAAATTAAAGTTAGTTGTTAGATGTTAAAGATAACCATCTTGAAACTTGTCAAGTATGTTATCAAAGTTAGTAAGAAAGATCGATGGTGAGTGAAGGATGTTCTCGGATTTAAATTTAATGGAAACTTATCAGAAGCTTGATAAAATCATAGCGACTACACGATAAATTTCCATAAGTCATAAATCAACCGCATACAATTCTCTTCCATATTTGATCTTTTTGATTCGGGACACGAAATATTGCGCTATGTTAAGCAGATCGCCAAGTGATTTATATAGAAATCACCCTACAACGAGGCCAGTCAAAACTTTATGTGCTAATGCATGCGAGAGGAATGATATGTAGATCATTCTCCGAAAGCAATACCGCACGAAAAGAAAAATGGTGAGTGATCTAGTCTTTACTAAGAATCCATAAGAATTCTCAAAGTATTAAGACTTTCATCGATCAAAATAAAGAGAAATAAAAGATGGAATCACTTTAAAGGTTCCTTCCATCTTTAAGTTCAATCACTTAATTTTGCGGATTAGGATTTTCATCCTATCAACGCCCTAAGTCCATTGAATTTAAAGAGGAATTAGACCTCTAAATTTGTGATTCAAAGAAAAAGAAGAATGGAGTAGGAGAAAAGAGATATATTGAAAAATCATCACAAAAACTCTCGCCAAAATGGATCATCAAGTATTAAATCAAAAGAAAGTTTAAAACAATTTTTAATATTTTGATATATGATAAAAACTAATACTAATATATTTTGTAGTTTTGAAAATTATAATATGTATATACATTTTATATCAATTAAAATAACACTAATAATAAAAACAAAATTATTGAAAACAAAGGTAAGGGGTGTAACTTGAGGAAATTCGCTGGGCTTTTGAATGAGGCCCAAAATCATTTGAAGAAAGCCAGCAAGGGGTATGGCGCTGGAACTGTAGGTGCAGAGCTAGCAAAATTGGTTGGACTGATTAACATTGAGCCCAGAATGAACTTAAAGTAAACCCTACCAGCCAAACACAACAAAAAACGGCCTCCTTTCCATTTTTCTTCGATTCTCCCTTTTCTATCATGTTCACGACCTCCTTCTCTTCTTCTCTCACTGCTCTCTCTGTTTCTTTGCAAATTAAATTTCCCCTTTCATCAAACATCAGAAATCATGAATGAATATCAAGTATTGAAAGCAAAACAATGAGAACTAAACTGATTCTCTTATCAAAGCAACAACGGCGGTGATGGTGAGATGCATTTGATCAGTGCGGTTCGCGATTTGTGAAGGTTGACCGGTTGAAGGTATCGTGAACAGTATGGTAAAGGCTTGGTGGTGGCGCCGGTTTTGATGTAGTAACGATTCTTAGTGAGCTGCGTTTTGGTTTAAACGGTGAGTTGAGAGGTATTGTTTCTGAGTTTGTGAGTTTGTCAGGTAATGAAGTTTTATTGTTATGGTTGGAGGAATGTTTATGAAGGTTGTTTGATGAAGATGATGAAAGCTACGGTTTAGTGAAGCTTTTTGCAGATTTGGTGTTTTATTGAAGATGAATGGAGATTTGAAGCTGTTTGGACGTGAATTGGGATGTTAACGATTTGTTGCCACTGTTGGTTTAAATTCAACAAAAGCTCAGAGAGAGTTCATGAATTGAACCTCTCATGAGTTTCGGTGAGCATAAGAATTAGAGATACAAGAAGGTTTGAAAGGAATTTGGGAGAGATTTGAAATTGAATTTAGCAGCATAACACTACATTTTTCTCCCCCTTTTTTTCAGTGTGATCAAGCTCTTATTTATAGATGAAATTTGAAGATGAAATACGTGTAAATTTCCACTTCAAGCGTGTGAAGAATCTCAGAAATGAGGGTGTGGAATGTGTGACAAAGAAACGCAGCGTTTTGGCGTGGAATGGGTGATGGAGATTGGTTTGGATCAACACTCTGCTAGCATTTTGCTGTGAAAAGAATGTGACTCTGCTGGAGAAAAACGTGACTTGTTTGTACGGGTCCCATTTGACTTAAGGCTTGGCTTGATGGCTCATAAATGGCTCAAAACTTTCAGATGGCTTGAATAATAAAATGGGCCTTGTAATTTGAATCAAATGGACCAAATGCACTCTCTCATTATTTAATTGCACCTACAAACAAAACAACACAAAGTAATAATAAAATAAAATTGATTTCAGATTTTTAATAGAAATTCAATTTAAGAAATTGAATTAAAATTAAAATTATGAAATCATAAAAGATTAGTAAAAACATAAAATCGAACCAAAATGCGCAAAATGAACATATGCATATTTTTCATTTTATCAGATGAAATGTGAATGGACACGTAAAAAGCGGGTCAAAAATTGGGGTATGACAGGATGGTTTATCCACGTCTAACTTCTTTGATCTTCTTCAATGCTCTCCATAATATTTCTTTGATGAAGGAAAGATGTCACCTCTTCAATGTGCTATCAATCTCTTCTCGCTGATCCCTCTTCTTGAACTCCATCTCCCTTCAATGTTGGCCTCATACGCCTAAATAGTATATTGATTCAATACACAAGGATCATGTGCTTTTCCCAATGAAATGTAACTATATCACTCTCCAAAAATCAGATGTCTCTACAGTTTGATTTTTGGAAAACCAAATTGAGAAAAACGGGGCATATATCGTACTTAACCACATGATAGATAGTAAAAGGAAAAACATCACCCTATTATATGTCGAACTAATTAGGAAAATCATATTCTACACCAGCTATGAGTTTGGAGAAGAAGAACCAGACTTTGTGCACAAAATGATAGGGAAAATAGCCATAAGCGAAATGGGATATGCAATTCAAGATGGAGAATTTGTCCCACTACCACCAAGAAGAGCAAGGCTGCGAAAAAACAACCTTCATACATCCTTCTCAAACACCCTCAATGACATCCGCGATGAGCAAAGGACAATAAATGCAAAGATCAACAAGCTCATTCAAATAAAGGAGAGAAAAAAATATTATCTCTCATAGTTTCGAGCGAGGATGATGATGAAATGATCTAATTGTTTCTTAATTGCTTATTTTTTTTTATTTAACACTTTAAAATTACGCAAAATTTCCTTCTTGTACTTTTAATTTAATGAATAAAAGTAATGTTTCTCCCTTTTCAAAATACTTTAATTATATATGTTTGCATATTTAGTTTTTGTAATGCATCTTTACCCTCCTTTTTTATTTTGACAAAGTGGGAGAAGTATACACTTAGGAGGAGTAGAGTATACTCTCTATTTAACTCAATGGAAGTTTAATTACTCAAAACATATATGAGCTATTTTCTTTTGTCATTCCCTTGAGATATGTATTGTCATCATAAAAAAGGGTGAGAATGTGGAACCCTGTTTTGCAAGGGATATGATTTTAACAATAAGAATAACTTTTGATGATGATAACTTATCTCCAAGTCAAGCATAATAGTTAAGCAGATAAAGATGGAAAGCTAAGTATTAGTGTTTGATGGATTTCACTATCAGATGATAGCAATCAAATAGAATTCAAACTCAATCCTCATCTAAGTGATCTAAAGCAAATGTCTACAAAAGAAAGTATCTGAAAAAGTCTTGAAGTGCAAGAAAGCTCTACCTTAATTAGTCTGAATGGATATTTTATAAAGCATAAGAGTGTTGTCGTAAAAGTACATGGCTAAATCACACACACACACAAAAACATTTTTTTAAACCGATTTTTATCAAGAAAATGTCTTGAAGTTGTGTCAGCTAAATTAGGAGCTGTCATAATAGCCTTTGGCAAAAAAATTCTTTGCCAATTGATTGGCACATTAACCTAATCGATTGGTTTAGTTCAAAATTGAACTCTAAGCAGTTAGGACATCATCTTAATGATGTGTAACAACTAGATATATTTTATTTCTTATTTTGAACTTACAGTCGATTATATTTAGGGCATCTAGTTAATTATCATTAAGTGCTAATTGATTAAGAAGTGTTAAAAGGAATTAAAACCAATTTCCTTTTGGAGCCAACCTCTAGCATATAAATAGTGGTCTATTTCCTAATTTCAAATCATCCAGAATTGTGTTTTGACGTTTCTCTCTCTCTCTCTCTCTCTCTGACACACACACACACACACACTCTCTCTCTCTCTAAACTTTTCTTTTACTTTCTCTCACTAATGTTTTAGCCGAAGCACTTCTTTGAGAAAATCTTTTTTTGTGTGAGGATAAGTTGTAATTTTGGAAGGGTAGTATTGTAAAATTTACCAAGGGAGTTTTTGTTTACACATTTGTTGAATATTATCCATTTAGGGATCTTTTGTGGGTTAGAAGCTAAATCTGTAAAAAGCTTTGATTTGTGGATTTTTTTTATTCATTCTCTGTTTATGTTTTAACGTTCATCTCATATAAAAGTTTTCATTAGGTTCTTGGTTAGCTCGACATAAAACTAAGGTTAGGATAAAGCTTAGTTCGATATTAAAAGCTTGGATAAGGTTCAAGATTATTCCAATATTAAAATCTCTTAGGTTATTGGTTATCCCATGATAAAACTAAGGTTTAAGGTTCGTGAGCTCAGCCTGCCATAAGAGTTTGGAAAGTTTGTTTAGAAGCTTGAAGACTAACCACTCCAAAATTCTCATGGAAATAAGACTAACTGCTTCGATCTACTGCGTGAAAAGGAGACTAACCGCTTCGATCCGCCATTTGGGAGAAAAGACTCAAACTACAAAATTCCTAGTCTATTATTTGGTTGGCAATCATTCATTTTCCAAGTATAAAGGGGTTTGTAAGTATTACCTACTAAAAGAACTCAATGTTTATTGGATACTCTCAAGATCAAATATTAGGGAAACGGTAAGTCCTTTTGTCTTAACCGAATCTCTATAATTATTGGTGTTCTTTATCTACCATATAAGAACTTTGATGGTTTTGGAAAAGACCGAACTGCCCTTGCTCCTTCCACATTGTGCCACGTATGCGTTTTTCAAAACGTTTCAATTGTGCCTCGTCTATATTTTCTATTTCTCTCTCTTGCAAATCCTTCTACCTTCTTTCTTCCTTTTTCGTTCTTCCACTTTTTCTTTGTCTTCTACATCTTATTCCTTTTCTTCTTCTCATCTTCTTCGTTCTTCCTCTTTTTCTTCTGTCTTCTACGACATCGATTTGTGATGTCAAAAACAAATCTAGATTTGCTATTAACAATATCGCTAATGAAGCTCTAGCCGAAGCCAAAATAAGAGATCGAAAACACCTGAAATTAAAAATTGAGTGTGTTCGGATATACATATTCGAAGGATATTTTAAATTTTTAAAACTATTTTTCACCATATAGAGGTCTACTAAAAAATTCCCATAGAATTATCTCAATCTAGAATCTAAATGAATCTAATTACTAATAAGAATCCTTAAGAATGATCATACGAAGAACCCCACTTATTCCATCCATCATTAAACACAAAAATTTAATCAAACCTACTAGATGCCCAGATTAAGTTGGAACAAAGTAAAATTTCTACCTAAAAGAATGAAACAATTCCATGTGAGAAATAAAGCTGCTAATAGTCGAGTACTCATCACTCCCAAATAAATTAGAAATACCAACAACTTTGTTCCTCTCACTAAAAGCGAAAACAAAATTCGAATCCTCCTAAAATACATTAAACATCTCCTCTAATATTCTTTACCTAAACAAAGATATGCCCACATAACACACTTTTTAAGCTGAAATAAGATAAATTCTCGTATCTTATTTATTTATTTATTTATTTATTTTATTTTGTAATTATACAGTTTTTTTTCCAGTCATTAACTTATCTTATTTATTTTAGGTCATTTATCTTATTTCATTTTATATTTTGCAATGTATTATTTAACCAAATTATTTATTGTATTTTGTTTTCTTTATTTCCATTTAATTTTTTTTTTATAAAAATAAATTAAAAGTACGCAATCAAGTTTTTCGATTGTTTATTGGAGTCATTAGTTGAACAAATTCATACAAAAGAACGCCATACTTAGACTCCCCACCCCTTTCTATTCGGCATATGATTAGAAAATCCTTTATCCAATGCCCCTAAGATCAATTAGACCAATATTTCTCAGATTAATATGTACCTGACCTGCTCAATCTTAAAATGAAACATAAAAAGCAATCCTAATAACAATAAAACAAGAAACAAGAACAAGGACACAGAACTCAAAATTTAGCAAGAACCATGACTTGCCCAACCACGACAAGTAAAACCAAAGCCAAACATTGATTAAGCTGAAGGCCAACTCTGAAAAAACAAAAGAATATCGTTAAGAAATGTGGTTGGGTCTAACTCATCTATATAAAATCGGTTAATAGGGTGAGGATTGTCCCCACACATCCAGGACTAGACAACTAGCGGAAACCATAATAAGTGGTCTACCGAATCTTAAACAAGACTCAAATATGATGTTAAGAAATGTGGTTGGACCTAACTCATCCCTACAAAACTGGCTAGTCGGATGAGAATTGTCCCCACTTATAAGCAAATCTTAAGACCATATATTATCCAATATAGAACTCTTAACAAAATATAAAAGTAAACAAGTATTAAAATGAGTAAATAATTCTCATTAATATAATATAATTGCAAAAAGTATAAATTATGACAATATGATTGCGGAATATCTCAAAAAAAGATATGTGCATGGGTCCAAGAATAATTAAAAAATGGAAGCTGAGCCACAACCACGTCATACAATATATTATCGAAAGATTTGTTTTTAATATTTTTGGATGATAAGATAATAAAGCTTTTATTATTTTGTTATTAGAAGGATAAAACATATTTAAATTCAATTGATGAGAGAGGTAGGTAGGATCAGGGTGGCCCTGAGCACGGGCTCGTGGGGCGGGAGCCCAGGGCCCCATAATTTTTGGGGCACCAAAATTTTTTTTATCCCTAATATAAAAATACTTGCTAGAATTTTATATTTGAAAAATACTGAATAACAAAATTATAGGGGCACTACACTGTCAAAATTAATAAAAAAAATGTAATTTCCCATAAAAAAAATATAAAGTAGAATAAAATTAATTAATTTCCCTAAAATAAAATCAATTAATATTATGATGAAAATCCCCTAAAAACAACACTATTATGAAAATCTGCCTCAGGTCACGCAACTGAATCTTGAGTCTGCTGAAGAGTCTTTCCGAAATAACTATTTCTTATACATTGTAGATCAAACAATTGATTCACTTGATAGAAGATTTGAACAGTATAGCACATATGAAAATATTTTTGAATTCTTGTTTAGTATTGAAAGGCTTAGATCATTATCTAGTAGGGACTTGAAAGCATGTTGTAAACATCGTGAAACTTGTTTAAAACATGACGATTCTCTTGATCTTGATGGTGGAATTTTGTTTGAAGAATTTAAAGTTATTAGAAAAGTTTTAACAATTGAATCAAAATCAAGCTATATGATATTGAGTTCTTTAAATACTTTTAATTGTTTTCCTAATGCACGCATAACTTATAGAATAATATTGACTATTCCTATCAGTGTTGCATCTGCTGAAAGAAGTTTTTCTGAATTAAAATTATTAAAATCTTATTTGAGATCTACTATGTCACAAGATAGATTAAATAGTCTTGCGTTGATTTCAATTGAGAATAATTTTTTGAAGAACCTTGAGTATAAGCAAATTATTAATGATTTTGCAATAAAAAATACAAAGAGGGCGATATTTAAATAATTTTAAAGGTTTGGTAAACTTTTTTATCGAAAAAAAATCGGATCAAGAAGAAGAATAAGTCTCTTTATAGTGATTTATGTTTTGATGTAGTATAAACATTGATTCAAAGATCCATACTTGTATTCATTTTGCACAATGTCAAATGAAAATGTGTTTTTATCAAATTATTTCTTTTATCCTTATGTATTTATTATTAAAAACAATTTCTGGGACACCACTCTTTTAATTCGCCCAGGGCACCCAAATTCAAAGGACCGGCCCCGGGTAGGATGAAGGATATATGGTGTTGAGAGTTGCAGTGGAAATTATAGAAAATCATAAAGATTGACAAATCACTTTTTTTATCGCATAAATAAGTATATGATAAGAGAATTAAAATTGTTTCAATATAAAAGAACGGCTACAAAATGTATTATTTGTTATGAATAATTGGATGATTTCCGAAGCATCTTATTCCTTATTTATAATATTGTGTATTTATTATATTGTTTGTATGTTGTCCTATAAATAGGACCAACCTCATTGTAAAATATACACCGATGAAGTAATACAGAATCATTCTATCTTTCTCTCTTCCTTTTTATTTTCTTTCTCCTTATTTTAGAACACGTTATCAGCACGAATTTCTGAGACTTAGAAGGTTTTTTTTGTGTAATCAAGGAATACTATTAATGCGAGAACAAAGGGTTTCCGAACCTTTTACACGATAAAACGGGGCAAACCCGCCAAAAAGAAAGAGGAAATTACAAACAAATTAATTACGACATAAATAGTAAAGGGTCTTTACTAAAATCGTAAAAGTTAGAATTGGGGTATGTAATATCGTCTATGCAATTCCATTTTCACACCAAAAATTTAATACTCCAAACCATGTCATTGACATTCCACTCGTCGTTTCGGAAGCACACCCCATTCCGAATGAGCCAAATGGTCCAAGTTGTTGCAAGCCAAATGACTCCCCTCTTTTTCTCCCTTAAATTCTCCCATTTACAAAAAGAATACCAATCCCAAAAACACGAAAGGCACTCCTCCTCCGAAACGTACGGTTTATCCACCCATAACGCTATATCTTTCCAAATATACTTCACAAATTTGCACAAGAAAAAAGAATGTTTCCTATCTTCCATCTCAACACCACAAAATACACAATTTAAAGAATTCAAAGGAAACTCAATACCTCTAGCCTTCAATAAGTGCTTCATAGGGAGCCTATTTAAACAAAGTCTCCAACCGAATGTCCTTATCTTGTAAGGAACCTCCTTCCTCCATATTTTCTCCAAAGAGCAATCAAACCTATTTGGAGGACCATAAGGAGTACGAAAAGAAGGTACTATTATTGTGTACTTTTAAGGTACACTTAGAAGGTACTATTATTTACTTTATTTTTCTTTCATATTTTATATATTTTCTATGTGTTATTTATAAATATATTGATTAGAAAATGAAAAAGAAAATCAGTGATGATTTTCATGCATCTCTGATAGTTTGCAAGAATAATGTTAAAGCATCCCTGAAGGATAGCAAAATAAATTATTAATATAGTTCCTGAAGAATTGTTAAAACATCCCTGAAGGATAACAAAACAAATTATTTATATAGTTCCTGAAGAACTTATCAAATATCCATGAAGGATAATAATAAGGTTTTATATAGTTTCTGAAGAACTTATCAAATAATCCCTGAAGGATTACAAAACAAAGATTTTGTTACATAGTTCATAAAGAACTTAACAGGTATCCCTGAAGAATAATATTGAGTTTATTATATAAAGCATCTCTGAAGGATAATATTAACAATCCCAGATGGATTGCATCTATAATATTAACGAATCGCGGAAGGATTGCATCTAATCCCAAAAGGGTTGCATCTATAATAGAAAGATTGAAAGAATAATATTGAATATTCTAGAAGGATTTCATAAATATTTTTTGTTATATTGATCAAAAATTTGTAATATGCTCATAAAATAATTGTCATTCGAGAAGAATGATACAAAAGATTTTAACGCATCCCAAAAGGATGGTTATAATTTTTTAGATCGTTTTTATAACAAATAATTTTAACGCATCTCAAAATGATGCTTATATTTTTTTTAGATCATCATTTATAAACTAATAATTTTAACGTATTTCAGAAAGATGATTATATTTATTTTAAATTATTGTTTATAAATATGTATATTTTTCTAATTTTTTTACTCTAACATTTGACTGAGTTAGAAACTTCTTAAAATTGTTAGAATATAATTTGTTTTATGTTTGAGATTATAAATTTATATATTTCCTTAAAAGATTGGCGATATAATATTTTTTTATTGTCTTTGATGATTGAGGCATTGTCTATGTGTTTGTTGTTAAAATATTTTACTAGAATAAATTTTGTTATATATAATATATCACTTAATATATTTATGTATCAATTAGTCAATGTTATATATATTTTATTGCTGCTATTAGATTTCTAAACTAAGAAACTTTTGTCAAATATTAAGATGTGTTTGATATTTTAAGATATTTTTTATATTGGTTAATTAATGTCATTTGGTGCAACAATTTTAATGATATATTTTTTTAATTTATATTATATAATTATAGCTTATAGTAATTAAAGAATACAATCTTATTACTTTGACATATTCTTTATTGACTATCACGCTTAATTAGTAATAATGTGGTTTCTATATTTGTATGAAATTTATTTAATTTTTATGATAAAATAAAATTGAATTGCACAGAGTTCTTTTGAACAAATGTGTGTGATCTGAGTAATATTATTATGAAATAAATTTAGATTTAATTTATAGCAATTAAATCAAATAAAAAATATGTATGTATGATTTATGAAGATTTATTTATTAGATAATAATATGGTTGATTCAAACAATTTAGAATATTTAAAATACATATATGTATTATTGTAAACCAGAAGTTTATAAATCACACTTAAGTGTATTGTTGGCAAAATCGGTTAGGTCATCTCGAATGCATTATGATGCAAAAATTAGCATTGAAGAACCTGAAGTTTCTTCAATCAAATAAGTTTTGTACGTTCCTAAAGAAAATTAAATTTTTATAAGTTGAGTTTTTATATAACATATGTAAGGTGGTATTTGTGAATCAATACACCAATCATGCAAACGATATAAATATTTTATGATATTAACTATTGCATCGACTAAAATCATGCATATGTTTGTTGTCTACTCACAACCAGAAGTTTGTGAAATTGTTTTTCAACTAAAAGATCGTGAATATGTTTATGAACTGAAAAACTAGTATTGAAGAACCAGAAGTTTCTTCAATCCAATAAATTTTGTGTGTTTCTAAAGAAAAATAAAAAATATGAGAAATTGAGTTATTGATGACATTACTTATTGCATCGATTAAAACATGATGCAAATGTTTATTATCTACTCACAACCAGCAATTTGTGAAATTATTTTCTCAGACTAAGATCTCAATATCTGAATTTTTCAGAATTTTTTTTGTTAAGTATCACATGAATTATTAAAATTAATATTGAACATTTTATAGCATATGTTCTTGAAAAAAATGGACTTGAAGATCCATTCTTTAGACGTCTAAAGTTAATTTATATGGTTGATACTTGTGAGATTATAAATTCTAAATTAGATATTTGAAACACGCAAAACATGAATATTAAGATATTTATCCGCATCATGCCAACACATTGTGATACATTTCTCCTTCCTTGATGTATAATGTATTTTAGGTTAATAACCTTATACTTCTCGTCCAAGTGAACTTTTGGATGTGTTGTGTAGTTTTCAATTGCTTCAATATAATACACTAAGACGGATCTTGAAAGAATATTGGAAAAATATATTTCAGATAAATCCCAATTTTGAGATATAATTTGAACAAACAATTGGATACTTGATTGCAACCCAGTAGGCTAGCTATTAATTGAGAAATAAAATTTTCCAATATTAGGGGGAGAGATTGTGCATCTAAAGAGTGAACCAGAAGTTCCAATGAACAATTTAAAATAAATTGTTGTCTTGATCATTTTACAAACAATATGAGCAAAAAGTTCCAAATATTATTCATTTGCAAAGTTTATGAAATAAATTATCAGCTGTCAATATTCCACTCATAATGGATTCTTCTGTGAATAATCTAATATTGCAAATGAGTTGTAACTGCGCCTGAAGCGTAGTATGAAAGTCGATTTTAATGTTAAAAGTCCTCTACCTAGAAAAGAAACTAAAGTTAAAGATGACCCAAGTGAGGATATGAAAATTTTAAAAGCACTTTGACATAATTTATTTTTAGTTCTAGATGAACTAATCAAGTACTTGAAATATGCAATAAAGAGATCTCAATAAATTATGTCATGGATGAAATGAAATGAAACTGAAATTAAGATAACCAAATAAAGTCGACATTGGAAATGTATTTGTATCAATATAGCGCTAAATATGATAAATGATAACGAAGATCATGAAAGAAAGTGTATAAAAGATTATAGACAAAGTGAGAATTGGCCAAAATGAATATATTCAATTGAAAAAGAATTAAACTCACTTTACAAGTGACTCAATTTTGAACATGTAGTCCCAACACCTCAAGGTGTAAAACCAATGGGATATAAATGAGTTTTTGCATAAAATCAAAATAAGAATGGAATAAAGTTTGATTTGTTACTCAATGATTTTCGCAAAGACCTAAGATTGATTTTGATGAAACATATCCACATGTAGTGGAGTTAATTAATTTTTTGATATTTTATTAGCCTTGTAGTACATGAAGGGCTTAATATAAACATGATGAATGTTGTAACATCTTATTTATGAAGCTCACTTTGATAGTGACATTTACATAAAACTCCCTAAAGGGTTTTATATATTAGAGACACATAATTTTGAATATCGAGAAACTACTCCATAAAATGAATAAATCTCTCTATGGGATGAAGCAATTCAGACGCATGTGGTATAACCGTCTTAGTAAATATTTGCTTAGAGAGTGATATACAATTAACTCCATTTGTCCTAGTATTTTATAAACAGACCAAGAAAAGAATTTCCAATAATAGTTATCTATGTTGATGACATAAATATTATTGGAACTCCTGAAGAGATTCCAAAAGCTATAAATTATTTAAAGAAATTATTCGAGATGAAAGACTTACTAAATGAACATTTAGAAAATGAAATCTTTATATATCAAGAAGGTTATATAGAAAAAAGTTAAAACATTTCTATATGAGAAAATCTCGTATATAGAAAAATGTTAAAATATTCTTATATGATTGGCAAATCTCGTATGTTGTCTACCTCTATGATGTTAGATCATGGGATTTGAAGACGATTGTTTTTAGACCTCGAGAAGAGGATGAAAAAGTAATTGGTCCTGAAGTGCCATATCCTAGTCTAATTCAAGCACTAATCTATCTTGCTAATTATTCACGCCCTGATATATCATTTGTGATCAATCCATTAGCAAGATACAGTTCTTCACCTACACGAAGATATTGGAATAGAATCAAACATATACTTCATTATCTTAGAGGTACAATAGACATTGGTCTGTTTTATACCAAAGTATCCAAATTCGAATTAACAAGTTATGCAGATGCAAGTTACTTGTCAGATTCGCATAATGGTATGTCACAAACAGGTTATTTGTTTATTTACATGTGGTGGTACAACTATTTCATGAAGATCGGTGAAACATACAATAGCAACAAGTTCATCTAATCATGCAGAACTTTTAGCACTACATAAGACTTTTCAGTGCAAAAGGATGGTCTTTATCATCGAAGAAATAATTGTTCAGCTGAGGGGGAGAAATAAACATTCAGCTGAGGGGAGAAATAAGTTTATTTTAAAAGGATATTGTACTCTTTTTCCTTCACTAGATTTTTTCCCACTGTATTTTTTCTAGTAAAGGTTTTAACGAGGCATATCCAAAACAAACATCCAATGGGGAGTGTTATAAATAATTGGATGATTGTTTCCCAAACATCTTATTCCTTATTTATAATATTGTGTATTTATTATATTGTCTGTATGTTGTCCTATAAATAGGACCAACCTCATTGTAAAATATACACAGATGAAGTAATACAAAATCATTCTATCCTTCTCTCTTCCCTTTTACCTTATTTCTCTTTATTTTATAACATTATTAAAAAAAATTTAAAATGAATTTGATAATATTTTTATAATGGTAAATAATAATATTTAAGAAAAAGGTTGAAAAATCACCAAAATATAACCAAAAAAAAAAACGATAAAGTACAAAAAAAAAAAATATATCAAAAGACAACCGAAGACAAAAAGTAAAAAAAAAAAAAAAAACTATCAGCAGATTTTTTTTAATAAACGACTTTATAAAATTTATATTAAATAGTATAAGGAGTGCTACTGCTACCCCAATAAAAAAGAACAAGACTTAAAAAAGCATAAAAGAAACCAATATTTAAAACATATACCTGAATCAAGGAAAACACTAAATCAGTTAAAGGTGCCAGTAAAAAATAGCTTTTGAACTATCCAAAATGTGCAATATTTCACCCTTAATTTATCAGGAATCTATTTTCATGTAAAAATTATTTTTCTCCTCTACCCTTTCACTATTTTTGTAACTACCTTAATTGCATTATCATGGTATAAAATTACATTATAAATGTATTGCAAACCTTCAACATTCATATGTGTTATTTTATAAATAGTTAAAATAAAAAATAGATATTAATAAAAATTTAACGGTTATTATTAATAGATAATGTAAAATATTTTAACTTCATTGGTGTATATCTATCATATCTATCAAATTCATAATAAAATATAAGGGTTTGATTCATGTCTCAAGTGATTTGTTTTCAATGATGAATAATTAACATCCAAACAAATAAAAATTATTTTTATTTACTTTGGTTTGGTTTTGATTTGAGCAAAATCATAACTTAATTAATTTAATTAAATAGATTTAAACCAATTAATCGAATATTAATCTTTCAAATTAAAAAAAAAATCAAATTGAGAACAAAATTCACTCTTAAAAATACTTTAATGATGTATTTAGACAAGGTAATTAAAAGAATTTAAAAATTAAGATTTCTAAATAACTGAAATAATTCTATTAAAAATCATTCATTTTTAAACCATTTTGTTTGAATAGACTATTAAATAATTTATTGTTGAGTTTTTTTAGCTCATTTATATAAAATTTAACAATTTTGGGGTTAAATGTAAAATTTAAAAAATAAGAATCTTTTTGAAATTTTTGAAAATTTAAAAACTATTTTCAAAATTAAAAAATTAATAAGGACTAATTTATAATATTTTTGAAAAATATGATCGTAATTTTAAGAGTTTTAAATAATATGACAAACAAATAAAAAGTTAGAAAAGTTAATAAAATTCATTTGAAATTCACATTCTATAAAATAGTTAAAAAAAATTAAGTTCTTTACTTTTAAATGTCATTTGAAATTTTATAAATTTAAATTGAATAAAATAATTTATAAATTCATCATTTTAATATATCTCTATATGTTTTTAATATGAAAAAAAAAATAGTCAAATTATTTTAAACTCCTTTAAAAATTAATTTTCTTCAATAAAATTCGCTAATCCAAATATACTCTAATTATTTGCATGAAGGAACTTGGTAATGGTGGGGAGGGATTTGGATAGGATGGAAGCCAGTCAAAAGAGGATGTAAAATAACAAAATCTGAAATATATATTTAATAAAATAATTTTAAAATAGTCACCATTATTTTGTTTTGGTGGCATTTGACGTGACATCTGACTAATAATTAAATTAAGAGTGAATACAAAATCATCTGAGCACAACGCCATGTTGTAGTGTATGATTTCTTGGTGAAGATTTAGCTATTGTTCATTTTTAGGAGGAGTAGATTCTAAATTAAGTCTTCACTGTGGACCAGTCTTATTAGACTCTTTTGGCCGACCAAAGAAAAATATATTAAGAAGAGATAATTTACCGTAAGGAAAGGGAAAGAACAACCTGAAACACATGATTTAAAAATTAAGAAAGGATAATTTACTCATGTTACATTTCTTCTTTGAGAGCTCTTTGATTGATCCATTCCAGAATACCACCACTCAATAATTTAAATAATAAAATACCGAAAATCGTGGCAGTTGCATGAATCCAATCCCAATATTTATCACAATTTCTAAATAATCTTTGACATTTCCAACTAAAAATTAATCAATCGGGCCCTTTGTCAATCTGGATTATCACCTTATCACCTTATAGACGTTCAATGATTTTGTATTCACTCTTGAAAAAGTATAGAGTTAATGGTATTTTTGGGAGAAGGAAGAGACACGAGGACGATTGACATGAATTTTTTTTTATCCTTTAAAAAGGACCCAATTAATTTATCAAAGAAATCCAACTAATTTTTGGCGATTACCATCCATGCTAACTTATCTAGAGCCCCTCAAAACATGAAATATTGCTAAAATATCCAACTATAACATCCTTACAACAATAAAGGAAGGTGAAAAAGGCTTGTGTTTTTGATCGAACCATGTATCAATGTATGAAATGGACAAAGGGCAAAAATGAGATATGACAGGTAGAAGCAAAGTGAGCATTTTGTTAGATGAGTGGAGTCAGATTGATGGTGACTTGAAATCAAGTATATGGAAAGATCTTGGGGTATTTGTTTTAACTTTCAGGATTTGTTTTACAAGTATATGATTTGTTGAATACAAATACCTACTTTATTATGTAAAGGTAAAATGTTTTTATTCTTCCAAAAGATGATAACTTGGAAAATAAATGGATATCATATGCTGGTGAGCGTTGGATGAACTTTAAAACTCAACTCACAATGAATTATATTACAAATCCAAAGAGTACTGACTTAAAGCCTCCATATGTGACTTATAAAAATATTCATAAGGACACCTGGGGGAGCTTTGTTGAGTCTCGCTACACTCTTGATATACTGGTTATGAGTAAAAAAGGAAAAGGGCAAAAAATATTTATCGTTATAGATTGCATCGTGAGGAATATGAAAACCTGGAGGAGACAATGATAAAAGAAAAAATTAAACACAAAGAACAAGTGTTGAGAGATCCTTCTATAAGCTTTGATCGGAGTCTATCTCCACTGTCACGCCATGAGAAATGGAAGAAAGCACGCCAAATACCAAGAGGCGGGTTCACTTCATATGCTACACACATAAATTATTTTTTCAACATTATTAATCATAGTTAATTTAATTTGGCAATGAAATTTTATTTGTGTTGTAGGATTCGCTGGATGAAAAAACCAATGTTAGTGCTTTTTTTTTTACAGAAACTTCAAGATATATTGGTAGAAGCAATTGGACCAAAATTAGCATAATGGATGTGTCTATGGTATTGGACGATGCGTCAGCCTAAGGTTATTTTTTGGATCATCGTCAAAGAGTGATGAAATGCACAAAAAAATAGACTGAAGATCCAAGAGATCAAAGACTGGAGAAGAAGATGCATGGAAAGATAGAGGTAACATTAGAAAGTGACTGGGCGACTGTGCAGAAGAGTGTTACCCAGGAGGCGCAAGAGAGGGTGACCTATGAGCTGTAGGAGAGTGTGACCCAGGAGGTGCGGGAGAGTGCAGGTCGGGATGTGATTGAGGTAAATATAAATTTGGATTGTGTACTTTAGTTTTGTGTTCTTGTTGTTGTTTATATTCTTAAAATTATGTTTTATGTTGCGGTTATTTTTAGGATGCATCAATTAAAATTGATAGGTGTACTCGTCCACCCAAATTTAAATCAATTTGACATATCCGACAAAGTTGTTTTGGGTGGTGCAAATATGATAGGTAGTTGTTTATCTTCAATTCTCCATCACAAGATTGAGACCCTAATACCTCAACCAAATCAATTGCAAAGATTGACAAGATGGTAGAAGGGATGGAAGACTCCTTCCCCAGACAATTATAGCACGAACCAGAATAATTATTTTTAACATCAAAGAGATGAATTAGGGATATTGAGGAGGGTACTAATTGGATTGACATAACCATATTTCATTTACGGTGCACATAAGTACAACTTTTGTATTAACATCATTTAGGTACATTGATCAGTGGTTTTTACACCGTTAGTTACCGTCAATTTTAGTTATTTATTTATTTGTCTAGAGTTTCACTTCATTATTTTACATTTTATGCTTTGGTTGCGTATTTCACTGTTTGGAGGCTCAGAGGAATAAATCGAGACAAATCAGTGCAAAAAAAAATACAAAACACAGAGTTTCGAAGGAATTGAAAAATCATGCTACATGAGGTCTGACACGGCCACCCGTGTCACCTAACACGATCATGTCAGGATGAAGCGTGGACAAGAAAATGTAAAAGATAGGAAAGTCAATGGGCTGACACGGTCAACCGTGTCACCTGACACCTGTGTCAGCAAATCTGAGATCTGGAAATTTTCAGCATGTTTTTCATCATGACAGGCGTGTAGTATTTTGATCATAACTAGAACTTCGTAACTCACAATGACGTGGGACAGGCGGCAAATTTTGCTAACAAAAAGGACTACAACTTTGATGAAGACAACAAAGACAAATTCTGAATTTAGGGGATGACATGGGCCATGTTACTCGACACGGGCTGTGTCAGGAGGTCTGGGACAAAAATTCAACTTTTAAGATGACAAAAGTCTGACACGGGTGCCCGTGTTGGCTAACACGGCCCGTGTCAGTATGTGACGATGATTTCATGATTTTTCATATTTTGTCCATGGGGTAGGCTTTGGGGATTTTGGGTACTTCCAACCGACCTATGTGAATGTGTGCTATTTAATTGAGTTTTGAAGAAGAATGACGGGACTTTTTGGCAAGCGAAGAATATCACGAGAGAAGATTAGAGAAAACAAGGGTTTCGGCGAGAAGGAGATTTTCATGAACGGAAGCGATTGAAGATCAATTTCATCTCTAACACTTGTAATGTCTATAATTCATCTTTTGAGTTCTTTAAACAATATGAGTATCTAAACCCCCCAATGCTAGGTGGTGTCCCTGACTAATATTTGTAATGACTTTGATTTCCCAATTTCTGTAAAATATTTATCTTTCATGTTCAATTTAATTGTACAATGTTTCTAAATTTTTCCTCGTCGAACCAACAGGATTGATGCATGTCTAACAATTAGGCTGGACCGCCATTGTTAGGGTTTTGGAACAATTAGACTATAGTAGATATTGCCTAGGAATAGAGATACCTTATAGTAACTAGAATATTCTTGATAATTCAAAAGTTTGATTTCATCATAATTCGCTAAGGAATTAAGATTTAGAATGAAATTTTAAAGGTTTCCCACTAAGGAATTAGGGGTAAACACCTTTAAGAACCGGTTGTTGATAATTTAGGATTTGTTATTGAAATAAGGATTCAGAGTTGTTACATGTTAATGCACGCACCTACCCTGGCATGTTACTCATATTTGGCCAAGTCAATCTTTTACGTTTATTTGCAATTTAATTCAAGATTCTCCAAACTAAAACCCTAAGGCTTTTGTTCAATTGAATTGAAATAGAACTCTATAACACCACACAGTCCTTGAGATCGATATTGTGGGATTTCCCATTATTACTAAATTGGAAGATTAGTACATCTGCTAATTTACCGATCAAGTTTTTGACGCTGTTGCCGGGGACTGCCATAATATAGAGTTCTTCTTTTAGTTCAGTTAAAATTTTGTTGCTCGTCAACTAAAATTATATTTTCAGCTTTATTGTTATTTTAATTCAATTTCTATTAATTTGTTCTAATATTTGTATGCGAGGAAAGCCCTCAGCTGATTTACTTTTTTGACGCAGAACCAGAAAGATCCTTGCACGCTAGGATCAGACAAGCTAAGCAAGCAAGATGGCAGAGTCAAACGTAGAACCACTAATTCCAGAACAAAAATAGAGGAAGAAGCTTCTTATCATTCAGACACCGATTCAAAACTAGATATTGAGTCAGAGACAGAGATAGTAATGGGGGAATCTGAAGAAACGCTCCTCAGAGACTATGGTGCTGCGAATAAACCTGGTAGGAGACTAATAATTGTCAACCAACCGGGGAATGTTCCTAATTTTCAATTTCATCCAAGCACCATCAATCAGCTTGAAAGAAAGCCTTTCACCATAAAGGTCAATGAAGAAGCAAACAAGCACCTGCAGAGATTTTTGACCATGAGCACCACTATGAAAATTGATGGTCATACTGAAGAAGTAAAGACGCTAAGGATGTTTCCTTTTGCCTTAGCTGAAGAGGTAGAAGAGTGGTTCTATTCTCTACCAGTGGGCAATATCACTTCGTGGGAAGAGGTGGAAAAGGCCTTCCTGAATTTGCATTTTCCAACGTCGGTATTTCTACGAACAAGGTATGGAATTCTGAATTTCAAGCAGAAGGAGGTTGAGTCTTTCAAAGATGCCTATAAAAGATTCAAGAGGACCCTCGTGGCATGCCCAACTCACAATATGGATCAAACTTAGCAGATGCAGATGTTTGTAAATGGTCTTAGAATTAAGACCAAACAGCTGATTGATACTGTAGCCGGTGGCTCATCTAATTTCACAACAGCCATTGGTATCAAAAAGATAATTGAGGCAATCGCGACTAATGAACATCTAGAACTGTATGGTTGGTGTGAAAGCAAGCCTGAAGGAGTTATTGATCTGAGCTAGAAACCAATAAAATTCGGGTTGAAGATGCAATAGTTGCAGAAGTTGAAAAAAATTTAAAGCTATGAATATAGGTACACAATAGGTGGCTCAAGTTTAACAAGCTCGACCTGTCTGCTGTGATATTTATAATGTCCCTCACCAAACTGTGTATTATTTTGCAACTCCTCAACATATTGAAGAAATCAAATTCTTGAAGCAGAACAATCCTTATTCTAACACCTATAATCCAGGGTGGAAGAATCATCCCAACTTTTCCTAGAAAGATCACAAACAACAAGCTCCTTAGAAGGCAGAGTGGGAAGTAGCTATCGAGAAAATGGCTGCACAATATTCTCAGTTTCAAGAAGAAACAAGAAACAACCAAATTAAAACCAAAACTTTAATAAAAAATTAGGAATTTCAAGTAGGTCAGATAGCTCAGCATCTAACTCTACAAGCACAAGGTACGCTTCCAAGCTCAACTGTGACAAATCCGAAAAATGAAGAGAATGTTAATGCGGTCACAATGGATGATAACTTGTTCATAGAGGTAGATTTGAAAGTGAGAGAAAAGTAGAAAGACCCCTAAGTAGTTGCATTACTGGTTAAACCACTGGAAGAGAAAAATAAGAAGGAGGCTAAACCGGTGATCAAGTTATCATTCCCCTCAAGTGTGGCAAAGAAGGATTCAAAAGAGAAAGATTTTGAAAAATTTGCAGCACTCTTCAAAAAGCTAGAGATCAACTTACCTTTCTTTGAAGCACTTGAGAATATGCCTTTGTACAAGAAATTTATGAAAGAGGTGATTTCTAAAAAGAGACCTGTGGGAGGTGAGCCTAAAATTGTAATTGAAAAGTGTGGTAGAGTCTCGCCAGAAAGGAGGATTCCAATCAAGAAGAAAGAGTATGCACAATTCAGCGCAATAAGCACTGACTCAGAAGGTTCAAGTATGCAACATCAGAACATGCTCTCGCAAGACATCAGAAGATGGTCAAGCAGAATCAGAACATGGTCTATGAAGCATCAGAAGAACTTAAGTTCAGAAGCAGAAGCACTGAAGTTCTTATGGTATCACGCTAGAAGCACTTCAAAGTCAGAAGACAAGAAGATGCTCTGCACCAAGCTGTTATGACTCTGATATTCAAACGTTGTATCTACAAAGATCAGATCATAAGCAAGTACAAGATGACAGGCTACGCTGACTGACAAAAGGAACGTTAGAAGCTATTAAAGGCAAAGTCAGTTAAAGCAAGAAAAGCAAGGCTCGAGGTAGTTGACAAAAGAGTGAAACATTAAATGCAAAGCTGTACGGATCACGCAACACATTAAATGCTCCCAACGGTCATCTTCTCATAACGCCTATAAATAGAAGTTCTGATGAGAAACAATGTTACGAATTGATACACAACTCTTACGCAAAATACAGAAACGCTGTCAAATTCAAAAGCTCTCAAACTTCATCTTCAACCTTACTACTCTTGTAATATCTTAGTGAGATTTTAAGTTTAGAACTTAAGAGAAATATCACAATTGTGATTATAGCTTTTTAAGAAGCATTTGTATACTCTTGTAAACATTTATTTTACATTGATTTGTAAAAGGTTCCTAGAGTGATCAAGTTGTGATCAGTAGACTCTAGAAGACTTAGAAGATTCTAAGTAGTGTATTTCCTAGAGTGATCAAGGTGTGATCAGAATACTCTAGAAGACTTAGAGGGTATCTAAGTGGAAAACCATTGTAATCAAGGTTGATTAGTGGATTAAATCCTCGGGCGAGGTAAATCACTCTAAGGGGGTGGACTGGAGTAGTTTCGTTAACAACGAACCAGGATAAAAATCATTGTGCAATTGTTTTTATCTTAAAAGTTTTTAAAGTCACACTTATTCAAACCCTCCCTTTCTAAGTATTTTTCTATCCTTCAACTGGTATCAGAGCCTGGTTCTAAGGTGCAAGCACTTAACCGTGTTAGAAAAGATTCAAGAAGAGAAAAACAGTAAGTCAAGATGGTTGAAACTCCAACACCTACATCTACATCTTGCTCTGCTGAGCAATACAATGGAAATGGTAACAATGGCTACACTAGACCACCGGTATTCGATGGTGAAAACATTGAATATTGGAAAGATAAACTTGAAAGTTACTTTCTTGGTTTAAATGGTGACTTATGGGATCTTCTGGTGGATGGTTACAAACATCCTGCGAAAGTTAGTGGAGTAAAGCTGGCAAGACAAGAAATGAGTGATGATCAGAAGAAGCAATTCAAAAATCATCACAAGTCAAGGATTGTTTTGCTGAATGCTATCTCTCATGCTGAATATGAGAAGATATCTAACTAGGAAACTGCCCATGACATATATGAATCATTGAAAATGACTCTTGAAGGAAATGCCCAAGTCAAAGAGACCAAAGCTCTTGCTTTAATCCAGAAATATGAAGCCTTCAAGATGGAGGATGATGAAAACATTGAAACAATGTTCTAAAGATTTCAAACTCTAACTGCTGGATTAAGGGTTCTTAACAAGGGATACACAAAGGCTGATCACGTCAAGAAGATCATCAGAAGCTTTCCAAGAAGATGGGGTCCGATGGTGACTGCATTCAAAATTTCCAAGAATCTGAATGAAGTCTCTCTTGAAGAGTTGATCAGTGCTCTGAGGAGTCATGAAATTGAGCTAGATGCTAATGAACCTCAGAAGAAAGGTAAGTCTATTGCGTTAAAATCTAATTATAAAAAATGTACTAACGCTTTTCAGGCTGAAGAAGAAGATTCTGAAGAATCAGAATCAGAAGAAGAAGATGAATTGTCCATGATATCCAGAAGGGTAAACCAACTCTGGAAGAGCAAACATGGGAAGTTCAAGAACTTCAAAAGTTCTAAAAAGCTTGAAAAAGGAGAATCTTCTAGAAGCAGAAGATATGACAAGAAAAAGGTCACGTGCTTTGAGTGCAATGAGCCAGGTCACTACAAGAATGAGTGTCCAAAGCTTCAGAAGGAGAAACCCGAGAAGAAGTTTCATAAGAAGAAAGGTCTTATGGCAACTTGGGATGATTCAGAATCAGAATCAGACTCTGAAGGCGAGCAGGCAAACATTGCGCTAATGGCCACAGTTGATGATGGATCAGAATCTACATCAGACTCAGATTCTAAAGAGGTATTTTCTGAACTATCTAGAGAAGAGTTAGTTTCCAGTTTAACAGAACTTCCGGAACTCAAGGCTCATCTCAGTATCAAATACAAAAAGCTGAAAAAGCTATTTGAATCTGAAACTAAGAAGCTGGAAGTAGAAAATTCTGAACTGAAGGAAAAAGTTTTAAAACTATCCAAAGATGTTGGATCTCCTTCTGACTCAGAAAAGTCTATTCCTAGTCTGAACCATATTCTTAAACAATATGACTTGAGCTTTAGGAAGTTCTTATCTAGAGGGATTGGAAGAAGCCAACTTGCCTCTATGATATATGCTGTTAGTGGAAACAAGAGAGTTGTCATAGGATATGAGGGTGAAACCCCATACAAACTTGAACCTGTAGATGATATGAAAATCACATACAAGCCCTTGTATGATCAGTTCAAGTATGACCACTCCCATGATATTAGGCTCACATCACATGCTAAAAGCTTTCACATTACACACACTAAGAAGCATGTGACACAGCCTAGGAAATATCATGTAACTCAGAATAAGAATTATCATGTTGTACCTCCTGTTGTTTATCATTCTAAACCCAAGTTCAATCAGAACTTGAGGAGAACTAACAAGAAAGGACCCAAGAAAATGTGGGTACCTAAGGAAAAGATTATTCCCGTTGCAGATATCCTTGGCTACAAAGAAGACAAAGGAAAGCATGTCATGGTACCTGGACTCTGGGTGCTCTCGACACATGACGAGAAGAAGGTCTATGTTCCAAGACCTAGTGCTTAAATCTGCTGGAGAAGTTAAGTTTGGAGAAGATCAGAAGGGCAAGATAATTGGCTCAAGAACCATAAGTACTGGTAACTTTCCTTCTATAACTAATGTTCTTCTGGTAGATGGATTAGCTCATAACTTATTGTCCATAAGTCAATTAAGTGACAATGGTTATGACATAATCTTTGATCAAAAGTATTGTAAGGCTGTAAGTCAGAAGGATGGCTCAATCCTATTTACAGGCAAGAGAAAGAACAACATTTACAAGATTGATCTTCAGGATCTTAAGAATCAGAAGGTAACTTGTCTTATGTCTGTTAGCGAAGAGCAATGGGTCTGGCAAAGAAGATTAGGCCATGCTAGTTTGAGAAGGATTTCTCAGATTAACAAACTAAATCTGGTTAGAGGACTCCCTAATCTGAAATATAAATCAAATGCTATTTGCGAAGCATGTCAGAAAGGGAAGTTTTCCAAACCTGCATTCAGAACCATGATCAATGAAACCAATATGGCTAAGCATTTCTGAGCAGAAGTAATAAACACTGCATGCTATATTTAGAATAGAATCTCTATTAGACCTATTCTTAATAAGACTCCTTATGAATTATGGAAGAACAGAAAGCCCAACATTTCATATTTTCATCCTTTTGGATGTGTTTGTTTTATTCTGAATACTAAAGATCATCTGAGTAAGTTTGATTCTAAGGCACAAAAGTGTTTCCTTCTGGATATTCTGAACGCTCTAAAGGCTACAGAGTATACAATATTGAAACATTGATTGTTGAAGAATCAATCAACATCAGATTTGATGATAAACTTGGTCTTGAAAAGCCAAAGCAGTTTGAAAATTTTGCAGATATAGATATCTCAATTTCAGAAGCTGAAGAATCAAGAAGCAAAGTATCAGAAGCTGAAGAACCCAGAAGCAAAGTATTAGAATATCAAGTTGCTGCTTCTTTAAGGAATCTCAGAATTTCTGAAGAGCCAACTGTCAGAAGATTTTCTAGACTCAACTCTGCTCACTCAGAAGATGTTATTCTTGGAAATAAAGAAGATCCTATCAGAACAAGAGCATTCCTTAAGAACAATGCAGAATGTCAATTAGGTCTTGTTTCTCTGATCAGGCCAACTTCTGTTGATCAAGCTCTAGAAGATGCAAACAGGATAATTGCCATGCAAGAAGAACTAAATCAGTTTACAAGGAATGATGTTTGGGATCTGGTTCATAGACCAAAGGGATTTAACATCAATGGTACGGAGTGGGTCTTCAGAAACAAGCTAAGCAAAAAAGGAGAAGTTGTAAGAAACAAAGCCAGATTGGTTGCTCAAGGCTATAGTCAGCAAGAAGGGATTGACTATACAGAAACCTTTGCACCAGTGGCCAGGTTAGAATCTATTCGTTTATTAATTTCTTTTTCCACTTAACATAACATCACTCTATATCAGATGGATGTTAAGAGTGCCTTCTTAAATGGTTATATAGAAGAGGAAGTATATGTCCACCAACCTCCTGGTTTTGAAGACTCTAAGTCTCCAAATCATGTTTTTAAACTAAAGAAGTCATTATACGGATTGAAGCAAGCTCCGAGAGCTTGGTATGAAAGATTAAGTTCTTTCCTTCTGGATAATGGTTTCACTAGAGGAAAAGTGGATACTACTCTCTTTTGTAAAACCTTTAAAAAGGATCTTTTAATTTTCCAAATTTATGTTGATGATATTATCTTTGGAACATCTAATGCTACACTTGGAAAGGAGTTTGCTAAGTCTATGTAGGCTGAGTTTAAAATGAGAATGATGGGAGAACTCAAGTATTTTCTTGGGATTCAAATCAACCAAACTTCTGATGGAACGTATGTCCATCAAACCAAGTATGTGAAAGAACTTCTGAAGAAGTTTAATCTTTCTGAAAGTAAAGAAGCAAAGACTCCTATGCATCCAACGTGTATATTAGGTAAGGATGAGGTAAGTAAGAAGGTAGATCAGAAGCTCTACAGAAGTATGATTAGATCTCTTCTATATCTTACTACTTCTAGACCTGACATTTTATTCAGTGTTTGTCTGTGTGCAAGATTCCAATCAGATCCTAGAGAATCTCACTTGTAATATCCTTATTTTTATTTCAAGAGATTTAATAATAAGAATTGCATTTAGTTGAGACATAACTAAGTGGCATCTTGATAAATAGAATCTAGTAGGGGGTTGTTTTGGTCATTTCATCCAATAACAAAGGCTTAAGGGAGTGTTTGGCTAGAGATGTGAATACAAGATTACACTCAAAGATGTTTTTGATTTATGGCAAACTCAAATAAGCATTCAAACAACAAGGCGGAAGCAGAAAACTCAAAGAAAAGCAAGCATTGATCACTCATGATAGTACAGGTTGATCTACTATGCATATAGGTCGACTCAACACAAGCAGAACAAGAAGAATGCAGAAAATAAGCAGTTAGGTCGACCTACTGTCAACCCAGGTCGACCTAAAATGGAGAAAAATCCATATACTTCTGCTAGGTCGACTCACAGATCATCTAGGTCAACCTAAAATGAAGAAATCAACATATCAGTCTGCTAGGTCGACCTACACAACAACTAGGTCGACCTAATCTAAGAAATTGTTCCCAGAACGCATCTGAAGGGGATTCTGGTCGACCTACTCCTTAAACAGGTCGACCTAACTGGGAGTAAATTTCTGCAAGCACTGCTAGGTCAACCTAACCTCTACAAGAGGTCGACCTAACTGATCAAGAATGCAAAAATTCTGCTTCTATTCTCTCCAACTGTCAAGCACTCATATATATTATCAAGTGTTCATTCATTACATTCAACACCAACGACTGAAAGATACACAAAGGCTTCTCATCTTCGTTCTTCGTCATCTCCAACACAATTACACATAATCATTCTTGCGTTGAGGGTTAGTGATGAGTTCGATAACGTCCACGGAACGGAATTGAAGATTCCTAGTGGGTGAAGATTTGTGGGGTTTTTGGTGAATAAAATCTGCGGGTTTTGTCCTCCACGACAGGTGGTTCTTGGGGGTTTTTATCAAGAGGTCATCATTGAGGATTCGGCTGAGTGTAACGATTGAGGAACAAGGGTTCAAGGAATCAAGACACTGCAGAAAGGAATCAAAGTGAGACTCTTGGATAACCTTGATCTTGCTCAAGATTAAGGGGGAAGAAGATTCAAAGGATCGACATAAGTGGTTTATCGTTTATCGCTTTGTTATCTTCTTTGTATAAACTGCTTTCAACATTAATGAAAGTTTTCCCAATTTCAATTTGGAATTGGGGGCAGACGTAGTCGTAGCGAGGACGGTCGACGAACTGCCTAAACAAATATCGTGTTCTTATCGCTTTTATCTTTTCCTTTACATTCTGTTCATAATTGGTATAATTGTAAAATTGATTAATGATTCAAGTGTTAAAATTGTGAATTAAAAGTTCTGCATAAACATCACAATTCACCACACCTTGAATTAGCATCAATTTGAATATTGTCACCAAGTGTTTGTCTATTTGCTTAATCCACTATTACTGCATTGCAAATCAAAGTTTGTCAATCTAGAAGTTAATTGATATTCAGCTGTGACACGTATTGATTCGATAGCATATCTCTTTATCTGTAATTTCAACTATTTTGTGGTTTTGTAACATATATAACCCTTTGCAATAGCGGTCCGGAATAGACGCAAGTCGATTCAGAACCGCTTTCGCTATAGTCTGTAATAATCCCGGAAAAACTGTGTAGGATCTATTCACCCCCCCTCTAGATCCTTAGGCCAGCGTCTAACAAGTGGCATCAAGAGCTTGGTTAATTCCGTGCTACGTGAAACACTTATTGGAAAGATGGCTTCCGGACCTAAAGGGGCTCATAATAGAGCTCCAGTTTTCAACGGTGAAAACTACGGCTATTGGAAGGATTGTATGTGTGTCCATATCAATGCAATTGATAGGAACATCTGGACAGCTATTGTCAATGGTCCATTTCAGATCACTATGACAAATGAAGCTGGTGCAGTTGTTCCAAAACCAGAAAATACTTGGAATGCTGAAGATGAAAAGAAATATGCATACGATTGGAAAGCGAGAAACATTCTAATCTCAGCTCTAGGAGTTGATGAATACTATCGCGTTTCCCATTGTAGATCCGCTAAAGCTATGTGGGACACATTGCAAGTTGCCCACAAGGGAACTGATGATGTCAAACTAGCTAGGATCAATACGCTAACTCAAGAGTTCGAACTATTCCACATGGAAGATGGTGAAACCATCGAAAGCATGCAGAAAAGATTCGTTCACCTGAAAAATCGGTTAAATTCTCTTGATAGAATTGTTTCCAATGCAGTTGCTACTAATAAAATCTTAAGGTGTTTGAACAGGGAATGGCAACCCAAAGTTACAGCAATAAAGGAAGCAAATGATCTCAACACTTTAGATATTACCACTCTTTTTGGTAAACTAGAGGAACATGAACAACACCTAAAATGCCTTGACATGCATGAGAAAAGGGCAAAGAAAGAAAAGAACATGGAAAAGGAGGTAGAGAAGAAGTCAATAGCTCTAAAAGCTTCGAGCGCCAAGACCTCAAGACAAGAGCCAAAGGATAGTGATACAAGTAATGACGAAGACTCCGATGATGAGGATATGGGACTGTTTGTGCGAATATATAACAAATATCTAAAGAAAAATGGAGCAAAGCATTCTAACAAAGGACTGATCAACTATAGAAAGCAATCAACCAAGTTCAAACAAGATGACAACAACAAAGGAAAAATCAAAGGGCTATGCTTCAATTGTGGGAAAGCCAGTCACTACAAACCGGACTGTCCATACCTTGAGAAAGAAAAAGAGAAGAACCAAAGCAAAGGTCATAGCAAATCTAAAAGAGCCTACATAGCATGGGAAAGTGATTCATCTAGTGAAAGCTCATCAAGCGATGAAGAAGAATTAGCAAACTTATGCTTTATGGCTCATCAATACAAGAGAAAGAAAGTTGTAAGTCATCTTAAACCTGAACTTGTAGATAAGGTATCTCATGATAAATTGAAATTAGCTTTTGAAAAACTACATAGAGATGCAATTGAAGCTTTCAAACTTTTGGCTTCAAATAAGAAAATCTTTTCATACCTTGAATCAAAAGTTGAGAAGACCGAAAAGGATATGGAAGCTTTAAAACAATCTATGTTGGACATTCAAAAGGATAAAGTTGATATTGATCCTACGTCATGGTTTGGTTGTGAGACATGTCACATTTGGCAAAAAGAAGTGAGAAATCTAAAGACCAAATTAGACAAGGCTCTACAACCAAAAGTGACTTTTGCGGTTGATCCAAACAAATTCAAGAGAACTTATACTCCGCCATATAGCAAATACTCCTTCGTACCTAAAGCATCAACCGGTAAAACGGTATATTCTCCTCATATTACCTCTCATTATTGTTGCAAAAAGGGACATACTATTGAAAAATGCAAGTTTAGGAGAATCTTAGTTCCTAAAGGCGTATTTCAATGGTTGCCTAAGTGTAACAATGTCTGTACTCACCATCTAGGACCCAATGAAGATTGGGGACCTTCCTCTCTAAATTAATTTTTGCAGGAAAAGTGTCTTGACATCGCCTAAAGGTGATGGTCCCTTGATAGCTGATGCTCAAGACACATAAAGGACGACATATCACTCTTGGTATGTCATCTATAAAGACAGAAAATCAAAGAACTATACTTGGCAAAGAAATGTAGCTGACTTGGCAACCACAAATGTATAAGATACATCACGCATACAAGCTAACTCGAAAAACCCAAAGGACGCATTACTTGATGAGCAATTGGCAAATTGCATTGCAAGGAAAGTTAAACCTACTCTTATCAGAAAAATGGTTGGGACCCTGTCCCACATCCGGGAGAACATCAAGTATATCGACACCAGATGAGCTTTTCGCAAAATCAAGAAACCAAGACATGAAACTCTCTAACAAGACAAAACACATACACATTGAGAAAACGGTAACATGTTCACTGTTCACTTCCAAAAATTTCATTGATACTATAATATGCTATCAATTAACATGCTTATAGTGACTTCATGTATGTTTATCCATATATCTCGATTACCTATATGTGTTCATCATTTTCATTCATAACATATCATGTTTAGGCATGCAAGCTAATAACAAAGCAAAAATACATCATATAGAAACATTTCTAAGGCATTTTCATCATTTAAGGGAACTTAGGTCGACCTACTCTGTTTTTGAGTCGACCTACAGAAGAATTTTCTTTACAGAAACTAAAAAGGTCCAGTTGCGTCGACCTACTCATAATTCAGGTCGACCTAAATTGGTCTGTCTTCATGTTACTTCTGTTAGGTCGACCCAGCCTCTTTTTAGGTCGACCTACTGCTGTTACATTTCCAAATTTGGGTCTGTTGGTCGACCCGACCCAACCCACTCATTCATAATCATCCATCTTTATTTTCCCCCTCATTCTCATATCATTGTGTACGGCCAACCCTAACTCTCCAAGTTCAAAGAGTGTCAAAGATCATCTCCTTTTCTCTACCACTCAACAACCATGCCTCCAAAATCAAGAAAGGGAAAGGAAATTGCTTCGAGTTCATAATCTCAACCGGTAAGTGCTCTTGTTCATCCTGATTGTAAGGAAAATTTTGAGAAATGGCAGATGAAAAGAAAAATCGTTAAGCAATATACCTATGATCCAAATCTTGTCAAAAACATGAATATCCCTGATGTCGCTGCTTTGATTGAACATCAAAATATTCATCCCTTAGTACAATGTGATACTCCGTACTGTGAAAATACCGTCAGGGCCTTCTATGCCGGATTTACAAAAGGGGATGGTTGTAATTTCCGTTTCAAAATGGGCTCTAGATCGCATGTTGTTGACAAACGGGATTGGATTAGTATCTTTGGCCTCAAAATTGTAGGTGATGAATTATGTATAGAAGACGGGGATATACCGGGAATCTATGACCATGTGGCCTACATGAAGTCTATCCTCAAAGACCCTTCCGTCTTTGACAAACCTAATGAAACAATAACAGCCGGTCACCTGAAGAGAGATCCTAGGCTCCTAAATTGGGTCATTTCAAGAATCATTCGACCAAGAGCAGGAGGCTACTCAAGAATTGAAAGGAATGAAGTCATACTCATGTATCTGCTGCAAAACAGAACGCGTATACATTGGCCTTACTTCCTAGCTGCTAAGTTTCATGAGGTTCAACAGAAAACTACAGCCCTGTGTTATGGATCAATCATTCAAACAATTGTCAATCACTTCGGTATGCGGCTTAATCACTTACACTACATCAGCATACACCAATCTCAAGAATTCTCACAAACTACCTTGACTCTCATGGGATACCACTGGAATCCGGTTAGGAAAACCTACTATCTCATTCAAAAAGGAACCGGAAAGATCATTTACAATTATGATGATCCCACGGAGTTTGGAAACAATGCAGGAAATGAAGAAGAAGGACTTGATCAAGACAATGCAAATGATGATGATCACCACATGGAAGATGTAGCACAAGATACGGATGCAAATTGGAGATATGTTCCACCACAACAAGAGGATATTCCTTGGGGATACACAGCTCCGCTTCAGCCGGATCAAACCAACATCATTTCCATGTTAGAGAACATGCAACTCCTACAACAACAACATTTCGACACTCAACAGCTCCAATTCCAACATATGCAACAACTCCAACAAGATCGCTATGACGAACAACAACAACAATATCAATCGTTGTTCAACTTAGTTCAAGACCACAAAAGCGATTTTGAGACGTTTGCTTCCAACTCCACTCTAAGACAGAATCAGTTTGAGGAAACGGCATTGCATTGTCATGCTAACATAAGCCAAAGCTTCAACACTCTCAACATGTCTGTGCTGGATCTGTTGGAACAAGTTGAAGAAGACCGACCTCATACATTTCAAAGAGGAAGAGGAAGAAGGGGCCGGCGTTAGGATGCATTCTCCATCACATCATCATTTCATTGCATCTCATCTCATTATTATTTCCATAAATGTTGTCGTATTTTTTTGTTTTGTTAATCTCTTGGATTCCTATGTATGTTGTGGTGTTTCTTTAAAACATGTTTGGTTCTTATAGTTTCACTATCTACATGTTATCTATTTCTATGAATGCCGGTATCTTCTTTATGTTTCTCTTGCTACTCTCCTCTTTTGTTTCTCTGTTTCTCTTTTTGATGTTGACAAAGGGGGAGATAGATGCTGAGTGTAAGGGGGAGCTCTGTGAAGAGATTGCTTGGTTGAGAGATAGATGCTAGATGTACGGGGGAGCTTTGTTGAGTCCTTATCACTTATCACCAAAGCTTCGACAAATGGTTTGCCATCATAAAAAAGGGGGAGTATGTGAATACAAGATTACACTCAAAGATGTTTTTGATTTATGGAAAACTCAAATAAGCATTCAAACAACAAGGCGGAAGCAGAAAACTCAAAGAAAAGCAAGCATTGATCACTCATGATAGTACAGGTTGATCTACTATGCATATAGGTCGACTCAACACAAGCAGAACAAGAAGAATGCAGAAAATAAGCAGTTAGGTCGACCTACTGTCAACCCAGGTCGACCTAAAATGGAGAAAAATCCATATACTTCTGCTAGGTCGACTCACAGATCATCTAGGTCGACCTAAAATGAAGAAATCAACATATCAGTCTGCTAGGTCGACCTACACAACAACTAGGTCGACCTAATCTAAGAAATTGTTCCCAGAACGCATCTGAAGGGGATTCTGGTCGACCTACTCCTTAAACAGGTCGACCTAACTGGGAGTAAATTTCTGCAAGCACTGCTAGGTCAACCTAACCTCTACAAGAGGTCGACCTAACTGATCAAGAATGCAAAAATTCTGCTTCTATTCTCTCCAACTGTCAAGCACTCATATATATTATCAAGTGTTCATTCATTACATTCAACACCAACGACTGAAAGATACACAAAGGCTTCTCATCTTCGTTCTTCGTCATCTCCAACACAATTACACATAATCATTCTTGCGTTGAGGGTTAGTGATGAGTTCGATAACGTCCATGGAACGGAATTGAAGATTCCTAGTGGGTGAAGATTTGTGGGGTTTTTGGTGAATAAAATCTGCGGGTTTTGTTCTCCACGACAGGTGGTTCTTGGGGGTTTTTATCAAGAGGTCATCATTGAGGATTCGGCTGAGTGTAACGATTGAGGAACAAGGGTTCAAGGAATCAAGACACTGCAGAAAGGAATCAAAGTGAGACTCTTGGATAACCTTGATCTTGCTCAAGATTAAGGGGGAAGAAGATTCAAAGGATCGACATAAGTGGTTTATCGTTTATCGCTTTGTTATCTTCTTTGTATAAACTGCTTTCAACATTAATGAAAGTTTTCCCAATTTCAATTTGGAATTGGGGGCAGACGTAGTCGTAGCGAGGACGGTCGACGAACTGCCTAAACAAATATCGTGTTCTTATCGCTTTTATCTTTTCCTTTACATTCTGTTCATAATTGGTATAATTGTAAAATTGATTAATGAATCAAGTGTTAAAATTGTGAATTAAAAGTTCTGCATAAACATCACAATTCACCACACCTTGAATTAGCATCAATTTGAATATTGTCACCAAGTGTTTGTCTATTTGCTTAATCCACTATTACTGCATTGCAAATCAAAGTTTGTCAATCTAGAAGTTAATTGATATTCAGCTGTGACACGTATTGATTCGATAGCATATCTCTTTATCTGTAATTTCAACTATTTTGTGGTTTTGTAACATATATAACCCTTTGCAATTGCGGTCCGGAATAGACGCAAGTCAATTCAGAACCGCTTTCGCTATAGTCTGTAATAATCCCGTAAAAACTGTGTAGGATCTATTCACCCCCCCCTCTAGATCCTTAGGCCAGCGTCTAACAAGAGACTCATTCCATTTTTGTGAACCAAAACAGAATTTGGAGAAAGAAGAAGAAGGAAACGTGAAACAAGGAAGAAGGAAGAAGAGAACCCATATCACAACTTCATCATCGACCTTGCATGTTTAGAAGATCATCATCTCAGCTCTAATCCATCATCAAACTACCTGTTTGCAGCTTCCTTTCTCCCCATTTTCAGGTGAGTCTCATAGATAGAAACCATGGGGAATATTTGAGGGTTTATGCTAACTTTAGGGATTAAGGGTTTGTGAGTAAATGCTTTTGATCCTCATTCTTTTGCATGTGTTAGACCTTATTGGTAGCAATAATTCGTTTACATATTGTTTCTATGTCTCATTTTTGTTTAAGAATGGATGCATGTGGAAATTTGGGGCTTGGGGACCCCAAATACGTTTCTGCATTTTTGCTGATTTTGCAGAGTTCGTTGCAGCGAACTTTCATTCGCTGTAGCGAACTGTGTAGCGAATAAACCTGGGAGCTGAATTAATTCATTCGCTGTAGCGAACTTTCCTTCGCTGTAGCGAATCGGGGCTTCGCTGGGATTTCGCTGTAGCGAACTAACCTGGATTTGAGAAAGTTTGCTTCTGTTTGAGTTCGTTGTAGCAAACAGAAGTTCGCTGTAGCGAACTAGTCTGATGCAGAATTGATATTTCCCCTATTTGAGTGCAGTTTCGTTTCGTATCGAATCAAAGGCCTCTTATGACTTGTATGATATGCTGGTGCATGTCTTAAGTGTACGAGACTATGATATAATCACTATCTTTCTTGTATGCATGTATATTCGAGAGATTCAATTGTTTATTGTGTTTAATGTGATCATTGTTATTCCTGTTCGTTCAGGTTGAACGTTCGGAGATGCCTTGCCTGTGTGGCCTGATTGTGTTGACATGTATACATATACTTGAATCAGAGTAGGCCTGGCTAATATATGATAAATCGCTTAAGACCACGACTAATTCTTTGTGATCTTTAGTGCGTGCCATGCTTTGTGATCTTGGATACCTTGCTTTGTGATTTGGGTATGTCTTACGCACCTGAGCTACCATTGCGATGTGCTTGTGTGGGTCTTCAAAGGCGTTCCACCAGCGGTTAATAGCATCGGCGTGCTTGGTATGGTGAGGTAGTGGTACCACATAGGATGCACTTCTCGGTTAACTCACCTTTAGTGATGTCACATAGATAATCACTAGCTTTCGCCCAGTGAGCTCATGTAGTCTTGATGGCGTTTTGTACATTGTGGCGACCACATTGGCGTATGGTGAATGACGGGGCCGTGAAACCATGTAGGTAAATCACCGTTGTAACTCGTCACGGATAAACCATATAGGACTCATCCGATTCACTAGCGATGTGCATGTACAAGTCTCTTGACAATAGACATGGGTGTAACTCACCGAGGGTGTGGATGCGTAGTCTATGTAGCAGGCATGTAACTTACTCTTGGATTCCTCGTACATGGGTACGGGTTGTATATTGAATGATTTGGCTTGGTATTTGTTATTGTTACCTCATTGGATAGTTATGGGACTACCAATGACGGTGTACCCTTGCTTGTACTTGTTCCTATCCGTGAGGATGACCCGGATTCTTGGTGAATCCGTTGATTGCATGTTCCCTGTAGAACCGAGTGAACCCGTAAGATAGGGAGGCTCACTGAGATTTATTAATCTCACCCCATTCCAATTATTCTTTTTACAGGTGGTTCGAGGCAGGATCGTGGAAAGGGTAAGATGACTTAGCTTCGAGTTGATGTTTCTTGGCGATGCATTCCGTTGTAGTCTATGATCTTTGTATCTCCATCTTTTGTACTATAGATATGTATTTGTACCAGTTTGAACTCTTGTATTTTGGCCATGACAGTTTGGGCTTTTGTACTTGTACTTATACATTATCTATTCCGCTGCTTATGTTTATGATTTTCGAGTACCATTTTAATGCCATATACGTATATCCTAGGCAATGTATGTATGGGGTGTTACAGTTGGTATCAGAGCAAGTCGATTCTCGGCTTTGCCACAAAACATCATAAGTCAGCATAATTCTGCCTCATATGTGTAGTGTCGGCATGATTCCTTATGTCTTACTTATGACATTAAGCCTGATCAAGTTTATTCCGTGTGTAGGACAAACAGGAAGATGGCTGAACAACGCAGAGGTCCCGGAAGGCCCAGAACAAGGAATGTGGAGACTAAGCCTGAAACTGAGAATGCGGGTGTGCCTTGGGTGCAGATAATGCAACAGATGCAACAACAGAATCAGATGATGATGCAAATGATGCAAGGCATGCAAGGGCAACAACCAACCGCTCCTGCTCCTATTCCTCAAGCTGCAGCAGGGCCTGACTTTCGTGCCTTCTTTCGGATGGATCCGCCAGAGTTCTTGGGTGGCTTGGATCCGGTGATTGCTCATGATTGGCTATATGCTATGGAGATGATATTCCAGGCTATTCAGTGCACAGAAGAAGAGAAGGTGATCTTTGCTGCTCTGAAAATGAAGGGACCAGCAGGTAGATGGTGGAATACGGAGTCTACGTATTTCACTAACCGGGGGATTCCAAAGTATTGGTAACATTTCAAGACAGCTTTCTTGGAGAAGTACTATCCCAACAGTGTGCGTGCTTTGAAGGAGCGTGAATTTCAATCTTTCAAGCAAGGCAACATGTCGGTATCTGAATATGCTGAGAAATTCGAAGACATGGCTGCCTATTCTAGACAAGCGGCTTATGCACCAGATGAGTTGTGGAAGATTGATCAGTTTCTTATGGGGCTGAATTCCGATATTGTACACAGTGTGTCTCAGAGGGAGTTCACCACCTATGCTGAGTGTTTAAGGCAATGCTATGTTGCCGAGAACACGTTGAAGAGAGTCCAAGATGAAAGAGAACATAATAAGCCGATTCGTAGGGAACAAGTAAGGTCGGGGCAGCATTTGAGACCCCGTAATTCTCCAACAATGAAGAAACCAGTTTATGGGGATCGCTCTAATCAGCCCCCTCAACGTGGCAAGTGCAACAGGAAGCATTATGGAAATTGCTCAACAGGTTCAAAGAAGTGTTACAAATGCGGGATGACGGGTCACTTTATGAAAGACTGTGCAACCCCGGATGTCCCAGAAAGGACTACAGGTCGTGTTTACACCTTGGACGCTAGGAAGGCCCAAGGAAACACTAATCTTGTTGCTGGTACGTGTTATGTTAATGATCAGCCCTTGTTTGTGTTAGTTGATTGTGGAGCAACACATTCTTTTATTTCTTATCCTTGTGTGCGGAGGCTTGGTTTTGAGACGAGTCTTCTTCCTGATCCTATGATTATCTCGTCGGCTACGGATGATGTAGTAGAAGCTCGGGAAATTTGTAGGGAGTGTTCTATTACCTTCAATGGTCGTAGATTCTTGATTGACCTTATCTGTCTACCGCTTAAGAAGATCGATGTAGTACTGGGTATGGACTGGTTGTCAGCTAACTCGGTGTACATTGGTTGTAAAGAGAAGGCTATCTTCATTCCTGCTGAGGAGACTGCACCAACCGATGCCATTGAACATCTTCTTGAAGGTACGATTAACATGGTCAACTACCTTTTTGCTCAAGAGGAGTCTTTCCTCTTGGTTCTTACGTCGGACTCTGAAGACAAGAAGAGTATGTTGGAGATTCCGGTCGTGTGTGAATTTTCCGATGTATTTCCTGAGGATGTTACTTCTCTTCCGCCGGAAAGGGAAGTTGAATTCTCTATTGATCTTGTTCCGGGTACCGCTCCAGTTTCTATTGCCCCTTATCGAATGTCTCCTACAGAGCTAAGGGAGTTGAAGGGCCAGTTAGAAGAGTTGTTGGAAAAACACTTTATTCGTCCTAGTATTTCTCCATGGGGAGCCCCAGTCTTATTAGTGAAGAAGAAGGATGGTAGTATGCGTTTGTGCATTGACTATCGTCAGTTGAACAAGGTAACCATAAAGAACAAGTATCCTCTACCGCGGATTGATGACCTCCTAGATCAATTAAAAGGAGCCTGTGTGTTCTCGAAGATTGACCTCAGGTCGGGATATCATCAGATTCGGGTTAAGAGTTCGGATGTATCCAAGACTACTTTTAGGACGAGATACGGTCATTATGAGTTCTTGGTTATGCCATTCGGGGTAACCAATGCTCCTGCTGTCTTTATGGATTACATGAACCGAGTGTTCCAACCGTATTTGGATCAGTTCGTGGTAATCTTCATAGATGACATCTTGATCTACTCTCGGACTATTGAAGAGCACATGGAGCATTTGAGGATTGTGTTGTCGGTTCTTAGAGAAAAGCAGTTGTTCGCGAAGCTTAGTAAATGTGAGTTCTGGATGTCGAAAGTCAAGTTTCTTGGACATGTCATATTTGGCGGCGGTGTAGCTGTAGACCCTTCAAAGGTAGAAGCAGTGATAAATTGGGAACGACCCAAGAATGCAACTGAAGTCCGTAGTTTCCTAGGCTTAGCAGGTTACTATCGGAGGTTCATTATGGGCTTTTCCAAATTGACATTACCTTTGACCAGGCTTACAAGGAAGGATGTTTCATTCGAATGGAATTCAGAATGTGAGAAGAGTTTTCAGAAACTCAAGGAGAAGTTAACTACGGCTCCAGCGTTGGTGATCCCAGATCCAAACCGATCTTATGAAGTTTTCTGTGATGCTTCTAAGAAAGGTTTAGGTGGAGTGTTAATGCAAGATGGGCAAGTCGTAGCTTATGCATCCAGACAGTTGGGATCGCATGAAGAGAATTATCCTACTCATGACCTTGAACTCGCCGCAATTGTGTTTGCACTCAAGGTGTGGCGTCATTATTTGTATGGAGTTCACTTTGAGATGTTTAGTGATCACAAGAGTTTGAAGTACCTCTTTGATCAGAAGGAACTTAACATGCGTCAGAGGAGATGGATGGAGTACTTGAAGGACTTCGACTTTGATTTGAAGTACCATCCCGGTAAAGCTAATAAGGTAGCGGATGCCTTGAGTAGAAAGGAGATTAAAGTTGCAGAGCTGATGATGTTAGAATTTGGCCTTATGGAGAAGTTTAGAAATTTGGATCTGCAATTTGAATGGGCACCAACGGGTGTATTGATTAGTAACTTGTGTATTGCGAATGAGTTGAGGGAAAGGATCCGTCAAGCACGGTGGGGTGATGTGGAATTGCAGGCTAAAGCAAACCTTCCAGAATTCGTTCGTACATCTGATGGACTAATTATTTTTGGACGGAGGATGTGTGTGCCAAATGATGCGGAGTTAAGGAGGTTAATTCTAGACGAGGCTCACAAGAGCAGATTCACCATCCATCCCGGATCTACCAAGATGTATCAAGACTTAAAAGGGAATTTTTGGTGGCCTGGTATGAAGAGAGATATGGCTGATTATGTAGAGCAGTGCGTGATTTGCCAACAAGTGAAGATTGAGCACCAAAGGCCTGGTAGTATGTTGCAACCATTGGATATTCCGGTTTGGAAATGGGACAGCATATCTATGGACTTTATTGTGGGACTACCACGGGTATTAGGTAGGCATGACTCGATATGGGTGATAGTGGACCGTTTGACTAAGTCCGCGCATTTCTTACCGGTTAAGACAACTCACTAGGTTTCTCACCTTGCGAGGCTTTTTGTAGTGGAGATTGTAAGATTGCACGGTGTACCTTCTTGCATTGTGTCAGATAGAGATCCGAAGTTCACTTCCCGATTTTGGAGAGCTTTTCATCAAGAGATGGGTACAGATCTGAATTTGAGCACTTCTAACCACCCCCAGACAGATGGACAAACAGAAAGGACTATTCAGACCATTGAGGATATGCTGAGGGAATGTATCTTGGAAATTGGTGGAAATTGGAAAGATAACTTACCTTTGATAGAATTCGCGTATAACAACAGTTATCATGCGAGTAATGGTATGGCCCCATATGAAGCCTTGTATGGGAGGAAGTGTCGATCACCGTTGTGTTGGTCTGAAGTTGGTGAGAAAGGAATTCTTGGACCGGAGATAATTCAAGAGACCACGGAGAAGGTTAAGATGATCCGAGATAAGATGAAACAAGCTCAAGATCGACAAAAGAGTTATGCGGACAAACGAAGGAGACCGTTGGAGTTTGACGTAGGAGATCATGTGTTCTTGAAGGTGACTCCGAGGTTGAGGTTGAAAGGACCGTTTAAAACGCGCAAGCTTAGTCCGAGATACGTATGACCCTATCAGATCATGAGACGGATAGGTGAAGTCGCATACCAGTTAGCGTTGCCTCCTCCACTATCCGGGCTGCATAACGTATTCCATGTGTCTCAGTTGCGGAAGTTTGTGCCGAATTCGTTTCATCCTATCCTACCAGATACGATTGAAGTAGAGCCAGATCTTTCCTTCCAACCGAATCCGTGTCGTATTTTGGAGTATGCTAGTAAGTCGTTGAGAAGCAAGGAGATACCTATTGTGAAGGTGTTGTGGGAAGAGTCGCGTCCTGACGAAGCCACTTGGGAGCTAGAATCGGAGATGCGGCAGTTGTATCCTCACCTATTCTGGTAAGTTTTCGAATTCGAGGACGAATTCAATTTAAGGGGGGAGAATGTAATATCCTTATTTTTATTTCAAGAGATTTAATAATAAGAATTGCATTTAGTTGAGATATAACTAAGTGGAATTTTGGTAAATAGAATTTAGTAGGGGGTTGTTTTGGTCATTTCATCCAATAACAAAGGCTTAAGGGAGTGTTTGGCTAGAGACTCATTCCATTTTTGTGAACCAAAACAGAATTTGGAGAAAGAAGAAGAAGGAAACGTGAAACAAGGAAGAAGGAAGAAGAAAACCCATATCACAACTTCATCATCGACCTTGCATGTTTAGAAGATCATCATCTCAGCTCTAATCCATCATCAAGCTACCTGTTTGCAGCTTACTTTCTCCCCATTTTCAGGTGAGTCTCATAGATAGAGACCATGGGGAATATTTGAGGGTTTATGCTAACTTTGGGGATTAAGGGTTTGTGAGTAAATGCTTTTGATCCTCATTCTTTTGCATGTGTTAGACCTTATTGGTAGCAATAATTCGTTTACATATTGTTTCTATGTCTCATTTTCGTTTAAGAATGGATGCATGTGGAAATTTGGGGCTTGGGGACCCCAAATACATTTCTGCATTTTTGCTGATTTTGCAGAGTTCGCTGCAGCGAACTTTCATTCGCTGTAGCGAACTGTGTAGCGAATAAACCTGGGAGCTGAATTAATTCATTCGCTGTAGCGAACTTTCCTTCGCTGTAGCGAATCGGGGCTTCGCTGGGAGTTCGCTGTAGCGAACTAACCTAGATTTGAGAAAGTTTTCTTCTGTTTGAGTTCGCTGTAGCGAACAGAAGTTTGCTGTAGCGAAATAGTCTGATGCAGAATTGATATTTCCCCTATTTGAGTGTAGTTTCGTTTCGTATCGGAATCGAAGGCCTCTTATGACTTGTATGATATGCTGGTGCATGTTTTAAGTGTATGAGACTATGATATAATCACTATCTTGCTTGTATGCATGTATATTCGAGAGATTCAATTGTTAATTGTGTTTGATGTGATCATCGTTATTCCCGTTCATTCCGGTTAAACGTTCGGAGATGCCTTGCCTGTGTGGCCTGATTGTGTTGACATGTATACATATACTTGAATCAGAGTAGGCCTGGCTAATAGATGATAAATCGCTTAAGACCACGACTAATGCTTTGTGATCTTTAGTGCGTGCCATGCTTTGTGATCTTGGATACCTTGCTTTGTGATCTGGGTATGTCTTACGCTCCTGAGCTACCATTGCGATGTGCTTGTGTGGGTCTTCAAAGGCGTTCCACCAACGGTTAATAGCATCGGCGTGCTTGGTATGGTGAGGTAGTGGTACCACATAGGATGCACTTCTCGGTTAACTCACCTTTAGTGATGTCACATAGATAATCACTAAGCTTTCGCCCGGTGAGCTCATGTAGTCTTGATGGCGTTTTGTACATTGTGGCGACCACATTGGCGTATGGTGAATGACGGGGCCGTGAAACCATGTAGGTAAATCACCGCTGTAACTCGTCACGGATAAACCATATAGGAATCATCTGATTCACTGGCGATGTGCATGTACAAGTCTCTTGACAATAGACATGGGTGTAACTCACCGAGGGTGTGGATGCGTAGTCTATGTAGCAGGCATGTAACTTACTCTTGGATTCCTCGTACATGGGTACGGGTTGTATAATGAATGATTTGGCTTGGTATTTGTTATTGTTACCTCATTGGATAGTTATGGGACTACCAATGACGGTGTACCCTTGCTTGTACTTGTTCCTATCCGTGAGGATGACCCGGATTCTTGGTGAATCTGTTGATTGCATGTTCCCTGTAGAACCGAGTGAACCCGTAAGATAGGGAGGCTCACTGAGATTTAGTAATCTCACCCCATTCCAATTATTCTTTTTACAGGTGATTCGAGGCAGGATCGTGGAAAGGGTAAGATGACTTAGCTTCGAGTTGATGTTTCTTGGCGATGCATTCCGTTGTAGTCTATGATCTTTGTATCTCCATCTTTTGTATTATGGACATGTATTTGTACCAGTTTGAACTCTTGTATTTTGGCCATGACAGTTTGGGCTTTTGTACTTGTACTTATACATTATCTATTCCGCTGCTTATGTTTATGATTTTCGAGTACCATTTTAATGCCATATACGTATATCCTAGGCAATGTATGTATGGGGTGTTACAGTTGGTATCAAAGCAGGTCGATTCTCGTCTTTGCCACGAAACATCATAAGTCAGCATAATTCTGCCTCATATGTGTAGTGTCGGCATGATTCCTTATGTCTTACTTATTGCATTAAGCCTGATCAACTTGATTCCGTGTGTAGGACAAACAGGAAGATGGTTGAACAACGCAGAGGTCCCGGAAGGCCCAGAACAAGGAATGTGGAGACTGAGCCTGAAACTGAGAATGCGGGTGTGCCTTGGGTGCAGATAATGCAACAGATGCAACAACAGAATCAGATGATGATGCAAATGATGCAAGGCATGCAAGGGCAACAACCAACCGCTCCTGCTCCTACTCCTCAGGCTGCAGCAGGGCCTGACTTTCGTGCCTTCTTTCGGATGGATCCGCCAAAGTTCTTGGGTGGATTGGTTCGCTACAGAAGATCTGAAGAATACAACTTAGTAGGATATTGTGATGTTGATTACGCTGGAGATAGAATTGAAAGAAAGAGTACTTCTGGAAGTTGTCAATTTCTTGGAAGTCATCTGATCTCCTGGTACAACAAGAAGCAAGCTACAATTGCCCTTTCTACAACAGAAGTAGAATATGTTGCTGCTGCTGGATGTAGTACACAAATGCTCTGGATGAAGAGTCAGCTAGAAGATTATCAGATATATGAGAGTAACATTCCTATCTTCTGTGATAATACTTCTGTTATCTATTTATCTAAGAATCCAATCTTACATTCCAAAGCTAAACATATTGAGATTAAACATCATTTCATTAGGGACTATGTTCAGGAGGGTGTTCTATCTTTGAACTTTGTGGATACAGACCATCAATGGGCTGATATCTTTACAAAACCCCTTGTTGAAGATAGGTTTAAGTTCATTCTGAAGAATATCAATATGGATTTATGCCCAGAATGAGAAGATGAGAAGTTCTGACGTGTGGATTAGTTCTGAAATGATTTTGTTTTATCTTCTTATAAGAAGTTATGATGTTGATCAATTAGAAGTTCTGATTATGTTATTACTAACATTTCATTATCTAAGTTGATTCAGAATCTCTTTTAAAGCAAAACAGCTGTCACCAGCTTTTCCAGAATATGAAAACGTGTTCACTCTATTTAGACAAGTACGCATGTAGTTAAGGAGACGCCGCCCTATGTAACTGTGCAAATCATTTCAAATATTACGTTATCTCTTCTAACGTCATTTATCATTAAATGCATTTGATTCTATGTTTTTCTGTAATCCTGTTCATCTCCATAACAATTCATCTCTTTACATTCTCTCTCTTAATTCATTGTCTCTTTCATTCATCTCTCTCTTTCTTGTTTTTGCATAAACCCTAGTTTCTAAACCGAATCTTAGAGTGAGTTCATGCTTCCATCCTCAAGTATTCAACACAAAATGTCTTCGGCACATCTTGTTCAACACAAATATGAATATCATCCCTTGAAAACTTGTTCTACTCCATATGATGAACTAGAAGTTCTCGGCGAAACAATGGTGGATTTTTTAAAATCTTTTGGAACATGATTTCAAAACCAAGGCTACAATGCTGATACAAGTTGGTCAAACTACTTTGAAATATTGGTTGGACCACTTTATCCTCTCTTGGTTAAGGATTTCTGGACTTATGCAACAGTTACTCCAACTACTATCATCTCCTTCGTATTAGGGCATGAAGTTGTTGTGACTGAGAAGATGATAAGGAAGCTGTATGGTTTTGATGACATAGATGGAATCACAGGTGCTCTTCTTGGTAGAGTTGATTGGGAGAAAGTTGATAGAGAATTATCTTCCTCTGGATCTGCATCTCATCAAACTACTTCTTTGAAGCCTTCCTATAGAGTTTGGGCTGAGATTATTCTGGGATCTCTCTATCATAGAAAGCTATCTCTTGCTGCTATGTATGTAAATCAGGATCAGAAGCATGTACTTTTCTGTATTGGAAAAAGTATGAAAGTTAATCTCTCAAACACTCTCTTTCAACATTTGAAGACAAATATTGAAGAATCAAGAGATGAAGAACGTAAGAAGAATCCAAATTTCAAGAAGAACACTATCCCTCTTGCCAGAATGATCTCAGATATTCTGATGGAAAGTGACTTGATGGATCTTCTGAGAGCTGTTGGTTCACCCAAGTTCTTAACTGTCATACAAGGGCGTATTCTGAATGCTTTTGATTTACAAAGGATGCAGCTGATTGAAAAGGTAACTTCTATTCCAAGAATATTTCCAAAAATTCTGACTAGAAGAACTCCTGTTGTGAGCTTCTCTCACATGTTCAAAGAAGAGCTAGATAAGTCTGTTAAGCACTATTTGAAGTCATGTGTCAAAGCTCAAACTTCTGTTGATCCTGCGTGGATTCGAGGGAGAACTCTTCCATCTCTGGATGAGTTGAGAAAGAAAGAACAGAAGAAGAAAGAAAATAAATTAAAGAGAAAGGCCTCAGAAGCAAGACCTAATGCTAAGCCAGCTAAGAAGCAGAAGCAACCCTTCGATCCTCTCAAAGTACAATCTGATGAATACCTAGAGAAGCACATTAAGAAAGCTTTTCGTGCAGATTCTTCTTCCTGTTTCTCTCAGAAACAGCCTCCTCATTCTGAACCCCACAATTCTTTCTCTATCCCAAACAGTTACCAACCACCTCCTTCTACACAAATTCTGAACCCTCAAACATTAAATGCCATTCCCCCAGCACCTTCTTAAAATTCATCTTCATCCACCTTCACCACATATTCTCCACCTTCTTTAACCCCTGCTTTGTTCTCAAGAAAATCCAAACCCTATTGCCGTCTGTACCCTGATTATCATTTCACCTTTAACCCTCCTGAACCCTCTATTGATACCTGCTTTGACCTGCTAAAGCTTTTATTCAGAACAAGGATGGAAACTTTGAAAGCTGCTCATGACTCCAAGTTGGATCATGTTGCTATTCGAAGCTTATGGAATATCTTTAAGAAGGACTTCCTGATTGATGCTCTGAACATCCAGAAGAGATGCTTGGCTGAGGCATTTGGTTCTACTGGTTGTTTCTTAGAAGTTGATGATGGTAGGTACTATCATCCAATCAGAATTTGGAAATCACTTGAAGAAAAAGAGTTTGTTGATGAACTTGAGGAAGTGTAGCTTCTTGCTATGGTTGTATGGAAGCCTCAGTTTCATGTTCTAACTGGAGACTTTCAGTCTTTATTCAATTGGTTAAGGGAGAATCCCTCTGCTAAGGCACCAGATATGGTATATCCAGAAGTTGAATACCCATCAGAAATTGCTGCTCCTACACCTCCAAGGAATCTAGCTGAGATCCTTCAGGCTCTTGAAAATTCTGATTCTGATATCCCTGCTCCAAAATTTGCTGAAGATGCTTCTATGTCAGAAGCTGATGCTGAGAAGCAAAGTGCTGAGAATCATCCTGCTGAGAAACTTCCTTTTCAGGAAAATCAAGACGATGTTCTCATGATTGATGTTGCTGCTGAGCATGCTACTACGTTGAATGATAGTTGTGAAGCTTCTTCTGATGAATCTTCTGTTCTGGTGAACGCCATGAAGGCTCTTCAAAAGAATCAAGCTGATCTAGCTTCTCGTTAGGATAAGCATGAAGATACATGAGTTTCACTCATTCACGAAGACGCAGACAGAAAGCACTTCTGAGATTCAAAACCTTCTGGCCAAAATAGTTTCTAAGCTAGGCTAGTCGTATTGTGTCTTGGTCTTAGTTGTTTTTTTGTTTCTTGCATCTGTTTCTTGCATTTGCTTCTATTCTTTTGTATCTTCTGATATTTTATCGAATCAATGAAATATTATCTTCTTCACTCATATTTTTGTTCATCTGAATCTTTTAAATGCTTTTTGATGTTATGACAAAAAGAGGGAGAAACATGATAATTGATTTGGTTTACTATATCCGTTACTGGGATTAAGTCTCAACATTCCTAACATTATTTGCAAGTTCTATGTCTTTGATATTTTTTTGCAGGATTGAAGACATTACATATTCTTTTTAAGAAATTACCAAAGTTTGCTCTGATACATGTTATTTCTTAAAAGAATGTTTTGATTCAGTCATGCTCTGACTTTTGTTGTCTAGTTTGTTCTGAAACATTTCAGGATGTAAAGATGCTCTGATGATGCTCTAATACGTTCAAGAATGTTCTGATACAATCAAGCATGATATGATTCAAGAAGAAATTCAAAGCTCTGAAGCTGTCATATGGAAGCAAGAAGCCGAAGCTCTGAATGTTCTGAAGTTCTAGGCAAATGTGAATGTCTCGACTGAAATGGAAAATACCCAGGGAAATCTTTTATTTATAAATTCTTCTAGTATTTATTTCAGGGGGAGATTGTTAATCTCAAGGGGAGACATATTCACACACTATGTTTATATGCTTATGCTATAACTATGTAAATTTCTTTAGTCATCTGATATTCTGATTGCAAATTCATATCAATTATATATGTTTTTGTCATCATCAAAAAGGGGGAGATTGTTAGAACAAGAATTGTTTTGATCAATATTCTTAGTTTTTATGATAACATTATATATGAATTTTGTATAAGACAATGTGGTACTCTAATCCTATGCATTTTCCATTTCAGGAAATATATAAAGAGTGTGCACAATTCAGTGCAAGAAGCACTGACTCAGAAGGTTCAAGTATGCAACATCAGAACATGCTCTCGCAAGACATCAGAAGATGGTCAAGCAGAATCAGAACATGGTCTATGAAGCATCAGAAGAACTTGAGTTCAGAAGCAGAAGCACTGAAGTTCTTATGGTATCACGCTAGAAGCACTTCAAAGTCATAAGACAAGAAGATGCTCTGCACCAAGCTGGTATGAATCTGGTATTCAAACGTTGTATCTACAAAGATCAGATCAAAAGCAAGTACAAGATGACAGGCTACGCTGACTGACAAAAGGAACGTTAGAAGCTATTAAAGGCAAAGTCAGTTAAAGCAGGAAAAGCAAGGCTCGAGGTAGTTGACAAAAGAGTGAAACATTAAATGCAAAGCTGTACGGATCACGCAACGCATTAAATGCTCCCAACGGTCATCTTCTCATAACGCCTATAAATAGAAGTTCTGATGAGAAACAATGTTACGAATTGATACACAACTCTTACGCAAAATACAGAAACGCTATCAAATTCAAAAGCTCTCAAACTTCATCTTCAACCTCACTACTCTTGTAATATCTTAGTGAGATTTTAAGTTTAGAACTTAAGAGAAATATCACAATTGTGATTATAGCTTTTTAAGAAGCATTTGTATACTCTTGTAAACATTTATTTTACATTGATTTGTAAAAGGTTCCTAGAGTGATCAAGTTGTGATCAGTAGACTCTAGAAGACTTAGAAGATTCTAAGTAGTGTATTTCCTAGAGTGATCAAGGTGTGATCAGAATACTCTAGAAGACTTAGAAGGTATCTAAGTGGAAAACCATTGTAATCAAGGTCGATTAGTGGATTAAATCCTCAGGTGAGGTAAATCACTCTAAGGGGGTGGACTGGAGTAGTTTCGTTAACAACAAAACAGGATAAAAATCATTGTGCAATTGTTTTTATCTTAAGAGTTTTTAAAGTCACACTTATTCAAATCCCCCCTTTCTAAGTGTTTTTCTATCCTTCAAAAATGAGAAGGTGAAAAAGAAAGAATATAAGAGAGTGGAGATTATAGAAAAAGAGGGAAGATGTATGTGACAAAGAAGGCGCGATAATGCTATTAGAGATTTGAGAAGATCGAGACTAAAATCATATGTGTAAGGATGAGAAAAGTGTTCGTAATCATAAGGCTAAGGTGTAATATGTTAGAACAAGATTTGTTCTGATCAATTATCTTAGTTTTGATGATAACAATAATATGAATTTTGCTTAAGATAATATGGTACTCTAATCCAATGCAATTTCCCTTTCAGGAAATATATAAAGAGTACGCATAATTCAGCGCTCAGAAGCTTTGTCTCAAGGGTTCAGCATGCAACATCAGAACATGGTCTGGCAAGACATCAGAAGATGGTCGAAGCAGAATCAGAACATGGGTCTATGGAAGCATCAGAAGAACATGAGATCAGAAGCACTGAAGCTCAGAAGATGGTATCACGCTCAGAAGCACTTCAAGGTCAGAAGATCAGAAGATGCTATGCACCAAGCTGTTTGACTCTGATGATATTCAAACGTTGTATTCACAAACATCAGATCAGAAGGAAGTACAAGTGGCAAGCTACGCTGACTGACAAAAGGAACGTTAAAAGCTATTAAAGGCTACGTCAGTAGACACAGCGTGAACAAGGCTCGAGGTAGTTGACAAAAGCGTATAACATTAAATGCGATGCTGTACGGAACACGCAAAGCATTAAATGCATTCAACGGTCATCTTCTCCAACGCCTATAAATATGAAGTTCTGATGAGAAGCAAGGTTAACGATTCTGCACCAAAACAACTCATATCAAACTTGCTGAAACGCTGTTCAAATCTAAACTCAGAATCTTCATCTTCATCAAAGCTCACTACATTGCTGTTGTAATATATTAGTGAGATAAAGCTTAAACGATTAAGAGAAATATCACAGTTGTGATTATCGCTTTTAAGAAGCATTTGTAATACTCTTAGAATTGATTACATTAAGTTGTAAGGAACTAGAGTGATCGTGTGGATCAGAATACTCTAGGAAGTCTTAGGAGTGAACTAAGCAGATTGTAACTAGAGTGATCGTGTTGATCAGTAGACTCTAGAAAAGTCTTAGAGGGTATCTAAGCAGTTGTTCCTGGAGTGATCAGTGTGTGATCAGAAGACTCTGGAAGACTTAGTTGCGGACTAAGTGGAAAACCATTGTAATCCGTGCGATTAGTGGATTAAATCCTCAGTTGAGGTAAATCATCTCTGCGGGGGTGGACTGGAGTAGTTTAGTTAACAACGAACCAGGATAAAAATAACTGTGCAATTTATTTTTATCTGTCAAGTTTTTAAAGCTACACTTATTCAAACCCCCCCTTTCTAAGTGTTTTTCTATCCTTCAATTGGCATCAGAGCGCCGGTTCTAAGGTGCAAGCACTTAACCGTGTTTAGAAAAGATTCAGGAAGAGAAAAACGATTCAGTAAAAGATGGTTGATGAAAGTGAAAAGTCTACACCTACACCTGCATCTACATCTGGCTCTGCTGAGCAATACAACGGTAACAATGGTTATACTAGACCGCCGGTATTTGATGGTGAAAACTTTGAATACTGGAAAGATAAACTGGAAAGTTACTTTCTGGGTCTAGATGGTGATCTATGGGATCTTCTGATGGATGGTTACAAACATCCTGTAAATGCCAGAGGCGTAAAGCTGACAAGGCAAGAAATGGATGATGATCAGAAAAAGCTTTTCAGGAATCATCATAAATGCAGAACTGTTTTGCTGAATGCTATCTCTCATGCTGAGTATGAGAAGATATCTAACAGGGAAACGGCCTATGACATATATGAGTCCTTGAAAATGACTCATGAAGGAAATGCTCAAGTCAAGGAGACTAAAGCTCTTGCTTTAATCCAGAAGTATGAAGCCTTCAAGATGGAGGATGATGAAGACATTGAAAAGATGTTTTCAAGATTTCAAACTCTTACTGCTGGATTGAGAGTTCTTGACAAGGGATACACCAAGGCTGATCATGTAAAGAAGATCATCAGAAGCTTACCCAGAAGATGGGGTCCTATGGTGACTGCATTCAAGATTGCAAAGAATCTGAATGAAGTTTCTCTGGAAGAGCTTATCAGTGCCTTGAGAAGTCATGAAATAGAGCTGGACGCAAATGAGCCTCAAAAGAAAGGTAAGTCTATTGCATTAAAATCTAATATCAAGAAATGCACTAACGCTTTTCAGGCTAGAGAAGAAGATCCTGAAGAATCAGAATCTGAAGAAGAAGATGAACTGTCCTTAATCTCCAGAAGGCTAAATCAACTCTGGAAGACCAAGCAGAGGAAGTTCAGAGGCTTCAGAAGTTCAAAGAAATTTGAACGTGGAGAATCTTCTGATGACAGAAGATTTGACAAGAAGAAAGTCATGTGCTATGAATGCAATGAGCCTGGACACTACAAGAACGAATGTCCAAATCTTCAGAAGGAAAGTCCCAAGAAAAAGTTTCATAAGAAGAAAGGTCTTATGGCAACCTGGGATGAGTCAGAAGATGACTCAGAAGATGAGCAGGCTAACTGTGCGCTGATGGCGACAGAAGATGACGGATCAGAATCTACATCAGAATCAGATTCTGAAGAGGTATTTTCTGAACTTACTAGAGATGAGTTAGTTTCCGGTCTAACTGAACTACTGGAACTCAAGTCTCAGATTAGTCTCAAATACAAAAAGCTGAAAAAGCAATTTGAATTTGAAACAAAGAAGCTTGAGTTGGAAAATTCTGAATTAAAAGAAAAACTTTTAAAATTATCCAATAATGTTGGATCTCCTTCTGATTCAGAAAAATCCACTCCTAGTCTAAACCATATTCTGAAAGAATATGATTTAAGTTTCAGGAAGTTCTTATCTAGAAGTATTGGCAGAAGTCAGCTAGCTTCTATGATATATGCTGTGTCTGGAAACAAAAGAGTAGGCATTGGTTTTGAGGGTGAAACCCCATACAAACTTGAACCTGTTGATGAAATGAAAATCACATACAAGCCATTGTATGATCAGTTCAAGTATGGCCACTCCCATGATATTAGACACACTTCACATGCTCAAAGCTTTCACATAACACACACCAAAAAGCATGTGACACAACCTAGGAAATATCATGAAACTCACATTAAAAATTATCATGCTGTTCCTCCTATTGCTTACAATGTTAAACCCAAGTTCAATCAGAACTTGAGAAAATCTAACAAGAAAGGACCCAAGAAAATGTGGGTACCTAAGGATAAGATTATTCCTATTGCAGATATCCTTGACTGCAAAAAAGGACAAAGCACAACATGTCATGGTACCTGGACTCTGGATGCTCGCGACACATGACAGGAAGAAGGTCTATGTTCCAAGACCTGGTGCTTAAGTCTGGAGGAGAAGTCAAGTTTGGAGGAGATCAGAAGGGCAAGATAATTGGCTCTGGAACTATAAAGTCTGGTAACTCTCCTTCCATTTCTAATGTACTTCTTGTAGAAGGATTAACACATAATCTCTTATCTATCAGTCAATTAAGTGACAATGGTTATGATATAATCTTTAATCAAGAGTCTTGCAAGGCTGTAAATCAGAAGGATGGCTCAATCCTATTTACAGGCAAGAGGAAGAACAACATTTATAAGACAGATCTGCAAGATCTTATGAGTCAGAAGGTGACTTGTCTTATGTCTGTTTCTGAAGAGCAGTGGGTCTGGCACAGAAGATTAGGTCATGCTAGTTTGAGAAAGATTTCTCAGATTAACAAACTGAATCTGGTCAGAGGACTCCCTAATCTGAAATTCAAATCAGACGCTCTTTGTGAAGCATGTCAGAAGGGCAAGTTCTCCAAACCTGCATTCAAGTCCAAGAATGTTGTCTCTACCTCAAGGCCATTAGAACTCTTGCACATTGATCTGTTTGGCCCAGTCAAAACAGCATCTGTCAGAGGGAAGAAATATGGATTAGTCATCGTAGATGATTATAGCCGCTGGACATGGGTAAAATTCTTGAAACACAAGGATGAGACTCATTCAGTGTTCTTTGATTTCTGCATTCAGATTCAATCTGAAAAAGAGTGTAAAATCATAAAGGTCAGAAGTGATCATGGTGGTGAATTTGAGAACAGATCCTTTGAAGAGTTCTTCAAAGAAAATGGTATTGCCCATGATTTCTCTTGTCCTAGAACTCCACAGCAAAATGGGGTTGTAGAACGAAAGAATAGGACTCTGCAAGAAATGGCCAGAACCATGATCAATGAAACCAATATGGCTAAGCATTTCTGGGCAGAAGCAATAAACACTGCATGCTATATTCAGAATAGAATCTCTATCAGACCTATTCTAAATAAGACTCCCTATGAATTGTGGAAGAATAGAAAGCCCAACATTTCATATTTCCATCCTTTTGGATGTGTATGCTTTATTCTGAACACTAAAGATCATCTTGGTAAGTTTGATTCCAAAGCACAAAAATGTTTCCTTCTTGGATATTCTGAACGCTCAAAAGGCTACAGAGTATACAATACTGAAACATTGATTGTAGAAGAATCAATCAATATCAGGTTTGATGATAAGCTTGGTTCTGAAAAACCAAAGCAGTTTGATAATTTTGCAGATTGTGATATTGATATATCAGAAGTTGTTGAGCCAAGAAGCAACGCATCAGAAGCAGAGCTTCTCAGAAGCAAAGAATCTGAAGATCAAGTATCAGCTTCTCTGGAGGATCTAAGTATTTCTGAAGAACCATCTGTCAGAAGATCATCCAGACTCATCTCTGGTCATTCAGAAGATGTCATTCTTGGAAAGAAGGATGATCCAATCAGAACAAGAGCATTCCTTAAGAACAATGCAGACTGTCAATTAAGTCTTGTATCTTTGATCGAGCCAACTTCTGTTGATCATGCTCTAGAAGATCCAGACTGGATAATTGCTATGCAAGAAGAACTGAATCAGTTTACAAGGAATGATGTTTGGGATCTTGTTCCTAGACCAGATGGATTCAATATAATTGGTACAAAATGGGTCTTCAGAAACAAGCTCAGTGAGAAAGGTGAAGTGGTAAGGAACAAAGCCAGACTGGTGGCTCAGGGTTATAGTCAGCAAGAAGGGATTGATTATACAGAAACCTTTGCACCAGTGGCCAGGTTAGAATCTATTCGTCTATTAATTTCATTTGCCACTCAACATAACATCACTCTTTATCAGATGGATGTCAAGAGTGCCTTCTTAAATGGTTATATAGATGAAGAAGTTTATGTCCATCAACCTCCTGGTTTTGAAGACTCTATGTCTCCTAATCATGTTTTTAAACTTAAGAAATCATTGTATGGATTGAAACAGGCTCCCAGAGCTTGGTATGAACGCTTAAGTTCTTTCCTTCTGGATAATGGTTTCACTAGAGGAAAAGTGGACACTACTCTCTTTTGTAAAACCTTTAAAAGGGATATTTTAATTTGTCAAATATATGTAGATGATATTATTTTTGGAACATCTAATGCTACACTTGGAAAGGAGTTTGCTAAGTCTATGCAGGCTGAGTTTGAAATGAGCATGATGGGAGAACTCAAGTATTTCCTTGGAATACAAATAAATCAAACATCAGAAGGAACGTATGTTCATCAAACCAAGTATGTGAAGGAACTTCTGAAGAAGTTTAATCTTCTAGACTGCAAAGAAGCCAAAACTCCTATGCATCCAACATGCATCCTAGGTAAGGATGAGGTAAGTAAGAAGGTAGATCAGAAGTTATACAGAGGTATGATTGGATCTCTTCTATATCTGACTGCTTCTAGACCTGACATTCTGTTCAGTGTTTGTTTGTGTGCTAGATTCCAATCAGATCCTAGAGAATCTCATTTAACTGCTGTTAAGAGAATTCTAAGGTATCTGAAAGGAACTACTAATGTTGGCTTAGTTTACAGAAAATCTAAAGAATACAACTTAGTAGGATTCTGCGATGCTGATTATGCTGGAGACAGAATTGAAAGAAAAAGTACTTCAGGAAGTTGCCAGTTTCTTGGAAGTCATTTGATCTCTTGGTATAGCAAGAAGCAAGCAACTATTGCTCTATCAACAACAGAAGCAGAATATGTCGCTGCTGCTGGTTGTAGTACACAGATGCTCTGGATGAAGAGTCAGTTAGAAGATTATCAGATATTTGAGAGTAACATTCCTATATTCTGTGATAATACTTCTGCTATATGTTTATCTAAGAATCCTATTCTTCATTCAAAAGCTAAACATATTGAGATTAAACATCATTTCATAAGGGACTATGTTCAGAAGGGTGTTATATCTTTAAACTTTGTTGATACAGACCATCAATGGGCTGATATCTTTACAAAACCCCTGGCTGAAGATAGGTTTAAGTTCATTCTGAAGAACATCAGTATGGATTTATGCCCAGAATGAGAAGATGAGAAGTTCTCATGTATGAGTATCTTCTGAAATGAAAATGGATTATTTTTTATATCAGAAGTTCTGATTGAAATCTTTTAGAAATTATGATTCGGTTATTACTAACGTTTCATTGTCTAAGTTGATTCAGAACCTCTTTTAAAGCAAAACAGCTGTTACGTTTTATCTCGGGATGGTAAACCTGTCGTTACCATTCGTGGATAAACGTGCGTGCAGTTGAAGGGACACCGACCATAGGTAACTGTGCTAGTCACCTCATTTGTCTTTATTATCTCTCCTCACGTCACGTAACATTAAATGCTATTCATCATTCGTTTCATTTTATTTTCTTTTAAATACTCTTCAAACTCTTCTCTTTCCCTCTCATCTCTCTCTATCTCCTTGCATTTCTTCATCAAGTTTTTCTCTCTCTCTCTTCCATATCAAACCCTACCTGTTCATTTTCTGCAAACCCATCATGAACTCTTCATCAAGCCCAGGAAATAATGAAAATGATCAAAACAACAAAAGAAAAGCTGTTGAAACATCACCTTCCAAACCCAAAAAGATCAAAATCACCTATGATCCTCTCAAGGTGAATCCATTCGAAGCAATGTTGTCTGGAAATTATTCTAGACGAGTGTTTCATCCTCCTGGTGAAAGCCCTCCATCATCTCCATCTTCTTCCTCATCTTTCGACCTTCAAGACTCAGCTTCCTCTTCATCTAACCCTTCCTCTCCCTTAATCGATGAAGGATAGAAAAACACTTAGAAAGGGGGGGTTTGAATAAGTGTAGCTTTAAAAACTTGACAGATAAAAATAAATTGCACAGTTATTTTTATCCTGGTTCGTTGTTAACTAAACTACTCCAGTCCACCCCCGCAGAGATGATTTACCTCAACTGAGGATTTAATCCACTAATCGCACGGATTACAATGGTTTTCCACTTAGTCCGCAACTAAGTCTTCCAGAGTCTTCTGATCACACACTGATCACTCCAGGAACAACTGCTTAGATACCCTCTAAGACTTTTCTAGAGTCTACTGATCAACACGATCACTCTAGTTACAATCTGCTTAGTTCACTCCTAAGACTTCCTAGAGTATTCTGATCCACACGATCACTCTAGTTACTTACAACTTAATGTAATTCTAAGAGTATTACAAATGCTTCTTAAAAGCGATAATCACAACTGTGATATTTCTCTTAATCGTTTAAGCTTAATCTCACTAAAATATTACAACAGCAATGTAGTGAGCTTTGATGAAGATGAAGATTCTGAGTTTAGATTTGAACAGCGTTTCAGCAAGTGTTTTTGAATAATCTTGTTCAGGATCGTTAACCTTGCTTCTCATCAGAACTTCATATTTATAGGCGTTGGAGAAGATGACCGTTGAATGCATTTAATGCTTTGCGTGTTCCGTACAGCATCGCATTTAATGTTATACGCTTTTGTCAACTACCTCGAGCCTTGTTCACGCTGTGTCTACTGACGTAGCCTTTAATGGCTTTTAACGTTCCTTTTGTCAGTCAGCGTAGCTTGCCACTTGTACTTTCTTCTGATCTGATGTTTGTGAATACAACGTTTGAATATCATCAGAGTCAAACAGCTTGGTGCATAGCATCTTCTGATCTTCTGACCTTGAAGTGCTTCTGAGCGTGATACCATCTTCTGAGCTTCAGTGCTTCTGATCTCATGTTCTTCTGATGCTTCCATAGACCCATGTTCTGATTCTGCTTCAACCATCTTCTGATGTCTTGCCAGACCATGTTCTGATGTTGCATGCTGAACCATTTGAGACAAAGCTTCTGAGCGCTGAATTATGCGTACTCTTTATATATATTTCCTGAAAGGGAAATTGCATTGGATTAGAGTACCATATTATCTTAAGCAAAATTCATATTATTGTTATCATCAAAACTAAGATAATTGATCAGAACAAATCTTGTTCTAACAATCTCCCCCTTTTTGATGATGACAAAAACATATATAAATGATATGAATTTGCGATCAGAAAGAATAGAAGGCAAAAGACAAATTACACAGCTATAGCATAAGCATATGAATATGTCTCCCCCTGAGATTAACAATCTCCCCCTGAGATAAATAATCTCCCCCTGAAATAAATACTCGAAGAACTTTAATAAAAGACTTCCCTGATTATTTCGGTAGAGACGATCATATAAGCTTCTTGTCTTCAGAGAATTCATAGCTTCTGACTTCTGCTTCCATAGGACAGCTTCAGAACTGGAATTTCCTTAGATCCCTAGAACACTCACAGCTTCTGATTCCTGCTTCCATCTAGGACAGCTTCAGAACTTGAATTTCTTTGATCTTCTGAACATTCACAGCTTCTGATTTCTGCTTCCATTCAGGACAGCTTCAGAACTTGAATTTCTTTGATCTTCTGAACATTCACAGCTTCTGATTTCTGCTTCCATTCAGGACAGCTTCAGAACTTGAGTTTTCTGGATCTTTAGAACATTCGCAGCTTCTGATTTCTGCTTCCCTCGGATAGCTTCAGAGCTTTGAATTTCTACCAACATCACTTCATGCTAGATTTGTATCAGAATATTGTTGAATGTACCAGAGCATCATCTGAGCATCTCTACATCCTGAAATGTTACAGAACAAAAACTAAACGACAAAAGTCAGCATGAACGAGTTAGAACATAAAATATATGTTAGAACACATTATATGTATCAGAGCCATAACATTATATGTATCAGAGCAAATAATATATCAGAGCAAATAGAATTTTGTCAAATCAAGTAGACAAATATAGATCAAATTCTATTATCAGTGCTTCTGATTCATTCTTCTTTCTTGCTTCTGATTTCTGAAGCTTGACAGCACTCGGCTTGCTTCAGTTTCCATGGTTTTGCTTCTTGTGTTTGCTTTTTGCTTTGAAGATTCTCTTCACTTCTTTATACCTGCAAAACACTTAAACCATGTAGAACTTGCAGTTCTTGTTAGTAAGAGCAACTGATTAAATCAAATCATTTATCATTTATCTTTCTCCCCCTTTTTGTCATAACATCAAAAAGAATATTTCAAAAGATTCAGATGCATAAAACGACAAATAAAATGAAACACACGGAGAAAGAAGACGATTTCATTGAAGTGCAAACAGCAGGTACAAAAGTACATGAAGATAAGAAAGATCAGATGCACAAAGACAGATGCAACGAAAGGAAAGAAACAACACAGACTCAATCTAAGATGGCCCTAGTCTTGACAAGATCTTGGTCAGCATCTCTTGAACCATATTGTTGTGTCCTTCTTGTCTCACCATGAAAGCGCTATACTGATCATTGAGTGAGCTTTGCTCATCCTGTCTCTTCTGAATTTCTTCTAGAGTCCTTGCAAGACGAGAAGATTCACCAGAAGAAGCTTCACCGCTTTCAACCACAGGAATGGCATGTTGATCTGCAGCTTCCATAGATAGATCATTTGCAGGAATTTCCTCAACAGGGACAGTTTTAGCATCATGATCTTCAGCATCTGCTTCTTGCATAGAAGCATCTCCATATTCTGCAGCAGGAATTTCCGAGTCTCCATTCTCAAGTGCCTGAAGAATGGCAGCTAGATTCCTTGGAGCAGAAGGACCTTCAACTACTGGTGGGTCAACAACTTCTGGAATGACCAAGTTTGGATCTTTCTCAGACGGGTTTTCCCTCAGATAGTCAAAGAGAGTCTTGAAATCTCCGAGCAGAACAGGATATTGAGGTATCCAAACCACAATCTCCCTGCAAGGATTTGCTTCCCATGCAGCAGCGAGTCTTAATTGTTCCATCTCATCCAAGAAGGGCTTCTCTTCCAAAAGATATCTTCCTTTGAGACGAGCAAACCAGAAGTCTTCATAATTCCTCAGAATTCCACGAGGCCGTGGGGCAGCAGCTACACAGGCTTCCTGAAGTTCTAAAAACAGAGCATCTGATTCTCTGCGAAAGATCCTCCAGAAGTTCCGCATAGCAACATCATTCAATCCAGAACTTTCAGCGAGTCTGAGAGTATCAAAGGTACTTCTGAGATTCCTCTTTATGTTTTCAAAAACTACACCAATAGGATATACGGGGCGGGATTTTATTTGGGTTTTTGAAAAGGCAGGTTTGGAAGTGAAGTACGGATGAGGTTCTCTATCCAACCTATAAGAAGATTCTGCTTCAGTATCAGAATCTAACACTACCACTTCAGCTTCAGGACGAGGCTTGGGAGTGTAGTTGCAATCACGGAGCAGCTGCTCATGTGATGCAGAGGTTGGAAAAGGAGAATCACAAGGATTGTTTTGAGAGGTGGAGGGAGTATGTTCAAGAGTGGTATTGAGAGAAGGTTGAGATGGAAAGAGAGTTTGAAGGGGTGGTATATCCAGAACAGGATTTATGGTAGGTGGAGAGGAAGGAATAGTTAAAGGAGAAGATGGAGGTGTAAGAACATGGACAAAAACAGGTGATTCTGATGTGGCTTTTTCTGGTTCAGGTGTAGGGACAATCTCTATTGGTGCAGCTTCTGAACAAACAGCAGGAACAGAATTAGGTTCAGAAATGCATATACCTTTGGAACCTCTCAGAAAAGCTTTGGCCACATCCTCAGTCTTTTTCTGCTTCTTACTCTTCGGCTCTTCAATAACCTTTGCTTTGCCGCTAGCGATTTCTTTCCTTCTGACATAAGCCAGAACTTCTGGTTGATTCTCAGCCTCTTGAGCAGCATTTTCTTCATCTGAGCTTTGAATAATCATCTTCCTTTTTCTGATTTTCTTCTTCTCAACAACTTCAACAATCTCAGCATCGTTATTTGACTTCTTCTTCTTTTTCTCAGCTTCCTTCTTTTTCTTCTCAAAATCAGCAGAGACAGCCTTAGCAACCTTTGCAATGACTTCTTCTGGGATCACTTCTTTATTGGTGGTAGCAGCAGGATGATCAAACTTTCTTTTGGTCCTTTCCTCCTTCTTACGATTCACTTTAATAGGAGCACCTTTGTCTTGATCTTTAAGACTCTTATCCTCTTTTTGTGATTTCAGATACTTAGTTCTGACTTGTGGTACCTCACTATTGAAGAAGGTTTTGAATTCAGCTAGAACTGGCTCTCTTCTGATTGTTGTTCCAGCAAGAGGTTGAGGAGTCTTAATGATAGCCTTAATCACGTTCATCCTCTTTAAAGTGAATGCGTTCAGACAAGCCCCAGATGTGACAGCAAGGTCTTTCACAATACCTTCAGATTCCAGACTCTCAACAATCTTGGAATGCACCAGAAGGTTTGTAATGATTCTACCAAAAGGAATGATTGTTCCACCATTTTCTTTTCTGAAAGCGTTTCTGGAATCCTTTACTGCTTTCCACATATGGTTGAAGATAATGTAAACCACATCAACTTTCTTCTGAGTGGCAATGCAATAAAGAATATATTTTTGCTCATTGTTTATGAAGTCAGCGGCATGTGTCGCTTTCCTATGGTAGAAGCACCCAAGAATGATCTTTGTCCAGATTTTGTAGATATCTCTCAACTCCTTGACGTGTTTTGTTTTCTTGATATTTGAATAGAGAGTGGATAGAACATCTTCCCAATCTTCCCTTTTATCGATTTCAAAAGCTCCTTCCGCGTTCTTCAAATCAAACATCACTCTAAGGATGTTTTCAGTAATAACAACAAACTTTCCATGGACGAAAGAAAGTATTGATTTTGGAGCAACCACAGCATGTGCCCAGAACTCCTTGACAAGATCTGGATAAACTGGGCCAACGAACTCAGCAAACAACGAGGTCCATCCTTGAAAGATGATGTCTTCTTTAAGATTAAATCCATGTTCTTCAAGGTTGTCAAAGTCAACAATAAGTTCACATAGAACTTCTAATTTGTTCTTGGGAATAGAGCATGCAACAACAGGAGTAAGTTGCAACGTTTCTTCTTGGAGATGATGAGGAACAGATGACTCAGCATTTTGGGATGAGAATGCAGCCATTGATGCAGAATGACCAAAAAAACGAGCACGAGAAGCGAACTGGGTTTTCGATTAGGGTTTTTAGAAAACGGCTAGGAACTTTTCAAACGAGAGAATGCAAGGAGAGAGAGAGAGAGAGAGACAAAGGAGCGAAAAAGATGTACGATATGATTTGAAAAAATATATAGAGACGGATTTGAAAAGGAAAATAATAAGAAATATAAATTGAACAGTTCCAGAATCAAAGGAAATCAATTTTATTAAATGATGAGTGACGTGAGGAGAGAGAACGTGGTAAATGAAATGATTTGAAACAGTTACCTAGGTCGGCGTCTTTTCAACTGCACGCTTTGTACTAACCGTACAGACACGTGTTCACCATCAGATAATAGACGACAGCTGTAAATTTCAGAATAGACTTTACGCCTTCAGATTCTGATCACTGCTTCTGATCTGATCTACTTTCTCTTCTGGAAACACTCCTTCTGAAGTGTGCTGATATAAATCTGAATGATCTTCTGATCCATTACTTCTGATATACACAGCTTCTGGAGGTTCACTTCTTTGTTCTGCAGCTTCTGATAAGACAAAACTGTATCTGCAGAAATTCTTAAGCTCTTTGTTTCATCAGAAACAAGTTTATCATCAAAACAGATGTTTATTGATTTGTCCACAATCAATGTTTCAATGTTGTATATTCTGTAGCATTTAGAGCATTCAGAATAATCAAGAAAGAAGCATCAAAGCTTTAGAGACAAACAATACAGATGGTTCCAAGACTAATAAACTTCTTTTCTGATTTCCTACGAACATAGTTTCTTCAACAGATTTAAGAACCAGAACTTGGAAGATAATCTTTCTTCCCTTCAAGTGTTGAGATCAACTTGAGTCCAGGAGACATGTCATGTTGACTTTTATCTTCTTTGTCACCAAGAGAATCTGCAAAAGAAATAGTCTTTTTCTTTGGTACCCACATTTTCTTGGGTCCTTTCTTGTTAGTTCTCCTCAAGTTCTGATTGAACTTAGGTTTAACATTGTAAGCAATAGGAGGAACAGCATGATAATTTTTAATGTGAGTTTCATGATATTTCCTAGGTTGTGTCACATGCTTTTTGGTGTGTGTTATGTGAAAACTTTGAGCATGTGAAGTGTGCCTAATATCATGAGAGTGGCCATACTTGAACTGATCATACAATGGCTTGTATGTGATTTTCATTTCATCAACAGGTTCAAGTTTGTATGGGGTTTCACCCTCAAAACCAATGCCTACTCTTTTGTTTCCAGACACAGCATATATCATAGAAGCTAGCTGACTTCTGCCAATACTTCTAGACAAGAACTTCCTGAAACTTAAATCATATTCTTTCAGAATATGGTTTAGACTAGGAGTGGATTTTTCTGAATCAGAAGGAGATCCAACATTGTTGGATAATTTTAAAAGTTTTTCTCTTAATTCAGAATTTTCCAACTCAAGCTTCTTTGTTTCAAATTCAAATTGCTTTTTCAGCTTTTTGTATTTGAGACTAATCTGAGACTTGAGTTCCAGAAGTTCAGTTAGACCGGAAACTAACTCATCTCTAGTAAGTTCAGAAAATACCTCTTCAGAATCTGATTCTGATGTAGATTCTGATCCGTCATCTTCTGTCGCCATCAGCGCACAGTTAGCCTGCTCATCTTCTGAGTCATCTTCTGACTCATCCCAGGTTGCCATAAGACCTTTCTTCTTATGAAACTTTTTCTTGGGACTTTCCTTCTGAAGATTTGGACATTCGTTCTTGTAGTGTCCAGGCTCATTGCATTCATAGCACATGACTTTCTTCTTGTCAAATCTTCTGTCATCGGAAGATTCTCCACGTTCAAATTTCTTTGAACTTCTGAAGCCTCTGAACTTCCTTTGCTTGGTCTTCCAGAGTTGATTTAGCCTTCTGGAGATCAGGGACAGTTCATCTTCTTCTTCAGATTCTGATTCTTCAGGATCTTCTTCTCTAGCCTGAAAAGCGTTAGTGCATTTCTTGATATTAGATTTTAATGCAATAGACTTACCTTTCTTTTGAGGCTCATTTGCGTCCAGCTCTATTTCATGACTTCTCAAGGCACTGATAAGCTCTTCCAGAGAAACTTCATTCAGATTCTTTGCAATCTTGAATGCAGTCACCATAGGACCCCATCTTCTGGGTAAGCTTCTGATGATCTTCTTTACATGATCAGCCTTGGTGTATCCCTTGTCAAGAACTCTCAATCCAGCAGTAAGAGTTTGAAATCTTGAAAACATCTTTTCAATGTCTTCATCATCCTCCATCTTGAAGGCTTCATACTTCTGGATTAAAGCTAGAGCTTTAGTCTCCTTGACTTGAGCATTTCCTTCATGAGTCATTTTCAAGGACTCATATATGTCATAAGTCGTTTCCCTGTTAGATATCTTCTCATACTCAGCATGAGAGATAGCATTCAGCAAAACAGTTCTGCATTTATGATGATTCCTGAAAAGCTTTTTCAGATCATCATCCATTTCTTGCCTTGTCAGCTTTACGCCTCTGGCATTTACAGGATGTTTGTAACCATCCATCAGAAGATCCCATAGATCACCATCTAGACCCAGAAAGTAACTTTCCAGTTTATCTTTCCAGTATTCAAAGTTTTCACCATCAAATACCGGCGGTCTAGTATAACCATTGTTACCGTTGTATTGCTCAGCAGAGCCAGATGTAGATGCAGGTGTAGGTGTAGACTTTTCACTTTCATCAACCATCTTTTACTGAAGCGTTTTTCTCTTCCTGAATCTTTTCTAAACACGGTTAAGTGCTTGCACCTTAGAACCGGCGCTCTGATGCCAATTGAAGGATAGAAAAACACTTAGAAAGGGGGGGTTTGAATAAGTGTAGCTTTAAAAACTTGACAGATAAAAATAAATTGCACAGTTATTTTTATCCTGGTTCGTTGTTAACTAAACTACTCCAGTCCACCCCCGCAGAGATGATTTACCTCAACTGAGGATTTAATCCACTAATCGCACGGATTACAATGGTTTTCCACTTAGTCCGCAACTAAGTCTTCCAGAGTCTTCTGATCACACACTGATCACTCCAGGAACAACTGCTTAGATACCCTCTAAGACTTTTCTAGAGTCTACTGATCAACACGATCACTCTAGTTAAAATCTGCTTAGTTCACTCCTAAGACTTCCTAGAGTATTCTGATCCACACGATCACTCTAGTTACTTACAACTTAATGTAATTCTAAGAGTATTACAAATGCTTCTTAAAAGCGATAATCACAACTGTGATATTTCTCTTAATCGTTTAAGCTTAATCTCACTAAAATATTACAACAGCAATGTAGTGAGCTTTGATGAAGATGAAGATTCTGAGTTTAGATTTGAACAGCGTTTCAGCAAGTGTTTTTGAATAATCTTGTTCAGGATCGTTAACCTTGCTTCTCATCAGAACTTCATATTTATAGGCGTTGGAGAAGATGACCGTTGAATGCATTTAATGCTTTGCGTGTTCCGTACAGCATCGCATTTAATGTTATACGCTTTTGTCAACTACCTCGAGCCTTGTTCACGCTGTGTCTACTGACGTAGCCTTTAATGGCTTTTAACGTTCCTTTTGTCAGTCAGCGTAGCTTGCCACTTGTACTTTCTTCTGATCTGATGTTTGTGAATACAACGTTTGAATATCATCAGAGTCAAACAGCTTGGTGCATAGCATCTTCTGATCTTCTGACCTTGAAGTGCTTCTGAGCGTGATACCATCTTCTGAGCTTCAGTGCTTCTGATCTCATGTTCTTCTGATGCTTCCATAGACCCATGTTCTGATTCTGCTTCGACCATCTTCTGATGTCTTGCCAGACCATGTTCTGATGTTGCATGCTGAACCATTTGAGACAAAGCTTCTGAGCGCTGAATTATGCGTACTCTTTATATATATTTCCTGAAAGGGAAATTGCATTGGATTAGAGTACCATATTATCTTAAGCAAAATTCATATTATTGTTATCATCAAAACTAAGATAATTGATCAGAACAAATCTTGTTCTAACAATCGATTCCGAAGAAATCTCTTCATCTTCACCTGCTGGGAATGCTGTCTCTGGTAAAGATGGTGGAAGATCTGCATCAGAACCAAGTCTCCCTGACTCCTCGCCTGAAAGCCCGAGAAGCAGTCAATGAAGCGTTTCACTCCTTCATGGCATGCTGGCACAGACTTTGTCTTAGCTAGGGTCTTAGGATTTGGTCTTTGTAGTTTTCTTTTCCTTGTTGCATCTGCTTGTTAAACATAGGAATTTCTTGTAATCCTTTTTAATTATCAATGAAAAACTTTCTTTGATTTACATTCCAGTGATTTTATTTGTCGTTTTATGCATCTAAATCTTTTGAAATATTCTTTTTGATGTTATGACAAAAAGGGGGAGAAGATAAATGATAAATGATTTGATTAATCTATCAGTTGCTGGGTAAAGCTCCCACACATTCACTAACAAGAACTGCAAGTTCTACATGGTTTAAGTGTTTTGCAGGTATAAAGAAGTGAAGGGAATCTTCAAAGCAAAAAGCAAACACAGAAGCAAAACCATGGAAACTGAAGCAAGCCGAGTGCTGTCAAGCTTCAGAGATCAGAAGCAAGAAAGAAGAAAGAATCAGAAGCACTGATAATAGAATTTGATCCATATTTGTCCATTTGAATTGACAAAATTCTATTTGCTCTGATATATTGTTTGCTCTGATACATATAATGTTATGGATCTGATACATATAATGTGCTCAAACATATATTTTATGTTCTAACTCGTTCATGCTGACTTTTGTCGTTTAGTTTTTGTTCTGTAACATTTCAGGATGTAGAGATGCTCAGATGATGCTCTGGTACATTCAACAATGTTCTGATACAAATCTAGCATGAAGTGATGTTGGTAGAAATTCAAAGCTCTGAAGCTATCCGAGGGAAGCAGAAATCAGAAGCTGCGAATGTTCTAAAGATCCAGAAAACTCAAGTTCTGAAGCTGTCCTAAATGGAAGCAGAAATCAGAAGCTGTGAATGTTCTGAAGATTAAAGAAATTCAAGTTCTGAAGCTGTCCTGAATGGAAGCAAAAATCAGAAGCTGTGAGTGTTCTAGGGATCTAAAGAAATTCTAGTTCTGAAGCTGTCCTATGGAAGCAGAAGTCAGAAGCTATGAATTCTCTAAAGACAGAAGCTTATATGATCGTCTCTACCGAAATAATCAGGGAAGTCTTTTATTAAAGTTCTTCGAGTATTTATTTCAGGGGGAGATTATTTATCTCAGGGGGAGATTGTTAATCTCAGGGGGAGACATATTCATATGCTTATGCTATAGCTGTGTAATTTGTCTTTTGCCGTCTACTCTTTCTGATCGCAAATTCATATCATTTATATATGTTTTTGTCATCATCAAAAAGGGGGAGATTGTTAGAACAAGATTTGTTCTGATCAATTATCTTAGTTTTGATGATAACAATAATATGAATTTTGCTTAAGATAATATGGTACTCTAATCCAATGCAATTTCCCTTTCAGGAAATATATAAAGAGTACGCATAATTCAGCGCTCAGAAGCTTTGTCTCAAGGGTTCAGCATGCAACATCAGAACATGGTCTGGCAAGACATCAGAAGATGGTCGAAGCAGAATCAGAACATGGGTCTATGGAAGCATCAGAAGAACATGAGATCAGAAGCACTGAAGCTCAGAAGATGGTATCACGCTCAGAAGCACTTCAAGGTCAGAAGATCAGAAGATGCTATGCACCAAGCTGTTTGACTCTGATGATATTCAAACGTTGTATTCACAAACATCAGATCAGAAGGAAGTACAAGTGGCAAGCTACGCTGACTGACAAAAGGAACGTTAAAAGCTATTAAAGGCTACGTCAGTAGACACAGCGTGAACAAGGCTCGAGGTAGTTGACAAAAGCGTATAACATTAAATGCGATGCTGTACGGAACACGCAAAGCATTAAATGCATTCAACGGTCATCTTCTCCAACGCCTATAAATATGAAGTTCTGATGAGAAGCAAGGTTAACGATTCTGCACCAAAACAACTCATATCAAACTTGCTGAAACGCTGTTCAAATCTAAACTCAGAATCTTCATCTTCATCAAAGCTCACTACATTGCTGTTGTAATATATTAGTGAGATAAAGCTTAAACGATTAAGAGAAATATCACAGTTGTGATTATCGCTTTTAAGAAGCATTTGTAATACTCTTAGAATTGATTACATTAAGTTGTAAGGAACTAGAGTGATCGTGTGGATCAGAATACTCTAGGAAGTCTTAGGAGTGAACTAAGCAGATTGTAACTAGAGTGATCGTGTTGATCAGTAGACTCTAGAAAAGTCTTAGAGGGTATCTAAGCAGTTGTTCCTGGAGTGATCAGTGTGTGATCAGAAGACTCTGGAAGACTTAGTTGCGGACTAAGTGGAAAACCATTGTAATCCGTGCGATTAGTGGATTAAATCCTCAGTTGAGGTAAATCATCTCTGCGGGGGTGGACTGGAGTAGTTTAGTTAACAACGAACCAGGATAAAAATAACTGTGCAATTTATTTTTATCTGTCAAGTTTTTAAAGCTACACTTATTCAAACCCCCCCTTTCTAAGTGTTTTTCTATCCTTCATAATAGATTTAAGTTTGAGTTGGATGTGAGTTAAGTAAAAGTTAGGTTGTAACATAATGCGGTTTGATTCGGTTTGGTTCGGTTTACAAAATACAAACCGCAAACCGAACTGAACCGTGCGGTTTTGTTAAAAGATGACCCAAACTAATCCGAACCAAATGCGGTTTTTTGCGGTTTCGGTTTGGTTTGCGGTTTTCTCTTGGGTTGGTTTGGTTTTGAACACCCCTTCCTCTAGTTTCCATCAAGTCTTTTGTAGGAATCCTATTTATAAAGCATCTCCAACCAAAAGCTTTTACCGTTAAAGGGGCTTCCACTTTCAAAATTGAGGCGTAAGCTTGATCGAATTGGTTGGTCAGGCCGTAAGGAATAAACCTTTTACTCAGAGCGGTATAGCCTGACAAAACGGAAAAGAGTCCATCTTCCGTCTGCCTCCATTTAACCTGGTCCGTATCGGCTGTTGAAACAGCCCCTGGTAGCAGCGCGCCAAGCTGTTGGATATCATTTGCGGTGGCCAAGGCAGCCGCGGGCTGGATCCCGAAATCAAGCTAAAACCATTGGCCATTCCTCCATCCTCCCATGCTAGCAATTGATACATCCTGCAAAAAGAAGAGTGAAACAAATTCGGAAAAATTTCTTTAAGAATCCCCTCTTCCAACCATCTAGAATGCCAAAAGGATGTAGAATATCCATGCAAAAACCTCCTCCGGAAGCTTGGACTCCAGAGAAGATAAATCCGACCACCAAATCAATTTAGTCTTAAGAAACTTCAAGTTACCTCTTCCATTTGTGGCACAAAGATTAACATCTCTGTATCGGCCCTTCAATATACTATACTATACAAGAATTCCATATTAAAAGCTTCCATCCTCCTACAACCAAGACCTCAATTGTCAACCGGTAAACACACCTTGTTCCAATTGACCCAATGAGTTTTCCGCTTCTCCTATGATCCCCCCCCCCCCACAAGAAGTTACTTTGAATTGTATTGATCTCCCTAATCACCTTCAACGGTGCTTTGTAAAAGGATAGAGTAAAAATGACCAAACTACTCAATACCGATTTTATAAGCGTAATCCTCCCTCTGAAACTTAACCAACGGCTCTTCCAAGTAGACAACCTATTCCTAATCATGTCCACCATAGGTCCCCAAGTATGAACCCTTCTAGGATTATATCCAACTAGAATCTCAAGAAAAAGAAATTCCTTTGAATCCTTCCTACAAGCTAAAAAAGAAGTAGCTATATCCATGAAATTGGAACTAATATTTATGCCGATCAACTTACTTTTGTTGAAATTAATACTAAAACCCGAAACTAATTTAAAACCTTTCAAAACCATTTTCATAGCCCAAAGATGCTTCTAACTTCCGTCCCCTACCATCAATGTATCATCGGCAAATTGAAGGACATCCACAAAACACCTACCATTGACGTTACAACCCGAGTCACCGTTGCTAACCGTCTTATTCACCAAAAGCTTTAAACCTTCCGGCACTATAACAAAAAGAAACGGAGAAATAGGATCCCCTTGGCTCAATCCCCTTCCCACCTCGAATTTCTTAGTAGGACTACCGTTCACTAACACCGACATTGTACTCGTAAAAATTAAAGCCTCCATCCATTTCATCCAAATATCTCTAAACCCTAATTTCCTCATCATGAATCTAAGGAAATTCCAATTAACTTTATCATAAGCTTTCTCGAAATCTACCTTAAAAAGAAGGCATTCCTTCCCTTCCTTAGAAGCATAGTCAACCAATTCATTCGCCACTAAAACCCCATCGATCATTTGCCTACCCGACACAAAAGCACTTGACAATTAGAGATGACCGAAGACACAACCTTTTTAATCTTTCTTGATAGCAACTTGGTTATAATCTTGTATATACTTCCCACCAAACATATAGGCCGATAGTCATCCAACCCCAAAGGATTAGAAACCTTCGGAATTAGAGTGAGAAAAGAAGAAGTAACAGATTTGGATAGCACCACTTCGGAGTGGAAGTCTTTCAAACAAGCAACAACATCCTCCTTAATAAAATTCCAGCAACTTTTACGAAAAAGAAGAGACATACCATCTGGTCTCTGACTCTTCGAACCATCACAACTCCACTCCGCTTCCTTTATTTCCTCCTCCGAAAAAAGGAATCCAAGAGAAAAGCTATCTTCCATACTCAAAGAATTAAAATAGAATCCCACTAATGAAGGTCTTACCAAAAAATTCTCCACAAATTTTTCTTCAAAATGTTCCTTCACCGCCTCTTTCACCTCCCTAACCGAATTGGCAACGCCCCTATTAATAATGATTGACCCAATACGGTTCCTCCTCCTCCTTTCCTTCAATGCCCTATGGAAATATTTGCTATTACAATCCCCATCATTCAACCACTTCAATCTAGACTTTTGAATTAACATATTCTCCTTGATCTTTAAATTCAACCAAATCCTTTTACTAGCTTTCCTTTTGATAGATAACACCTCTGCGTTCAAGTCAATGTCATCATCCCAATCATTCAACTCCCTAACTCCTTCCTCCACTTCCAAATCGTACTTCCGAAGATTGTCTTGTTCCACCACTTCAATCTATCTTTGATTAGCCGAATGTTTCTTTCAAAACGAAGTCCCCTCTACCCGTCACCATCCAATCATTTTGCACCTGCTATTTATTTTATTTTATTACACTCCCAAAATTGGATTTTTATGTTAAGGTTGTCACTGTTCGGCCATTATTTTTAAAAGAACTAGCTTCTTGAAGTAGTTGTCAGACATATATCAAATGGAACTTAGATGGTGTTGACTAATTTGTACATATTAAAGGGGCCTTCCAAGTCAAACATTGGGTTTTTGGAAAGATTAATTTAACAATAACATTTTTTACAACTTTGAGGACAAGGTTGTTCTCGAAAGTGTGAGTAATAATATATGATCATGAAATTATTAAAGTTAGAAGTGGAATTTATCTTAGTCGGCCTTTTGTTGTTTAGTTGAGTTTTTTAGTCATTGGACCTTTATTCTACTATCTATTAGTAGTTCTATATATGTACTCTCACTAAGAGATGAAAAATCGTCAATCAAATGAAAAATGTTATCTTTAATTTTAATTCTTTAGATAATTTTTAGTGTTCTTTCTTTGAAACCATAATTAATAGTTTTGATAGGAAATTTTTTTTATTAGTGCTAGTCCTTCATATCATCACAATTGTAAATTTGAATCGTGACAAGACGTATAAAGATTATATATAAAATAACATAGTAAAAAAATTGTTAATATGTATATATATTTTATAGTAGTGTGTAAAAACAAAAATATTACTTTAATTTGCATTACATAACATATAAAAACAATCTTCAAGACATTATAAATTTATTCCATACAAAGGAAACATCAAGAGAAGCAAACACGATGCATGATTATATATGATACATGCATGGCATTACAAACATCACACTAATTACAAAGAGGCAATATTTAAGAATATCCACAAAACCACTACTCTTTATATAATATAATGTCTTTATGACTTATAGAGCAACCTTTTCCCCCTTGATAAGATGACCATCAATGTCTCTAGTGCTTTTGCTAAGGTAATCCATCCAGCCATTTGGAGTATCAACATCTTCATTGTTTTTCACATAATCAATTGTCCATCTAACAGCAGCAGTGCCGTCAGCCTTATTAATTACTTCAAGAATCAGCTTAAAAACACTAAAGTTGTCAATATCTCCACCAAACAGCTTGTAAGTGATTTTTTTGTTCTCTTCATCAACCTCTTCGATACTTTCATTACATGTGTGTACCTCCCCATCTGTTCTCATGTCAGACACAATTAATACATAGAGTTGTCAAAGATGCCAAGTTTCCATATATGGACACCAATTGATACATATATTTTTCTTTTGTAACTCGAAAAATACTTAAATAGAAAGATGAGTGTGGTTGTTGACTTGAAAAGTATTTTTTCAGTCTGTAGAGTCCAACTTGAAAAATATCATTATTGTAAAATTAAACACATTTATTCAAATGTAAATTAGTTTTTTTTTTAAGCAAGATGGAATTAATAGGAGAACTAAGGGTTCTCAAACCTGTTTACACGAAAGACGGATACAAAAGCCAAAAGACTGCCAAAAGAAAATTACAAACCAAATATAATTATGAGAGGAAATACAAATGATCTTTTGTAAACTCATAAAAGCTATATATCGGGTGCGTAATTTCTCCAAAAAACGACCACTTCCATAATAAAGATTTAATCTTCCAAACCGTATTATCGACATCCCACCCTTCATTCCGGAAGCAAAAACCCTTCCTAGATAACCATAATATCCACAAAATAACTAACCAAATTATACCACATCTACCCAAATTAGTTTTATATCGTTAGTATCACTTCATCTCTATCTTATTTCATTTGATGTAGATCTTAATTTTTTTAATTAAATTATAATAAAGAAACTTTTTGTACATGTCCATATCACATGGATCTTATTAAAACGCTGGAAAACCTTATTATATGCTTTAAAATAAATTTTAAATTATTAGGTCTCTATCATTGGTCTTCAGGTGAGAGGGTTTAGGTAGTGTATACAACAGTTTCTATCTGTCTATATATGTCAGCTTCTTAATCTCACACAGATTTAACCTCCAAGGCAAATGTTGCCTAGTTTTGAGAGGGTGTGTTCTTCTCAAAGTCTCTCAGGTTCGAATTCTATTTGCACAAATTGTTTATTAAAAAAAAATCTCCATGTACAATAACTTTTCATTTGGATAGACAAATTTTAATAGACTAGTTGATAGGGTAATCTCTATTAAATTTTCTGTATAGAAGTATAATAATACTTCAAATAAAACAAGATGATTATTTGGTTATCAAGAAATATAATTACCTATGACATAAGTCCAGTGTTTAACCGTATCAGAATGATGCCAGTCTTCACCTTCATGCAGCTTGGTATGATGAACTCTTTCACAAAGGTTTTGCACTTCATGAAGTTCTGAAGCAAAGAGTTTGAAGAACTTATCAGCTGGTGTTTTGATCCCAAGCTCGGTAATAAGCTTACCAGCTAGCACCATTTTTGACAAGAAACTAAATGTATAATAACAGAAGAAATAAAAGAGATGTTATTGTTATGATATGAGAAAAATGTATGCAAGGCCATGCCTTAAATAGAAATTTGATTACAATATACAAATATAAATTGACCCCACAAATTAAATTATATGAGACCCACTACTTGATCTGTTTTCCCGGACACATGTGATGCCAGTATTTATTGATTTATTTATTAAGAATTATTGTTGTATAAAAAATGGAGGGTTCTAGATGGTGTTGATGAAATCAATCAAGAAGTTAAAAGTCACTTTGAAAGCATATTTGAAGCATTGAACGAAGCAAAATATTTTAAGCATCGTGCATTGTTTAATAGATTAATAAGATATGTTTATACCCAAAATATATGTATTAAATGTATTGAAAACATAAATAATTAACTTTTTTAAAGAAGATTAGGTATATTTAATGGGTTGAATATAGAATATTTTTTTTATTTGGAATGCTTAACCAGTGCCCCTGGGACACTCGTTAGCATGACCCATATTTTAAATAGTGGAAGCAAATTTATACATACTAGCGTTCAAACAAGCATTCTCGTATCGTTTGTTAATTTTTTTTATCGCACATAGCAGAGAAAAATAAATGTGTATATCTTTATATGAAATTTTAATTGTATTTTGTCTTGAGAATAATATTTTATAGACGCAATTAACAAAATTAAAATCAAAATAAAAAATGTATGTTTTAAAAGTATTTTAGTGAATTTTCTATAAATAGTAATTTTATTATTCTATGATATCAAACTAATAAAATTCTATTGAGAAAGTACCTATTTTATGATGTTTTTCACATATATTCTCTTAAAAAGAATATTATTTAAATACAATTATTTAAAAATAAAATAAGATGCTAAAATATTCACTTCAACACTAAAAAAAAAGTGTTTTTGAAATCCATTTAACAACTTTAAAGGATTAAATGTTAAATAATGTACTACTAGAAAATTCGCTTTTAGTGACCGAATTAGAGACCGAAAAAGCTTAAAAATCGGTCACTAAAACGTTTAGAGACCGATTTAGCGATCATTATTTTTCAGTTGAAAAAGTGCTAGTCGCTAAGCTTTTGCAACGAATTTAGTGACCGAAATTTAGAGACCGAATTTGTGACCGAATTCAGCGATCGATTTTAGAGACCAATTGTAATATTATTTTTCATAAAATAAAATTAAAAATTGTGATACCTAGGAATCGAACTTGTGACTTCCGTGTATTTTAATAACAACTTGTCACTACACCACTTAACAAATATTGTTATATTTTATATTTAAACATATATACATATAGTTTTTTATAAATATATTATACGTTAAAACAATAAAAATATAAAAATTTTAGTAAAATTTTAAATTTGAAAGAGAATTAAAATCTTTAAAAAAATGGAAATGAAATAGTAAAATAATAAAGAGGATTAAAAATAGAAAAAGAAAACAAAAAATATTAGTGACCGAAATTTCGGTCTCTAATTTATATATAAAATTTAAATTGTATATAAAATTATTTTTTGTGACCGATTTAGTGACCACTTAAAATTGGCTCATGAATATTAAATTTTGGTGGCTAATTCGGTCCCTATAGTGACCAAAATTTCGGTCACAAAATTTCGGTCTCTAAATCGGTGGCTGATTTATTTTAGTGACCGATTTAATGACCTCTTAAAATTTGCTCATGAATATAAAATTTTGGTGGCTAATTCGGTCACTACAGTGACCAAAAATTTTCGATCACTAAATCGGATACTAAAAGCGAATATTTTAGTAGTGAAGTCTCCCTCCCCTCTCCCTCCCCTCCCCCTCCCCTCTCTCCCTCTCCCTCCCCCTCCCCCTCCCTCTCCCTCTCCCTCCCTCTCCCTCTCCCCTCCATTCTTCTCTCTCACTCTCCCACCCCCCTCATTCTCTCTTTCCCTCCCCTCCCCCTCTCCCTCTCCCTCTCTCCCTTCCCTCTCCTTCCCTCCCCTTTCTCTCCCACTCTCTTTTTCTCCCTCTCTTTAAAAATTATAGTACTTTCACTAGAATTTTCATCTGCACCATTTCTAACAAATTGTCTCAAATATTTTTATAGGTTGTAAGAAAAAAAGTGAAAGACTAAATAAATCTAAAAAATATAAGCTAAAATAAAAAATAGAAACAAATAATTTTAAATTATATTTATTGTGATTTATGTGAATTTAAACATGTCAAACACAATATATATATATATATATATATATATATATATATATATATATATATATATATATATATATATATATATATATATATATATATATATATATATATATATATATATATATATAATCATATGTCATCATCATTTAAAAGTTTCTATAACAAAACATAATAGAATAAATACTAACAAATTAACACAGACAAATAAGAAGAAGAAAAAAATATGAGTGTAATATATTTATCCTTACAATTTAATCAAGGTTTATCTTGTCATCGTCAAGTTGTGCTTTATATAAATTTAAACGTGTCAAACACAAAACGATATATAAAACATAATTATATGTCATCAAGCATCATCTGAAAGTTTATATAACAAAAGATGACAGAATAAATACTAAAAAAATTAAAACAAACAAATAAGAAAAAAAACATGAAAGAATATATTTATCCTTACAATTTAATCACGGTTTATCTTACCATCATCGGATTGCAGTCTCTTTGTTCTATATTTATGAAATCATTTCTCCTAAAAAATAAAAAAATAATTTCTCCTAAAAAATAAAAAAATAAAGATAAATAAAAGCAAGAATGATAAAAAATCAAAAACAAAGGAAGAAGTTCAACCAAAAAAGAGAAAGGAAAAAAACGTTTAAATGTGCCATACAATTTTTGAGAACAATCACCATAGAACAAATCTTCAATCAATTTTTTTAATTTTTACAAATTAAAAAAACTGCATATTTTTATTAGTGTTTTATGTTTAATTTTTAAATAAATTTTAATTTTTAATGGGCAAAATAGGAATAAAAATAGGTCATTCAAAAATCCTTTATCCCCTTTATATATAATTATAGATAAAAAATTTCATTAAAAATATGGTTAAATATACAAATTTCTTGTAATGTTAGCGAATTTTGATTTTAACCTTATTAAAAAAAATTAAATTTTCTCTCAGACCAAGTGGCATCAAATCTTCAATTTTGCTTACTTAGCATGTCTACGTGGATTTTCTTTATTTTTTAAACTCCACGTAGAATATTTTTATTTTTAAATTTTTTTTTGAAATTGTTTTTATAGTTTTATTTTTTTTATTATGAGGTGGTAAATCAAAATTCGTGGGTAAAATACATTTTTTTTTGTTTTGGATATAAAAACAATTATTAAGAAAAAATTATGTCAATGAGAGAATAATCATTCTATGCTTACTATGATTGTAATCTCATCCTTAGATTTAATTGAATACTATCTAAATTGAAATCATTCATCTTCTGGTAATTTGTCCATGAAAAAAGCATATGTCTTCGAATCTATTAACTTTCAATCTCGCACTTGGAGCAAGTACTTGTGGAATCTAACCATTCCTCTCTCTAAGAACTTCCTTGTTTGAAAACTGTGTCATAGTAAAATACATAATGATGATAACTTAAGATTGTGATACTACAATATTTCTTCTATGTGCAGTTTGTGCATGTTCCATCAGAAAACCACAAAACACTTGTTAAAGGTGCGTATTGCTAATAGGATCACGACATATTAAATCAATGTAAGGTGGTTATTCATGCTCCTTATAAGGTCTCATTTATAGGAAACATTACTAAAAAGTTTTCTAACTCCTCCATCAATGACTTCACCATCATCAAGAATTTCAATGTCAAAGTTCATCGTCCTAATTCTTCTTAAATTATACAAATTTTGTGGGAAGCATCATAATACTTAAGTTAAATGGAAGCATCCATTTTAATGTTCAAATTATAAATGATATTAATATTTATTTAACATTAAAAAATTCAAATAAATAATTGAGATAATATAAAAAAAACATAGTAAAAAAAACATTTATATCAAATAAATAAAAATGTAATTTAATTAAAAAAAATTTTAAAAAATAATTATTTTTATATCTAAAACAAAAAAAATATATTTTACCCCTCCAATGTTAGCGAATTTTGATTTATACTCTCATAATAAAAAAAAAATTCCACGTGGATTTAAAAAAATAAATATATAATAAAATTAAATCTATGTGGACATGCCACGTAAGTAAAATTGAAGATTTCCGAGTATCTCCAATGGTGCAAACCAATTTTGGGTTTTTTGTGGGACCCATTAAGCCACATCATCTTGAAGCAACTCACTCAATTTTCACTCCAATAGTGCAATACTAAAGAACTCATATTAGGTTCCACATCTTTACTCTATATATTAATATTTTATTTATATTAAATTTTATTTGATTTAAAATAATTATTTAAATTATTTAAATTCAAGTTAATATAAAATAAATAAAATTAAAATTAAACATAAAATTTAAAATGATAATTAAAATTAATCTCAAATACATGACATATAATTAAAAACAATAAAAATAAATAACATAACAAAATTATTCAAATTTAATTTTCATCATTCTCATGTCCGAAATTTTTCCAAATATGCTCGACTAGATCTCCTTGAAGCTAACACCTTCCCTTTGTATAACCTACCCCGCGAACTCAAAATCTTTTAAAGGTCTTTCCTGTTCTTTTATGTCTTTCCTAGTAAAATTTGATAAAATAAAAGTCGGTGGGGACTCTTGCTAACCGCAACATGTTTTGCGAAATAAAAAATCAAAAAGTAAGTTCTCCCACCGTATTACAGTTAAGAAATAGTACTACCCCATAGATCATGATAGCTAGAAGAGCGTTGCAAGCTTTCCAATTTCCCTCACCAGCAAGTACTCGGGCCTTCCTCAACAAAAACCTCAAATAAAAACCATGGGTGTAACCATTTGGCTTCCAATTATCACTAACGTCCTTCATGCTCAAATAAAGAGCACCAGCAATACGATCCATCTTGGATTTTTCCAGCACACAGACGAAAGAGATTCGATGTTGAACCTTAATTTGACGGATGTATGCATACTCCTCAAGAGTAGGAGCTAGCGGGTAGTCTTGGAAAGTAAAACAACACAGAATGAGATCATTAAATTGGAGGAGAGTGTACAGAGCCCATTCATTAACATGGGAGGACAGCATGGGTAGGATATTGCCATAACTCTCACCAAACTTTTCCATATTATGGCCAGTAACCAGAGTACCTAGCTTAACCAAAGGAGTCATGTCCTCAAGATAGAAGTTGTACGCAAATGTGTGCCTGGTGGCCTCCTTGTTGATGATCACATTATCATCCATTCTTGATGAAAGTAGTGACTTTTGGATACCGTTTTTTTTTAAATTAAACATGCTATGATGAGAATGGTGCAATTAAGATCCCCATAACATTGGAGAACGGTTGCACTATTTCTGAATAATCGGATGTCACGAGATCAAAGTTTAAACATATGTATCACAGAACCAATGGAATAACAATCACCAACAGAACTGAACAATCACCAACAACCTGAGTCACCAACTGTACCTGTATGATCCATCCTTCCCCACTCAGAGGTGAATCTAGGTCAGGGTAGGTCAAAAGGGCTCCAGTGTTAACAGTTCTCTTGAAATACCATCATCGTTACATCTACATGCCAATTATGGTATCCCATTTGAACCTCAAGTGGTCGTGGATCTCATGATCGCAATCAACAAGACCTGACATCTTATTGGCGTCATGACTATCCACTCTATCCTTAGGTATCCTAAGTAATAACTCTAGCCTAGGTATTGGACCTTTTACCTCAAAGAACATCATCCCACCCACCAAAATAAATAGCATCACAACATAATATATGGAAAGCGATAAAGCTATATGCAAATGCATGCAAGCATGTACATACAGGATGACAACAACAAGGAAAAAACAAACAAAGAAACACCCGATAAACAAAACAAACAAATGCTAGGATCGACTCGCTAAGGATGGACCCGCAACAGGTCAACTGTCCCCAACACAGTCGCCAGCTGTCGCTACCACAAAAAAATAACCAGAATCGCCACTAATATATTTATCTCATAAAGAGAAAGGAATATCAGCTAACCTCAAAATGCAAGGAACATAGGTCTTACGACCATAAAATAGGGTACATGAGTCAGTTACACGAGAGGAAGAGATTAGCACCTCTCATGTCTGTCGTACTCGATGGGATCCACCTATGTTTTTTTCTAATCAAAGGGTGTAACCTATGAGTCTAAAGCATAATGCTAAGGGAGATTCATGCAAAAGAGAGAAAAGAAAACACCGGGAAAAGAAGGAATATTTACAAAATAATGCTCGTTCAAGCCCCGCGACGTGATGCCTACGTATCCCTTTCAGGAATTAGAGGGTCGTAGTTCTGATCAATAGTTTCCATTTGTTTTGTGTTTTTTAGGTGAACAATGCTAAGTTCACATTCCACCGTCGCTCGAACTTTGGAGACTTACACGCCTAATCGTGGAAAGGAATTAACATGTTCTTAAAAGCAAGAGAAAGTGAATCGGTTTGTATTTTTTGATTTAAATAAGTGATGAACGAATACCACTATCGGGTCACTCACCACCTCTCTACTTTGTTTAAACTCTGATATTTGAACCATGTGAGTGTGTGAATGGAAGAGAAACGGGTTAGAGTCTGCACTCACTCGTTTCTCTCCATTATGTAAATGAAAGCATGATTCTCATCAATATTTATTAAGTAAATGAAATCATGATTCTCATCAATATTTATTAAGTATGTAGTCCCTAATCTGTTTCTCTATCACACAAAAGTATATGAGTGATAGAGAAATAGATTAGGGACTACACCCACTCGTTTCTCTCCCACTAAGATTTGTAATAGTATGATTCACACTATTATTTATTAGGTGTTTTGAAATTTTAAAGAGAAAAGAAAAAGATGGGGAATGACTAACAAAGGGAATCTCTATCCTAATGTTATCATACAATGATGGCCCTAAGTTCAATGGATGAAGGGGGAATCCCTATTTAATGTAGCATGCATGGATGTGAGCCTAAGGTCTATGTGACTTCTCCTAAGAGTGAGTAACCATCCTAAGGGATCATGGCAAACATAAAGAATAAGATAGCAAAGAGATAAAACTCCTCTCAATCACCTAAGTGTTGAGGAATGTCTAGTCTTAAAGAAGAGAAACCATACCATTGAAACTCAAATAATACAATCCACAAAAGGTGGAAGGAGAACAAACATTCATCACCATTCAAGCTAACAACAATCAATGTATGAAAGAATTAGTAAATCATGGATGGAGAAAGATAGCCCTAGGGAAGTAGCAAACCAATTAATTGTGTGTTTTAAACCAAACACCAAAGCATTATAACATCGTACAAAAATGTCCACAAGAATACATGAATATACATCATAGGTCAGTAGGATAACATCATTTTTCATCCTTCTATGTCACACAAAGAAGATTCAAAAAATTGGAAAAAGTAGCAACAAATTCTATCTACAAACCATGAACATATTTCAAAAGGAATCCTAACTAGGCTAGCTTGAAAAGGGATGATAATTTTAAAGGATTGTGTCATACCCTATTTGTTTACCCCTTTGAGATGTCACGTCTCAATTACTTCATCAATCCACGGCAAAGACCCAGAGGAGCCACTTGTTCACCAAGTACTCAAATCAAGGTTTTTTTAAGTCAGGAGATTCAGGCAATGGGTTAACTAAAGATGGGAATGATCCTCAACACAATCATATGGCTCAAGATGTTTCATTCATCCACCTATGATTTTCAAATCTCAAGGCATCAAGCCTTAGATCCATCAAAGTCACCAGATTAGGGTTTTGAGCCTATCAGGTGTAACGCCCCTGTTATACCCCAAAATTTGCCCGCATCTTTTTTCAAGGAAACTTCAATCTAAAAATTAAGAGTTTCATATAATCTTGGATTTTTATATCCTGATTTATGAATACTTGGTTTTTAGAATTTTTCTTATACGGTATTTTGGCTCGCTGTTGAGTTTATTCTTACGCAAACGCCAATTACTGTTTATTACTTCACACACGCTATTTATTTGGGATTTATTTAAAGATAAATAGTACTGACGCAATTGGTACAGAATTAAATCTTTTGCAGGCGCAGAGTCCGGGGATTTAGACTGTACTGGTAACAAGTAAATTATTATTAATTTTTGTTTCCCACTAATTTTTGTACAATACTCCATTATTTTCAAAATCTTTTCCTTTCTATTCAATTCTCTTTCTTTCAAAATCAAATCCTAACTTTATTCTATACATCTCTCTTTTTTCCAACATTATCATACACTTTCTTTCAAATCCTACTTCCACTTAAATTTTCCTTTTGTACGGAATCACTTCATTCCCCAACGTCTCTATCTTTCTTTTCATTCTATAAATACTTCTCATTTTTTCCATAAAATCTCACATCAAATTCTAACTCATCTCTCAAATTTCTACTTCATATTCATTCTCTCTTCTTCCCCGGCAAAATGGCGAAGCAGATGGAAACGTGTTTTCTTATGGTCATCACCGTCGTGGTGGTAATCATGTCCTTCTTCTGTCTGCATAGTCCTGAAAAATGTGGACTTGGGATGTTTACACTCCCAATCATCTACATGTTATTATTTGTAGCTTGGGTTATTAATCGTCATTCTTAAAGTTTGTCGTATCTTTTATTTTTTTAACGTACCGTTCATTCGTCGTACTGTTCATTATAGTATGTAATATTTGTACTGTCAGTATTAAATGTCTTACTATTTGTCGTACTGTTGCTTAATTATCCAGATAATATTTTGTGTGTTTTCTGCGAGTTACATATTTATTTTTCTGTGCATTAAATGATTTTCAGGGTTATTATCGGTAAATTTGCTCGCATACAATATATATTATTTATTTATTATGTCTGTGTTTTTCTAACAACTCATGTAAATAAATTTTTTATCACAAAACAAAAACAACTCATGTTGAATTTTCACTCTAACTGCTACATTAATACCTGAACAGTCAGTTGACAGTCAAACTGCTGAAAGTGCAATTCTCCGTGTTTTGTACCATCAATCAAATCAAACTTTTGCATTTCAAAATTCCAATATTTTTGTTCTAAAAGTCTTCTGAATATCACATGATTAGCAGAGACTCAGCACTGCACAAAAATCAGGTACGCTTAACTTTCTCCTACAGAAACAGTCCCTAACTAGGGTTTCTTGTTTTTTTTCAGGAGAACATGTTTTTGAGACCTCAAATGGATTTCATGGACCTCCATATATCTCAAAGTACCACCATACAAATTTTCAAACTTCAATTCGCTCAGACGCACAGTCAGTAGCTCAAACAGTCAATAGACGACCCGTTTGACCAAAAAAGTCAACAGACAGTCAAAAATGAAATTTTTTGTCAACATCCATATTTTGTCAAAGGATTTATCATTTGATCATTGGTTGATCATAATTCATCAAGGAAAGATCAAAAATCAACAAAACCCTAAGTTTCAAAATTAGGGTTTTCTCCTTAAAAGTCAACTGAACTTTGACTGGTCATAACTCTCTCATCCTTCATCCAAAAAAATCAAACCAAAGCTCATTTTGAAGGAAATTAAATTATCTTTCAAATGCAATTGGTCCCACGGTCATTAGATTCACCATTTGAAAAATATGAATCAAGACATTACAGTTCATTTTCAAAGTCAACAAAAAGTCACTTTTTACAAAAGGGCTAACAAGGAGCATGGAAAATCATTTTGATATGAGAACAAAGACGTTGGTTAGAGGACTCTTTGAGGTTTCCAAAAAGTACAAGAACTCCTTCATATGATAAAAATTGAGGGATTTATGCCTTGTTGAAGTTGGCTAAATTTTTGGAAAATGCATGAAATCAACATTGATCAAAAATGTTTTTCTTCCAAATGAGACGTAATTTACATGATCCAAACATGTTTCCCATAATGTGAAGGGCATCCCACGACCAAGACAAAGCCCATAGCATTTTTGTTTCTTTTTTGATTTAATTTTATCACATTTAAGATTAAATTAAAAAAGGAAAATGGAAGGATAATATGTAGCTTAGTTTCTAAGCATGAGTCATCAAAGAACATTTAAAGCTCTGTAGCAAGAGAAGTACAGCAGGCCTAAGAGCAAAAGGTGTGGAAAAATCAAGCCATGGTTGCTTGAATTCAAAGCTACATATATTAAAAAATTCCAAAATTCAACAAAAGCACTTAATGCTTTTAGCTTAGTTTTTAAGCACTTCATTGCTTATATAATGGCTAGAACACTTCAGTAAACAAGAGACACGAATTTAGAACCAGACACTTGCTTGTAACACTCTTAAATCCAATTGAAATTTTCAAAGAAACTTGGAATTCGAATTTTCAGTTTAAGTTGTTTTTAATCCAAACTAAACATTCAAACATCATCTCTGAGCATCATTGAACCTTTTCCAATCAGTTTCAAGCTTTAAAACTCCAAGAATCGAGCACTATAGCTCACGGTTTGCTCGAACTAAAACTTGCAAAAATCTCATCATACATGCATGTTCTATAAGATGTAGACATATATTTTAATTTAGTTTGATGCTCTGATCATTTCTGGAAGTTTAAATGAGGTTTGGAGGCTTGTATACGAAACTGCCATTCTAGGGTTCTTCATCTCAAAATTAGGGCTTTCCAAATTAGGCAAAATTACAAGTTCAAACATGTCCCATTGAATTCGTATGGACCAGACGAACTAAACCATGGCATCGCGCCAAATTTATATCATTGTTTGCTTGTATTCGCTATTTTTTACAGGTGTAATAGGTTGGAGTTTTTACACCACCTGCAAATGAAAGGTGTAAAAAGGTGGTTCTGATGAAGAAGATGATGCGTGGCTCCTTCCCATTGGCTGGAGGGCGCGCGCGTGTTTTTTAAATAACCTATGATTCAGTGCCTTGCAGGTTCTGTACATGCCATGTTCCTCAAATTCTGAACCATCAGATCAACTTACCAGCACATCCAACGCATCAAAATGCACACCCATATCATAGACTTCATTTAATTACCACACAGGATTACTATTAATATATTTTTCTATTTTTATTTTAATTTCTTTGCAAAATTAATTTAAATAGTTTCAAAAATCAAAAAAATATAATAAAAATATTTTTAGGCTTCTAAAATAATCTATTATTTTTTGACATAAAATATTTTATTTTTTCTTAAATATTAAAATATTTTGCTTAATTAATTAGTATATATGTATATATTTGCTTTTTAATTATCTCAACCAATCAAAAAATCATTAAAAAAATTGTTCTTTATATTAAATATAGTTTATATATTATAGGCTAATTTTGTACATATTTAGAATATTTTTTTCTCTTTAAGTTTTAATTATTTATGTAATTATTTGCATAATTATGTTAATTTAACTTAATAATTTTCAAAACAACTTCAAAAATTCCAAAAAAATTAGTTTTGTCTTAAAATTAATTGACAAGCATTTTGAACATATTTCAAACTTAATTTTTAGGTTTAAATTTTATTTCCACCTTTTCCCTCATTTTAATTAAATTAATCATGCATTAATTCTAATTAAAATGAATTATCAAAAATCCAAAAATATTTCTTTTATTTTCTTGCAATTTAAATTCCTAGATCAAGTGTATAGGTTGTCAAATTCATGTAAATAGCGTAGTTTACATTTCCCGCACAATCGATGTAATAGCATAGATTTATTTTCCGCATTTTACATTTCCGCATTTTAATTTTCAATACATATAAAACTGCGTGTATGCCAAAGATTAAAATTGAAGCGTTAGGTCACTAACTTCCAAAGATAAAATATCTGAATCAAAACACAAGCACACTTGCACCTCTTAGGGTAATCCCTCTTTTACTCTCTTCAAAATCAAAAATCAAATTCTACTGTTTCAAATGCAAAATCGAACTTTCGTTTACATCCGGTGAAAGGAGAATTTTCTAAAGGAAATAGGAAAAGACCTTATAACTTAGGGTAGACCTCCTAATTTGCTTGCTCAAATCAAAACAAACAAATCTCTCATATATCATTGTTTTTCAAAATAAAACTTTCCAAAAAGACAATACTTTGTATATATCCAAACAAGGATCATTACGAAGTTAACGTTCTTTTTTTTCAAAAAAAACATCTTTTGAAAGATAAAAAACACTTTGTATACATCCGCACAAGGATCATTACAAATTCAATTTACAAAGGTATTTGAAACCACATATGAGCATTTTAAAGCAATTGAAAAGTGATCGAAAACAAGTGAGCTAAGCAAACTAAAGAGCCCATGGATAACCATGGATACAAAGGGTGCTAACACCTTCCCTTTGTATAACCTACCCCCTTACCCAGAATTTCTTAAAGGTCTTTTTTTTGTTTCTTTTATAAACCTTTCCTTAATTGGATAAAATAAAAGTCGGTGCGACTCTCTGATTTTCAAAAACACAAAAAGCATAAAGAAAAGAGTCAGTTCGCGTATCTCTCCGCGAGAGGTACGGTAAAAAACCGAGGTCGACAGCCCCGAATTTAATTATATATTTAATTAAATTAAATCAAGGATTTATTGGTTGGAATTAGTCGAAGTTGGAATTTATCGGTATTATTCTAAATGCGTAATTGGATTAATATGTTGATTTGAGCAGTTAAGTTATGGTAGGATTAATTAGTCGGATTAGTCAGAAAAATACAAATCGTGAGTTGGTATTAATTAAGTTATGGAGCAATTGTATTGTAGAATATTATTGGAAATAATATTCGTTATGTTATGTGATTATTTATTTATGTGTGTTATTTGGCTTAATTGAGTAATTGGCGGAATATTATCAATTGGGCCTATATAGAATATGAGATTGGATTATGGGTTAAGCCCAATTAAGAAAAGAAGGATAGTAAGAGAGTTAGGGTTTTAGAGACATAATTTGAAGTAACAAGAAATTTCACGAGAAGGGGCGATTGAATTGTGACCCTTTTAAAATCTAGCTTTACCTTAATAAAAAACACAACCTCTCAAGGAATCCTTGGAGAAGAATGGTTAGAGTAAATCTCATATAATATTTAGTGTAGTGTGCGTAACAATGTGATTAATAGTATATAATAAATAAATAGAGTGGAGTTTAAGAGAGATCACACAAGAGATTTATCCTGGTTCACCAATGTGGTTAGTCCAGTCCCCACACCTTGTGAGATTATCCTTTATTGAATCTTCTTACAACAACTTTTTCTTCTATGTATTCTTAGCCTCACCAGGCTTACACTTCTGAATGGTATAGCTTACAAACATCTTACACAATAATTGGTTTTTTATATCTTTGTTGTGATATACTTTGTGATCTCAGGATGTTTACAATAAGTGTCTAGATACTCTCTATATGGCAATGAGTATATGAACTGAGATTTAGAATGATAACTCTAAAATTTATGTGTTCACTATTTGGTAGTGAGTATTGAAAGTAATTTGTAGAGTGAATGATAATGTTGGCTTTATGATTTTGGCTTTCTTTGTGTGCTTCAACAAATCGGTAGTGAGAGCATAGAATGTGTCTTCTATTTATATAGCCAAAGCTTGAGTGCAAGTACCAGAATAACCCTTGAAATATTTGTATGAGAAGTACCGAGAATTACTTGAGTAATGCTGGGAGCTTTGTCTTATTCTGGAAGGACATAGTCTTATGCTGGCATGACTTGGTCTTTATTCTGAGTAATGTTGGCATCTGGTAATTCTGACCTTTGACTCATTATTCAAGGACTAATTCTGAGAAAGTAATTCTGGGAGAGTAACTCTGGGACAGTAACTCTGGGACGGTAACTCTGGGAGAGTAACTCTGGGACAGAAACTCTAGGACAGTAACTCTGGGAGAGTAACTCTAGGACAATAACTCTGGAAAGATGCTGAGAATTACTCCTAGTAACTCTGAGAGAGTAACTCTTGACTTGTTCTGAGAATTACTCCGGTAACTTTGAGCGTTACTCTTGAGAATTACTCCTGATAACTCTGAGCGTTACTCTTGACTCATTCTAAGAATTACTCTGGTAACTATGAGCGTTACTCTTGACTTTTCATAATGTTATTCTTTTAAGGATCATAGTATACTATCTTGAGTGAGAATGAATGAACCTGTCTTATTTATTTCCACTAAAGAGCGCACGTCAAATAACAAATAAGATCATCATCTTAATTATATTTACACAAAAGTTTGTTATCTTCGAAACATTAAAAAGATTTTTCCTCAACAATCTCCCCCTTTTTGATAATGACAAACTTCTTGTAATTAAGATTTTGTTTTTTCAAATTGTGGAAATTTTGTGCTCCCCCTCAATTTATGCATCAATAAATAGGTTGTGCTCCCCCATAATTTAGGCATAAAAAATTGATGATTTTTATATATTTTGATTTAAAATAATTTCTCCTATAGTCATTATCCCCTTTTGTCATCATGCAAAAAGTATGGGGAAATACATGAAAAAGAAACAGGCAAGATATGCAATATCATGGAGAAAGAGAGTAATCATCTAAAAATCTGAGATTAATGCATATAAATAAGACATAGAAATAACATGTACCTTTTTTTTAGTGATGTTTCTTATTCTTAGTATCAATGGTGAACACATCTTCAAGTTGTACTTTAGATTGTCCTCAGGCTCATTTGTTAATTTTAGCTCACCGAGAGATAATGATCATGTTGTTTGAATCTTCTTTAAAGGATTGTCTTGTTCTGACTCCATCATAAATATTTCCAATAATTTGATCTTGAGGATGATATTTGATAATTTTCCAACTCTTTGGAAGATCTTGAGAAGATGGAGTTTGTATACCCTCACTATTTTTGTTGATATCAAAATTGTAGTGTTGTTCATCTTCCTCATCATTTTCCTTTCTTTTATCATCAAAATCATTAAATTCATCAAAAATAACATGCACATTTTCTTCTACAGTTTGATTTTTGAGATTGTATACCCTATATTTTTTGGAGGATGTAGAATATCCTAAAAATACACCTTTGATTGATTTTGAGTCAAACTTCTTCACACTTTCTTTATTTTTAAAAATATAACAATTGCATTCAAAAATATGAAAGTATGATATGTTTGGTTTTCTATTTTTCCAAAGTTCATATGGAGTTTTATTCAAGATATCTCTAATTGAAAAATGATTCAAAATATAGCAAGCAGTGTTAATGGCTTCGGCCCAAAATTGTTTTTCAAAATTTGATTCAAATAAAAAAATTCTAGCCATTTCTTGCAAAGATCTATTTTTTCCTTCAACAATTTCATTTTGTTTAGAAGTTCTTGGGAAAGAAAAATTATGAGTGATTCCATTTTGATCAAAGAAAGATTTAAAGGATGAAATTTCAAAATCTTTCCCATGATCACTTCTTACAAAAATAATGTATAAATTTTTTTCATGTTGAACCCTTTTGCAAAAAAATTTAAATGCATCAAAAGAATCATCTTTTTGTTTTAGAAATAAAACCCAAATAAACCTAGAGAAATCATCAACTATCACAAGACCATATTTCTTTCCATTAAGACTTGGAGTTTTGATAGGACCCAAAATATCAATATGAAGAAGTTCAAGAGGTTTATTTGTAAAAATTGTATTTTCGGATTGAAAACTACTCTTTGCTTGTTTTTCTTTGATGCAAACTTCACATAATTTTTCTTTATCAAAATTGATTTTGGGAAGACCTTTAACTAGATCAAGATTGAATAATTTGGAAATAGTCTTCATACTTATATGACCAACTCGTCTATGCCAGATCCATCTTTCTTTTTCGATGGATATAAAACATGAATCAATTGAGAGTTCATCTAAGTCTAATAAATACAAATTTTTCTTTCTTGATCCAAATAAAATGGTTTTTCCCGAGGATGATTGCTTTACTTCACACATGTTAGGTTTGAAAATAACTTCAAAGCCACTATCACATAGTTGACTTATACTTAGCAAATTATATTTAAAATCTTCCACGTATAGAACATCCTCAATCTTAATAGAATAAATCTTACCAATGATACCAATACCTTTGATTTTGGATTTGAGATTGTTTTCAAAAGTTACTAATCCATCATCTTTTTCTTTGAATGATAAGAAGCACTTTATATCTCCAGTCATATGTCTTGAGCAGCCAGTGTCCAAGTACCAAAATTTTTTCTTGTTTTCCTGAAGACATTCCTGTATCACAAGTTAATAGTGATTTTGGTACCCATAATGATTTGGGTCCTTGATGGTTAATGCCTTTATGAAATATTTTCTTATTATAACACTTTGATTCATGATGACCATGATTGTTACAAAAAGAACATATTTTCTTAATTTTTTCAAAAGATTTATAATAACACTTTGATTCATGATGGTCAGGCTTGCCACAGTGAGAACATCCCTTTTTGAAATTTCCAACTTTTTTCTTATGATAGCAATCTAACACAACATGTCCAATTTTTTTACAGTAAGAGTATATCTTTTTGAACTTTAAATCTTCCTTTTTAGGTACAAATTTTTTTTCATAAAGCTTTTGTTTTTGTGAGGTTCTAAAACCTATCCCAGCTTTGTCAAATATTCCAACTTGAGATCCCATAATTTTTTGAAATGTCTCAGTGGATTTCACAAAGCTAGTAAGATCATTTGTTAGTTATTCAAATTTTGTTTTCAAATAATTGTTCTCTTTTTGAGTTTCACAAAGACTTTGAGGATGAACCTCACTTATCCTCTCATTGAGGATCTTATGTTGGTCAGAATTGTTACACTGAGTCAGTTGCATATTTTGAATGACTTTAAGATACTCATCAATCTTAATTTGAAATTTTTCTTTTTCTTTATTTATCTTATAAAGTTGATTTTTTAGAGATAAACATATTTTAGACAAAGTGTTTGATTCATTTAAAAGATTATCAAACTCTATTTCAAGATGTTTACATAAAGAGCAAGATTGAGAAACATCTACCTCTTCGATATATTAGTTTGTCATTAGAAACATGTTGGCTTCTTTCTTTTCTAATTTTGAGGATGGTCTTTTATGCATTTGTTGAATTTATTCTGAACTCACTAACTCGCCTTCATCCTCAACGTGTTGAGTGTAACGTTGATGCTCTGTCTTTCTATATCTTTAGGAGTGTTTTTTACTCTTAACCATTTCATTCGAAAATGATGGTCTACTTGAGGTTTGGATTCTATTTCTAAAATCGCATCCTTAGTACGAAGGACATCCTCATTAGCATACATCAATTGGCCTCTCGATGGCCATGAGATCTAGTGACTGTCTTGAACAGTCACTCCATGCTTATTCCCGCGCACCCTCTAACTTGTAGGGTTTTGGATTTCCATCTATACATATTTCATCCCTAGCCTGTAGGGATTTCACTTCGTCTAATATCGTCCTTAGATAGGTTGTGTTCCACATAGAAAACCTTCCCACGAGGGACAACTTCATTGGTACACGTCGATTGGCCTCTCGATGGCCATGAGATATAGTGACTGTCTTGAACGGTCACCCCATGCTTGCTCCCGCGTTCCCCTAACTTGTGGGGTTTGGATTCTCGTTTTTACATCTTTCATCCCTAGCCTGTAGGGATTTCACTTTGTCAAGCATTGTCCTTAGATAGGTTGTGTTCCGCATAGAGAACCTTCCCACGAGGGACAACTTCATTGGTACACGTCGAACGGCCTCTTGATGGCCATGAGATTTGGTGACTATCTTGAACGGTCACCAGCCGCTACCTTCTGCATACTCCCTAATCTAAGGGATTTCTATTGGTGCGTCATAAACATCTAGCTTGCAAGGATCTCACTCGGGTCTAATGTCATCCTTAAATCTGCATAGGCTATCCTTAAGGTTATATCAATCGCACGTCTGCATTGCATTGCATATAAGGAGTCACCATATACAAAAAAAAAGGAGTATTTGGCATACGCATGCATTCGTATTTTTATGCATGCATGCATTTACATTTGCATCTTCACCCGCATCCACGCTTACCGTGCTAGCCGGTTTCCCGAAACTCACGAAGAAGACCATAGAGGATCATAAACTATGGAGAAAGGAAGAATGGTCCTTACTAAGAAAAAAGAGGATGCCCTTCGCCATAAGTTACATGTCCATGCCTTTTCATAACAGGATTGTAAACACAATAAAGGTTGTCATCGAGCAAGGATTAGTTCAACAAAGAATTTCCCTTATAGATACACTCAAGGGGTATCTAGTCATAAAGGGGTTCATCTATGAACATAGCAAAACTTACAAGGACGCTCTACGATAACCCAGGGGCAAGGATTAGTCCAACTGGGGCAACATCCTGAACAAGGATGCATAAGTATGATGGAGGGAAGGCGACATATGTTGACTGCCCACCAAGGGGCAAAAGGATCATAAATTTTCTACATCAATTTACAAACGTTGAAGGTTGCAGACGGTGTGATACTATCCTTAGAAAAAGCAAAAGAGGTTCAGTCAAGGAAACTCATGAAGTTCTGAAACGACGAAAACCCACCGCTGAAAATTTATTCCCGACAAGTCTGGGGTGCCCAAGGAGAATTCGAGGTTACCATTTTACTTCTACAAGTCTAGGAACTAAGGAGTAAAACAAGGTCAACGGACTTACAAAGGAGACTGTCCCTAGGATCAATAGGTTTTATCATGCTCGGAATTTCAACCCCTACGATCGCTAAGTGTTATTCAGGATAAAAGTTGTACCTTCGGATTAGCAATTCTAATGGGATGACCATGCAGGTTTTGGAGTCAATTCATTCGCTTCATTCGCTCACTACTACGACTTTCCACTCGCACACTTCTATTTTCAATTTCAATTCTCAATTACTAACAAACTTAAGGGAGAATGATGAATGCAAATAACTAAATCTCGCTAAATATATGCTTTTGAGGTAAGACCGAGTCGACGATGTACAGGCATTATTTCAATTCCTAAACAGTGGAGATATAAGGATGTTAATCCCCCGTCACCCCCTCGAGCCAAGAGTTGGAGTTCGTTTCTACTTTCCAAATAAACCTTGATTTCAACCAAGGGCAGGGTAGATTTTGATTAATTCAATGGTGTATTTTGGTTGTCAAGAGAATCAGTCAATCCAAGCAAGGATTCCAGCATAAGGGTTGAACAAAGGTTAAAGCAAAGGTTCAAGCATAAGGATCAAGCAAGGTTTCAAGCATATTTTTTCCTCGCGTTCATCCAAGATTGAGGAAGCAATGGAGATAACATTCACAACACCTTCTTCCTCAATACATCATTCAAGATCGAGGAAGTATCAAAGTCGAAGCTTACAAATCAAAGTCAACATGGCAGTCACAACATTCAATATCCAAGGATCAAATCTCAAAAGGAGCTTTCAACAGAAAAACTCCCGCTAAGTCAAAATGGAAAATTTCATGAAAGAAAACAAAAACAACTTAGGCAAAAAAAAAAATAGGGCATCCCGATGGATCAAATTCAAAGGAATGGGCTCATGCAAAAATAAGTGATAAAACAAAACAAAGGCGAAATACAAAGGATAATCTTGCGACTGCTAACTCATCGAAGCGTCTCATCAATGCTTATATCTCTACAACATTCTTCATCAGTGCTTGGATCTCTACCAAGGATTCTGCCCAACATCAGAACTGAAACGATTCTCTTACAAGCAAAGCACATTCATTAGATTAGGCGAATTTTTAGGATTTGGAGAACATCAAGGAGAAAGGGGTGGGGTAAATAAATTTTGAGCCTTATATCTGTTGTTTCTTAAACCACAAACCAGGCCAAGTTAATACATTCAAAAGTCCTAATTGAGGCAAGGTTAATTACGAAAGCATATCAAGCAGGATTTTGTTATACTGGCTCCTAGGTTTGTTAAAACTATTTCTAATCACTACGCTTCTTCAAACATTCGTTACTAATCATCCAGTCCTAACTCATAACATACTTTGATTTCAAAACTTGCGTACGCATTGCATTGGAGTTACTTCTCAAAGGGTACAACATCATCTACGAACAAACACTTAGCACTCAAGGAGATCTCGAAATTGGTTTAACCAAAGGCGATCATTTCTGATAAAGACTCTTGAATGGGGAAACCACGCCCAGAGGATTTTCCTAAACAGGGGCAAAATTTCAAAGGATTACATGGGCATGCACTCAAATATCCTATTAACTAGGGGCATTCTTCCTAAGGTCCAATCAACTTGGGTCACGTCTCGAAGCAATAATAATCAAGGGCATGTCAAACATGGGAGAAATTTAAAAGGATAAAACACTATGGAGAATCCTTCATATCCTGGAGATCAAGGGAATACCCTTCAATCTAAATGTTGAAGCATATGTATCACAAGGTTATCTCTTGGAGCACTTCCTTCATGGCTTGGAGATCAGAGGCATCTTTTCCCACAAAAATATTGGAACAATGGATATCAACTCCATAGGGAGAACCTCAAAAGGTTAAAGGCGTGGAGTATTTCAAAAAGAAAAACTGGGGCAAGGCGCATAACAAAAGGAAAAGACATCTTCATACTTTACAACCTCGAACCAATCTTTCTCCTAACTACGATCTTCAAATTAAAAAAAAAACAGGGATTGGGAAGTCGCGCTAGCATCACACCCCACCTTATCAAACAAACCTACAACTCCAGCGAGCTATATACGCTTTGGTTATCAACAACCTATCATTGGAAACATACATAAGTCTTGCATTACATACATTGGTTGGTACATTACACCGCACCTTTTTAGGTAGTCTTCTTTAAGACAAATATTACGATCCTTTCTAGGAACCTTTTCAGGTAGTCTTCTTTAAGACGAATTGTCATCCTTTCTAGGAACCCCTCCAGGTAGTCTTATTTAAGACATTCTTTTTCTAAGAGCCTTTCTAGGTAGTCTTTTCTAAGACATTCATCATCCTCTCTAGGAACCTCTTCAGGTAATCTTCTTTAAGACATTCTTTTCTAAGAACCAATCTAGGTAGTCTCTTCTAAGACATTCATCATCCTTTCCAGGAACCTCTTCAGGTAGTCTTCTTTAATACATTACTTATCCTTTTCTAAGAACCTTTTTAGGTAGTCTTTAAGACAAATTTTATCCTTTCTAAGAACCTTTTCAGGTAGTCTTCTTTAAGACAAATGTTCATATCCATTCCGGAAACCTTTTCAGGTAGTCTTATATAAGACATTATTTCATTCCACTCGTTACATCAATCAACATATGCATGAGCATAAGTATTATCCCATACATCAAAACATCCAAGTCATTACTCTGGTGCTAAACCACATTGTCCACCTGCTTCCCGGTAACCTTACCGATGATAATAACCTTATTGTTTGTTTATTTCCATTCACCTGATTGACGTATCCCGATAACCTTACCGATGACAATAACCTTATTGTTTATTTATTTCCAATCACCTGATTGACGTATCCCGGTAACCTTACCGATGATAGTAACCTTACTGTTTGTTTATCCCCAATCACCTGATTGATGTATCCCGGTAACCTTACCGATGATAGCAACCTTTCTATTCATTTCACTCATAAAACATATACATACGCATTAGCATATACATATTATCTAGCATAGTCACATACTACAAAAAGCCCAGTTTCCAACCCTCGTGTTGTGATAGGTTTGTTTTCCGATCCTCGAGTCGTGAGTTTCCAACCCTCGTGTTGTGATAGGCTTGTTTTCCGACCCTCGAGTCGTGAGTTTCCAACCCTCATGTTGTGATAGGATTGTTTTCCGACCCTCGAGTCGTGAGTTTCCAACCCTCGTGTTATAATAGGTTTGTTTTCCGACCCTCGAGTCGTGAGTTTACAACCCTCGTGTTGTGATAGGTTTGTTTTCCGACCCTCGAGTCGTGAGTTTCCAACCCTCGTGTTGTGATTAGCTTGTTTTCCAACCCTCGAGTCGTGAGTTTCCAACCCTCCTGTTGTGATTGGTTCGTTTTCCGACCCTCGAGTCGTGAATGTCCGACACTCGAGTCATGAGTTTCTAAAAATACCGTTTCCTTTTCGACCCTCGAGTCTTGAATATTTGACATGCTATTTTTTCCGACCCTCGAGTCGTGAGCCTCCAAACAAGTGAATCTTTTTCATGCAGGTCTAACGTGCTAGAACTATAGCAAACAATCTTATATGCATGTAAACTTATCTGAACTGGGGAACGAGGATCCCATTGGTGCAGGTGAGCTTGCTAGAGATATAGCAAGTGATCCTTTTGGGATTACTCCAACTACGATAGCAAGTAGGTATGGCTAACTGCGACGACTTACTAGAGCTATAGTAAATGGGCCACAACATCTACGATAAACCTGCTGAAACTACGATAGTAAGCAGGTATGGCTAACTGCGACGACTTATTAGAACTATAGTAAGTGGGTCATACCATCTACGATTAGCTTACTCCAACTGCGAAAGTGTAATACGGTGAACTGACTTTTTTATCGAAATGTTGCGGATAGCAAGAGTCGCCACCGACTTTTATTTTATCCAACTATAGAAAGGCTAAAAGAATAGGAAAAGACCTTTTTAAAAGAGATTGAGTTCGGGGGGTAAGTTATACAAAGGGAAGGTGTAAGGCACCCTTTGCATCCATGGGCTCTTAATTGCTTAGCTCATTTTGAAAATGTTTGAATTGTTTGAAAAGCGGAGTGTAAATAGTAAAAACTTTGAAGAAGAACTTTAGCTTGTAAATAAGCGTAGTCTTTTTGAATTTGACTTTGGAAAGGAGTGGGAAAAAAGTTTGAATTTGAATTTTGAATTGAGCAAGCAATTAAAAGCTACTTACCCTAAATTTAAAAAATCGTTCTCTTAGCTTTTCGGGTGAAAGGGTCTATCCATACCATGAGAGGGCAGGAAGTCTTTCAATTGGATGTTTAAGGGTCATCGAGAAATCATTCGCCATAAGACTGTCCCTTGCCATAAAGAGGGCAGGTAGTCTAAGGGAAGGATATAATAGTCTTTTAAGGCATCATGCGAGGATACCTTAGCAATGGGGACAAATCATCATTTACCGAGGCAACATCGAGGGACAAAATTGATGATAATGAACCGAGGACAACATTTGTTTTGCTTTAGGTATCCTCGGAATCGAGGGACTTGACTATTTAATACGTTTAGAGGCAACAGGCAACAAGGCAACAAATGATAAGGCAACAAGCAACAAGAAGGGTTACCCTAAAGGTGTGTGAGTGCACAATCACGTGGTTCAATTCAGATATTTATCTTATAATTAGTGAGCTAATTTATTTTAAACAAGGCTTGCACTCCCTAAGATTACTAACCACAGCAGAAAGGTAAAATAGCTTAATATTCCTATACTATTACAATAAACACCTGCGGGGACGAGGATTACAATAAAAACCTGTATGGGAAATCGGAAATTAAAAGGCGGGAAAATAAGAGGGATCAAAATTAGTTTTGAACATCTTTAAACGCTTTGATCTTCCTCGAACTTCTGAAAATTAAAAGGAAAATACTAAGGGTTAGTGTATGAGTAATTCATGAACTATGGACGTAAACCCTATTTTAATCAAGAACCCTATTTTAATCAAGAGGCGAAATAAAATAAAAAACGATATTTAAACAAAAGAAATTAGGAACTTAGCTTTTTTGGTATGGCGGGGAGCGTGGCTGAAAGATCTTGATTAACCCTGAAAATTGGGCACCAAGAAGAGAAATGTTAGTGCATTATCAGTTCGTGGGTTGTGAACACAAACCTTAATCTATACCAGAGGCAAATAAAATAAAGTACTACGATATTAAACAAAGGTTTTTAGGAAATCGAACGTTTGACATAAAATATCTAAATGAATAAATAACCCTAATTTTTTATTAATTAAAATATAAATAATGCTAATATTATAAGAAAAATCGACATTGGTTTTTGATTGACATCTCCAACACTTCTTTGATGTGTGCGGATGAACGCTTGTGATTGAAACCTTTGTTGAAAAGTGTACTGAATGATTCTCTTAAAATAGAATGCACAGCCAAATTAACTGAGAACTACCTTGCCCCAGGTTATGATCAAGGGTTTTAATTATTACAAGAAAGAAACTTCTACTTCTTGGGCTCAAAGGGGTTGACGAGGGATTAACATCCTTATATCTCCACTGTTTAGGAATTGAAACAATGCTTGTACATCGTCAGCATAGTCCGCTCAAAAGCATACTGTATGAGATTGCGGTATCGTTTTCGTCATCCTCCCTCAAAAGGTATACAACTTTAGCAGGAGTTGAGTATCATAAAACATATGCAAAGTAAAGATGCAGTTTAGATGAGTGATAGCGAAATAATTTATTCAAGACAAACATATGCAATGCACTGATGACGATTATTAAAACAGATAATGTCTATCATAAGTCGAATGTTTAAACAAACAGGAAAGAAATTGCAAACTGAAAGTAGATTTAATGATCCAAAAGTTCGTCCGTCTAGACGTCAATTAGTCTTGTCATGACTAGGCATAGGAGCGATGATCACCATAGGAGTTTTCAGGAGGGTTGAATTTGATTTCCACGTCATCAATCAGATCTTGAGTCTTATTCTCCAATGTCCAGCAATCGTCTGTGTAATGTCCAGGAATGTTGGAATGATACGCGCACCTCACATTGAGTTTATAGCCAGGAGTGAAGGTGTTAAAATTCTTAGGAGGGTCCCTCAGAGTAATCAATTTGATCTTCGATAGATGTTGTAATGCTTGAGCCAATGACATATTGATCTTGGTGAATTAACGCTTAGGTACGTCTGTCTTTCGTCATTATTGTAGATTTGGTGTAGAGATCAGGATTGCCCCATCATATTGGTTGCATTCATTACGGACTTTGCAGTGTCAGCCATATGAGGCTCATCAGGTGAGTTGAAATCAATGATCTTGTCATGAATGAAGTTTTTAATCACATGCTTCAACGGTCTACAATCCTTTATATCATGATCAGGATTGTTCGAATGATAAGCACACCTCGCCTTATACTTGTACCCAGTAGCAGGATTGGTAGGAACTGAATATGGAGGCAATAGAGTTATCAAGTTCTGATTGAGTAGTTGTTGCAGTACTTGAGACAACGACATGTGCAATGGAGTAAATGACCGCTTAGGTTTGGATTTCCGATTATTTTTACTACCTTGATGCTTACGTTGATTCTTCTCTTTCTCGATCAGAAGTGCCTTCAATTCTTCTTGCCCCTTGGCCAAGTTAAGGATCAAAGCCTGGAATTCAGTATTCTGAGCCTGTAGGTCTTTGACTGATTGCTCGAGATTCATGATGCTGAAATAAACAGCGAGGAAGGATGAGAAACCCGTCATAGGAAACCTGTTATGCAATGTTATGAATGCATATGCAGTTCTTTCAAGGATCTTTAGGAATTTTAGTTAGCAACATTAGAGAATGATTAGTCACAACTTCGTCGTCTGAAAAATCTGACTTTCGTCTTTGAACGTCTTTCTTTGAGAATCAAGCTCACCATATCGAGTGGGTCCTCGCCTCTAATTCTGAATTTGAAAGTATATGGCTAGAGGAAAATAAATCCTCTTGCCCCTTGATAGGTTCTAAGCCTTTGAATTGGAAGGTACGTGGCTAGAGGAAAACAAATCCTCTTGCCCCTTGATTAGGAAATCAATCCTTGATAGGGGTACCTGAAATTGTGCGCCCTAAATCCCTAAGATCCTTGAAAGGGTTAGTTAAATCATGTTATGCTTATGATGTCATGATGTCATGATGTTATGCGAATGCAGTGCATCAGGTAAAGCGTAAGATAGTTAGGACGAACAAATCCTACAAAGGAAACCTGCAAGGAAAACAAAGGTTAGTAGCAAACACAAATAAGTCATACAAGTGCCCTTAGGTTTAGAGGCTTGCATGAAGTTCGTAGGTAAGTACCCTCCCCAGTAAAGTTTAGTTGGTTCAACCTGTCCTATATAAAGATCAGGTTCTAGGGAGCTCATATCATTGACCTTTCTCGAAGGCGCTTATCTCAGTTCGACAATCGAATCACCAACCAAGAAGGTCCTGAAAGTCTAGTCCATATGAGTGTAGCTTCGAGTATCAACCAACTTTAGTCGGAACCAAAGCCAGCCATCTCGCTACTTTCTAATAGGCCAAAGTCAAGTTCAACTAGGGTTCTAGGGGCAAATTAGTGTTTAATGACACAACGCAGCAGCCAAGTGTTTCCTCAAGTCGGATCCCAAGGAACACCAAGACAAACAAATGTGTCACACTAACGATGGCCACCATATCAACCACATCAGTATACGCTGTGCAGTCTCCTTGGTCTCATGCCATTTACCTAAGGTTCTCAAATCCGGGTTAGGATCTTTCACACAAGTAAATACCCAAAACAGCCTTTGAAATATAAAGCAGACAAATCAAACAATTAAAGTGAATCTAAACTTTAAGGTAACCCCTCTTTTAATCGAAAGCATCCCCAGCAGAGTCGTCAGTTCTGTAATACGGTGAAATGACTTTTTTATCGAAATGTTGCGGATAGCAAGAGTCGCCACCGACTTTTATTTTATCCAACTATAGAAAGGCTAAAAGATTAGGAAAAGACCTTTTTAAAAGAGATTGAGTTCGGGGGATAAGTTATACAAAGGGAAGGTGTAAGGCACCCTTTGCATCCATGGTTATCCATGGGCTCTTAATTGTTTAGCTCACTTTGAAAATGTTTGAATTGTTTGAAAAGCGGAGTGTAAATAGTAAAAACTTTGAAGAAGAACTTTAGCTTGTAAATAAGCGTAGTCTTTTTGAATTTGACTTTGGAAAGGAGTGGGAAAAAAGTTTGAATTTGAATTTTGAATTGAGCAAGCAATTAAAAGCTACTTACCCTAAATTTAAAAAATCGTTCTTTTAACTTTTTGGGTGAAAGGGTCTATCCATACCATGAGAGGGCAGGAAGTCTTTCAATTGGATGTTTAAGGGTCATCGAGAAACCGTTCGCCATAAGATTGTCCCTTGCCATAAAGAGGGCAGGTAGTCTAAGGGAAGGATATAATAGTCTTTTAAGGCATCATGCGAGGAAACCTTAGCAATGGGGACTGTCATACCCCAAAGTTTGCCCATACATTTTATCCTATTCAAATTCAAATCAAAACACAAAGCTTCAAGACACACTCTCCGAAGCAAAGATCAGAGAATTAGGGTTTGGTTTGTTCAAAGAGAAATCAGTGAATCAATAACTCCAAGGCATCTCATATGATTCAATATATCTTACATCATCTCCATGACAAGTATCAAGTCTCATCTCAAAGGATTGGTCACTCAATTGTTCAGAAAGTCAACAGTCGACTAGTTGACCTAAAAAGTCAACTGTGGTCAAAGTAAAGTCTAAACTTCCAATTTTCTGTCAAGATACTCATATTGAAGTATCATTCACCATTTGATCAAGAATTGATCATGGTTCATCAAGGAAAGATCAAAAATCAACAAATCAAAAAGTTTCTAAATTAGGGTTTTGTATAGGAAAAGTCAACTGAACTTTGACCAGTCCATACCTCAAAAATTGAGAGAGATATGCCTTATTAAAGTTGGGTCATTTTGGAGGGAAAAATATGAAGAAACTTGGAGGGAAGGCGAGGGAGGGTCCCCAAGTATTCAAGAGCCCAAAAATCTCTATGCCACGAAAATATGTGATTAATTTGATTTATTTTGATTTTTTATTCTAATTAAAAAGAATTAAAATCATATAAATTAGAAGAAAATCAAATATTCTATAAAAGACATGATTTGGATCTATTTTCATCATCAAATATATCATATAATCACTACCAAATTCGTGCAAGAGTTAAATGGTGAAAAATATTGAGTTTGGCCATAATTAGAAATATCTCAATCAAGCTCCAAATCAAATTTTCCAAAAAATTGAAATCAAAGATTCAAAGAGATTCTTGCCAAGATTGTTAACCTAAAATCATCTCCTATATATTCTGGACAGAACCATATGCTAGGGTTCACGAATTTGCAGCTAGGGAATCCAAAATCCGAGTTCAAAGTTCACCAAAAATTTCAAACTACAATTCTGCATTGGAAGCCAATTCAAGGTTGCTAATCGATCTCAACACGTTCCCAAGACATCAAGGAAGCGTTCCCAATCATCATCGCACTTTGAAGCATTCTGAATCACTCACGATTCGCTACGGTTTGCCACTATCTAAATTTGTTCGATTACGATACCTCATGCATTCATATTGAAATTTACTTGCATATTATTGTTTGTAATGGTGTGTATATTGTTTCTGGACCTTTAATTAGATTTCTGTGTACGTTTGCCATAAATCCCAATTTTAGGGTTCATAACTTTGATTTAGGGCTTGCTGATCTAGGAAGAATTAAGGCTCGAAAGTCGTACCATTAGACTCGTGACATCTGGATGATCGCGTTCAGGTGGTCGCGAAAAATTTCTATGCGTTCTTTTGGTGTCTTTGATTTTCACAGGTATAGAAAGTAAAGTTTTTACAGCGTAGGAGAAAGAAGCGTTGTAAAAGGACGATTGCAGAAATTTAATGAAGAAGACGACTACGTGTCGTCGTCTGGTTGGCCGGTTTCAAAACAATTTTGGCGCGCGCATGTGTGTTTGTGCAGACGGATCATGTGCTCCTCACTCTCACGCGTACGATGCTCCTCCCGTCTATCAACCATCAGATCCTAGGCCAAACAAATCCAACGCTTTAGGATGCGAGGGTGTATCATGATCCATCAGGAGCTTGCCGCACAGGATTATATGCTAAGTCCCTCAATTTTTTTTTTTATATTTAATTATACAAATTCCTTTTTTTAATCATCTATATTTATATATGTATATATATGTTTTTTATTATTGGTTTTCTCTCTTTTACTTATAATAATTATATTTATTTTTATATAATAATAATATTTATTTTATTTAATTTATTTCTTTAACACATTTATGTATTGATTTATTTTCTTTTATATTTATTAATATATTCTATTTATCATTTATTTTCTTTCACTTATTTATTCACATTATTTATTTTTTTAATATATGTATTATTATTTATTTAATTACATTTAATTATTCATATATTTTCAATAATTCATATACATTTTATTTTAATTCATAAAAAAATCATAAAAATGTTTTATTACCTGATTTTATTTTCTTTCTTCGATTTAATTAATTAGGTTGCGAAACCAATAATTAATTAAATCGATTAGTTACTTTATTTTATTTAACGCCCGAATCACGCGATTGGTGCATACACGCACGCTTTTGGGTAAACCTCTCTGTTGCTTGTTGCCTGTTGCCTTGTGTTGTTTTGCAGAATAGCCAGTCCCTCGAATACGAAGATACCTTAGCAAGTTGCCTCGATTAAGATCATGGTCCCTAATGATGCTGCCTTCGATACACATGATATCGACCCTCAGAAGTTGCCTACAAAAAGGCTAAGGTGTCCTCTGGCTGCCTACGAAAGGCTATTCTGATCCTTCCCTTAGACTACCTGCCTCTCTATGGCATGGGTCAGTCTTATGGCGAACGATAATGCGATGACCCTTCAACCTCCAAACGAAAGGCTTCCTGCCCTCTTATGGCAAGGATAGATCCTTTCATCCTGAAAGGCTAAAAGAAACCTATCATCTAAATTTAAGGTAATTGCCCCTAATTGCTTTGCCTTTCTCTAAACTTTTATATCCTTTCTCATAATCCTTCAAAAGGGCTACGCTCATTTACGAGCTAAAGCCCCTATCCTTTTCATCTATTTTTCTGAAAAAACAAAGAGCAAAGCAATTAAGAGCCCATGGAAAACCATGGATGCAAAGGGTGCCTTACACCTTCCCTTTGCATAATTACCCCCCGAACCCTGTTTTCTCTAAAAGGTTTTTCTGTTTCTTTTAGCCTTTCTGACTTATTTGGATAAAATAAAAGTCGGTGGCGACTCTTGCTTAACCGCGACATTCCGATTAAAAAAGTCAGTTCACCGTATTACAGAACTGGCGACTCTGCTGGGGAGAATTTTCTTATAAAAGAGGGGTTACCTTAAAAGTTTAGGATTCACTTTAAATGTTTTCTATTGTTTGCTTTGTTTGTTTTATCTTTCAGGGGCGTTTTGGGAATTAACTGAAGGACGAATCCTACACCCGGATTCAAGTACATCTAGGATAGGGAGTGGCATAGTCATGGCGACCTCCTTCATGTATGTGGAGGATTGGTCAATATGAGAGTTCACGCTTAAGTTAGGCCTCTATGGGTGTTTGCATGCTTCTCTTGTATGAGGGAGGTTCGTGCGGATGTCCGTGGGTGAGTCGGAGCTTAAGGACCTTTAGTAACCTTTAACCCATCTTGACTTTTAGGAACGTAGTGGGGGGACTACTCTTGATGTATGTTGAGAGCATAGTCGCTACCCGATGCTACAACTCAGATAGGTTCTTTCTCAAAGTATCATTGCATGGTATGTATGTATCATGTTCGAGGGTGCTTTAGGAGGGCTGACAATTCTGGGTAACTCGGTAGAACCCGTTGCGGATATCATCTTCATCCTTAGAAACACCTTTGGGAAGGGTATCTCACATGATCTAAACTCCATGCAAGCCAAGCCTAAGGAAATTGTGTGATTTGTGTGAACTTGTTTGTGTTTGTGCATCATGCATACATGCATCATTCATACATAGCATGACTAACCCATTTCAAGGAATGGGGGATTTTTAACCGAATATTGTTTTGTAGGTTGTTTGAATATGGAAACCAAAGATCGTAAACCGTTCTTCCTCAATTTCAAGAAAGTGCCTACTCCATTAAAGGTTTTCTGCGACAACGTTTCTGGTTCTCTCAGACTCAGTGAGTCTCTCAACATGCTTATCAGTTTAGTGCGAACTAATATGGATGAAGTTCTTCTCAACACCATGATTCAATTCTACGATCCGTTACTCCATTGCTTCACTTATGGAGATTTCCAGTTGGTACCGTCTTTGGAAGAATTCTCACACTTGTTGGGGCTACCTGTGCTCAACCAAATCCCTTATACTGGTAAAGAAGAAGACCCTAAGTTGGAAGTCATCGTTGCTGCCCTACACTTGCCAAGATCGGAGATTGAGAAAGTTTGGATTAGTAAGAAAGAGTACTCCGGATTACCCCTTGATTTCCTCTATGAAAAAGCGGAGATTTTTGCTAAGGCTTCAAGTATGGATGCTTTGGAAGCAGTTTTGTCTCTTTTAATCTATGGACAAGTTCTATTCTTCCATTATGAGAAAATTGTTGATGTGGCTGCTATCAAGATATTTCTAAGTAAGAATCCCGTTCCTACCTTACTTGGTGATTTGTTACATTCCATTCACTTCCGATTATCGAAAAGGAAAGGTTGTGTCCTTGGATGTGCTCCACTATTGCATAAGTGGTTTATTTCGCACTTACCTCTCTCCGTAAGAAAGAATGAAGAAGGCTTGACTTGGGCTCAAAGAATTATGAAGCTTTCTTTCGACGACGTCATCTGGCACCAAAAGGAGTTTGAACGAATTTTACTATTTGATAGTTGTGGGGAATTCCCTAATATACCGCTTCTTGGTGTTCGTGGGGGAATAACATATAATCCTATTCTAGCTCGACATAAGTTTGGTTTTGCTTTGAAGGATAAACCACGTTCCTTATATCTCAGTTCAGAATACTTCAGCTATGATTCAGATAAGTCAAAGAAAAGAGATCTCTTCATCAAGGCTTGGTCGAAAGTAAAGAAAGTTGGTGCAAAAGATATAGGAAGAAGAAATTACATGCCATGGGACCCGTACTTCCAATGGGTTTATGATCGAGTTATGGAATTTGGGATGCCTTACCCTTCTAATACACCCATAGTACCAAGGGTAGCTCCCCCTGCTGTCCCAGTTGCATTTGAGCCGTATGTTCCTACTCCAAACGAAGATCTTGTTGCAACTGTTAACCAACTGAAGAGGGAAAGGGATGACTTTGAGAGACGCTTACGAAAGGTTGAAGCTGAAAAAGAAGTGTTGACACAAGATGCTAAAGAGCGAGAGACTTTACTTGACTACTTTTCTCGTAAATGGAAAATTGAAGTTTTTGTTTTCCCGGATCAAATTAACTCATGGGAAAATGAAATTTCTAGGCTCGTTCAAGAAAGAGAAGAAATGATCAAAGCACACAAGGAAGAAGTCAGAGTTCTGAAAAGGAGGCGTCGTCAAGAAGACAAAAATCCTGGAATTTAGACTTTTATTTGTTTTATTTGTCATTATTTATTTCTTTTTTCAGTTTGATGTAGCTAAAGAATTATGACATTATGAGCTCGTAATTTAATTAATAATAATGTTTTTCTTCTTCTTTCTTTTTAATGTGTGTTAAAAGTCCCTTTTAATTCCTTGAAAACATTGCATGTGCATAATCATTTCATTCATAAACATCGCATCACAGGTTTCATAAAAACAAATGCCTCATCTTTGTTGCTGTTTATTTCAGTAAGAAAGATGGATCTCGAACAATCTGTGAAGAATCTCCAAGATCAAAATGCTGAATTCCAAGCTTTGATCCTGACCTTGTCCAAGGGGCAAGAAAAGCTGAAAGCCCTTCTGACTAAGAAGGATAAGAAGACCAAGAAACCCAAAGGAGTGATCAACATGGGGAGAAGGTTCAAAGGTCGTCCTAAGAGGGCCGAGGAAGCTGAAATCCCTAAAGATGAAGAAGAGGAAGAGGAAGGAGATGATCTCAGTGTCAAAAACAACCAGGGAAGCCATGCGGGTTTTGATTGTCAGGGAGAAGAAGAAGATGAGTATCCTCAAGAAGAAGATTATGTTGATGAGAAGTATAAGCAACTAGAAGAGCGTCTGAGAAGCATGGAAATTTAGAAGCTACCTGGGCTGGATTTTGAAGAACTAGGACTCGTTCCTGGGGTCATTATTCCTCCAAAATTCAAAACTCCTGCTTTTGCTAAGTATGATGGGACCTCCTGTCCCTAGATGCACTTAAGGTCTTATGTAAGGAAGATTCAGCCTCATACTGCTGATAAGAGGCTCTGGATCCATTTCTTTCAGGAAAGTTTATTTGGAACTCAGCTTGAATGGTACTATAAACTGGAGGGTGCTAGCATCCGTACTTGGGAATATTTGGTCGTTGCTCTCTACAAGCAATACCAATACAATTCTGATCTTGCGCCAACTCGCATGCAACTACAAAGCATGTCTATGGGATCTAAGGAAAGTTTCAAGGAGTATGCTCAAAGGTGGAGAGATTTAGCTGGGAGAGTCCAACCTTCCTTGACCGATAGGGAGTTGGTGGACATGTTCATGGGTACGCTAACTAGGCCGTTCTATAGTCACTTGCTGGGTAGTTCCTCGTCTGGGTTCACTGATCTGATCTTAACTGGAGAACGTGTTGAGAATGGTTTTCAAAGTGGGAAGATTCAAGTGGGCGCATCTTCTGGTACTACAAAGAAACCATATCATGGAAGAAACGAGTCTAATGCTGTTAATAGTCAGAGAGGCCTTGGTAAGAATGATCAGAACCAATCTGTTGGAGCCGTCCTCATCTCTACACCAACACCTCAACAAGCTCCTAAACAAGGAAATCAGCGTAGGCAAGACGCACCCAGAAGGCAATTCACTAAAATTAACATGCCTCTATCTCAAGCTCTGCAACATCTGTTGAAAGCCAACTTGATCACCATAAAAGATCCTCCAAAGAGCGTCACCACCACATCTCCAAATTATGATCCCAATGCAAAATGTGTGTATCACTCCAATAGCCCTGGACACACTGTTGATAATTGTTGGGCATTGAAAAATAAGATCCAAGACATGATAGAGGCTGGCGAAATCGAGTTCGACGCACCAGAGACTCTTAATGTCATCATTGCTCCTATGCCAAAGCATGACAAGACTGTTAATGCTATCATGGACACAATCCATGTCTATGACATAAGAGATCTGTCAACTCCTCTCCCTGACATCAAGAGAAAGCTGCTGCAAGCTGATTTATTTCCAGGTTGCGACCCTGACTGTTATTACTGTGCACTCCTACCCAAGGGTTGCGCGAATCTGAAAAGAGGTATCCAAGGCTGGATGGATCGTGGCACTATCCGATTTGAGAAGATTCCTTCTATTGAATATTTGTGCGAAGGTTTCTCCCATGGTTTAAAGTTTGAAGATGTCTCCGTCATTTCCAAAGTCCCGTTGAAGATCCCTACCAAGGCTCCTTTCAAAATTTCTGTTGAACCCCGTGTGACTCCGATCATTATCACTCAACCTTGTCCGATGCCATATTCTTCTGATAAGGCTGTCCCTTGGAATTATGGTGCCGAGGTCTATGTTCAAGGAGTTAAGCAAGAGCTTGAATCTGATAAAGTTTCTGAAGATGCCAATCCTGATGTGGGTAATATTGCTGGAACTAGTAAAGTGACAAGAAGTGGAAGAGTGTTTTCTCTAGAGATCTCTCCAAACACTGCTTCACCTGCTGCCACTATCCCAAGTGCTGATGATCGTGGTAAAAGACCACTGCATGAACCTGAGACTGTCACGGAAAATCCACCATCTGAAGAAACGAACGAAATCTTGAATATCATTCGCAAGAGTGATTATGACATTGTTGAACAAATGGGGCATACTCCTTCTAAGATCTCTATGCTGTCACTCCTGAGTTGTTCCAAAACTCACGCCAAAGCTATGATGAAGTTTCTAGAGGCTGCCCATGTGCCACAAGAGATTACCGTCACTCAACTCGAGAATTGTATTGCAAACCTAACGACAGATAATTACCTTGGGTTCTCTGATGCTGATCTGAGTCCTAGTGGGAAGAATCATAACATGGCACTGCATATCTCCATTGAATATGGTGGTACCACCCTGGCTCATGTACTGGTTGACAATGGCTCGTCTCTGAATGTGCTACCCAAGTTGGTGTTGGACAAACTCAAAGTTGACGGAATTGAGTTGAAATCCAGTGATGTGATAGTAAAAGCTTACGATGGCACAATGAGTACTGTGTATGGCGAAGTTGAGCTCCCGATCAGAGTAGGTTCCCAGACTTTCAATACTGTGTTCTATGTGATGGATATTCGTCCCGCCTATTCATGTCTACTTGGACGTCCTTGGATACATGGGGCAAATGTTGTGACTTCAACTCTCCATCAGAAACTGAAATACCCAGCGAAAGGCAAAATCGTCACTGTGTATGGTGAAGAAGAGTATGTGGTGAGCTTCATAGATGAGACCAAGTATCTTGAATTCACTGGAGAAGCTTTTGAATCTCCCCGTATAGCGTACGAATTAGTCCCCCAAGTGGTTCCCGAGACTAAGCACGTCTACACTCCTCCTAAAGTCACTGGGGTTATTCCTGCAATGGCTTCTCTGAAAGACGCTAGGGCTGTGGTAGAAGAAGGTGGTTGCACCATCTGGGGGCAGTTACCTGATATTCCTTACAAGTACAACAAATGGGGTTTAGGCCGCACTGCTAAGGATTAGAAGGGAGAACAACATCCTCGTCCAGAAGGTTTGAAGCATCATTTCATCAGCAAGGGGGTCAATGCCATTGGAGAAGATGAAGATAATTACAACCTGGACAAATGGATCTTCCCTACATCAGACAAAGGGCTGGACAATTGGAAGACTAAAGACATTATTTCTATCTCCTATAGTCAGGAGTAATTGTCGTTCTTAGTTTTATTTCCTGCTTTCCTTTTTTATTTTCAAGTTTAAATTATGTACTTCAATAAACAATAAACTCTAAAGCCGTGTGTCATTCCCGAGGCACAATGGTCCATTTGTTAGGGCTTGTCATTTCATAAGCATATTTTCATTCAACAAACATTGGACGTTTCGTATTCAAATTGTGTGTTCGCTTTTATTTTTCTTTACTTTTATTGCTATGTGTTCTCACACACACCCACATAATACACTGCATATCTATATCCACTCTGGATCCTATTGATAACGATTCTGCTATTACTAAATATGACTTTGAAAATCCGATCTATCAAGCTGAGGATGAAGGTGAGGAAGGTTGTGAAGTGCCTAGAGAACTTGCCAGATTACTAGAGCAAGAAGAGAAGATATACAACCGCACGAAGAGCCAATTGAGGTTGTGAACATAGGTACCGACGAAGAACAGAAAGAGATCAAGATAGGGGCTGAATTAGAGGACACTGTCAAACAAAGATTGATTCAGATGTTACGAGACAATGCTGAGATCTTTGCTTGGTCCTACGAAGATATGCCTGGGCTCGATACTGATATTGTGGTTCATCGTCTACCTATCAAAGAAAACAATCCTCTGGTTAAACAGAAGTTACGAAGAAGCAGACCTGACATGGCTCAGAAAATCAAAGAAGAGGTCAAGAAACAATTCAACGCTGGGTTCCTGAAAATAGTGAGTTATCCGCCATGGATTGCCAACATAGTACCCGTACCTAAGAAGGATGGAAAGGTCAGAATGTGTGTAGACTACAGAGATTTGAATCGAGCAAGCCCTAAAGATGACTTCCCACTACCGCATATTGACATTCTAGTTGATAGTACTGCGCAATGCAAGGTTTTCTCTTTCATGGATGGTTTCTCAGGTTACAATCAGATTAAGATGGCACCCGAAGACATGGAAAAGACAACTTTTACTACACCTTGGGGCACTTTCTGTTACAAGGTCATGCCGTTTGGATTGAAGAATGCTGGGGCAACATACCAACGTCCAATGGTAGCTCTATTCCATGACATGATCCACAAAGAAATAGAGGTCTACGTTGATGATATGATTGCGAAGTCCAACACTGAAGAAGAACATCTAAACCATTTGCAGAAGTTGTTTGATAGGTTGAAGAAGCACAAGCTGAGACTGAACCCGAACAAGTGTACCTTTGGCGTAAGGTCTGGTAAGCTGCTGGGTTTCGCTGTTAGTAGTAAAGGTATTGAAGTCGATCCTGCAAAGGTAAAAGCTATACAAGAGATGCCTGCTCCGCGAAACGAGAAAGAAGTTAGAGGATTCCTGGGACGTCTGAACTACATTGCTAGATTTATCTCCCATCTGACCACTACTTGCGATCCAATCTTCAAGTTACCGAGGAAAGATCAAGTAGTGAAATGGAACGACCAATGTCAAGAAGCCTTTGACAAGATAAAGAAGTACCTGCAAGAACCTCCGATCATGATACCACCTGCTGAAGGAAGACCTCTAATTATGTACTTAACAGTGTTAGAGAATTCGATGGGGTGCGTACTGGGGCAACATGACGAGTCTGGTCGAAATGAGCATGCAATATACTACCTTAGCAAAACGTTTACCGACTGTGAAACAAGATACTCACTGCTCGAGAAAACTTGTTGTGCTTTGGCATGGGCTGCTCGCCGACTGAGACAGTATATGTTGAACCATACCACTTTGTTGATTTCTAGAATGGATCCTATCAAGTACGTGTTCGAAAAACCCGCTCTCTCTGGACGAATAGCAAGATGGCAAATGATACTAACAAAATACGATATCCAATATATAACACAGAAAGCAATCAAAGGAAGTGTAGTGGCAGATCATTTGGCCCAACAAGCTGTAGACTACTATCAATCTATGAGTTTTGAATTTCCAGATGAAGATGTTATGCTCGTTACCGACTATGAACAACCTGGCCCGGATGAAGGACCTGAACCAGGATCCCGATGGACTATGGTTTTTGATGGAGCTTCAAATGCACTTGGTAATGGTATTGGCGCTGTAATTATCTCTCCTGCAGGTGGACACACCCCTTTCACATCAAGATTATGTTTCGACTGTACCAACAACATGGCTGAGTACGAAGCATGTATCTTGGGACTCAGAGCTGCTATCGACTTAAGAATTAAGTTCTTGGAAGTATATGGGGATTCAGCCCTAGTAATCAGTCAAATCAAAGGAGAATGGGACACGAAACATCCTAATCTTATGCCTTATAAGGATTTGGTGCTATCTTTAATTCCACACTTCGAAGAGATTACTTTTGAACATATTCCCCGAGAAGAGAATCAACTGGCAGACGCATTAGCTACTATGTCATCCATGTTCAAGGTCAGATGGGACAACGAGGCCCCTATAGTTATTATTGAAAGATATGACGAACCAGCATACTGTTACGAGATAGTTACTGACGAGGTTGAAGAGAAACCATGGTTTCACGAAGTAAAAAGATACCTCGAGACTCAAGAATACCCTGAAGGGGCATCCATCAATGACAAGAAGTTCTTAAGAAGGTTCGCATCCAAGTTCTTTCTGAGCAATGGGACCTTATACAAACGTAATCATGATTCAACTTTGCTTCGTTGTGTGAACAAGAAGGAAGCAGAGAAGATCATGGAAGACATGCACGATGGTACCTTTGGAACCCATTCTAGTGGACATACTATGGCTAAAAAGATTCTAAGAGCGGGCTACTATTGGTCCACTATGGAAACTGACTGTCATCAACATTCGAGAACTTGCCACAAGTGTCAGATATACGCCGACAAAGTACACGTGCCTCCTGTTCCTCTAAATGTGCTGACTGCTCCTTGGCCTTTCGCAATGTGGGGAATTGATATGATCGGAGAAATTAAACCTACCGCTTCCAATGGACACCGTTTCATCCTAGTAGCCATTGACTACTTTACCAAATGGGTAGAGGCTGCTTCCTTTGCTTCCGTAACCAAGAATGTGGTGGCTCGATTCATTAAGCACAATCTCATCTATCGGTATGGCATCCCCGAGAGGATTATCACTGATAATGGTACCAATTTGAACAACAAGATGATCACTGAGCTCTGCACATAGTTCAACATCAAACACCACAATTCTTCTCCTTATAGACCGAAGATGAATGGTGCTGTGGAGGCCGCCAACAAAAATATCAAGAAGATTGTGCAGAAAATGACTGTAACTTATAAAGATTGGCATGAAATGTTACCATTTGCTCTTCATGGTTACCGTACCTCCGCGCGTACATCAACTGGGGCAACCCCATTCTCATTAGTCTATGGTATGGAAGTTGTATTACCGATTGAAGTCCAGATTCCGTCCTTAAGGATCATGAAAGAGGCAGAGCTAGATGAAGACGAATGGATTCAGACTCGACTAGACCCGACAAATCTGATTGACGAAAAGAGGCTCGCGGCTGTTTGTCATGGACAATTGTATCAGAAGCGTATGATCAAGGCATTCAACAAAAGAGTCAAACAACAAGTGTATCAGGCTGGTGACCTGGTCATAAAGAGGATTATCCTACCACAAGGTGACCCTAGGGGCAAGTGGACTCCCACCTATGAGGGACCATTTGTAATCAAGAAAATTTTCTCTGGAGGAGCCATGATACTCACTACTATGGAGGCAGAAGACTTTCCACAACCTGTGAACGCAGACATAGTCAAAAAATACTACGCATAAATATGACCCGCTAAGTCGACGTATCATGGCAAAAGTAAGGGCATCCCGGCAAACCAAAAGGGTTTGGGAAAAAATTAGGGATATATATAAAAATGTACACCTGGCAAGTTGAAAACCCGAAAGGGCAACTTGGGCAAAAAAGGGTATCCTGCTAGACTAAAAACCTGAAAGGGCGGTCTAGGCAAAAGTTAAGGACTAAGCGTACGACTATGTCTCGTTCACATCATTCATCAACCAGATATATCTACAAAATCAAGTTCAAAAAGGCGCGGATCGATTCAATCATCTTCCTCCAACAAGCAAGGGATGAGATGCTCGAAGACATAATAGCAATAGCAGAGTTGAAACTCAATAGGATTGTTTACACATAGCTACTTTTATTTTGTTTTATTCTATACCTTTTTCAAAAAAAAAACACACAATATGTTTTTATTTTGCCTATTCATGGCCTTCTTAATACAAGTTACTTTCTCCCTTTCGATTTTCCATTTTTCTCTTTTTCGAATACGCAAAACGTCCAATGATAATGTTGAACGAACATATGCATATGAACATGATTGTCATCTGTCTTTTTGTCATAAAAATATCTATTAGTTCATTGGATAGGAAGGGCGAAGAAACAATGTCCAAAGTAATCCAGAAGTCCTCCTTCAAAGTCAACAATCAGAAGAAATCCCCACAGAGCATTCATTAAGAAGATATCTTCAAAAGACATGGTTCCCCAACAGGATCTATCCCCAATCAGGGTACATCAAGTTACTGATCATCCCCAAGAAAAAAACATAAGCCCCCAGCTGAGCATCTATAAGACAAGATCAGACAACCAAATTACAGGGACGTGGAGATTTAGTTTCTCAATCAAGACAACATAAATCATATTCATGCATCTTAAATCATAAACATATTCATACATCGCATACATACTGAACTCACGCATAACATACAAAACTTCTCATTTATTTTGAGGGACTCATTACATGACACATACATCATGACATTGCATAAAAAATGTTTCTACACCTATTCCAGAATACAGGTACAGACAAATAAACAAAATCAATCATTTTCAAAGATCTAATTCAGTTACTATGAACGGTACTGACATGGTCAGAGACCTAATTCCATCATCACGAAGGGTGTGGACACGATCAAATTATCCTCCTCAGTCTAATTCAGTTACTACGAACGGTGCTGACACGACAAGAGAATCTAATTCTATCATCACGAACGATGTAGACACGATTATCTCCCCAAGATTTAATTCGGTTACTACGAACAGTGCTGACACGATCAAATCTCAGAGATCTAATTCCATCATCACGAACGGCATGGACACGATCAACTGCTTCTAAAAGCCTAATTCGGTTACCACGAACGGTGCTGACACGACAAGAGATCTAATTCTATTGTCACGAACGGTATAGACACGATCATATCTCCAAGATCTAATTCAGGTATTACGAAAGGTACTGACACGATCAAATTCTCAAAGACCTAATTCATTTACTACGAACAGTAATGACACGATCAACACTCAATTCATTTACTACGAACAATAATGACACGATCAACACTTAATTCATTTACTACGAACAATAATGACACGATCAACACTCAATTCATTTACTACGAACAGTAATGACATGATCAACACTCAAATAACCACTTCTCAAACACTTCAAATGCATGACCTACTGGATGGCATCTTCAAGCCCATCTCCGACAAAAGTCCCTTCATCAGCAGCTAGGGCAAATTCCTGGGTATTCTAGTGTTCAATCATCTTCCACCTTCAGATACCGACTGGCATACGAACCACTCTACATCTTCAGGTTTAAAATAATTGAACAGGGGCAGCTTTCATACCCCAAAATTTGCCCATACATTTTCTCCTATTCAAATTCAAATCAAAACACAAAGCTTCAAGACACACTCTCCTAAGCAAAGATCAGAGAATTAGGGTTTGGTCTGTTCAAAGAGAAATCAGTGAATCAATAACTCCAAGGCATCTCATATGATTCAATATATCTTACATCATCTCCATGACAAGTATCAAGTCTCATCTCAAAGGATTGGTCACTCAATTGTTCAGAAAGTCAACAGTCGACTGGTTGACCTAAAAAGTCAACTATGGTCAAAGTAAAGTCAAAACTTCTAATTTTTTGTCAAGATCCTCATATTGAAGTATCATTCACCATTTGATCAAGAATTGATCATGGTTCATCAAGGAAAGATAAAAAACCAGCAAATCAAAAAGTTTCTAAATTAGGGTTTTGTATAGGAAAAGTCAATTGAACTTTGACCAGCCATAACTCTCACATGGAAGATCAGAAATTTTCAATCAAAATCTCATTTTGAAGGAAATTTGATTCTCTACAACTTTGTCTCTCACATGCCAAGTCTGAAAATGCTCCATTTGAGAGATATGGACCAAAATATTACAGGTCCTTTTCAAAAGTCAACAAAAAGTCACTTTTTTCAAAAGGACACACAAGGAGCATGGAAAATAATTTTTATATGAGACCAAAGACATTGGTTAGAGGACTCTCTAAGGTTTCTAAAAAGTCTTAGAACACTTCCATACCTCAAAAATTGAGAGAGATATGCCTTATTAAAGTTGGGTCATTTTGAAGGGAAAAATATGAAGAAACTTGGAACTTTTTGCAAATGGGCCCAAATTATTTTGTTTCAATCTTGGTCCACAAGTATTCAAGAGCCCAAAAATCTCTATGCCACGAAAATATGTGATTAATTTGATTTATTTTGATTTTTTATTCTAATTAAAAAGAATTAAAATCATATAAATTAGAAGAAAATCAAATATTCTATAAAAGACATGATTTGGATCTATTTTCATCATCAAATATATCATATAATCACTACCAAATTCGTGCAAGAGTTAAATGGTGAAAAAATATTGAGTTTGGCCATAATTAGAAATATCTCAATCAAGCTCCACATCAAATTTTCCAAAAAATTGAAATCAAAGATTCAAAGAGATTCTTGCCAAGATTGTTAACCTAAAATCATCTCCTATATATTCTGGACAGAACCATATGCTAGGGTTCACGAATTTGCAGCTAGGGAATCCAAAATCCGAGTTCAAAGTTCACCAAAAATTTCAAACTACAATTCTGCATTGGAAGCCAATTCAAGGTTGCTAATCGATCTCAACACGTTCCCAAGACATCAAGGAAGCGTTCCCAATCATCATCGCACTTTGAAGCATTCCGAATCACTCACGATTCGCTACGGTTTGCCACTATCTAAATTTGTTCGATTACGATACCTCATGCATTCATATTGAAATTTACTTGCATATTATTGTTTGTAATGGTGTGTATATTGTTTCTGGACCTTTAATTAGATTTTTGTGTACGTTTGCTATAAATCCCAATTTTAGGGTTCATAACTTTGATTTAGGGCTTGCTGATCTAGGAAGAATTAAGGCTCGAAACTCGTACCATTAGACTCGTGACATCTGGATGATCGCGTTCAGGTGGTCGCGAAAAAATTCTATGCGTTCTTTTGGTGTCTTTGATTTTCACAGGTATAGAAAGTAAAGTTTTTACAGCGTACGAGAAAGAAGCGTTGTAAAAGGACAATTGCAGAAATTTAATGAAGAAGACGACTACGTGTCGTCGTCTGGTTGGCCGGTTTCAAAACAATTTTGGCGCGCGCATGTGTGTTAGTGCAGACGGATCATGTGCTCCTCACTCTCACGCGTACGATGCTCCTCCCGTCTATCAACCATCAGATCCTAGGCCAAACAAATCCAACGCTTTAGGATGCGAGGGTGTATCATGATCCATCAGGAGCTCGCCGCACAGGATTATACGCTAAGTCCCTCAATTTTTTTTTATATTTAATTATACAAATTCCTTTTTTTAATCATCTATATTTATATATGTATATATATGTTTTTTATTATTTGTTTTCCCTCTTTTACTTATAATAATTATATTTATTTTTATATAATAATAATATTTATTTTATTTAATTTATTTCTTTAACACATTTATGTATTGATTTATTTTCTTTTATATTTATTAATATATTCTATTTATCATTTATTTTCTTTCACTTATTTATTCACATTATTTATTTTCTTAATATATGTATTATTATTTATTTAATTACATTTATTTATTCATATATTTTCAATAATTCATATACATTTTATTTTAATTCATAAAAAATTCATAAAAATGTTTTATTACCTGATTTTATTTTCATTCTTCGATTTAATTAATTAGGTTGCGAAACCAATAATTAATAAAATCGATTAGTTACTTTATTTTATTTAACGCCCGAATCAGGGTTTACGAGAATTAGCCCTACACTAAAAATGTTATTTTTCTGTGTCTTTTTTCAGGGTTGACTTTTCTAATGCCTTCCGACTACGCGCCTTCAAAACCCGAAGCTAAGTATTCGATTTTAAAATTCAAAGTCTATTTTGTTTCCTTTTATTAGGGTTTGTCTTTTAAATGAACATTGCCTACATTCATCTTTTCTGCTTTTGCCATTTTCAGGGTTACCCCGAGGTTTCCTCCGACCGCCAACCATATCAGATCAAATCAGAGCTAAGTACCTTTGTTTATATACCTTATTATTTTAAATTTCTTTTTACCTTCTTATTTTAGGGTTAATTTTGTTTGCCTCTGAACTGATAAATGCACTCACCCTATTTTTGTTTATTTTGTACCTTTTTCAGGATTTGTCAAATTGCCAAAGCTACGAACATTGGTAACCCTAAACCATGTCCTCAATTATTACTTGTGTTAAACCTTTTGTTTTAGTTATATCCCGCTGGTTTCAATTCCCCTCTCCTCCGCTGGTTACAATTTCCCTTCCCCCATTATTATTGTTTATATTATTGTGTGGTTAGTAATTGTAGGGAGTGCAAGATTGTAATTAACTTAGAATCACTAATTTACAAGATAAAATAACCGAATATGATCACGCGATTGGTGCATACACGCACGCTTTTGGGTAAACCTCTCTGTTGCTTGTTGCCTGTTGCCTTGTGTTGTTTTGCAGAATAGCCAGTCCCTCGAATACGAAGATACCTTAGCCAGTTGCCTCGATTAAGATCATTGTCCCTAATGATGCTGCCTTCGATACACATGATCTCGACCCTCAGAAGTTGCCTACGAAAAGGCTAAGGTGTCCTCTGGCTGCATACGAAAGGCTATTCTGATCCTTCCCTTAGACTACCTGCCTCTCTATGGCATGGGTCAGTCTTATGGCGAACGATAATGTGATGACCCTTCAACCTCCATACGAAAGGCTTCCTGCCCTCTTATGGCAAGGATAGATCCTTTCATCCTGAAAGGCTAAAAGAAACCTATCATCTAAATTTAAGGTAATTGCCCCTAATTGCTTTGCCTTGCTCTAAACTTTTATATCCTTTCTCATAATCCTTCAAAAGGGCTACGCTCATTTACGAGCTAAAGTCCCTATCTTTTTCATATATTTTTCTGAAAAAACAAAGAGCAAAGCAATTAAGAGCCCATGGAAAACCATGGATGCAAAGGGTGCCTTACACCTTCCCTTTGCATAATTACCCCCCGAACCCTGTTTTCTCTAAAAGGTTTTTTCTGTTTCTTTTAGCCTTTCTAACTTATTTGGATAAAATAAAAGTCGGTGGCGACTCTTGCTTAACTGCAACATTCCGATTAAAAAGGTCAGTTCACCGTATTACAGGGACAAATCATCATTTACCGAGGAAACATCGAGGGATAAAATTGATGATAATGAATTGAGGACAACATTTGTTTTGCTTTAGGTATCCTCGGAATCGAGGGACTTGACTATTTAATACGTTTAGAGGCAACAAGCAACAAGGCAACAAATGATAAGGCAACAAGCAACAAGAAGGGTTACCCTAAAGGTGTGTGAGTGCACAATCACGTGGTTCAATTCAGATATTTATCTTATAATTAGTGAGCTAATTTATTTTATACAAGGCTTGCACTCCCTAAGATTACTAACCACAGCAGAAAGGTAAAACAGCCTAATATTCCTATACTATTACAATAAACACCTGCGGGGACGGGGATTACAATATACAATAAAAACCTGTATGGGAAATCGAAAATTAAAAGGCGAGAAAATAAGAGGGATCAAAATTAGTTTTGAACATCTTTAAACGCTTTGATTTTCCTCGAACTTATGAAAATTAAAAGGAAAATACTAAGGGTTAGTGTATGAGTAATTCATGAACTATGGACGTAAACCCTATTTTAATCAAGAACCCTATTTTAATCAAGAGGCGAAATAAAATAAAAAACGATATTTAAACAAAAGAAATTAGGAACTTAGCTTTTTTGGTATGGCGGGGCGCGTGGCTGAAAGATCTTGATTAACCTTGAAAATTAGGCACCATGAAGAGAAATGTTAGTGCATTATCACTTCGTGGGTTGTGAACACAAACCTTAATCTATACCATAGGCAAATAAAATAAAGTACTACGATATTAAACAAAGGTTTTTAGGAAATCGAACATTTGACATAAAATATCTAAATGAATAAATAACCCTAATTTTTGATTAATTAAAATATAAATAATGCTAATAATATAAGAAAAATCGAAATTTTGATTAAATAGAATAAAGAGTTATGAAAATATTATTTAATGAATAAAAATATTTGATTAAAGTAATTTTAATATAAACATAATAAAAGAAAGAAAATAAATAAATAACAAGAATTTATGTAATTATATAATAATAGAAAAAAGAAAAAAAAAAAAGAGAAAAAAAGATTAAGAAACATAGCTCTGCTCTTGTGTCGGTGTAATCTTAGTGTCCATGGTGGTCCTTAATTTTCACAGGCGTCAGATCCAGGCAAGCTTCGATCTAAGGGTGGACATCTGAATGTGCATCGTAGTCTTGCATTGGGGAGAAGCACCAGACCTGCGAATAAACGAAAAGAAAAAAACATTTGTAATAGCCTGGGGTTCGAACCCAGGTCATGTTAGTGCCAACGCCTTCCCTCTAGCCAACTATGCCATTTGTTTTCGCTGACACTATATGAAACCATAAACAATATATAAAAATAAAGTATTTAGAGAATTTAAATTGGAAACGCGCGCTCATCTTTGTCTTCTTCGCGAGAAGTACAGGGTCTACAGCCACGGTTTCCTTGGCGTAGCAGTAGACTATACCAACGGTTTATTGGCGTGGCTAAAAGTCTTTCTCACTCAAACCTGCAAATTAGTGCAAAAAAACACCAGGTAATAGCCCAGATCAGCCATACAAAACCTCCTGAATCCAATTGGCCTATTAATTTGACCTGCAATTGCCCTTAGCCAAAATCCCCATTCTTGAAGCATTCAAACCCTAACAATGGCATATCCATATACCTGCAACTAAAATCAAATTAAATGATCCAGGCACATCGAAAACATCATCATAAACATATATATGTATTCTAATTTCGTTTATGATGCAAGGATGAATGAAATCGATCATAAAGACAGAAAGTGCAAACCGAGGCCGTTTTTAGCGATTCCGTGCGTTGAAACCAATGATAGTGATGCAGTTGGTTCCAGAGTGTACCGATGAATCAATTGGACTCCTTAGAATTGCTTGAATTGGCTGAAATTCGGGTCTGCACGTTCCTTGTATGCCACAGATTTTTTTATTTCTCTGTAGGGTTCTCCTGCCACCGATTTCTTTTTTTTGATCAATTTCTATCCTTGTGCATATATAGCTGAGTGAATTAGGTTAACCAACTTGCATAAAATCTCCTTGAATCATGATATTGGATATTGATTGGAACTTGATTGAATATCCTTCCAACTTTGGATTTTTTGCATAAATCTTTCCTTACACGAATTATGAATCAAATATGTGAGATTTGGACCCTTGATATGTTTGGAAACCCAATCTTATGAATAAAATTTAATTAGTTCATGTTTATCTCATTTATTTAATATTTAAAAGAATAAAAATTCAAATAAATAAAAATAAATGCCATAAAAATAAAATAATTAAATTAAAGGTCATTATTCAGCTCATGGACATGTTTGGAACCCAGAAGTTTAGGCCCGAAAGTTCAAACTATCAAATTTCTCCACTTTGCAATTTACGCATTTTTTCTCAAAATTTCTCAACTTGTGCAAGCCATAACTCATTCAAAATTTATCATATGGAGATGATCTAGGATTTTTTGAAAAGCTCAAGATGTCCTCTATAAGCCACTTTGGAACATATTTTGCATTCGAAGATTTTATCTTGAAGATATGGCTCCTGGAAGAAAACGGCTTTTTTGCGAGTTTCTAGAAGGACCTGTAATGTTTTGGCTCATATCTCTTATGTGGAAGCATTTTTAGACTTTGGCATGTGAGAGACAAAGTTGTAGAGAATTCAATTTACTTCAAATTGAGCTTTGGATGGGGAATTTCTGATGTTCCATGTGGGAGTTACGGCCGGTCAAAGTTCAGTTGACTTTTTCCTTAAAAACCCTAATTTAGAAACTCAGGTTCTTGATGATTCTGGAGCTTTTCTTGATGAATCATGATCAATCCTTGATCAGATGATGAATGATACTCTATAATGAGGATGTTGACCAAAAATCAGAAGTTTTGACTGTAGTTTGTCCATAGTTTGACTTTTAGGTCAACCAGTCGATTATTGATCGTTTGGGCCATTGAGTGAGCAATCTTTTGAATCGAGGCTTGAAACTTGGTATGAGGGTACTTTGAATCATATGAGAGACCATGGAATCCACTTGAGGTGCCAGAACCTGATTTTTCTTTGAAAAAGATCAAAACCCAAGTTTGAGGGTTGTTGTTTAAGAGAGTGTACAGTCAATCAAATTGTGAGATTCTGCTATTCAGATGAGCTTGAGTATATAAATGTGGTGGGAAAATTTTGGGGTATGACAGAAAGCAAGTAGGTATAGCTAACTGCGACGACTTACTAGAGCTATAGTAAGTGGACCATACCATCTATGATAAACTTGCTGAAACTACGATAGTAAGCAGGTATGGCTAACTGCGACGACTTACTAGAACTATAGTAAGTGGGTCATACCATCTACGATAAGCTTACTCCAACTACAATAGTAAGTAGGTATGGCTAACTGCAACGACTTACCAGAGCTATGGTAAGTGGGCCACACCATCTATGATAAACTTACTCCAACTACGATAGTAAGCAGGTATGGCTAACTGCGACGACTTACTAGAGCTATGGTAAGTGGGCCACACCATCTATGATAAGCTTACTCAAACTATGATAGTAAGTAGGTATGACTAACTGCGACGACTTACCAGAGCTATGGTAAGTGGGCCACACCATCTATGATAAGCTTCCTCCAACCACGATAGCAAGTAGGTATGGCTAACTGCGACGACTTACTAGAGCTATAGTAAGTGGGCCACACCTTCTACGATAAACTTGCTGAAACTACGATAGTAAGTAGGTACGGCCAACCGCGACGACTGACTAGAACTATAGTAAGTGAGCCCTACCATCTACTAAAAATTACTCAAACTACGATAGGGAGTTGGTATACCAACTGCGACGACTTACTAGAACTATAGTAAGTGGGTTACCTACAAACTGCAAAAGAAAAAACCTTGCTAGCACTATAGAAAGTTAACTATCTTCTACACAGCAAACGGCGAACCCTCGCTATTGCTAGCTACGAGTTTATCACGTTAGTCCCTCGGCAGTGATCTTCTTCAAAATTTCACCAATAACAAACAAGGTTTTATTTTTCTTTTCCAAACTTACTAACGTACTTCAACTAACATAACTAACAGTCATGCATCATTCAATTGCATATCTCATTCATACATAATGCATATACATCCATTTCTCTCATTTATTTTGAGAAGCTCACTACATCATACATTACATGCATCATAACATTGCATAAAATCAAGGTTGCCTTTTCAGGCCATGCTACAATCAAAACACGTGGTTCCTTTCAAAAAGGATCTGCTTCACATCCAAGAAAAACAGAGGTATTTACCTTGGATGGCATCTTTAAAGCCCATCTCCCACAGAACTTCTTCCCGACAAATGCAAATTTCAGGGCATTTCAGTTTTTAATCATCTTCCATGTTTAGATCACGATAGGTACACGTGCCTATCTGAATCTTCAGGTTTAAGAAGATTGAACAGGGGCAGCTGTCATACCCCAAAATTTTCCCATCTCATTTCATCTTCAAGGGTTCAAGGTTGAAGGGTTTATTCAAGCAACATTCTCCTAATCGAGGGCCTCCTAAATTAGGGTTTGCACTTCATCAATAGAATTTGAATCTCTAAGGCCTCAAATGGATCTCAAAGTGGTCTCATATGTCTCAAGGTATCTCCATGTCAATTATCAAGCTGCAATCCCAAGAATTTCTCATTTAAATGCTCAGATGATCCACAGTCGACTAGTTTGACCTAAAAGTCAACTATAGTCAAAATACAATCGAACTCCAAGACTTTTGGTCGACATCAAGTATTTGAGGTTATATCCATCATTTGATCAAAGGTTGATCATGGTCCGTTAATAAAGACTCGGAAATGAACAAACTTAAAAGGTTCTAATTAGGGTTTTTTATAGGAGAAAGTCAACTCAACTTTGACTGGCCATAACTTTCACATGGAGTATCAAAAATTTCCCAACCAAATCCTACTCTAAAGGAAAATGGATTCTCTACAACTTTGTCTCTCACAAGTCAAGGCCAGAAATACTTCATCTGGGAGATATGGTGTAAAAGATTATAGGTCCTCCAAAAAGGCCATTAAAAGGTCATCTTTTTCAATAGGGCATAACATGAGCATGGAAACTTCAATGGATATGAAACCAAAAAGGGCATTTAGAGGACTCTTTAGGCTTTCCAAAAAGTCCAAGAACACCTCGAAATGATAAAAATTGAACAAGATATAAATTGCACAAGTTGAGTATTTTTGAAGAAATGCATGAAGAAGATATTGACTAAAATTGAAAATTCTCCAAATGGGCCTATATTTCTTTGACCCAAACATGATTATAATCTTGTTAGAAGTCTCTTGGCCCAATTCCATGCCATTTTTTATTTATTTCATTTATCTTGATTTTTAATTCATTTTAAATTCAATTTAATCAAAATAAATAATAAAAGAAATCAAAGATTTGATTTTGGGTCTATTATATGATCAAAATATCAGAATTATTAGGCCAAGATTCTCGCAAGGGAGAATGGAGAGAAATATACAACAATTGGCCAAGTTTAGTAAGATTTGAATAAGAAAATATTCCTCCTTCAATCAAGGAATCAATCAACCAAATCATGGGATTTTTGTTCAAATTGTTGACATATTCACTTACATATAAATATATGAATGTATTCAGAGGCACGAGGAGATTTTTTTGCAGCCAGAAGGACCATGGTCAAGTTCTAAAAATCTTCATAAAACATCAAACACGTTTTCTAACTTGCAGCAAGATTCAAAGCTCTTTGAGGATCAAACACGCATCCTTGGCGTTCCCTGAAGCTGATTCCTCCCTCACAAATATCCAACAAGCTCAGGATTATCGCCCATACGTCACTTTTTGTCAAGAAAATTTTAAATTCGGTTATGCCAAAATACACCTCATAAATGACTTTTGATTACATGTTTGAGTTTGTATGATTGTATGGAAGGTTTCTGGATTGGAAATTTTAAGTTTCGTTGCAGGTTGGGGAATCCACCATTGTTAGGGTTCCAAGCTTTGGATTAGGGTTTTCTGATTTAGGGGAAATTGGACCATGCAGGGAGTGCCATCGTGTTTGGCATGTTGTGTTACATCAGTCTATGTTATTGTTTGTCATTGATCGGTCGTATTTCATGAATAGGGATTGTGCAGGAATGAAGGGTGGGCGAAGTCGCGAGGAGGAAGACAAAGCATCCACGCGCATGTTTCAGTTTAAATTTGAAACCTCTAGTCGTTTTTTTATGTTTATTGTTGGTCACACTCTTATCATTAAATGAAGCTAGGCGCAATTGGCATGGGCACTGCGTGTTGGTAACTAGAGTGTCAGGGGTTCGATTCTTACCCATGACACTTTTTGTTTTTTTCACATTTTATGTTGCTCACAGATCCTGCGCAGCCCATCAATGCAAGACCATGGTACATCCTCGACCCTGCACCACACAATCTCCTCCTTTCCAGATCTAATGCATTAACAATGAAGGAATAGCATAGACCCTCGCAGACCATACACACAGGATCCTGTCCAGGTATCTTTTATATTATTTATATGTTATTTATATAATTGTTTAATTATATATGTATATATATATATATATTAATATGTATATAATTTATTTTTTAAATTAGGGTTAGAATATAAAATTAGGATTAGGGCTACGATTAGTCAGAATTATTTTCCCGATTTATTTCGACTATTTCGATTTAATCTATTAATCACTCTTAATTGTTAAAAACCACAAGAACCCTAGGTAGGTTATCAATGCATTAGGGTTTGTCCAATCCCACTGGCCATTTGGCCAAGATATTAGATTCAATTTATTATTCGTTTCGACCGAATCAATCGGTCGCGATGGCTAATAATCTAATTAATTTAATCAATTAATATAAAAAATACATTTTATTTTGCTAAATGGTTTTAACCATTTTATTGGTTATGATGATTAGCATATTTCCCTTTAAAAATTCGTTATTATTTTTAATCAAAGCTATTGATTATGAGGGATAACGATAAAATCAATAATTAATTATTAAAATACCTCCATTTGCTAAAAGTGATAATCGAACCAATCGATTAGAATTGCCAGCAATTATTTACTAATCTGTTAATTATGGTAATCAAACCCATTGATCATCGCAACTAACGGTAACATATTAAGCAGTGTTGTACGCCAAATTCAAACACATTTAAAACACTCAAAACACATCTCTTCAATACTGCGATTTTCAAAAATACGATGAGGCATTTCAAAATACCTCGCGAACTTCGCATTTCAAAAACTACGATAAGGTAACTCAAAATACCTTTAAAACACCTTCATATCAAATTCTAAGGCGTACAACCCTGCCCCGAACTACGTAGACTCTGATCCTCCATAAGAAGGTACGTAGGCACTTGGCAACAAGGCGAGTCACCTTCCCCAAAATTCTCATCAGGTTCGAATTTTACCATTCACCCTTGTCATTTCTTTAGCTATTGAATCTTAACAATTTTAGCCATAAACCTTTACTTCGAACATAAAACCTTAGGAAAGGGTTAAGCGTGCCTAACACCTTCCCTTGACCTGATTATAATAACTTACCCAGATTCTCTTAACTTCGTGGGGTTTCCTATCTGCCCTGGTAGAATAGGTGGTGAATCTAAATTTTATAATTTTAGGGCAGGTTGCTACACACTTGGAAAGGAGTTTGCTAATGCACGAAGAGTTTTAAATGAGCATGATGGGAGAACTCAAGTATTTTCTTGGGATCCAGATTAATCAAACTTCTGAAGGAACTTATGTTCATCAAACCAAGTATGTGAAAGAACTTCTGAAGAAGTTCAATCTTTCAGAAATCAAAGAAGCAAAGACTCCAATGCGTCCAACGTGTGTATTAGGTAAGGATGAGGTAAGCAAGAAGGTAGATCAGAAACTCTACAGAGGTATGGTTGGATCTCTTCTATATCTTACTGCTTCTAGGCCTGATATTTTATTCCGTGTATGCCTGTGTGATAGATTCCAATCAGATCCTAGAGAATCTCACTTAACTGCTGCTAAGAGAATTCTGAGGTATCTGAAAGGTACTACTAATGTTGGTTTAGTCTACAGAAGATCTGAAGAATAAAACTTAGTAGAATTTTGTGATGCTGATTACGCTGGCAATAGAGTTGAAAGGAAAAGTACTTCTGGAAGTTGTCAGTTTTTGGGTAGTCATCTGATATCCTGGTACATCAAGAAGCAAGCTACCATTGCACTCTCAACTACAGAAGCAGAATATGTTGTTGCTGCTGGATGTAGTACACAAATGCTCTGGATGAAAAGTCAGCTAGAAGATTATCAGATATATGAGAGTAACATTCCTATATTCTGTGACAATACTTCTGCTATTTGTTTATCTAAGAATCCTGTAATATGGTGAACTGACTTTATTTGAAATGTGCGGATAGCATGAGTCGCCACCGACTTTTATTTTATCTAATTGGAAAGGCTAAAAGAATAGGAAAGACCTTTGAAAGATTTTGAGTTCGGGGGGTAAGTTATACAAAGGGAAGGTGCAAGGCACCCTTCGTATCCATGGTTATCCATGGGCTCTTAATTGCTTAACTCGCTTTTTGAATTGTTTGAAAAGTATGGTGTAAATAGGAATAAGAACTTTAGCTTGTAAATAAGCATAGTCTTTTTGAAAAGAAGTAGGAAAATATTTTGAAATTTGAATTTGAATTCGAATAGAGCAAGCAATTGTGAGCACCTACCCTAAGTTTAAAAAAACGTTCTTTTAGCTTTTTAGGTGAAAGGATCTATCCATACCATGAGAGGGCAGGAAGTCTTTCAATTGGATGTACGGGTCATCGAAGGGTCATCGAGAGTTATTGTTCGCCACAAGACTGTCCCTACCATAAAGAGGGAAGGTAGTCTCGGGGAAGGATATAATAGTCATTAAGGCAACAGTAAGGATACCTTAGCATTCGAAGGGACTATCACCATTTTATCGAGGGCCGAGATCATATTTAACGTAGGCAACTCGAAGGGACTATGATCTATTATCGGAGGGACGTGGTGATTTTGAATCGAAGGCAGCAAGCTAAGGTATCCCTACGCTCGAAGGGACTTGACTATTTGATCGAAATTGAAAGCAACAGGAAACAAGAGGAATACCCTAAAGGTGAGTGTGTGCAGCAATCACGTGATTGTATTCAATTATATTTATCTTGAATTAGGTGAGCTATCGTTCAGTTAATTAGTCTTTGTCACTCCCTAATTTACTAACCACACAATAAATATTGTGCAGGAATTAAAGTGCGGAAAGTAAAATCCTAAGCTATTACAGTTTTAGGGATGGGGATTTACAATAAACACCTGTAGGGGGTATGCGGAAAATAAAGACGGAAATTAAAAAATATAATTAATTCAATAAATATTTAAATAGCTTGAATCGTCATCGAATCTTCGATCAAATCCTGCAAGTCAAGAACGAAAGATAAAAAAAAGAAAGGTTAGTGTATGAAGGATCTACTTATCACAATCTTGATTAATCACCTAAGACCTAATTTAAAATAATTAATTAAAACGAATTATGCAAAATAATTAATTAGATGTTTTAAATAACCATAAAAAATTAATTTATAAAAATCGAATGTTCGATTAAATATGATAATTATATGATTTTTATTTATTTATATGACTTTTAGAAGAAGAAACTAATTAATAATAATTCTATTTATTAAAACAAATGATTTTTAGAATAAGGAATATGCAATTAATTGTAAAAAGAATTAGAAATCTTAGCTCTGGATCAGGTGTGGTATGCCTTTGAAGGTCCATGGTGGGAGAGCGCTTCCAAGGCGTTAGATCCTGTGTGGTTGGATATCTGGCAGTGATGATCGAGGGCGCATGGTGTGCGTGTGTTGGAAAGATATACCGGATCTGCAAGCCTAAGTTACTAAAGAAAATAGGAAAAAATTGTTGGCAATTTCAGGGATCGAACCAACGTTCCCTCAGCCCTTGTCTCTTTGCCTAGGCAAGCGTGCCATCTGCATTACTTGTTAAACATATTCAAGAAATAAAACAAATATAGAATCATGTGGATAAATGAAAAAGTCAAAGAGAAGTTCTAACTGGGTCCCACGTCTTCACACATTCACCAATGAGACGGAGAGAGAAAGACAAAAGCTTTTGACCAACCACTAGTATTGCTCCACGCGTGGCATGAATGAAGAGAAAGAGAATGGGCCCCTTGACCAACCAATTAGAACGTCCCATGCAGAATCCAAGGTCCAACGCGCATTGTTCACTTTCTTCCTCCCCATTACCTGCGGAAATCACAGCGGGTTCTTCTATGGAAATTCCTGCGGATTTTTTACATATTCATAACCAGCCATGGCACGACTTGGAACCTGTACAAACGCGACTCAAAAGACGATGCCATTAACCTAGATCCACTCAAAATTCTCCTCTGATCACGAATATAGCATCATCATGGTTTGAATCGCCTTGAATCATAGAGAACAAAAGGGCATGAGCTTAATGCCCTAACCATGGTGGATCTTGATTTACACGACCAAGCTCCGATTTAATGGTTCAGATCCTTTCTAATACATGTCATAAGCTCACCCAAATCATAAAAATCACATTAAAACACGTTGAATCATAAAATAAAAAATTCAAGAAGCATGCATGAATATGAACAATTTGAAATAGATATCCTGGGCATCATGGCATGTTATGAATCATGTAGACTTAGTGTGTGATACCTTGGGAATCAAATAGAATGAGTGGAAAGCTTAGAGAATGCCTGCAATAACTAATACAATTTTTTCACTTTCTTTGAATCTTTGTTCTTTGGGAACCCTAGCCCTTGTTCTCCTCTTTTCCGTCCCCTACTGTATAAATGGCTTGGAGTATTTATAAGAGTGAGAATTAGGGTTAGTAACTTGGGAAGGAATCAAGTGTTTGATTAAAAAATATTTGATTTTGATTTTTGATCCAAATCTTTCTATTTTTAGTCCCTCTCTATTCTTTGCATATTTTCCACGTACTCTCAGCCCTTAGGTGGTCTTGATTTGATTAAATAATTAATGGATAGATCGTATAATTTTATTTCATAAAATTGTGATTTTATTTGATTTAATTTGAATTTAAATGAGTAAAATCAAATATAAATAAGATAAAATAATGAAATAAAATTAATATGATCAATAGGCCTCTCTTGAGTTTGTAATCACTTGGGTGATCTAAAATTATAGGCCCATTTAGTTAAAAACTCAAAATTCTCCCTTTTGCCTTTTGTGCATTTCCTCAAAATCTCCCAATTTGTGCAACGCGTATCTCCCTCGTTTTTAATTATATGGAGGTGTTCTCATACTTTTTAGAAAGCTAAAAGAGTCCTTTAAACACTACTTTTGGTTTCATCCTCATTAAAGTTTCCATGTTCATGTACACTTCTTTGCGAAAAGATGACTTTTTTGCGATCTTCTAGAAGGACCTGTAATATTTTGGCTTATATATACCAAATGAAGCATTTTTGGACTTGTCATGTGAGAGGCAAAGTTGTAGAGAATTCAATTTCCTTTAAAATGAGCTTTGAATGGGAAATTTCTGATGTTCCATGTGAAAGTTATGGCTGGTCAAAGTTGGATTGACTTTCTCCTTAAAAACCCTAATATAGAAACTTAGGTTTTTGATGATTCTGGAGTTTTCTTTGACGCATCATGATCAATCCTTGATCAAATGATGAATGATACTTCATAATGAGGATGTTGACCAAAAATCAGAAGTTTTGACTGTGGTTTGACCATAGTTTGACTTTTAGGTTAATTAGTCGATTATTGATCTTTTGAACTGTAGACTGAGTAATCTTGTGAATCAGAGCTTGAAACTTGCCATGGAGATAATTTGAAACATCATAAGCCATATGAGATGTATTTGAGACTTTGATCCATTGACTTTCTTCAGAGAAAGCAAAACCCTAGTTCAAGAGCTTATTGTTTAGGAGAGTATGCCTTTGAGTCTTGATCTTTAGTATGAGCTTGAATAGGAAAATGAGATGGGAAAATTTTGGGGTATGACAAATCCAATCTTACATTCTAAAGCTAAACATATTGAGATTAAACATCACTTCATTAGGGACTATATTTAGAAGGGTGTTCTTTCTTTAAACTTTGTAGATACAGAACATCAATGGGCTGATATCTTTACAAAACCCCTTGCTGAAGATAGGTTTAAGTTCATTCTGAAGAATATCAGTATGGATTTATGCCCAGAATGAAAGGATGAGAAGATATGATATATGGATTAGATTTAAAATGCTTATTTATTTTCTTATCAGATGTTCTGGATATGTTGTTCATTTAGACACTATGATTCTGTTATTGCTAACGTTTCATATGTCTAAGTTTATCCATAATTTTTGTTAAAACAAAACAGCTGTCACCAGCTATTCCAAATGATGAACACGTGTTCATTCTGAAGGGACAAGCATGCGTGCAGTTGATGAGACGCCGCACTAGGTAACTGTGCAAATTATTTCAAATTTCACGTTATCTCTCCTAATGTCATTCAACATTAATTGTGATTGATTCAAATTCTATAATCTCTTTCATTCAGAATTTCATTGCATATTATTTCAAATCCGTGGCTATTTAAACACATCTCATATTCATTTTCCCTCTTTTCACGCATTCATCATCATCTTGTTTATGCATTTTTGCCTCTTCTTCTCCCTTTTCAAAAATCCTAAAAAGAAACCAAGAAATCTCAGTAGTGCTTCAATGGCTTCTTCCTCTAAGAAACAAGTTGGTTCATCTTCTCAACAACAAAATCAAGATCAACAGCAACAACAACTTGTTGCACAGAAGACTTGTTTGATTCCTTTGAATGAATTAGAGGTTATCTGTGAAATGATGGTTAATTTTGATAACCTTGAAGCACATGATATTCATCTAAAGGAGGCTATAACCTTTCAAGGATGACAAGCGTTCTTCTATGGTTTGTGTGGACCAGTCTATCCAGATTTGGTGAAAGAATTTTGGGTTCATGCAACAGTCATGCCAAATGCCATTCTCTCTATTGTTCATGGTGAACATTTCTCCATTACAGAAAACCTTCTAAGAAAATTGTTTAGGTTGGAAACCGTTGAAGGTTTTTCTGGAGTTGTTCCAGGTATAACAGAGTGGGAGGATGTGTATGAATAAATCTACAAGAATGGAAAAGAATATACTGAAATCAAGGAAATGAAGCCTTCTTACAGAATCTTGCAAAGGGTTATTCTGGGTTGCATCTACCACAAAAAGGCAACCGTTTCTTCAAACTATGTTAGCAAGAACCAACAATACATTCTGAATTGCATTGGTAAAAAGGAAAAGGTGGATCTTCCGTTCATCATATTCAACCACATGTGGCAACATGTGAAGGAATCTAGAGATGAATCCAGACTGAAGAACCCTAATTACAAGAGAAACATTATTCCTTTTAGAAGAACTGATCTTCTGGTTCAAACAGGAATTGTTTAGGATCTGGAGAAAGCTGGCATTATCAAGGATCCGTATACAATAATTGGAAGCACCATGAACGTTCAGACTCTGAAGAAGATGGGGTTAATTGAATCTATTGGTACTACTCCCCAAGTGAACACTTATGTTCGGTCCAGAAGAGCTCCTGCTCTAGCTGACTTTGAGCTGTTCTTCAGAAATGAACTTCCAGAAGTTATTGTCCAATACATTGCTATGTACAAGGTAGAAGGTTATAACTGTGATGCTATATGGATAAGCAAGCAAAAACTTGCAACTACTACTAATCAAGTTGTAGAGGTAGTGCAAGAGGAGGAAAGAAGGACGAAAAGGAAGCTAGATCTACCAGAAATGAGAAAAGAAGAGCAGAAGGAAAAGAAAGAAGAGAAGAAAGAAGAAAAGAAAGAAGAAAAGAAGAAAGAACAGAAGGAAGCTATAAAGGAAGAGAAGAAAGAGTAAGAGGAGAAAGGAAAGAAGAAAGTAGAACAGAAGGAAAAGCAGAAGGAGAAGAAAAGGAAAACTGTTGGAGAAGGTCCTGCTAGGCCTCAGAAGAAGAAAAGACCTTCAGGTATTGTAATTTCTGAACCTGGCTCTGATCCTATTTTAACTTCAAATACTGTATCAACAGAAGCTCCACCAGAAATATCACCAGAAAAAGCCCCAGCAAAACCACCTCCAATCACCAAAGTTTCTACCCCTCCTCCTTCACCCAAGTCTAAAGGAAAATCGTCTATTCTTAATTCGGAACCAACTGTTTCTGAACCTATTCTTGAACCCACACCTCTAAACACTATCATTCCTCCCCACGCCATTATATCCACTTCTCAACCTCCTCCATATTCCAACTTTGAACCTGTTGACACTGCTGTGTTATGTAACCTCCCTTCATCAGAATCCTCTCTTTCCGATTCTTTCATCCGTCTCATGCAATCCTACAATCGTAAAAACAAACCATCTTCTGACCCCGTTGTCGTAGTCATAGACTCAGACTATGAAGCTGAATCTTCTCGTCAACCATCCTCTTCATAAACTTTGTTTGTTCTTGATAGATCTCAACCATATGCTTTCTCTCACCTAGAAAAACCAATCTCTTCTCTCAATCCAAAATCTCCTATCTCACCTCCCAGAACAAAACCTCCAAAACCTTCTGTTGATGCATGTTTTGATATGTTAAATAATAAGGTCATGACAGGTTTAGAATTTCTGAAGGTTGCTCATGACTCCAAGTTGGATCATGTACCTGCTGGAAAGATCTGGAGAGCTTTTGGTAAGGAAATTCAGGAAGACTTTCTGGACCTCCAGAAAGATTGTTTGGCTGCTTCTCCTGGTCTTGCTGGACTCTTCTTGGAGTATGATGATGGAAAGTATTATCATCCTATCACCAACTGGAAGCCTCTAGAAGAGAAGCAGTTTGTTGATGAGTGGGAAGAAGAAAATCCTCTAGCAATTGTTGTGTGGAAGCCCCACCCATATAAGGTTCTGAATGGATACTTTCAGATGTTGTTCAACTAGTTCAGGGAGAACCCTCTAGAGAAAGCCCCTAATATGGTTTATCCAGAAGTTGAGTATCCTCCAGAACCTGAGATTCCTGTGTTCAAAGAGTCTTCTGCTGAAGAAATTCCTGCTGAGGAACATATGGAAGATGCTACAATGGTTGAAGCTGATGTTGCTCATACTGTTCTAGAAGATAGCTCTGTTGCTACTTTTGTTGGTCCTTTTGTTCTGCTGAACATTTTGAAGGAACTCCAACAAAATCAAGCTACTTTAGCTAGTCGTCTGGATAAGCAAGATGACACCAATGCTGAGTTCAAAACTTGGATGATGACTCAAGAAGAAACCTCCAAGAAACAAGCTGAAGACACTTATGAGATTAAGAACCTTCTGGCCGCCTTAGCCTTTAGGTTTATCCAGTTGTAGTCTGTTTTGTGTCTTAGTTAGTTTTTCTTTGTTTCTGCATCTGTTTGCTTGCATCTGCTTTTGTATTCTCTTCTGATGATTTATCAATGAAATATCTTTTTCTTTCTTCACTCTGTGTGTCTTTCATCTGAATCTTTTATGCTTTTTGATGTTATGACAAAAAGGGGAAGAAATGTGATAATTGAATTGATTTATAATATCAGTTGCTTGGCTTAAGTCTCAACATTCCTAACAATTATTTGCAAGTTTCTGTCTTTGATAGACTTTGCAGGAATGTGATATTCTGGACAAGCTCAATATGAGAAGCAAATACATGGGAAAAGAAATTCTAAAGCTCTTAAAGAATTGAAGCAAGCTTAGTGCTCTGAAGCTTCAAGATAAGAAGCAAGAAATGCTGTAATCAAACCCATAAGCTCTAATACGAGAAGTCTCAAGTTCTGATAGCTCGGATACATAGAAGACTGAAGATAATAGAGTTCTGATACAAGTGATCACAAAGAGAAATTCAAAGCTCCGAAGTTGTCCAATGGAAGCTCTGAAGAGAAGCTCTGAATGTTCTGAAGTTCTAGTTCAACGTGAAAGTCTCAACTGAAAGGGAAATATACTCAGGGAAGTATTTTATTTAAATTTCTTCTGGTATTAATTTCAAGGGGAGATTATTAATCTCAGGGGAAGACATATTCACACACTCTGAAGTATATGCTTATGCTATATCTGTGAAATTGTCTTTATTCATCTGATATTCTGGATACAAATTCCTATCAAGTCTGTATGTTTTTGTCATCATCAAAAAGGGGGAAATTGTTAGAACAAGAAATGTTCTGATCAATATTCTTTGTTTTGATGATAACATTAACTATGAATTTTGTATAAGACAATGTGGTACTCTAATCCTTTACATTTTCCATTTCAGGAAATATATAAAGAGTATGCACAAATCAGCATTCAGAAGTATTGACTCAAAAGGTTCTGGATGGCTTCATCAGAACATGCTCTGGTAAGACATGAGAAGATGGTCATGTAGAATGAGAACATGAAATGGAAAGCATCAGAAGAATGGCGGTCAGAAGTACAAGCTATGAAGTTTTGATGGTATCACGCTAAAAGCTCTTCAAAGTCAGAAGACAGAAGATGCTCTGCACCAAAGCTGATGATTCTGATATTCAAACGTTGTTATCTACAAATCTAAGTCCAGAAGAAAGTACAAGATGAAAGGCTGAAATGTCAAATCTCTGACTGGCAAAAGGAATGTTAGAAGCTACAAAAGGCAAAGTCAGTAAAAGCAGCAAAAGCATGGCTCGAGGTAGTTGAAAAAAGTGTGAAACATTAAATGCAGCATTGTACTATTCACGCAAAGCATTAAATGCATCACAACGATCATTTCCTCTCAAGCGCCTATACATAGAAGTTCTGATCAGAAGCATCATACAACACTTGCGCAAAACTTACAGAAACATTGTCAAATTCAAAAGCTAAAAGAACTTCATATTCAACCTCACAAAATTTTTAATATCTTAGTGAGTGTTAAGAATAGAACTTAAGAGAAATATCACAGTTGTGATTACAGCTTTATTAGAAGCATTCAATCTCTTGTAAACATTATTTTACATTGATTGTAAAAGATTTCCTAGAGTGATCAAGTCGTGATCAGGATACTCTAGAAGACTTAGAGTGTTTCTAAATGGATAACCATTCTAATCAGTTGGATTAGTGGATTAAATCCTCAGTTGAGGTAAATCACCTTGTCAGGGATGGACTGGAGTAGTTTGGTTAACAACGAACCAAGATAAAAATAATTGTGTTCATTGTTTTTATCTTCCAATTTTTTGAAGTTACACTTATTCAATCCCCCCTTTTTAAGTGTTTTTCACTCCTTCATTTTCTGCATATGTGAATTTGACAGTGGAAAAGCATAAAAGAAATTAATTTGAGTATTATGTTTAGTTTTGGGTTAGTGGTTTTAATTGTGGAAACAATGCAAGGCCTATATGCTTGGTTTTTGTCTACTTGTTTTTAAATTCATGTATCGGAAGTAAAATTAAGTTTAAAACATGATGTAGTTTATATTTGTTTCACCCGAGTTGAAATTATATTTATTAATATTACTTATAAATATGTGAATTCATGATTTATATAACCATATATGATGCTGTAATTTATATCGTCATATGTATGAAATAGTTTTGAAAGTTGGATTATCTTCAATTTAAAAGAATTTTTTGAGATAAAAGTAACTTTAGATGATTGTGTGGTTTAATTTGTACCAAGCACTGGTTATGCTGATTAATATGAGGGTTTCTATTCTTTTACATGAAAATTGGATATAAAAGCAAATAGAATGCAAATAGAATTCATATGACCTTCATAGTAATGCTTATTTTGATCCATGTGCCTTATAAGTTTAACAAAGGATTTAGGTAAAACTTGTCAGCAAGGAATCAGTTCAGGATAAAAATATATAAAACTGAGAATGCAAATATTGTCTGTGCAAATATCCTCCATCCATCTCATCCATAACATTCCAAACCCCATCCTTCCCATCAAATATTTCATAAATTTCCAACTCACTTTATCATACGCTATTTCAAAGTCCACTTTGAAAAGAAGACATTCCTTCCCTTTCGAAGAAGCATAATCCACTAACTCGTTAGTCACAAGACCTCCATTAATCATGTGTCTTCCCGGGACAAAAGCACTTTGGCAATTAGAAATGATCTAAGAAAGAACCTTCTTAATTCTACCCGCCAATAACTTAGAGATAAGTTTATGGATACTCCTATCAAACAAATGGGCCTATACTCATCTAAGCTCCAAGGGTTGGCATTTTTTGGAATGAGAGATAGGAAAGAGGAAGTAATAGATTTAGACAATCACGCCCCGTTGTAGAAATATTTAAAGCATAACAAGACATCGCTTTTCAAGAAGGACCAACAATTCTTAATAAAAAGAATGGAAAAACCATCCGGACCCGGACACTTCGAACCATCACAACTCCACACCGCCTCCTTAATCTCCTCTTCTGAGTAAGGAACCTCAAAAGATAGACTTTCTTCCCTACTCATAGAGAATAGAAGAACTCCATCTAAAGTAGGTCTATTCAAGCAATCTTCTTTGAATTTATTCTCAAAGTACACTTGCACTTCCTCCTTTACCTCCTTCACCGAGCTCACTACACCACTACTAGCATTGATAGATCCAATGTGATTCCTATTCCTCCTTTCTTTCATAATACGATGAAAATACTTGATATTATTATCTCCGTCATTTATCCACTCCAATTTCGACTTTTGGATTAACATGTTCTCCTTTATCTTCAAATTTTGCCAAATTTTATTACTAGCCTTCTTTTTAATCACATGCTCCTCCTCATCCCAAAGTTCATTATCATCCAAAGCATTCAAAGTTTTCACCCCTTCTTCAACCTCCAAATCAAACTTACCAAAAATATTTTTTGAAGGTGTTTTCATGTTGGCTGCATTAGTGGTAAAACATATCGGGTTGATATTGTGTTATGCAGGTGGCAAATGTGTGAAGCTAATACAGGTTCTGTAGTGAATGTTATGACCGATGTCATGACATCCGTGTGTGACAGCAGGAGCTGTTATTATTTATTAAATGTGTTTCCTAGTTTATCTCAATTATCAATTTAGGAAACCTTTTATTGTGTGCTGAATAATTCGTCCAGAAGATCCTGTTGACAGCATATTTTGTAACAACCAGATGGCATGTAAATTAGGTTAATTTGGTTAACCCTAATTTGTTTCTAAAAAAGCCCAAGGCCCAAGACTGCATATAAAAATACTGGAATCCTATTTTGGAACGCAGACAGAAGATTGTGTATTGTGAAGAACTGAAGTTCTGTAGCTGTCTCGTGTGATCCAAGCAATTGTCCTTGATGATTGCGTTGGAATAGGTTGTGTGTGTTTATTTTCACTCTAAGCTTTTAAGCACGAGTGTGTGTCTATTAATTGAAGCTTTTAAGCAGATCAAGGTGTGTTTTTGAAGAGTGTATTCTCTCTATAGTTGTTTATGTTTATTTGTAATCACTGCTGTGATTAAGGGGGAGTGAGTGGAGATACTCAGGTCTAGGAATATGTTGGAATTGCATTGGGTAGGTCTTAAGTGAGGAGTTGTAAACGGGGGAGTTTAACTCCGAATTAATTTTTCTTATATTGGATTCCCTCCCTGGCTTGGTAGCCCCCAGAGTAGGTCGTTTAAACCGAACTGGGTAAACAATTTTGCGTGTTCTTTATTGTTTTTATGTTGTTCTGTTATAATTATATGTGTTGTGTAATTTTGGATGTCATAACATCCAGTAAGACATCGAGCATGTGTTACTAGAATTTTCATTTTTATTCCACCACCTCAATTTATCTTTCAAAAGTTAGAACTTCTCTTTCAAAACATAATCACCTCTCCCATAAACCTCCAATCCCCTGCACTCATTTTCAACAAAGGAAATAAAATTCTTGTTGGAAAACCATTCGTTGTTGAATTTAAACGGTTTCTGACCCCAATCCTCCTTGTCCACAAACAACCAAACTGGACAATGATCTGAAATATCCCTTGAACCAGCCAATTGCCCCGCTACACCCTGTGAAGAGACAATAGGATCCGCCACAAGAAATCTATCAAGCCTACTTTTAGATTTACCATCTCCACTAAACCAACTAAACTTCTTACCTTTACAAGGCACGTTTACCAAACCACTCTCCTCGATGAATTTAGAAAATTCCCTCCACTCCATATTACTTCTACCATCACCATGACCCACTCTCTCATTCCTCCTTTTCACCGCAATAAAATCTCCACATACAATCCACTCTCCATCTAAATATTTTTGTTTCAACAACAATAATTGAGACCAAAGTTCACGTTTATCGTTTAAAGAACAAGGCGAATACACGTTAATAATATAGAAAATACCTCCATTACAAGTGACGTTGTTTCCAAGGTATCCTTTGCCGCTAAAAGACATTAGGGCCGAAATCAGTTTATTCTTCCATATATCAGTAACTTTGTGTTCCCATTAATATTCAATATTTTAAACAATAATTTCATGTTTTCATTTTTTAATTAATTATATTTAAAATATATTTTCCCCTATTTTTCCATTAATTTATATTTTTAATAATATAAAATAAATAGAATTGATTAAATATGTTGTAAAATTAACATTTGTTTTGACAAATGAGAAGAAAAATTACTCTTGTACTATTATTTACTTGAAAATTTAGTGTAAAGTAATAGATGAGTTGGGAAATTAAGAGAAATAATAAAAAAATTTAAATATGATATATAATATGGCGGGGCAAAGACCTAATAGGGTGGTCTCTTACGATATCCTGCCAGCCACAAAGTTCATTTGTCAATAATCAATAATATGTGAATATGTATGTGGTTAAAATCACATCACAATTTTTTTTTATAATGATATCAAAACCTAAACCTAAGTTGATATTTCTAAAAGGTCTAATAATTTGTTCATATGTCTAAAACAATAATCTTTTTGCCATATCCCACCACCAAGATAGTAAATCAAAGGTATCAAAGGTGTACTTGCATCTACCAAAAATACATAGTTTAGCAATTACCATACACCTGAGAATTATATGTGCCTAAGCCATAGTGGAGGTGGACATATCTTGTATTTAAGCCAAGTAGTTCTGAAACATATGGGTTTGAATATCAGCCAGTTGAAGCCGACATTGTCATTGTTTGAGGTGATCATGTCGGGCGAAATGTATTCTTAGATGTAGAAAGAGGAAGAAGGCTAAGATACCAGATTGCTCCTTGCCATTTATGTACTTGGATATTCGTTCGAGCACATTTTGTGGAAGCGCAAGTAGCACCCCCAGTAAGTGTTGATGATCTGCAGAAATATTCGAAGTATATAGCAGACGAGTGGTTGGCTATGGAATTGGGAGAGTTCTTCAACGAACAAAAGTACAATTGGAAACTGAAACAGAAAAAGACACAAGCATTGCCAATTAGCCAAAGTCTAACCATATTGCATATATAGTTTTAAAATAAGGTTTGCCCGCGGTCGGGTTGTGCCAAAGTTTGCAAATTTAAGGTTTTGATGGTAAAAAAGATATGTATATCAGTTTGTGTGAATAAGCTGCTATCCAGATTAATGCAGTGTTTGTTAAACCTTACCACCTTTCAGAATCCTAGCAAGCTACCACTTTCCATAATTGTATGGATATTTATGTATGTTGATGTATCATCATGGTTCTTTTTCCTTGATAAGAATGGTACTGTTTCAGGATATGGACGGATTGATAAGCAAGATAGACCGTCCCTATATTGGGGCTTTGCCTCCTTGTTATTGCTCATCCTTGTAAGTTTCTATTTTTGATAGAAATTCAGAGATCAATTGAGGTCAGATTACCTGCTGAAATCAAATAGGTATTGGTTTTCACGGTAAGCGTCATCAATGAACATGAAGTTGAGAACTATAACTACCACATAAAAATGAATGCAAACTTATTTATCCTTCGCTTTTTCTTGCATTCATATAGATAGGAAAATGAGTTGGTTTTCTTTTTTACATTCTTCTATGTGCATGTATGTGTACTGGAAATGTTAATCATTAAATTCATACGCACATGAAAATACTGATAAAAGGGATGCTGAAGAAAATCCGAAATCGTAAAGCACCCTTATTTGCAGCCTTATGTACATCAATATTATTCATTATTTGTCCTCCAACAGCAGCCTCTTCTCCTGAAATGCCAATTTTTGTTGTCCATGTTCCCTAAAAAAATATGATTCAAAATGAACACAACAATAGTTTGAGAGGTGACAGAGGTAATTTGAAGTTAAATGAGAGAAACATTGCAAAAGCTGCACCGAAGGGTGATGACAAAATCATCGAGGTACACATCACATCGACCGATAATGATGGGTTTGATCTTCTAATTTAGATGTGCCAACTATTGCACCTTCAAAAGCACTCCATAATTCTGCAAATCAAATCCAAGTTATTGAATAATAAAAACGTAACAATGAACATTAGAGGCCAGACCTAGGTAAAATGGGAGAGACAAGAATTCGGGTCATAACCGAACTGGGTCAAACAAACATAACTAAGGCCCAAACTAATCGACCCAAAACTAAATAAAATAATGATGCAGCTTCAAACGAAATTCTGGAAAATATCCGTTCCGAATCTGACTTCGACTTCAACATGAGAATTGTAGCTCTTTTAATTAGCTTTCCGACGATTACTGGAACGCTTCGATTGGATTCCCGGAGCTCTACTTATGATCGTTTCCGTGCAGACTGCTAAAGCTGAAAATTAAATACGAAAATCAAATAACAATAAAAATAAATTAAAATATAAAAACATAATAAAATAAAATAGACCAAACCAAAAATAGAAAAATAAAATAAACCAAACCATAGAAATGCCTAAGTACAAACATAAAGGAACGTGCATCAAAATGCACTGATCAAATTCCCCCACACTTGAACTTTTGCACTCCGAGCAAAATTAAATCAAACTCAAGAAACACACAACATCTGTTACTCATTCCAGACTACAAACTCTTCTGCAGTTAAGGTTGCATCAATAGGTACTAATCTTTCACACTAAAGATATCGTAGGAACACAATTCCGCAATTGTGCGGTCATAAGCCTCCTGAACATACAAACCACTTCGAATCATGTTATTATGCCAAAGTCTAACTTACTCATCCTCCTTTTTACTCTTTTTCATTCTGGCGCAATCACATTAAGCCCGTTATCTCCACACACTCATAGAAAGGCTACCGGTTAGTGACTCTGATCTCTTCTTTTTTTTTTGCATGGGGTTCTGGTACCTAAGTGGTATACCCCTTTTATTTCTCAATTGTAGTTCCCGGGGATCGGACCGTAATCCTCCCTACCAAGTTCAACACCAGAAACCTCTGAACCAACTAACAACGGGACTTGAAATTTTTTTTGTAGGTTCTACAACACTTGAGTTAAGTGATCGGGTGAGGGTCACCAAACTTAGAAGGTGCATTCCTTTTTTTTTCTTTTTTTTTAAACTTGGATCACTCACTTATTTTCACTGGCTTCCTTACGTAGAGCATGTGTGAGATGGTGCCGACTGCAAAGATAAACTACTCATGAGCTATTAGAGAATGATAATTCAAGGCTATGTCATAACAAGTATTCAAAAAAATTCTCATACTCAGGGGACTTACGGTATTAAGACGATACCGATCTTGTTAAATTTTCCCAAGTCTTCACAACTAACCTCATATTAATCTATAGCCTAAAAATTTCAAAGAAGTTTTTTTTTTGAAATAACTAAAATTAAAACAAAACGACAAACAAAAGCAAAGAAAATAAATGATTCCCTCCCCCACACTTAAGACATACATTGTCCTCAATGAAAGAACATAAATATAAAATAAGAGTGAGAGAAAGGAAAGAACAGACCCGAGTAGTCAAAGAGGATATGTGATCACATAAGCAACCTTTCCCAAAGAGTGATCTTCTACATTCTCTTCTTCCAAAGTGGGGCTCTCATGGAGTAGCTTTGGGTAATGCTCATCGTCCTTAAAAAGTGTTTTAGCTCCTTCTCCTTTTATTCCAGGATCAAAGAATGTTCTTCTAAAAGTAAAAGTGTCGAATGGGCATGTGATCTTCTTTTCCACAACATCAAAGATCAAAAGATTAAGGGGCTGCCTCACTATTTTTGTTTTATCTTCCACTTCAATTGAGACCCTATGCAAAATCATAGATGGGATAATATAGGAAATTTTAGTCAAAGTCCACCCAATTGCCTTCTTATGCTTCTTCAAAACCTGCAAAATCTTATTTTCTTGATCAAAATCAAGGTCAGAAGAAGTTATAACCAGAAGTTTTTCATTACTCTCCAAATAAGCATACTCTGGGTTTTCATGGAGTTGTTTCAGCTCTAAGGACGGGGGCTGCTCGGTGGATGGAGTGTTTGGGGCAGCCGGGATGTCAAGAGCTTCAGCCGCATAAACGACTTCATGTATGACTTTATCGGCATGAGAAACATCAACCTGCAAGGTAGCCTCAATCTCAGCACAAACAGAGCAAATTTTAGTGTCAGTACAAACATCACAAGAGTAAACATTATCAAAACCAGACAATGATGGAAAGTCATCTCCAAACAAATCAGTATAAGTATCATCAACAGTTTTAGAAAGCAACTCTATTTGAAAATCAGATAGCTCTTCCAAGGGTTGTTAGTTTGATCCTTTAGCTTGTTGTATGGCATTCATCAACGTGGCAAGCTGTCCACTTTGTGTTTGCAAAGTCTGAAGAGTAGAATCTATTTGTTGTTGATACTAGAGATTATTTGCAGCCATTTGTTTGACAATATCCTCTAGTGAAGGTTCGAAAGGTGCAGAGCAGACAACGTGAAATTCCTCCAGATGCTTATGCGGATTCTCGCCTGCAAAACCATTAAACCTAGGCAACAAACGTGTTAAACCATATTCCAATTCAAAAGGTGCATAAGTCGCAGGATAGTCAATACATAAACCATTATAGTTCACATTAGGGACAGCCAACTGCGTCAAAGTTCTTTGTTCAGCCATGGTTTTAACAAACACGGAAATACCCATTATGTCCCATATAGGCAGAAACAAATAAAAAGAAGGAGAACGATTAAAATAAATTTAGAAAAATATAAAAACACGAAATTTAATCTACTTAAGGCAAATACGAATTTTGGGAATTTTTTTGGAATTTTCTGAAACTATGAAAATAGAAAATAAATCGTAAGAAATAGAAAAATAACGAATTTGCGATTTTGCCGATTTTTTTCTGGTATTCAGGAAAATTTTCGGAGTAAATTGAGACAGTAGCTTCCAAACTTACCTGATAGGATGGAAAACTTATCACTGTAATGCAACCGGTATTGCAACCCTGAAAATCAACAAACACACCACAAAAAAAAAACAAAAAAATTCCTAGAAGGAACACTATACCTATGACTCTAATATCGGTTAATAACAACAAGAATCCCCGGCAACGGCGCCAATTTGATCCGCTGTCGCGCACGGATCAAAAACGAGTGCTTTGTAAAAACTATAGTAACGGTAATGACAACTCGGATATCGTCTCACAAGGATTCTTAGTTATTACTAACCGACGGTAAATTGATTTAGGGGGGGTTTATTTTAGTTTAGGATTCTATTATGAAAAACAAAGTAAATAATTGATTATCAAATAAGCTAAAACGGCTAATCTACTGATTTCGGTTCCGACATATCATTGATTATTATAATTTCAATCTCCTAATCCATTCCTATTCGACTACAAAACTCACTAACAAGCGCAACAAATTTTATATGTTGTAAGTTCCTATGATCCGAATTAAGCAAACGGATTTGATTAAGAAAACTCGAATTAATCAAACATGATAACGAATTAAGCAAACGCGGACGTGATTATAGTTAAGGATCATACAACAATCGAAATAAATCAATATAGTCTATGCAAATCGAATTAAGCAAACAAGAGACATAGGTTAATATTGAAAGGAATAAAACTGAATTATAATTATAATAACCTCAAGGTCGGAATCTGAATACAACAATTTGTCTCAAAGGAATTAGTTCTCCATGGGATTCGTACAAGCTTGACTCATAATTTATTGAATAATAAAAACGTAACAATGAACATTAGCGGCCAGACCTAGGTAAAATGGGAGAGACAAGAATTCGGGTCATAACCGAACTGGGTCAAACAAACATAACTCAGGCCCAAACTAATCGACCTAAAACTAAATAAAACTAATGCTGCAGCTTCAAACGAAATTAAATACGAAAATTAAATAACAATAAAAATAAATTAAAATATAAAAACATAATAAAATAGAAAAATAAACAAACCAAACCATAGAAACGCCTAAGTACAAACATAAAGGAACGTGCATCAAAATGCACTGATCAAAGGGTGATGACAAAATCATCGAGGTACGCATCACATCGACCGATAATGTTGGGTTTGATCTTCTAATTTAGATGTGCCAACTATTGCACCTTCAAAAGCAATCCTTAATTCTGCAAATCAAATCCAAGGATCACATACTTGTAAACCTCAGGGACATTACCATTAGAATGATATACTAAGTACCTATAAAGATATCTTTATGATACTGACACTAACTTCTTGTGTATTAATCCATGACTGCAGTTACCTAATAGCTCTGTAATTATACATTTTACATTGTCATGCTGAAACATATAGTAAAATAGGAAAATGTGGGAGGATGCTAATTTAATTTATCAATAGAAGTATAAAGGTTAATAATATAATACCACCTCGTCACTGATGTACCACTTGTTGTCCTTATCCCTATCAGAAGATGATTCAAAAGATATTAGACCGTACAAGAGGCCTTCAGACGACTTCCCTTTGAGGCTGGTAAGCATTTTGTCAATCCTTACGAAAGCATCATCATCTGTTTTCATGGTGTATTTAGAAGGGATGATTTTCGTATGCAATTTGATATTGAAAATAAAGACTTGTTAAAGTCATAGCAAATACACAATAGCAATCACAACATCTTTTTTGCCAATCTTAATAAACTTACCCCCACAATAAAAATTGCAATTGTCTTTAAAGATATCAAATTGTAATAATCCATAAAAGGAATTGAATAAATATCTCTATATGCTTGAGCTTCTCTCCATAACTCGAAATTAACTCTATTGTCAGATCCCTCTTCCTCAGATGCAGCTTTTCCTTCAGCCTATGCAAATTTACTCAAAGCATAAGAAAATATTGTAAACACGATCAAACATAAACACAAAGACAAACAATTAGAATTAGAAATCAATTAGAAATCAATTACTGAATCATCATACAACTAAATAATAAGCGCATTTCCTAAGTTTCATACCCAAAAATTTGCCCATAATATTTTCATATATTTTTACTCACCTGACTTTCAAGTGCTCAAAGATACACAAGAAGGAAGCATACAGTCTCTCTCCTAAACAACAGCTCTAAACTAGGGTTTCGTATTTCTCAAAGTAAAATCAAGTTCTAAGACCTCAATGGATCCCATGGCCTCTCATATTCTTCAAAGGGTCCTCATGCCAAGTTTCAAGCTCTGATTCATAGGACTACTCAGTCAACTGCTTAAATGATCAATAGGCGACTAGTTTGACCTAAAAGTCAACTGTGGTCAAAGTACAGTCAAAATTCCTGATTTTTGGTCAACATCCTCATTTTTAAGTATAATTCATCATTTTATCAAAGATTGATCATGATTCATCAAGAAAAGCTCCAAAATCATCAAAAACATAAGTTTATAAATTAGGGTTTTTAAGGAGAAAGTCAACCCAACTTTGACCAGCCATAACTTTCACATGGAACATCAGAAATTTTCCATCCAAAGCTCAATTTTAAGGAAATTGAATTCTCTACAAATTTGTCTCTCACAAGCCAAGTCCATAAATGCTTCATTTGAGAGATATGGTCAAAGAGATTATAGGTCCTCCAAAAAGTCAGCAAAAACACCTTTTGGGTCAAAGCTCATAACTTGCAAATGGAAAACTCAATTGAGATGAAACCAAAAAGGTCATTTAAAGGACACTCTAAACTTTCTAGAATGATCAATAACACCTTCATAGGGTTAAAATCTAGGGAGATATGCCTTTTCAAAGTCGGACAATTTTAAGAGAAAAAATGTGAAGTAAAAGGCTCCAAAATGAATCTTTTTGCAAAGGAACCCAATCTTTCTTGACCCAATCTCCATCCTCATGATATGAAGAGCCCAAAATCCAATTGCCACGAATTTATTTGATTTATTATGGATTTTTATTCATTTAAAAAGTGATTAAAATCAAATAAATCAAGGGAAAGTCAAAGATTTAATTTGGCTCATGGTTCTAAACAAATCCAATCAACATTAACTCCAAAAATCAATCAAATTTCCTGCACCAATTCATTGGAGGAAGATTGGATCAATTTGGCTAAATTTAGAAACTTTTACAATCATATTTTCAATCCAATTTTCCCATGAACAATGATTGATTTTTTTAAATCTATTGACCTAATTTTTGTCCCCTATATGTACTTCATAAAGCCAGACCACAAGGGACGAAAAAATTTGGAGGAGAGAGCTAGGGTTTCCAAGAGGTGCAAAAACTCAAGAACCAAGCAAAATTGTATCAATACTTCCAACAAGTTTCTGACTCAATCACCAGTCCAAATCATCTCCTGAGTACTATAGGGTAAGCCCAAGTGGTTAGTAGCATCTTATTCCGTATGGAATTCATGCATCATGTTCATCATCTTTTGTTTATATTTCAAAATTTCGTAACTCCTATGTTCTTGATTTTTAACGTGATATGTTGACATGTATGAGTTTCTGATGTTATTTGGAGCGGTTTTGAACCCTTAGGCATGAGCTTGGACGTCGGAGTCACGAGATGCCATGGTTAGGGCATGTCTCCTTTATTCGTTTGTGTTACCACTTGCAGGCTGTTTACGGCGAAACCAATTGCACCATTGACTTCTCCATGCTTGATATACGTGATCTGGGTCGTTCTTTGTTCCTTTTAATAACGTTTTTGCAGGTTTTAATCCTCGAAGGAATAGTCGCAAGTAAAACCGCAGCGGAATTCCCAACAAAATCCGCAGGAAAACAGGAAAGATGATGATGAGTAGTGCCTCGAACGTTTGAATACGCGTGGCTTTTTTTGGTTTGCCGGTTGGAAGTCTCTTTCTCTCTCTGCACACGCGTGATGCTCTGGTTGGACAGTCAACCGAGTCCAACTTCCTCCCCAGTTTTGATTGGACACACAAGCGATGGTGGGACCCACGTCAATTCTGCTTGCTTTAATTTCATTAACGGATTGTATATATTATATTTTTCTTTTGAGTGTCTATCAATTGATGTGAATGGCACAGATGGTTAAGCTGGATGTTTACATTGGAAAGCAATAGAGCCTGGGCTCGATCCCAGGTAACACAATTATTTTTATCAATTGCCAATTCGATAGATCCAGTGCCCTCATCTTGTGAGTGTCCACCGTGAGTTTCAAACATAAGACCACAAGATCTTCCCAGCGCAAGATCCAACGTCTCAGAAGGTGCAGTCCACCATACACCCTCAGGAGCGTATCACATGCTATCTGAGCTAAGTATTTGCTAATTTTTTTATTTATTTTTAATTACACAATTCCTATTTTATCTTCATTCCTTTTTATTTTATTTATTATTAATAGTTTTGTTAGTTTGCCTTAAAACTTATTAAATAAAATTATGTAATAATTCTATAATTATTTATTTTATTGTTTTATAAGTGTTTTTTTAGTTTTTTTAGCTAATAATTATTGTAGGGTAACAATTTCATTTTGGGCTAATTAAATTTATTTTATGCTTTAAACCTTGATTTTATCATGATCACTAATCACTGTTATTAACTTTTGTCCCTTTCGGGGTTTGCCTTTTGCCTCGCCCTTGTTTGTTTGCCTAAATTATTACCGTTTTAATTTTTAATCTGCCACGTTATAATTGTTGAGAACTTTAATGCACTAACATTTTTTCTTCTTCGTGGCTAATTTTCAGGATTAACCAAGATCCTTCAGCCACGCGCGCTCAGATCAAAAAGCTAAATTTCTAAATCTTTTTATTTTTATTTTTATTTTTCCTTTTGAACTAAAATAGGATTTGCCTCAATAGTCAATGAGTCTATAATACACTAACCCTTATTTATTTTCCTTTTAATTTTCAGAATTGATCAAGGATTCGAGGAAGATCAAGGCATTCAAGGGTTTATATTGATTATTCATCCCTCTTATTTTCTGCTTTTATTTCGCTTTCCCCGCAGGTGTTTATTGTAATAGCGTAGGGCTTTATATTTTTCTGCCTCTAATTTCTGCAACTTTAAACTGCGTGGTTAGTAAATTAGGGAGTGCAAACCATGAATTGAACATAGATCACTAATTTACAAGATAAATATCATCGAAGTTAACCACGTGATTGTGCACCCACACACCTTTAGGGTAATCCCTTTGGTTGTCGTGTTGCCTTATTATCTGTTGCCTCTAATTGTACTAAATAGTCAAGTCCCTCGATTCCGAGGATACCTAAAGCAAGGTTTCCTATAGAGATTAAAAATCATCTAGTCCCTCGAAGTTGCCTCGGTAAAAGATGATTGTCCCAATAGCTAAAGTATCCTCGCATGATGCCTAAACAGAATGACTATTATATCCTTCCCTTAGACTACCTGCCCTCTTTATGGCAAGGGACAGTCTTGTGCCGAACGATAACTTCAATGACCCTTCAACATCCAATTGAAAGACTTCCTGCCCTCTCATGGTATGGATAGACCCTTTCGCCCGAAAAGCTAAAAGAACGATTTTTCTAACTTAGGGTAGTTGCTACTAATTGCTTGCTCTAAATTCAAAAATCCTTTTCCCACTCTTTTCCAAAATCGAATTCAAAAAGACTACGCTTATTTACAAGCTAAAGTTATTCTTCAAAGTTTTTTTCTAAACACACACGACACTTCAAACATTTCAAACAATTCAAAAGTGAGCTAAGTAATTAAGAGCCCATGGATAACCATGGATACAAAGGGTGCTTTAAACCTTCCCTTTGTATAACCTACCCCCCGAACTCAAAATCTTTCAAAGGTATTTCCTGTTCTTTTAGCCTTTCCTAATTGGATAAAATAAAAGTCAGTGGCGATTCTTGCTATCCGCAACATTGCTTGCTTAAATATAAAAAGTCAGTTCACCGTATTACAGAACTGGCGACTCTGCTGGGGATTCTTTCTAATAAAAGAGGGGTTACCTTAAAGTTTAGGATTCACTTTAAATTGTTTGTATTGTTTGCTTTATATTTGTGGGCTTTTTCGGGTTTACTTGTGTGAAAGATCCTAACCCGGATCTGAGTACCTTAGGTAAATGGCATGAGACTAAGGAGACTGTAACGACCGTTTTCTTTAATTATTTATTTATGTGAGTTATGTGAATTAATTGTGAACTATGTGTTAATTTTATGCTTAATTGATTTTATGTTGTTTTATTTGGGGAATTATTAGTGAATAATATAAGATAGTAAGTGTTGTTGATTATTGGGCCTAAGTTGGTATTAGTAAGTGAGGGGTGTTAATTAGAGCCCATTAGTAATTTAAGATAGTAAGGATTTAACTAAAACAAGGGTTTTAGAGGAAATAGAAATTAGAAGTTCATTTGGGGTTTTTGGTGAAAGAAGATAAGAAGGGAGAGAAGAGGAGAATCTCAAGGTTGAAGATAGAGTTGGCTTCAATCCATAACCTAAGGTAAGGGTGGGATTCTTTCATGCTAAAGGGATGTATGATGATGTTTTGGGTGGGATTTGGATTGTATGTTGTTATCCATGATTGTGTAGAAGTTGAATAGAGATTGTTAGGGTTTATGTTAGACTTCTATGAAATTGTGAATTTAAGTATGATTGATGATGTTATGATGTTAGAAGACCCATAGTAGGTGTTATAATTGTGTTTATAACATGTGTTCTATTGTTATTCGTGATGCTTGGTGTTTTCCAACTTGATTGGGTTGAGTTTGGGGGTTTTTGGATGGGTTTCGTATGCTGTTTTCTGTGTTTGGGGTTTTCTGAAAATCGCCAGTTCGCGCCGCGAACTCCTTGGCAGAAACTTGGGAAAAACTGGATTCAATTAGTTCGTGCCGCGACCCCTTGTTAGCGCCGTGAACTGCTTGGCAGAAAGTTAGGAATTTTTGAATTCTCTCAGTTCGCGCCGCGAACCCTGTTTGCGCCGCGAACCCTGTTTGCGCCGCGAACCCTGTTTTACAGAACTTTTCCAAACTTTGAAATGATGTATCTTTTAAACCGTAACTCCTTTTTAAATGCTGTTTGAAACTGTGTGACACTATAACTGAGACCTTTCCAATGAATATGATTTAAGAATGCTTATAAACCTTTTAGAATCCTTCTTAAAATGAATTTGTTTGATGTTATGATTTGTGTGGTGAAGTGGTGTGTTGTTGTATGATGATGCAACGTAGCGACTCGATTGGGAAGTGGTGAATTACTATAAAAGTAATGATGTTTAGTCGGTATTTGTGATGTATTGTGAATGTCGTGTTTGTATGGATGTTGCATTAATTGAGTCACATCCATTGCATAAAGAGACAGTGGCCTTAATGGTAAAAAGCGACGGTGGCCTTATTGGCAATTAGCCACGGTGTGCCCATTGGCAAATCTTGAGACGTGGAAGTTTTACTCATATGTGAATTGCATTTGAGTCTTAATTGATTATGATATTGTGACTTGATGATGAGTTGTTTGTTATGATTGGGATGGGATCTTACTTATGAATTGTATATATTGTCATAGTTGAATTGATGACATTGTTGTCATTTCTTAAGTTAATATATTGTGATGAGAAGTGGTGACCAACGTATGATCTTTTCTCTTGCTTTGAACATTATCATACGTTTCTTTATACTGAATGATATCTCACCCCTTATGTTTGAATGTTACCCTCTGTTGGTAACGTGCAGGTAACAACGTGGAGTAGCCGTGTACCTTATAGCTCGAATCGGTGTGTCAATGCTCTGATACGTAGCACTCGGGGGGAATGTTTGCGATACTTGCTTGTGTCTTGTTTTATGTTGATTATATTTTCTTGAACCTTGATGTTATGTCTTGTGGAGACGCTTTGAACCCATTGTGCCATGTTGGAAAGAATATATGTTGATTTTAGATATGTGTTATTATTTGGATTCCGCTCCAATATTATGAAGTTGTTTGGATTTAAAAGTTTGATGGATTATGAGTTTCCTCTGATATAAGTGTTATGTATTCATGTACTTTGAGCATCAATTATGGTTTTGTTTAAGTCGAATATGTGACGCCTCAAATTAGTTGCTTGTTTCGACGTTTTATACTCGGTTTGCTCTGTTTAATTGTGGGGTAGATTTGGGGTGTTACAGAGACTGCACAGCGTATACTGATGTGGTTGATATGGTGGCCATCGTTAGTGTGACACATTTGTTTGTCCTGGTGTTCCTTGGGATCCGACTTGAGGAAACACTTGGCTACTGCGTGGTGTCATTAAGAACTAATTTGCCCCTAGAACCTTAGTTGAACTTGACTTCGGCCTATTAGAAAGTAGCGAGATAGCTGGCTTTGGTTCCGACTGAAGTTGGTTGATACTCGAAGCTACACTCATATGGATTGGACTTTCAGGACCTTTTTGGTCGGTGATTCGATTGCTGAACTGAAATAAGTGCCTTCGAGAAAGGTCAATGATATGAGCTCTCTAGAACCCGATATTTATATAGGACAGGTTGAACCAACTTAACTTCAGTGGGAAGGGTACTTACCTACAAACTTCATGCAAGCCTTTAAACCTAAGGACACTTGTGTGACTTGTCTGTGCTTGCCACTAACCCTTTGGTTTTCTTGCAGGTTTTTCTTGTGGGACTCACTCGTTCTTACTATCTTACGCTTTGCCCGATGCACTGCATTCGCATAACATCATGACATCATAACATCATAAAATCACATGTTAACTAACCCTTTCAAAGATCTTAGGAATTTAGGGCGCACAATTTCAGGTGTCACTAGCAAGGACTAAATTCCTATCAAGGGGCAAGAGGATTTATTTTCCTTTGGCCGTATGCCTTCCAATTCGAAAACACAGTACTTATCAAGGGGCAAGAGGATTTATTTTCCTCTAGCCATGTACCCTTAAATACAGGTATCCCGAATCAAAGTCAGTTCTCCCACCGTATTACACTAAGTTTATACATATATGAATAAGGAAATATAGCCTTCATACCACTCTCTTTTTAAATGCAAAATAGTATAAATCGATAATTTGATAGTGATTGTCATAATATGAACATAACTGTAAAATCAATTGAAATGCTATAAATTTGTAAGTATAACATGATGTACTGAAAGTACATATTGTAATGGAATACACTTATCTTTTATCAGCGGTACCAATTTAACCAGAAGACCCTTCGGTGATTTTGGTCGGTAGGGTCATCTCATTGTGGTTGAATACAAATGGAAGCATAAACTAAAGTTGAAAGAGCTACACATTTCAAAGTCTCAAACCCCCATTATGTGTATAAAACCTATGTTATAACTCTATCGGAAAGAGTGTTTCTGAAATAAAAGAAGACTTGAAGAGAGATTTTCTTCCTGCCTTGGTTTTGGAATGAGGCATATGGCCAGTTGTTTAGGTTGTAAATTTCTGTTATGTGCCGGTGAGGTTGTTATGTGCCGGTGAGGTATCAGCTCCTTATTGTATTTTATTAATCAAACTCTACCATAGAGAATACATAAGATAGAATCATCACTACTAAAGCTATAATAAAAAACACTCTTGCTCCTTTGTACTCATCTATCTATATTGAAAACCACTACTGAAGCTAAAGTATTCATTTAGAACTACAAAAAGAAACAGAACAGTGAGTATAATTTTCTTATAATTAAAATCAATAAAGAATTAAACATTATCAAATAATGACTTCAATTATGTTGTGGAAAAAATTGTACTATTAAGAAAACACATATGACTTACTTTTAACTCGGGGTGGCAATTGGACCCATTAAGCTAAAATTCATCAAATCCATCCACCAAAAAATCCATCCAATCCATCCACCACATAAAAAAATAAGTTAATGGATGGATTAAATTCATCCATTTATATACATGGATAGATCCAATCCATCCATTACATTTTAATAATCCAATGGATCATTTTTATTTTATTTTAAATTATTTATAAAAAACAAAAAATCGAGCAATTTAATTTCTGCATATTCTCCTGTTTTAAAAAGTGTTTATGTCATGCGATGTTATAACATCTATCTTGACATTGTTTTTGTGTTGAGAAATCTGTCTTGACATCTTTATTGAAAGTGTCAGAATTTTAAACTGAATTGAAAATTAAATTTAAAAGAAGTTATAAGTGAAGAAAATGGACAAAGGTGAGATTGTAGAAAGAAAAGTTTCGTAACACATAAAACTTATAAAAGAAGAGAGAAATAATTGAAGCGAACGATATCGTGTCTTCCTACGAGTAGCAGCGCCAAGAAGCAAATTACCATCACTATTGTTTGCCCACAAAAATCAGGGGTGTGCATGGATTAAAAACCAAACCAAATTGAATCATATATATGGTTGGGTTTGGATTTTAAAACCGTTTTCATAAAACCGATTTATTTTTTTAAGACCGGTTTATATGTGGATCGGTTCGGTTTTAAACCAGTTTCTCACAAAAAACCAATTTTTTTAGAAACAAATTTTAAACCGATTTCCCTCAAAACCAATTCAATATTTAAAATTAATTTTATTTACTTTGAATTAATACCAACTTTTTGAATTAATTTTCCACTTAAATTATTTTATTCATTTTGAACTAATACCAGCTTTTTAAAATTAATTTAATATTTAAAATCAATTTTATTCTAATTAAGTTAATATAACACGTATAAGGTAAAACTTGAAGATAAGTTTTATATTCTATTAATTTCTCAATCCCTCTAGTCGGGTGGGCGCCGGCCGGTCTTTCGACCAGATTGAGGATCTCCCACCTAATCTTAGGTAGGTCGTCTGAGGGTTCTCCGCGATTCATTGTTATGGTAGTGGATAATATAAATTATTTGAATTTTTTTTAGTTGGAGTTATCAATTACCTTATGATTAATTGTTTAAAATTAAATTGCTAATAAACCAGGACTAATAACTAAGAGACATGAATGTCATAAAAAAAACTATGAGACATGAATAGTTTGTGTATTAGTACAGATTTTCATTTTCAACTTAAGATTATATATTAGATAAGTGAGGAGAGTTAGAATTTGTTGTCCGTGAGAAATTTCATTTTCAACTTAGCATATTATTTGGATCGATAAATAAATCAATTTTTAATTGAGTCTGATCATCATATATTATATTAGTTTTTAATTGAGTCTGATCATCATATATTATATTAGAAATAAAAAGTTTTTTTCTAAAAATATTGCAAGCGTGGGCTATTAACAATTGATAACTACTACCACACGATATTAAATTAAAAATAACATAATATTATAAATAATTTCATTTTAATTTAATAATTAATTGTTTAAAATTAAATTTTTAATTTTTAATTTAGAATTTATTAATGTGTTATCATAGACCTTTAACTTTTATCACCAAATGTGGTTAACCATGAAAAGAGACAAACATATAAATTTAATATATAATAAAATCTGGGTACCCAATAACTAAACTACATTATTATTGTGGATATCAGTTTATATTTGGATAACAAAATGGATACCCGCTTTTATATTTTAACATTTGAATTGAATTTTAAAAAATTGAACAATTTGAATGTTACTTTGGTTATGAATATGGAGAAGAAACATGTATACATCCACAAAAATTGCATTGGTCGTATTTGGATTCTTGTGTCATATGCAATGATTTGATTGTCCGAATGACCTCTCCCTTAAACATATCGCTGCATTGTGTCATAAAAATCTATGCACCATGTAAAGATCATTATGGACCCTTGGATCAAATTCTACACATCAATTGTTATTACTCAATACTCAATACTCACCACTCAATACTCAATACTATTTTCAATGACTTATGTAGGCTTATGCACGGTGCATATTAGCCAAAGCCTATTAGGACTATGTAGATTCCAAGAAATAGCAGTAGTTGGCTTGCTCTACCATACATATATTTCAAGGAATTTAGTTGGGCTAATTTATGGTTATAACCAAATGGAGCACGACCCATTTATTGGTTTGGCCATGACGATGGTCATCCTAGGTATGATAACAGAGGACAAGCATTTATGCGCATTTATCATATGATGTAAGTATGTACACATGTCTCCTCAATGTGATAATGACCGACTAATTGGCTATTAAGGCCCATTATGATGATTAATACCATTAATTTCATTGTCCCTTGTCAAGCAACGGAGAATTGGTATAAAAAGGAAGGTACATCAACTAAAAGTACTGTAATAGATTCAACAATTTCAACAAAGAATTACCCATTACGACCAGCGGGAGTCAGGAATTTCGAGCAGTGGGATCTATAGAAAGATTTTCTAATTCAAATTTTAACTGTATTTTTTTATGGATGGTCCTAATTAATTTAATCTTCAATATTCATCAAATGCTTGAGAATATTAACAAAAAACACATAATTAATACCATATGCAGAGAGGATTGATAATAATACTATAAGATTGATGCAAACAAAACAATTTCAAAGAAACACTAAAAAAACTATATTTTATACCATTAATAAAATCTTAAACTCAATAAGTTATCCATATATTTTTACTCTTGTTATAATAATAAAAGTAATTGATTAATTCGTAAAGATTAAAATTTAAAAAAATAACTTTTAAAAGATCAACAACAAAAAAGAAATTAATAATCGAGATATACTTTGTAATAGAAAAGAAAAAGGAGTAAGTGGTTTGTTTGAAAACGAAAATGATGACATATTATTTTATTAAAAACATTTATCTCATTTAATATAAAATATTTCTCCTGATTTTTTAGTACATTTGATATGTAAATATAGTATTAGTAATATTAAAATATAGATAATGATAATTATAGTGGGGGCATAGGCCCATCCGCAACTGGCTCCGTCACTGATTGCGACTCTTACCGGCCAACATTAGTAGAGTTATCAATCGGTGCTATTACGTGAACATTTGAGATTACAAATGAGTTACCAAAAAAATCCTTTTGAGTTTCCATAAACAAAACCCTAATTCTATCCAAGTATTTTTCGATCTTTCGAACTCTTAATATATAAATCATATAAAGAACATGTGTTTATAAATGTTTCCTAATTTTCTCCAAAAGTTTGTCAAATTCCAAGAACTCAAAAAAGAATATTATAAATATATTATTATATTTTTTTTATACTGATTTAGAGTATCCTAAAATATCTCTAACTAAATATAAAATATTATAACATTAATGAACGAATCCACGAACCGAGCACCAGGAAGAAAGGGAAAACAAATTTGTTATCCATGAAGTTCTACCCCGACCAAGCATCAAAAAAATGACCACGGTCCTCGATGTATACGCAATCGGGGACGCCACCTACTGGATGACCCCAATATATAACTATCTAGCAAACGAAAAACTACCAAACAATCCAAAAGAAGCAGCTACAATCAGAAGAAGAGCATGTTAATACGTTTTGGTCGAGGGCAAGCTATATCGACGAGGTTCTCCATCCCCCTTCTCAAATGTGTCGATGAGACAAAAATCCCACACGTTCTACGAGAGATCCATGAAGGAATAAATGCCCAACATCTGGGGGGAAGATCACTCGCTTGAAAAGCTTTAAGAGCAGGATACTATTGACCCACTATGCAGTAGGACGCCAAAGAACATGTTAAGAAATGCGACAAGTGCCAACAGTACAGGGATATGTACCTCGCCCCTCCGAACGAGCTAAAATCTCTATCCTCACCTTGGCCTTTCGCCTGGTGGGGGATGGACCTCCTCGGCCCTTTCGTCACCGGCTCTAATCAAAACAAATATCTAATAGTGGTTGTCGACTACTTTACCAAATGAATTGAGGCTAAGGCACTAGCCAAAATAACAGCACAAAACATGCTCTATTTCTACAAAAGAACACATGTTTTCCCGGTTTGGCATACCTTTAGCTATTGACACCGATAACAGGCCACAATTTACCGACAAGAATTTCCAAGAGTTCGTCACAAGATTACGGACAGCGCAACACTTCGCTTCTGTCGAGCACCTCCAGACCAACGGGCCGGCAAAAGCAGCGAACAAAGTAATCCTAAGAGATCTCAAGAGGAGGCTCGACGATATTATAAAGAGATGGGTCGAAGAGCTGCACACCGTACTCTATGCCTACCGAACCACTCCTGACTCGACCACGAGAGAAACTCCATTCCGCCTAACCTACGGAACTGAAGCAGTGATCCCTATTGAAATACACGAGCCAAACAAGCGGACAGAGGTGCCTCTCGACGAAGAGATGAACAGTAAGGCCCTCGGGGAGGAGCTTGATCTGGTCGAAGATGTCCGAACAGTTGCTGCCCTCCGCAAAGCGCCCCTCAAACAAAAAATAGCCTTGAGATACGACCTAACATGAACATCATATAAAAGCCCAGAATCAGTAGCTAATTTGCAGTGAGTTTGTAGCTAATTTATTAGCGACGAATTTTGCGACAGAATATATGTCGCTATAAATAAAATTTATATTAAAAATATAAAATGGGGACCAAATTCCACGTGGCATCCATGTCAGCATCTTTGTCACGCTGGCATTGCCACATGGCACTGCCATGTCAGCTCTATTAACAAACGTTAGCAAGAGGGACCAAAATTGTGGATGAAAATTTTTCAAGGGATCGTTCTTTGAAAGAAATATTTAGAGGGACTAAAAATGAAATCTAGAATATTTAGAGGGACCAAAAAATTCATTAATCCTTATTATTATTATTAACTTATTAAAATTACTTATAATTTATATAAAATAAATTTTAGTAGTTTTGAATATGATTCCACAAAATTATTTTCAAAAATATAAAATTAATACTAATATTTTTTAAACATGGATAAAGGGCTATTCTTTTATTCCAAAAATATATATTTAAATTTTCAAAAATAAATTACAAAATAAGGGAGCGGAATATTAAATTTATAAACTAGAGTATTAATTAAAACATATCTTTCAAGTATATTGATTTTGACTTAATTTTCAGTATTGAAATTAAATAATTTGGTTAATTCTCACATAAGAAAAAGTGTATGAAACATGGTTTTTTAGCTTTTGTTTTTATAATACTTTTTATGAATATGATGGATGGAATGGAATAATCTAGGGCATGGTGTGTGTGGCTCTAGAATATTATTCTGGGTTTATGACAATTAACAAGTGGATGTAGATGTATAACAAGACAATGGGTCTTTCACTATCACGAAATATATTATAATTTAGATTTAAAATAATAATGAGTAAAATAATATTTTATCAGATTAATTTCATAATTTCTTTTATTATTTATACAACTTTTTATAGGTGTGAAAAGGGTTAGTAATATCATTAGAGAAAAAAAAAGTTTAGTTGTCCTCGTTCTTCAAATATTAATCAATAGTTCAATTTAATTGATTTTAAACATATAAAAAATTCAATTGTCTCATGCTAAACTTCACGATTGTATTTATTTAAAGAAAGCAAAATTATATTTATTGAATACAATTTATTTTTCAATGGTATGATCTCTATTACAAATATTTGATTAATGTCAATAAACAATTATCTGTAGTTGATTATAATCTCCCTATCTCAACCATGTGTAATGCATACAGAACTACTAAATAAAACCATACATTTCATTTGTTGCATGAATTCACTTTAAACAAACATAGCAAGATTCCTTTACTACACTAGCAAACTATCGTATTATTGCTGGACATTTCCCAAAATGCAAAGGGAAGTGAACATGGATTTTTTCCTTTTACAACATAAGGTAAAAGTATTTAAAAAATCAAAGGTAAACTACTTCTTTATCCTACAAACATAAATATGAAAAAAGATTAAAAAAATCAAAGGCAATAATATCCGAAAAATGATATTCTAGATTATCTATCAAGACGCCAATACCTTAAACGTTTCGACCTTAAAGGCCTCGCGTTTAGTGGACTTTGTACATCCGAAAAATATAAGGTGGTCTTGCCTATTGTACTTCCAAGAAAAATAACCAGGATCGAGCCGAGGAGGAAAACTCGTGTCTAGCCGAACAATATAGACCACATCGAGTGGATCAGTCCGGCTTTTATATATGAAGTCGTCTCCATAAGTTCTTTGAAAAGCGCCCCTGCCACAGCCCATGTCGCCAAAACCCGGTCTCACCAAAAAAAACGTCATTGAAAACTATTACAAATGCATTCAGCAACATTGAAGGGATGCATGAGCATTAGGGAACAATAAAATAATTCATAATCATGACCATAAGTAAAGGCATTACCAAAATGTAAAGGCAAGTGGACATGAATTTAATTTTACTTTCAATAAAATAAATGAAAAAATAATTTTTATAAATGTGAAAATATATTTATGTGTAACTAGTCATGAATCTCTCTTTTAGATTGATTTATAGAAATATTATACATATTAATGAAATATCTTTTTAAATAGAACTTAGAAATAACATTCTCTTTCTCGTATTAAATGTGAATAAAAATGAGAAAAACAAATGTGCCATAAATTATAAATTATTATGTTTCATTTAAAATAATAATAAAATAAAAAATAAAAAATATATTTTTCCTATTGCTTGCTAGTGTTTTCATTTTTCTTTTGAGATATTTAATCACAACATATACACAAAAATATATACAGTCTACAATATAAAAAACACAAAAGATGAAACACAAGAGTAGAAGAATGCAGTCTGCATACAACTCTTCATATTTCAAGTAAAAGGTACTATCCATTACCTTATTTTAACTAACATATCAAAATTTAATTTGTTTGATTCCCCTTCCCGAATAAATAATAATGCTACCCTTGTACTAACTTTATTTACATCCACTCAATTCAATCATTAGTAACCACTAACCACTAGTTATCACTTGATATCATAATTGATTCATTTACTATTTTAGTTTTACCACTTCACGTGACGGTTAATTCATTTACTATTTGCAGGCGTGTTGTACTTGTAGCTAACGGATGACAGAAACTTTGTTTACTTCCCTTCCAATATTTCTATCTATCTAAATAGTGGTCTTATGACCGAAGATTTGAGGCCTCCAAAAACCCTAGAAATCAATTCCATATATAAAAGACCACATACCTCAAATTACATACACGCAGATTACAACTTCGTTCACCAAACTGAATTCAACGTGCAACTGTATCACCGACGAATCACTACTCGCAATTAGAAACAGCGGCGACAAGTTCGAAGCAACACGAATCCTCAGGAATCACTGCTCGGTACAGTTCCTTTACTCTCAATCAATGCATTGTTGTTTGTTATTTTCCACAATTTTGTGACTATGTTGTTGAATTTGTTGTTGCCTTTTCGTTTTGGCTGATGAGAAGAAATAGAATAGAGATTTGACAATTGAAAAGAAACAGAGATGAAGAGGTCCTGTTGTTGTATGAAGTGTGGTTGAGAGTAAAGAGAAGGATGAATGTTGAAAATCGTTGGAAGTGTGAATAATAAAATTTCCAATTTCTAGAAACTTCAAGCTTCAACCGTAAACCCAATCTTTACCTTCACAACCAGCATCGATTACAGTAAAGAACACATAAATAATAAAAAAAGAAAGATTAAACATAAGAGAGATATATATTAGAAAATATAGAAGGAGAGATTAAACTTTTATAAATTAGTCAAATATTATACTTTTAAACAAATTATTTTATTTTTTATTTTATGCACACAAAATAATAAATAAATTATTTAATTCTTTTTAAACATAAAAATAATATAATTTTTAATCAAATTATTTGGCGCATAACACATTAGTATAAATTTATAAAAAAAATACTTTAGAATAAATACCATGTATTGATTTTTACTTTTGTAATCAACTTTACCAACTTAGTGATAAACTTACTTAATAAAAAATATAATAATTTTTAATATTATATTAGTTTTACATAGTAGAATAGACAAGAGAGATACAATTAGATAAGAAAAATAGAGAGGCCAGGAGAGAAAAAATTTAAAAGTAATTAAATTTTTTTAAAAATAAAATTAATTAAATTATAGTAAAGAAAATTGGAGTTTTTTGCGTTTGCGTATAATGTTTCTCGCGGAAAAGAGAGTCGCCATTCGTGTCACTTTTGAAGGATAGAAAAACACTTAGAAAGGGGGGGGGGTTGAATAAGTGTAGTCTAAAAACTTGAACGATAAAGATAAATTGCACAGTTATTTTTATCCTGGTTCGTCGTTAACTAAACTACTCCAGTCCACCCCCACGGAGTGATTTACCTCACCTGAGGATTTAATCCACTAATCGCAACAGATTACAATGGTTTTCCACTTAGTCCGCGACTAAGACTTCTAGAGTATCCTGATCACTCCAGGAACAAATGCTTAGACACAAGCTAAGACTTTCTTAGAGTATCCTGACCACCACGTGATCACTCTAATTACAACTGTTTAGACACAAGCTAAGACTTCCTAGAGTATCCTGATCAACACTTGATCACTCTAGTTACTTACAAATTAATGTAATCAATTCTAAGAGTATTACAAATGCTTCTGAAAAGCTATAATCACAACAGTGATATTTCTCTTTGTCATACCCCAATTTTTGACCTAAGATACCACCTCATATCATTGCATATATATCATCTGCATCTCTAACAAGTTGCATAGCTTGTGTTTGTTACTTGTGACTCAGCAGGATTTAATCAAGAAATCACTCATCAATACAAGTAACAAATCAATTAGGGTTTTGTTCTCCCTTCATTTTAAATGAATCATCTTCATCAACAATCAACATTTGGTCCTCAGAGATTCATTTCAACAAGCTCAAAGGCTCTGAACCAACCAGATTAGGGTTTTCACTGAAGATAGCATACTCCTGACTTTTGCTCAGGATTTGACCTAATGACTCGGGACATGATATCAAGACCTCAAGTGCATCATTTTGACCTAATCCATTGGCTCATAACATCTCCTACACCAAGATTGATCAGACAAATCCTCAGATCAGGGTTTTGAACTATCAGGGACTGAAATCAGGGATCACATTTGGGAAACCCTAAAAATCCCCAGGAAGTCAATCAAAGGTTTCAATCATCTTCAAATAATCCCTATGACAATATCCAATGAAGATTGTGTCTCAATTCAAGATCCACAGTCATCAATTTCATCAGGTCGACGATTAGGGTTTTTTGACCTAATTCACTGAACAACTGCCTTTTTATCAGAACATGGTGCCACAACTTAAACCATGGCTCAATATCCTCTAATAATTCAATGTGATCCACTTTTTATGCGCCATTGCCATTTGTGTGATTCAAGGGATTTGTTTGGAATTTATTTCGCGACTTTTGGCTTATGGATTCATCATGGTGAAGAATTGATTCATATGGATTATTTGAAAGTTGGTACAAGTTTGAAACAATTCATGGAAATTTCACCGAAATTTGCAAGAAATATCTTTTAGTCCATTTGTTGAAAGATTATTTCAAGTATGGTTTAAAACCATAAATTCAAGAATTAAAAGTTCATTGGTGCAAAAACATTTTTCACATTACTTCAAGGACTTTTCATTCAAGAATATCCCACATTCATGGTTCATACAACTTCATTCAAAGATTTTAAAGGAAATTCAAGCATTCAAAATTGAAGTTCATTCCTTACAAAGTTCCAAATTTCAAATGAATTACAATAGAGACTTTATCCAAAATTCAAGAATTACAAAATTCCATTCATTTGCAAGAATACAAAGTTTCATTCATACAAAGTTGGAATTACAAGGAAAAGAAAAAATAAAACTTCAAATGCAATTCTTGAATTCTTCAAGTCTTCATTCTTCAAGATCAAATTTCTTCACGCTTTCTTCAAAGTTCTCATGCAACATGAAAAAGAAACAAAGAGGGGTGAAATTAGCAAAAGTCAAAGAATGTTAAAGAGAGATTTTTATGTCATAAAATTATGCAACTTAGAGATATCATAAAATGACATAAAAATTTACACACATGGTTTATATCATGAAAAATATCTTTGCATAAGAATATTCTTATTCTTATTCTTATCTTGCAATGATGAAGAATATATTCTTATTCTTATTCTCATTCTTGAGATGACTATAACCTCCCAATCAAGTTTCTTAATTCCTAACACATCCCTAAATTTTGCCTATAAATAAGAAGTGATTTCTTTGAAGTTGGACACACCAAAGCTACTATACTACTAGCTTTCTCACTTCTCTTTCTTCTCTCATAGTTTTCAAGTTTCTTGGCAAGAAGAAGCAATTCTTCAAACCCAAGAAAACCACTTGAGAAGTGAGAATTCATAGTCACAAAGTTCTATGGTTTGAAGGGAGTGAAGAAGAAATTCTTCATACCTTGGTGGAAAGTTCCAACTTGAAGGCCATCTTCAAGTCTCCCTAATATCCAAAGAGGTTTTGTTGCATCGTCTTCATCAAAGGAGCCTGCAACAACTACCCGCAAATGGTTCAGAATCGCATGCCATAGTAAGAACAACTCAAAGCAAAAATTCAGCAACAACTCAATTACTTCAGTACACAGCAAGTTGCGGTTTTGAAGCAAAGCAACAATAACAACTAGCAGCCAGCAAAAGGAGTTCAATCAATTCCAAAATTCAGCAGCTTTATCTACCTCAATTGCAACAAGTTCATAAACAGAAAACAGAATTGATACATACCTTCAACAAATCCGGCAAAGACCTCCTTGCCGCAGGTAAGTCCGACTACACTCTCATCCTTAATTTTATCCTTAAATTCGCTGTTAGTTGTTGTTGTTAGCTTTTGTTGTTCTTGTGTATCATCTGAAAATCAAAAACACAGAGGGCATAAACTAATTTCACTATGTCATAAAAAGAAGAAATTTAAAATAAAACTAACTGTGAGCCATGAGAAACTGAGTCATGTTTACTGTACATCAAGAATTTTCGTTGCCATCTCAAAGAGAAAAGCGCTTGTTGTTATTTAATCACAAGCTGAGGATGAATTTGAAAGAGAAACTCAGCGAGAGAGAGAGTCGCTATGCTGTTATTGTTGTTCACCACAGGCAAGAGTCAAAACAGAAAAAGAGAGCTATCACTAAGCAATCATCAAACATAAAATAGAAACGAAATTTGAGGAGGAAGATACCTGGGTTCGTAGGTATCTGAGCTTCTTCAAGTTTCTCTTCCATGGCCGCCGTTGCCGTTGTTCGAACGGAGTGAGGTTTGTGTTTTGTTTCAGCCATGAATGGTGAGCAAGAAAGGAGAGAGTCTTGGTCTTCTGAGTTGTTTTTCTTTTCCAGAATCGTGAAAGTGAGGGAGAGGGGAGGCGTTGCCTCTTTCCTTCAATTCTAGGGTTTTCTCTCTAACCCACTTGTTTACTAGAGCTTGGCGGATCCGGGTTCCTCATGAACCGACCCGGTCCGGCCCAAACACTCACCTTATTATTTCATTTTTGGGCAGCACCTCCATGTGTTCTTAAGCACCTCCTTGGCCCATTACTAGTTTTTTTTAACTATCTCCTTAATTTTCTTTAAAAGGATTTTTCATAAAAGACTTAGTATCTTATTTAGTTTTATTTTCTAATCCTTATTAAAAAAAAAATGACAAAAAATATGTTTTTTTAAGATTAAAAGTTTTCTTTTAATATTTTCATATGTTTATAAGTGTGTTTTTTTAATTCTTATTAAAAACAACAAAAATATATTAGATGCATATTTAAGTTTGTGTTTCTAATTATTTTCTCTTTTCATGAAAAAATCACAAAAAATATCTTCTTTTAGAATTAATTTGAATTTGATATTTTCATATTATTTTGTGTAGTTAATCATTTAAGTTTTTATTTGATTATTGTTGCATATTACTTGAATTTTCTAACTTCATCCAAGACTTCGAGATTATTTCTCTGTTGTCTTTTGGATTTGTCTGTTTTGTTTGGTCTTCCATTTGCTGTAGAATTCCATAAACAATTACTGGATGATCAAAGAATGCTGTAAGCTGTGAACTTATTCGACATTCTTTTCTGCTGGTGTGGATACCTAACATCTGAAGATCAAGGTAACACTTCAAACTCAGAAATCCAATTTTCTCATTCTTCGAGGTAAGCCTAAAACTCAATCAACTGTTTTCACAATAATAATCAATTCACTTTCAAATCATGCAACTCATTGTTTTTCAAAACGAAGTGGGGCCTCTCGAATATTAGAGAGTGTAAGTCCCATTTCTTTTCTTTTTGTACAGTTTTCAAAACAATAAAACTTCTTCAAAATAAAATCTTTTCAAACAATTTTCAAATCATTTTCAAAACAACAAAACTTCAAAGAAACTTCAAAACTTTTTAAAAATATACCACGGGCCTCCACGTAGGTATAAGTCCCAAGCCCCTTTTGTACATACCCATTCCAGTACATGAAATTAGGTATTTCATTGTACGCCTTTTGTACATATCTCAATCAATCTGTTTTTTTCAACTTTGAATAACAAACCAAAAATGAAGGTTTCTTTAAATCTTCCCAAAAACACCATGGGCCTCCATGTAGGTATAAGTCCCGAGCCTTTGTAAATACCTGTTTACATAGCTTTGAATAAACTCAAGTGGACTTCTCCCCGAGTGTGAGTCCCGAGCCCTGTGTATACAACTGGATCATGCTTACAGGTATATTTCCTTCATAAACTCCATTATATACACACACTTTGTCATATATATAATTGTTCATACCTGTTCATATTTGTTCATGTACTTGTTCATATTTGTTCGTACTTGTTCATATTTGTGATTGTGTGATATGTGTGCTTGTTCAACTTAGTATAACACTAGGTTCCCCATAGCCTCCTATTGGGCTTCGTGCAAAGAATCTCCCCTAGTTTAGGTTAGGACATAGAGTATGGTTTCCCGGTGAAATCGCTCTAAGAGCTCAAACCAACTATACCACGCCTCCCCTTGGGCTTTGTACAAACGAGTGACCCTCCCATAGCCTCCTCTTGGGCTTACAATGCAAGGACCCTCGATTGTCCCTCCCATAGCCTCCTCTTGGGCTTACAATGCAAGGACCCTCGGATAGCCTCCTCTTGGGCTTCGTACAAGGACCCACGGGCTTCTTATAAGCATCCCCAATATCGAAACAAATACCCTAGGAGATTAGACATTTATCATCTCTATGATAGGAGTATCTCTTCTATATCATCACAAACAATCAATCAATCAAACTTCTTTTTGCCACAAGGCTGGCTAATCAATCAAACTGTTTTACCACCGTACTGGATGATTAATCAAAGTTTTTGTCACAAAGCTGACTTCATTGAAACTTTTGCCACAAGGCTGGCTGATTAATCAAAGTTTTTGTCACAAGGCTGACTTCATTGAAACTTTTGCCACAAGGCTGGTTAAACAAAAACATCTTTATCATTCTAAGCACCCTAAGTGGCATGGCCCCGGGCTTATAATGAAAAGATTTTCAAACAAAAATCAAACAGATGTATGTGATGATATAGATTAGATACATCGAACATTGAGATGACATTTGTCTTTTTTCCTTTGCTTCCACTAGCATAAGTGGGAACTACGATTGCTCTGACTTTCTCAACATCCCTTTGAGAATACGTAGGCACAAGGTCGATCCTTGGCGAGCAAAACAAAACAAAAAAAACCATTCAAACCTTAGCACCCGTAGACCCCGAGCTACAGATGCTCTGATTCCCTCTAAGGGATATGTATGCAGAGGATCACGATGATCTTTGCGAGCATAATCAAACAAACACCTTAGGTCCCACCTATTTCACAAGAACCTCCACCACAAAGGATGAAAAACAAAATAAAGAAACCTATAGAGTACTATAGATACGTTGGGTGCTAATACCTTCCCTTCGTATAACCAACCCTCTTACCTGGAATCTCTCCCCCACTTATGCATTGCTTTTAGTTTCGGGCTTTGCATCTGTTTTTAGGTTATTGCAGCTTTTTCCCTTTTCCTCCTTTGGAAATAATAAAAAGTTTGGTCGGTACAAAAGAAAAATCATTTTTTTGAGCACTCGAGCCCAAAGAAGGCATCAGGTGTCTCATCCAGAAAAAAGATAACGATTTTTCGCCCGCGACAGAAAAATGGCGACTTCACTGGGGACGAAACTTTTTATTGTTTCCAAAGAAAGGGTTATTTCTATTTATTTTGTTTTTATTTTATTCTTGTTACATGTGTGATTCTTTGGTTCTGTTACTTGTGTGGTTCTGTTACAAGTGATACATTATGGACAAATCCTAACCCGGATTAAGTACACATAAGAATTAGGTGGAGGGTATAGTCATGTATGGCATACAAGGAGTTCAGTCCTTAAAAAGTCAGCATGAGAATCCTTCCGCTCAGTGGAGGTTCCTTGTTGGTAGTATATGTTTAGCAAGTTCAGTTGCGAAGACATTATTGCTTTCATTGAACTGTAGAAGCTGAGTTGGCTGTAGAACCCCAACCCATCCTGGCCTTATTAGGTTGTGGTGCAGAAACTATTCAGGTGTAGACTTGGATTAGTTGTCATGCGGAGAACCACACTCAGACGAGTTTTTCTTGAGAATATTGCTGGCTCACAAGTTCAGTTGTGCAAGCCGGTAATATCCGAAAGAAAAATGTGGACTCTGACGTATCAGTAGAACATGTTTTGCAGGTGATAAACCCTAGTACTATCCCATGTTTGGTTCTCTGACCTCATGCTCGTGACGCTGGACCGTTGAACTTGTGTGTACCATGTTTGTGTTACCATGTTTGTAGTACCATGTTTGCGTTACCATGTTTAAACTACCATGTTTGCTTTACCATGTTTGAATATGTGGCATCCATGCATCCATGCATTCATACATTCATTAAAAAACCCATCTTTTTCCATAAAAACATGATTTTTCCAAAAAAAATTTAGAAATTTTCCTTGCAAACATTATAGGATTAAGTTATGGAGTGGGTAAAAAGGCATACCAAGAAGTACGGTTTCAAAGCTCCTAATGTAGAAAGACTGAAAGAGTTAGCCTCTTTTGTACAAGATCCTTCCGATTTTAGGAAAAGCCATGGAAAGCTTTTGCCTATCTTGAACACTCATGTTGATGAAGGACTTCTCAAAACTCTGGTTCAGTTCTATGATCCCGTCTACCGGTGTTTCACCTTTCCAGACTATCAGTTGGTACCAACCTTGGAAGAATATGCCAATCTTTTGGGTATTCCTGTGTCTGACAAAATACCTTTCAATGGTTTGGAAGCCATTCCTAAGTCACCAGCCATTGCAGCAGGTATCCACTTGAAGAAATCTGAAATAGAAAGTAATTGGACTACCAAAGGAAACCTTCCGGGTTTGACTTCGCAGTTTCTAATAAAGAAAGCTTTTGATTTCATTGACACTGGTAGCATGATAGCTTTTGAAGCTGTATTAGCCTTGCTCATCTATGGGTTGGTTCTGTTTCCCAACATCAACGACTTTGTTGATATCAACGCCATAAAGATCTTTCTGAATGGAAATCCTGTTCCGACTTTGCTTGGTGACATGTATTTCTCTATTCATCACAAAAATCGCCAAGGTGGTGGAATCATTGTAAGTTGTGCACCTCTTTTGTACAAATGGATTGTTTCACACTTACCTAAGTCTCCTATTTTCACGGAAAACCGAGAAGGTTTGCATTGGCCTCGAAGACTTATGTCCCTTACTAATAATGATATCCATTGGTATGCTCTGGCTCGCTGCGGCACAGAAATCATTGATAGTTGTGGAGAATTCGCCAATGTACCCCTCATTGGTACACAAGGAGGAATTAACTACAATCCGGTCCTAGCCCGACGACAACTCGGGTATGCAAATTCAGTTAAACCTGTTGGTCTCGCAGTGGAAAGCTACTTCTACCAAGAAGGGGAGGATCCTCAAGGGTTGAAAACAAGAATGGTGAGAGCTTGGTACGACGTCCGATGGAAAGGAAAAGGTGAGATAAGGAACTGCATTGCTACGAACGCCTACACCAGCTGGGTGAAGAAAAGAGCAAAGGAGTTTCGAATGCCTTATGATTATGAAAAACCCATGTTCCCTGTGGTGTCTCAACTACCCAATGTTCCCATTAACACTGTAGAAAAGTACCAGGAAATCTTAGCCAAGATAAGGTTAGAAAAGGACTCTTGGGAAGAAAAGTTTCGTAAAACTGATGAGGAAAATAGAAAGTTGAAGAAAAGGGTGAAAGATCACGAAGAAACTCTCTATTATCAGGATGGATGGCTCATGAGCAAAGATGAGAAGATCCGTCGGAAAGACGCCGCAATCAGAAGATACATCAAAGAAAGCAAGAAAAATCCTGAAGCCTCGACAAGCAACGCTCCGATGCCTGACAATTGGAAGAATGTTATTGACAAGCTGAGAGCTGAAAAGGCCGAGTTGAAAGCTTACTATGGGAAAGAAATCATGAAGCTCAAGCTGCACAATGCATTTGGTTCTTCGTCGGATGAAGATGCTTAGGATTTGTTTAGATTTTCATTTATCATTTGCTTTTGTAAGGAGCTACGCTCCAATGTTGTAACCTTTCCCATTTATTCAATAAAAGAATTGTTTGTGTTCGAATGTTTGCAAGGAAATAATCTTTAAAATGTTTGGAAAAATCATAAATTTCTTTTTGCATACATCATTCTGCATATCGAGTCTGTTGTATAGAGTCTTATCTTTTGGATCTTTCTCCAATAGATCGTCAAGCTGTCGCGTCTCAAAGTTTCTCGACCACGCTCGCAATCAGATCACAGATACAATACTCGTTCAAGCAGAAGAAGAGTAATGGAACACTCTGAACAAGAGAATATTGAGCTCCGTGATACAGTGACCACTCTTCAGGAAAAGTTGGAAAGTCTCACTACTCTGGTTGACTCCTTAATGGCCGCACAGAATCAGCCGCCGCCACCCAACAGTCAAGCAACAGTAACATCTGAAGTCACTACTCCAGTTTCTACAGTTGCATTCAACATTCCATCTTTCTCCATGCCAGAAGGTTGGGGCCCGCCTTTCCGCTTTGGTACAGGATTCCGCCATAATTTCTCTGGGGTTCAAACAGCTACAACTGAAGCGCCTGCTGCACAGGGTTCGGCGTTTATTCCACATTCAGGGGTAACTTTTTCCCAAATCACTATGGCACTTTCTCAACCCACTATGACAGTTCCGACCCCTACGGTTCACACTGTTCCTTATGATGGCAATGAGATTTATCATGATCAAGGTGATAGCACAAATCAGCGTAATCTTGTGGAAGATCTCCAAGAACAGTTTAACAAGATGCAGTTGGAAGTTAAAGCTATCCGTGGAAAAGATTTGTTTGGAAAGAATGCCCAGGAGCTATGTTTGGTTCCTAGTGTACAAATACCAGCTAAATTCAAGGTCCCAGACTTTGAGAAGTACAAAGGTAGTTCTTGTCCACAAAGTCATCTCGTGATGTACGCCAGAAAGATGTCTACTTATGCAGATAATCATCAGTTGCTCATCCATTACTTTCAAGACAGTTTGACTAGTGCCGCACTGAAGTGGTACACAGGTTTGGATAGCACCAATATTCGAACTTTCAACGACCTAGGTGAGGCCTTTGTCCGACAATACAAGTATAACTCGGATATGGCTCCAGACAGAGATCAGCTTCGGTCCATGGCTCAGAAAGATCATGAAGCTTTCAAAGAGTATGCCCAACGATGGAGAGAAACTGCTGCTCAGATTAATCCACCGTTAAAAGAGAAAGAGATGACAAAATCTTCTTGAATACTCTCAGCCCGTTTTATTATGAACGCATGATTGCTAGTGCTCCAAGTGATTTCACCGAAATGGTAAGCATGGGAATGCGTCTAGAAGAAGGGGTCCGAACCGGACGTCTAACTAAAGAAGGTGGATCTTCAAGCGGAACCAAAAAGTTCGGAAGTGGTATCCCAAAGAAGAAAGAACAAAGTGTTGACATGGTATCCCAAGGGAGGCCAAGAGGAAATGTCAGTCGTCAACAACAGGTTTCTGCTATTGCGCCAGTCGTTAATACAGCGCCAAATCCGGGATTTACCCCGCAGTTTCAACAACAACAGCCTCGACAACAGGCTCAACAACTTAACAACAATCAGAATCGTGTGCAAAGAGCTCCACAGTTTGATCCGATTCCAATGACCTATACAGAATTGTACCCTGCTTTGATTGAAAAAGGTCTCGTTCAAACTAGAGCACCACCACCAGTACCTGAGAGACTCCCATGGTGGTACAAAGCTGAGGTCTCATGCCCTTATCATCAAGGAGCACCTGGCCATGATCTTGAGCATTGCATAGCTTTGAAATATGAAGTTCAGAGGTTGGTTAGATCTAATCTTCTCTCTTTCAGAAATTTGAACCCTAATGTGCAAGCAAATCCGCTGCCCAATCATGGAGGGCATGTTGTAAACATGGTATATGGATGTCCTGGCCAATACCGAGTCTATAATATCAACTTCTCAAGAGCAGATTTGGTACAAATGCACGCTACTCTTTGTCGGGGGCAGAATTTTCGCCAGCATCAATACGGTTCCTGTAGAATATGTTGTGTGGATCCTCACGGGTGTTCGATTGTGAGAAGAGATCTCCAAGTTTTGCTAGATAATGGTACTATTGAGATCTACAGAAATAGGGATGAAAATGAAGTTAACATGATAGGATGTTATCCGCATGAGCTTTTAGTCTCAGATATCAACTCGGAAATGCCTACAGTTAACGTCATCGTTCCTCATTTCAACATGCCTGAGCGCATAGAAGTTACTTACAACAAGCCAAGGGTTCCTGTTGCTCCTTTGATCATTTGTCTACCTGGACCTGTTCCTTATGGCTCTGACAAGGCAATTCCATACAACTACAATGCAACAATGATAAAGGATGGACAAGAAGTTCCTTTACCAACTCTTTCATCTGTCGTGAACATCGCTGATGTGAGTCGAGTAACAAGAAGTGGACGTGTGTATACTCCACTACCTCCAAAGCAGCCTGTTGCTCCTGTAACTGGGCAAAATCCTGTTAATATACCAGTGGGGAATCCTGTGGAAACTCCTGTCAGTAATACAAACACTGATGTTGGTCAGTCCAGTGGAACCAATGTCAATCCAGATTTTGATGAAATTTTGAAGCTTATCAAAAGAAGTGAATACAAGATTGTGGATCAGCTTATGCAGACTCCTTCAAAAATCTCAATACTTTCATTGCTGTTAAACTCAGAAGCCCACAGGGAAGCCCTGATGAAGGTCTTGGATCAGGCTTTTGTAGATCATGATGTGACTGTTGACCACTTCGATGGGATAATAGCCAACATAACTGCTTGCAACAATTTAAGCTTCTGTGATGAAGAACTCCCCGAGGAGGGCAGAAATCACAATCTTGCTTTGCACATTTCTATGAACTGTCAGTCAGACTCTTTGTCCAATGTGTTGGTAGACACCGGATCTTCCTTGAATGTGATGCCAAAGACGACTCTTGCTCGCTTGTCTTACCAAGGAATGCCTATGAAGTTCAGTGGCGTAGTTGTCAAAGCATTTGATGGATCGCGAAAGTCTGTTATCGGCGAAGTCAACCTTCCCATGACGATTGGTCCCCATACATTTCAAATCACCTTCCAGGTCATGGACATTCAAGCTGCTTATAGCTGTCTGTTAGGACGACCATGGATCCATGAAGCAGGGGCAGTAACTTCTACGCTCCATCAAAAGTTAAAATTTGTAACAAATGGAAAATTGGTAACAATAAGTGGAGAACAAGCCTTGATGGTGAGCCATTTGTCCAATTTCTCTTTCATTAGTGCCGATGATGTGGAAGGAACTCAGTTCCAAGGTCTCTCTTTAGAAGACGAATCTTCCAAAAAGAAAGCATCAATCTCTTCTTACAAAGAGGCAGTGAAAGTAGTGAAAGATGGAACTACCACTGGCTGGGGGCAAGTTGTGATCCCTACCAAGAATGAAACCAGAGCAGGACTCGGATGTTCACCAACATTCTCAAACTGCACCAAGAAGGATGAAACCCTTCGTCCGATCAAAGAAACGTTCCATAGTGGAGGGTTCCTTAACCCAATTCCTCAAGAGGTTAATGTCCTTATCGAAGAATGCATCGAAGAAGGTCTCTCCGATACTGAAGAAGAATGGAAATGTTATCTCAATGACTCGGGATACATATCTCAGGAAGAACCATATCCTCCTTCAGAAAAAACAAGTGCTAAAGAAATTCCGCCTATTCCTGCAGAGGTTTGGGACACCTTGGGACAACCAAGTGGCAAATTTGATTATATGGTGAAATACACTGCACCTGAAAGTTCAAAGATTGCGATTGAAGACATCCAACCAACTGGATGGGGAGATCCCTTTGAATATAATAGTCAACCAGAAGAGGCTTACCGATGCTCTCAATTTTCTCAGCAGCCTGAAATTACTGAAGATTTCAGCTTCAATGCATCTGCCAAGGTTTATAATCCTGAAGATGGTTATTATCACATAAATGCCATTTTTGAAGATGAAGGGGAAAATGGTCCCGCAGTTGACTCAGAAAGTGTCGCTGACAATGAGTCTCTTCATCCTGAAGACTGGGAAGAACACCCTGAAAATTCTGAAGATTGTGACTCGTCTTATGCTCTTCAAGAGGTGGAAGAAGACCGTTTCAACTCTACAAAGAACAAGGTTGACAAACCAGGACCTTCAAATCCTGCTCGACCAGCGGTCAATGTCAATACTGAAGATCACTCTAGGGAGGATTTTCCTGAATACATAATACACAGAGGAGTTCGTTGCTACTGGAAGGCTGTCGACGTTCCGAATGTTGTTCGCCGCTCAAAGTAATCACCTCGCTGTTATTTTGACCTCCTGCCTTGCCCAAAGCAGAGAGATGTTTTATAGGGCTTTGCTTTTAAATATTCCGCCCAAATAACTTTGTGTATAGGGCTTTGTTTTAAAAGTTTCCCTCTTTGTCCTGCCCAAGGCAAATGAGTTTGTGTTTAGGGCTTTGTTTCAAAAATGAATCATAAATAAAGTGTCATTTTGAATTCCCTACATTATATGTTTTATTTTTGCTTTTTCTGGAAATGGTAATCCTAAAAAACCAAAATAAAAAAAAAACTTTTCAAAAAAAATCTGCATACACTCTTGCATTCATAAATTTTCTGAAATAAATATAAATCACATGTGCAGATTTACTATTGATAAACCCATTGAATGCAATAACCCTATGCCCTCTCCCAACTTTGAGTTTCCTGTGTTCGAAGCCGAGGAAGAGGAAGAAGAGGAGATTCCGGACGAGATCTCTCGATTACTTAAGCACGAGGAAAGAGCCATTCTGCCTCACAAAGAGCCTTTAGAAAAGATCAATTTGGGTTCTGAAGAAGACAAAAAAGAAGTGACCATTGGATCGCTGCTTGATGCTGATATCAAGAGTAAGTTGACAGACCTTCTCAAAGAATATGTTGACGTGTTTGCCTGGTCCTACCAAGACATGCCTGGGTTGGATACCAATATTGTTCAGCATTACTTGCCATTGAAGCCAGAATGTCCGCCAGTTAAGCAGAAATTGCGAAGGACTCACCCTGATATGGCTAACAAGATCAAAGTGGAGGTTCAAAAGCAACTCGACGCAGGTTTTCTAGTCACCTCTGAGTATCCTCAATGGTTGGCCAACATAGTGCCAGTTCCGAAGAAAGATGGCAAAGTCAGAATGTGTGTTGACTACCGTGACCTGAATAAGGCCAGTCCAAAAGATGACTTTCCCTTACCACATATCGACATGATGGTTGATAACACCGCTAAGTTCAACGTCTTTTCCTTCATGGACGGGTTCTCCGGTTATAATCAGATTAAGATGGCTCCCGAAGACATGGAGAAGACATCTTTCATCACCCCATGGGGTACCTTTTGCTACAAAGTGATGCCGTTTGGATTAAAGAATGCAGGCGCAACTTACTACTCTCTTTCATGACATGATGCATAAAGAAATAGAAGTTTATGTGGACGACATGATAGCCAAGTCCAGCACAGAAGAAGAACATATTGAATACCTTTTGAAGTTGTTTCAACGACTAAGGAAATATCAGCTTCGCTTGAATCCTAACAAATGTACTATTGGGGTTAGATCTGGAAAACTCTTGGGGTTCATTGTCAGCCAAAGAGGTATTGAAGTAGATCCCGACAAAGTCAGAGCTATTCAAGAGATGCCTGCACCAAAGACTGAAAAGCAAGTAAGAGGATTTCTCGGACGATTGAACTATATCTCCAGATTTATCTCCCAAATGACTGCTACTTGTGGGCCAATTTTCAAGCTTCTCCGCAAAGATCAAGGGGTTGTATGGACTGAAGATTGCCAAAAAGCGTTTGACAGTATCAAAGAGTACCTGTTAGAACCACCAATATTGATTCCTCCAGTTGAAGGAAGACCACTAATCATGTACCTTACTGTGTTGGAAGAATCCATGGGCTGTATGCTTGGACAGCAAGATGAAACTGGTAAGAAGGAGCATGCCATCTATTACCTGAGTAAGAAATTCACAGACTGTGAGTCTCGTTACTCCATGCTCGAAAAAACATGTTGTGCTTTGGCTTGGGCTTCAAAACGTCTCCGCCAGTACATGATCAACAATACTACTTGGTTAATCTCCAAAATGGATCCGATCAAGTATGTCTTTGAAAAGCCTGCCTTAACAGGAAGGATTGCCCGATGGCAAATGCTGTTATCCGAATATGACATTGAATACCATGCTCAAAAAGCAGTCAAAGGAAGCATTCTCGCCGATCACTTGGCGCATCAACCAATTAATGAATATCAATCTCTCAAGTTTGACTTTCCTGACGAAGATGTCTTATACTTGAAGATGAAAGATTGTGATGAACCATTACCTGAAGAAGGTCCTGAGCCTGGATCAAGATGGGGCCTAATTTTTGATGGAGCAGTTAACGCTTTTGGCAATGGAATTGGGGCAATCATCATCACTCCCAAGGGTACTCATATCCCGTTCTCCGCCAGATTGCTATTTGATTGCACCAACAACATCGCAGAATATGAAGCTTGTGTCATGGGTCTCGAAGAAGCCATTGACTTAAGGATCAAGATCCTTGACATATATGGAGATTCAGCCCTCGTGATCAACCAAATCAAAGACAAATGGGAAACTTTTCACCCTGGCTTGATTCCTTACAGAGATTATGCAAGACGTCTGTTGACTTTTTTCAACAAGGTTGAATTGCATCATATACCTCGAGATCAGAATCGAATGGCAGACGCCTTGGCTACTCTATCTTCCATGTTCAAAGTCAGTCACTGGAATGATGTGCCTAAAGTCAGAATCACGCGCCTTGAAAGGCCCGCCTATGTGTTTGCAACTGAAGCAGTCATCGATGATAAACCGTGGTTCCACGACATCAAACGCTTCCTTCAAACTCAAGAGTACCCGCTTGGGGCATCAAACAAAGATAAGAAAACTCTAAGGAGACTTTCTGGAAGTTTCTTCCTGAACGGAGATGTGCTATACAAAAGAAACTTCGACATGGTTTTGCTCAGATGCGTGGACAGACACGAAGCAGACATGTTAATGCATGAAGTGCATGAAGGGTCCTTTGGAACTCATTCAAATGGGCATGCAATGTCCAAAATGATCTTAAGAGCAGGATACTATTGGTTGACAATGGAATCTGATTGTTGTAAACACGTGAAGAGATGTCACAAGTGCCAGATCTACGCAGATAAGATCCATGTGCCACCGACTCTACTCAACGTTCTCTCATCTCCATGGCCTTTCTCCATGTGGGGTATCGACATGATTGGAATGATCGAACCAAAAGCTTCAAACGGTCATCGTTTCATCTTGGTAGCAATTGATTACTTCACCAAATGGGTCGAAGCAGCATCTTACGCCAATGTTACAAGACAAGTGGTTGTGAGGTTTATCAAGAATAACATCATTTGCCGATATGGTGTTCCCAGCAAGATCATTACTGACAATGGTTCAAACTTGAATAACAAAATGATGAAAGAATTGTGTGAGGAATTCAAGATTGAGCATCATAACTCTTCTCCTTACAGACCAAAAATGAACGGCGCCGTTGAAGCTGCTAACAAGAACATTAAGAAGATTGTCCAGAAAATGGTCGTCACTTACAAAGACTGGCACGAAATGCTGCCATTTGCTTTACATGGGTACCGTACTTCAGTACGTACTTCAACAGGGGCAACTCCCTTTTCTCTAGTATACGGCATGGAAGCTGTGCTCCCCGTAGAAGTTGAAATTCCATCAATGAGAGTCCTCATGGAGACCAAGTTATCAGAGGCTGAATGGTGTCAAAACAGATACGATCAGTTGAACTTAATCGAAGAAAAACGTATGACTGCTCTATGCCATGGACAGTTATACCAAGCAAGGATGAAACACGCCTTCAACAAAAAGGTTCGACCTCGTGAATTTCAAGAAGGCGACCTCGTGCTTAAAAAGATCTTGTCTTTTCAACCAGATTCTAGGGGCAAATGGTCTCCTAATTACGAAGGCCCGTATGTTGTCAAAAGAACATTTTCTGGCGGCGCCATGATTCTTACAACCATGGATGGTGATGAACTCCCACATCCTGTGAATGCTGATGCGGTCAAGAAATACTTTGTCTAAAAAAATACAAAAGAACAGCTCGGTAAGTCGAAAACCCGCAAAGGGCGACTTAGGCAAAAATGAGCGTCTCGGTGGACTGAAAACCTGAAAGGGCGGTCCAGGCAAAAATTAGAGACAATAAACAGAAAAATTCATCCTGGTAGATTGAAAACCTGAAAGGGCAATCTAGGCAAAAATTAAGGAATTATGACAAAGTAACTGCATCAGTCCGTACTTCGTCATCTGAGGACTCATTTTCATCAAAGGATCTTCAAACAAATCATTGTCAATCTGAAGCGACAAGCACAGTTGGAACTCAAAGTTGTTGGGGGGAATAGTGGTTATTGCTTTCAATGTAGCCTTTTCCGCATAATTACCATTTCCAACTTTTGTAAATACTCCGTGGAATCATGCCTTTAGCTGATTACCATCCTATTAAATAAATTTGAGCCTTGTGCCCATTTGTTTGCAATCTCTAATTTCTTTTAGCTTTCAAAATGACGCTTTAATTGTGTTATTCACTTTTGAAACAAAAGAAAAAAAAAAGGTTTTAAATGAATTTTACTTCACTTTTTCAAAATAAAAGCGAAACTTTCCTTTGAGTTGTGAACAACAGAAGGAACATCAACAGCTATCTCCATAGGACGAATCAAGGATTATGATAGGAAAAGCTCTTCTATCCCCAGTGAAGAAGGTCTTCTATCCCCAGTGACGAAGATTTTCCATCTCCAGTGAAGAGGTTCTTCCATCTCAATAAGAAAAGATGCTCATCTTCCCCAGAGAAGTTTAAAGCACGCAACACCATTTATCACCTGTGTTATCTACACCGTGTTGAAGAACATTTGCCAAGTATCTGGTTGTATTGCGACGTTGGTCCTTCTCCAGTATATACTTCATTGTCTGTCAGTTTCGTCAGCATGCATGCGACATTCATGACATTCATCATTCATACATATTTGCATCATTTATGCATCATTGCATTTTTCAAATGTCTGCCTAAAATCACTTGTTCAGGATATATCTATCCCAAAAAAGAGAGAAAAAGCAAAAAAAAAAAAGAAAAAAAAGAAACAGATACGGGCGTGTCATCTCTCCAAGTAGGTTGTCACCCATAAGCAGAAAAGAACATATTCTTTCTCCAGTTCCCCACTGAGATCATTCCTCGTGGAAGAAGGTTTCTTTAGTTTCTCCTCTCAAAACAAAGGAGAAAATACCCATTCGAGTTCATTCCTCATTGGGTACAAAGTCTTGTTTGACCGTTTCTTTCCAATTCATTCTTGGTTAGAACCCTGTCTTTACCAAAGATTCAAATTCCGATTCCCCAAATAGAGTCGTGAAAACAGACAATAAGCAATAGCCTCATCATCCGAGCAGCTTATGTCTCTTTCAAAAGATTTTTCCTCTTTAGGAAATCAATCATGAAGACCATTTGACAATCAGGGCCTTATTACTGTTCACAAGGCTGAATAACCAGTAATTTCCCTAGCAAAGTCTCCAGAATCATTTTATCACTTGGCTGATAATTGATCATGTCCTCAAAACCGCTATCACAAGGCTGGTAGTCGGTAACCTTTTGTTCTGGTTATATTATTTAACATGTCTATCACAAGGCTGATAGTCGGTAATATTAACCGAACCTTTGAAACTCTTTTTACCTTGTCAAGTCTATCACCATGCTGATAGTCGGTAACACAGTTTCATACCTTTCACCTTCGCATTATTAAACAAGTCTATCCCCATGCTGATAGTCGATGATGTCGATAGGTAAGCTTTTCTTACAAAGCTATCATTCCCCGGTGAAGCATACACTTGCTTTCCCGAAAAGAAAGAAAACGGATTCTCTTCCTAAAACGGATTGAGGCATCCTTCCCAATCTCTTTTCCCCAGCGGAGTCATTTTTTGATATCCCTCGGTAAAGATATCCTTGCATCATTCGCAATTTTGGTATCTTAGGTCCAAAATTCGCGTCTTCTGATATTTAAGTCTCTTCCACCCTATCAAAACGAAGATTTTCAATCTTCATATCTCAGGTTGAAGAAACTTAAATAGGGGCATCTGTCATACCCCAATTTTTGACCTAAGATACCACCTCATATCATTGCATATATATCATCTGCATCTCTAACAAGTTGCATAGCTTGTGTTTGTTACTTGTGACTCAGCAGGATTTAATCAAGAAATCACTCATCAGTACAAGTAACAAATCAATTAGGGTTTTGTTCTCCCTTCATTTTAAATGAATCATCTTCATCAACAATCAACATTTGGTCCTCAGAGATTCATTTCAACAAGCTCAAAGGCTCTGAACCAACCAGATTAGGGTTTTCACTGAAGATAGCATACTCCTGACTTTTGCTCAGGATTTGACCTAATGACTCGGGACATGATATCAAGACCTCAAGTGCATCATTTTGACCTAATCCATTGGCTCATAACATCTCCTACACCAAGATTGATCAGACAAATCCTCAGATCAGGGTTTTGAACTATCAGGGACTGAAATCAGGGATCACATTTGGGAAACCCTAAAAATCCCCAGGAAGTCAATCAAAGGTTTCAATCATCTTCAAATAATCCCTATGACAATATCCAATGAAGATTGTGTCTCAATTCAAGATCCACAGTCATCAATTTCATCAGGTCGACGATTAGGGTTTTTTGACCTAATTCACTGAACAACTGCCTTTTTATCAAAACATGGTGCCACAACTTAAACCATGGCTCAATATCCTCTAATAATTCAATGTGATCCACTTTTTATGCGCCATTGCCATTTGTGTGATTCAAGGGATTTGTTTGGAATTTATTTCGCGACTTTTGGCTTATGGATTCATCATGGTGAAGAATTGATTCATATGGATTATTTGAAAGTTGGTACAAGTTTGAAACAATTCATGGAAATTTCACCGAAATTTGCAAGAAATATCTTTTAGTCCATTTGTTGAAAGATTATTTCAAGTATGGTTTAAAACCATAAATTCAAGAATTAAAAGTTCATTGGTGCAAAAACATTTTTCACATTACTTCAAGGACTTTTCATTCAAGAATATCCCACATTCATGGTTCATACAACTTCATTCAAAGATTTTAAAGGAAATTCAAGCATTCAAAATTGAAGTTCATTCCTTACAAAGTTCCAAATTTCAAATGAATTACAATAGAGACTTTATCCAAAATTCAAGAATTACAAAATTCCATTCATTTGCAAGAATACAAAGTTTCATTCATACAAAGTTGGAATTACAAGGAAAAGAAAAAATAAAACTTCAAATGCAATTCTTGAATTCTTCAAGTCTTCATTCTTCAAGATCAAATTTCTTCACGCTTTCTTCAAAGTTCTCATGCAACATGAAAAAGAAACAAAGAGGGGTGAAATTAGCAAAAGTCAAAGAATGTTAAAGAGAGATTTTTATGTCATAAAATTATGCAACTTAGAGATATCATAAAATGACATAAAAATTTACACACATGGTTTATATCATGAAAAATATCTTTGCATAAGAATATTCTTATTCTTATTCTTATCTTGCAATGATGAAGAATATATTCTTATTCTTATTCTCATTCTTGAGATGACTATAACCTCCCAATCAAGTTTCTTAATTCCTAACACATCCCTAAATTTTGCCTATAAATAAGAAGTGATTTCTTTGAAGTTGGACACACCAAAGCTACTATACTACTAGCTTTCTCACTTCTCTTTCTTCTCTCATAGTTTTCAAGTTTCTTGGCAAGAAGAAGCAATTCTTCAAACCCAAGAAAACCACTTGAGAAGTGAGAATTCATAGTCACAAAGTTCTATGGTTTGAAGGGAGTGAAGAAGAAATTCTTCATACCTTGGTGGAAAGTTCCAACTTGAAGGCCATCTTCAAGTCTCCCTAATATCCAAAGAGGTTTTGTTGCATCGTCTTCATCAAAGGAGCCTGCAACAACTATCCGCAAATGGTTCAGAATCGCATGCCATAGTAAGAACAACTCAAAGCAAAAATTCAGCAACAACTCAATTACTTCAGTACACAGCAAGTTGCGGTTTTGAAGCAAAGCAACAATAACAACTAGCAGCCAGCAAAAGGAGTTCAATCAATTCCAAAATTCAGCAGCTTTATCTACCTCAATTGCAACAAGTTCATAAACAGAAAACAGAATTGATACATACCTTCAACAAATCCGGCAAAGACCTCCTTGCCGCAGGTAAGTCCGACTACACTCTCATCCTTAATTTTATCCTTAAATTCGCTGTTAGTTGTTGTTGTTAGCTTTTGTTGTTCTTGTGTATCATCTGAAAATCAAAAACACAGAGGGCATAAACTAATTTCACTATGTCATAAAAAGAAGAAATTTAAAATAAAACTAACTGTGAGCCATGAGAAACTGAGTCATGTTTACTGTACATCAAGAATTTTCGTTGCCATCTCAAAGAGAAAAGCGCTTGTTGTTATTTAATCACAAGCTGAGGATGAATTTGAAAGAGAAACTCAGCGAGAGAGAGAGAGTCGCTATGCTGTTATTGTTGTTCACCACAGGCAAGAGTCAAAACAGAAAAAGAGAGCTATCACTAAGCAATCATCAAACATAAAATAGAAACGAAATTTGAGGAGGAAGATTCCTGGGTTCGTAGGTATCTGAGCTTCTTCAAGTTTCTCTTCCATGGCCGCCGTTGCCGTTGTTCGAACGGAGTGAGGTTTGTGTTTTGTTTCAGCCATGAATGGTGAGCAAGAAAGGAGAGAGTCTTGGTCTTCTGAGTTGTTTTTCTTTTCCAGAATCGTGAAAGTGAGGGAGAGGGGAGGCGTTGCCTCTTTCCATCAATTCTAGGGTTTTCTCTCTAACCCACTTGTTTACTAGAGCTTGGCGGATCCGGGTTCCTCATGAACCGACCCGGTCCGACCCAAACACTCACCTTATTATTTCATTTTTGGGCAGCACCTCCATGTGTTCTTAAGCACCTCCTTGGCCCATTACTAGTTTTTTTTAACTATCTCCTTAATTTTCTTTAAAAGGATTTTTCATAAAAGACTTAGTATCTTATTTAGTTTTATTTTCTAATCCTTATTAAAAAAAAATGACAAAAAATATGTTTTTTTAAGATTAAAAGTTTTCTTTTAATATTTTCATATGTTTATAAGTGTGTTTTTTTAATTCTTATTAAAAACAACAAAAATATATTAGATGCATATTTAAGTTTGTGTTTCTAATTATTTTCTCTTTTCATGAAAAAATCACAAAAAATATCTTCTTTTAGAATTAATTTGAATTTGATATTTTCATATTATTTTGTGTAGTTAATCATTTAAGTTTTTATTTGATTATTGTTGCATATTACTTGAATTTTCTAACTTCATCCAAGACTTCGAGATTATTTCTCTGTTGTCTTTTGGATTTGTCTGTTTTGTTTGGTCTTCCATTTGCTGTAGAATTCCATAAACAATTACTGGATGATCAAAGAATGCTGTAAGCTGTGAACTTATTCGACATTCTTTTCTGCTGGTGTGGATACCTAACATCTGAAGATCAAGGTAACACTTCAAACTCAGAAATCCAATTTTCTCATTCTTCGAGGTAAGCCTAAAACTCAATCAACTGTTTTCACAATAATAATCAATTCACTTTCAAATCATGCAACTCATTGTTTTTCAAAACGAAGTGGGGCCTCTCGAATATTAGAGAGTGTAAGTCCCATTTCTTTTCTTTTTGTACAGTTTTCAAAACAATAAAACTTCTTCAAAATAAAATCTTTTCAAACAATTTTCAAATCATTTTCAAAACAACAAAACTTCAAAGAAACTTCAAAACTTTTTAAAAATATACCACGGGCCTCCACGTAGGTATAAGTCCCAAGCCCCTTTTGTACATACCCATTCCAGTACATGAAATTAGGTATTTCATTGTACGCCTTTTGTACATATCTCAATCAATCTGTTTTTTTCAACTTTGAATAACAAACCAAAAATGAAGGTTTCTTTAAATCTTCCCAAAAATACCATGGGCCTCCATGTAGGTATAAGTCCCGAGCCTTTGTAAATACCTGTTTACATAGCTTTGAATAAACTCAAGTGGACTTCTCCCCGAGTGTGAGTCCCGAGCCCTGTGTATACAACTGGATCATGCTTACAGGTATATTTCCTTCATAAACTCCATTATATACACACACTTTGTCATATATATAATTGTTCATACCTGTTCATATTTGTTCATGTACTTGTTCATATTTGTTCGTACTTGTTCATATTTGTGATTGTGTGATATGTGTGCTTGTTCAACTTAGTATAACACTAGGTTCCCCATAGCCTCCTATTGGGCTTCGTGCAAAGAATCTCCCCTAGTTTAGGTTAGGACATAGAGTATGGTTTCCCGGTGAAATCGCTCTAAGAGCTCAAACCAACTATACCACGCCTCCCCTTGGGCTTTGTACAAACGAGTGACCCTCCCATAGCCTCCTCTTGGGCTTACAATGCAAGGACCCTCGATTGTCCCTCCCATAGCCTCCTCTTGGGCTTACAATGCAAGGACCCTCGGATAGCCTCCTCTTGGGCTTCGTACAAGGACCCACGGGCTTCTTATAAGCATCCCCAATATCCAAACAAATACCCTAGGAGATTAGACATTTATCATCTCTATGATAGGAGTATCTCTTCTATATCATCACAAACAATCAATCAATCAAACTTCTTTTTGCCACAAGGCTGGCTAATCAATCAAACTGTTTTACCACCGTACTGGATGATTAATCAAAGTTTTTGTCACAAGGCTGACTTCATTGAAACTTTTGCCACAAGGCTGGCTGATTAATCAAAGTTTTTGTCACAAGGCTGACTTCATTGAAACTTTGCCACAAGGCTGGTTAAACAAAAACATCTTTATCATTCTAAGCACCCTAAGTGGCATGGCCCCGGGCTTATAATGAAAAGATTTTCAAACAAAAATCAAACAGATGTATGTGATGATATAGATTAGATACATCGAACATTGAGATGACATTTGTCTTTTTTCCTTTGCTTCCACTAGCATAAGTGGGAACTACGATTGCTCTGACTTTCTCAACATCCCTTTGAGAATACGTAGGCACAAGGTCGATCCTTGGCGAGCAAAACAAAACAAAAAAAACCATTCAAACCTTAGCACCCGTAGACCCCGAGCTACAGATGCTCTGATTCCCTCTAAGGGATATGTATGCAGAGGATCGCGATGATCTTTGCGAGCATAATCAAACAAACACCTTAGGTCCCACCTATTTCACAAGAACCTCCACCACAAAGGATGAAAAACAAAATAAAGAAACCTATAGAGTACTATAGATACGTTGGGTGCTAATACCTTCCCTTCGTATAACCAACCCTCTTACCTGGAATCTCTCCCCCACTTATGCATTGCTTTTAGTTTCGGGCTTTGCATCTGTTTTTAGGTTATTGCACCTTTTTCCCTTTTCCTCCTTTGGAAATAATAAAAAGTTTGGTCGGTACAAAAGAAAAATCATTTTTTTGAGCACTCGAGCCCAAAGAAGGCATCAGGTGTCTCATCCAGAAAAAAGATAACGATTTTTCGCCCGCGACACTCTTAACGTTTAAGCTTAATCTCACTAATATATTACAACAGCAATGTAGTGAGCTTTGATGAAGATGAAGTTTCTGAGCTTTGAATTTGAACAGCGTTTCAGCAAGTCTTTCAGAATAATTTCGTTCAGAATTGGTTAACCTTGCTTCTCATCAGAACTTCATATTTATAGGCATTTGAGAAGATGACCGTTGGGCGCATTTAATGCTTTGCGTATTCCGTACAGCATTGCATTTAATGTTTCACGCTTTTGTCAACTACCTCGAGCCTTGTTCACGCTGTGTATACTGACGTTGCCTTTAATAGCTTCCAACGTTCCTTTTGTCAGTCAGCGTAGCCTGCCACTTATACTTTCTTCTGATCTGATGTTTGTGAATATAATATTTGAATATCATCAGAGTCAAACAGCTTGGTGCATAGCATCTTCTTGTCTTCTGACCTTGAAGTGCTTCTGAGCGTGATACCATGAGAACTTCAGTGCTTCTGCTTCTGATCTCAAGTTCTTCTGATGCTTCCATAGACCCATGTTCTGATTCTGCCTTGACCATCTTCTGATGTCTTGCCAGACCATGTTCTGATGTTGCATGCTGAACCTTCTGAGACAAAGCTTCTGAGCGCTGATTTGTGCATACTCTTTATATATTTCCTGAAAGGGAAATTGCAATGTATTAGAGTACCACATTATCTCACACAAAACTCATATCCTTGTTATCATCAAAACTAAGAATATTGATCAGAACAAATCTTGTTCTAACAATCTCCCCCTTTTTGATGATGACAAAAACATATATAAATGATATGAATTTGCGATCAGAAAGAGCAGACGACTAAAGACAAATTACACAACTATAGCACAAGCATGTGAATATGTCTCCCCCTGAGATTAACAATCTCCCCCTGAGATGAATAATCTCCCCCTGAAATAAATACTTGAAGAACTTTAATAATAAAAGACTTCCCTGATTATTTCGGTAGAGACGATCACATAAGCTTCTGTCTTCTGATAATTCATAGTTTCTGACTTCTGCTTCCATTGGACAGCTTCAAAACTTGAATTTCTTTAGATCCCTAGAACACTCACAGCTTCTGATTCCTGCTTCCATTTAGGACAGCTTCAGAACTTGAATTTCTTTGATCTTCAGAACATTCACAGCTTCTGATTTCTGCTTCCATTTAGGACAGCTTCAGAACTTGAATTTTCTGGATCTTTAGAACATTCATAGCTTCTGATTTCTGCTTCCCTCGGATAGCTTCAGAGCTTTGAATTTCTTCTTACATCACTTCATGCTAGATTGTATCAGAACATTGTTGAATGTACCAGAGCATCATCAGAGCATCTCTACATCCTGAAATGTTTCAGAACAACACTAAACGACAAAAGTCAACATGAATGAGTTAGAACATAAAATGTGTATCAGAACACAAAATATGTATCAGAGCCATATAAGCCATATAGAATATATCAGATCCAATAGACAATGTGTCAGAGCAAATAGACAATGATTTGGATCATATTCTATTATCAGAATTTCTGATCATTCTTCCTTCTTGCTTCTGATTCTGAAGCTTCCTAGCACTCAGCTTGCTTCAAGAATTCAAGAGCTATTTTTGATCATTCTTCCTTCTTGCTTCTGATTCTGAAGCTTCCTAGCACTCAGCTTGCTTCAAGAATCCAAGAGCTTGATTCATTTTGTTGCTTTTTATGTTGATCTTGAATCTTTGATTCCTGCAACAACACAACTTTAAAACATAGAACTTTGCAAGTTCTGTTAGTAAATGTGGAGCCTTTTTATTCGGTAACTGATAATATTAATCAGATCATTTATCATATATTTTCTCCCCCTTTTTGTCATATCATCAAAAAACAGAAAAGATTCAGATACAAACAAAAAGAAACACACGGAGGAAAAAGGATGATTTCATTGAAGTTCAAACAACAGGTACAAAAGTACACGAAGAGAAGGAAGACAAGATGCACAAAAACAGATGCAGCAAAAGCAAAAAAGCAAAAAACAAGATAAACTCAATCTAGGACGGCCCCAGCCTTGACAGGATCTTAGCCAGCATCTCTTGAACCACATTGTTGTATCCATCTTGCCTCTCCATAAAAGCTCTAAACTCAGCATTGACTGAGCTTTGCTCATCCTGTTTCTTCTGAATATCTTCCAGAGTCCTTGCAAGACGAGAAGATTCATCAGAAGAAGCTTCACAGCTTTTATTCATAGGGATGGCATTATGATCTGCAGCTTCTATAGATAAATCATTTGCAGAATTTTCCTCAACAGGAACTGTTTCAGCAACATGATCTTCTGCAACTGCTTCTTGCATAGAAGCAACTCCATAATCTGTAGCCGGAATCTCAGAGTCTCCATTCTCAAGTGCCTGAAGAATGGCAGCTAGATTCCTGGGGGCAGAAGGACCTTCAACTTCTGGTGGGTCAACAACTTCTAGAATGACCAAGCTTGGGTCTTCCTTAGAAGGGTTTTCCCTCAGAAAGTCAAAGAGAGTCTTGAAATCCCCGAGCAGAACTGAATGTTGAGGTCTCCAAACCACAATCTCCCTGCAAGGATTAGCTTCCAATGCAGCAGCCAATCTTGCTACTTCCAATTCGTCCACAAAGGGCTTCTCCTCAGCAGCAACACAGTTTCTGAGAGGATGGTAGTATATACCATTATTATCCTTCAGAAGATATCCAGGGGAACCAGGGGCAGCAGCCACTAATCTCTTCTGTACTCCCATTGCTTCTACTTGAAAATCCTTGCGAAATCTTTTCCAAAGATTTCTTGTAGAAACGTCATCCAGACCATTTAGAAAAGCATCCTTCAGAAGGTCTAGACTGCAAATTACCTCATGTCTGAATAGTTCCAAGCAGGTATAGGGTTCAGGTTCAGGCGGATTGAAGGTGAATTTGTAGTCAGGGTAGAGAAGACAATAGGGTTGGGATTCTCTGGTAGGTAATGGATGGTCTATAGAAGATGGAGGTGCGGTGGATGAGGAAGAAGGGATATCTGAGAGAGTGATTGATAAGGATGGAGTATTTGTAAAGGGAATAGGTGAGAAAGGTTTATCAGAAGGAGTTGGGGGAAGAATACTTAGAGGTGTGGGGTTTAGAATGGGAGAGGAAGAGGATGATGGAGAAGGATTTGGCAAAGTGAAGTTTACTTTTGGTGCAGAAGGAGGTGATTTAGGGACAAAAGGAGGTGGAGTAAAAACCTGCCTAGAGGAGTGTTCAAAAGAAGCATGTGAAGATCTGGTTTTGTGAAAGGAGTCTCTGATCCTTTTATTCCTGCGTTCAGAAGAGCCTACTTTGTCAGGATCATAGGTGACCCTCAACTTCTTGGCTCTCTCAGCCTCATCTTCTTGGGCCTTTCTTTTTAGCCTTGCCTGTCGTTCCTTCTTATCCTTCTTCAGAATATCAGCTTTGGACGGGAGTACTCTGCCACAGATCCAAGCAGGATCAACATCTGATTGCTTCCTAATAGAATCTTCCAGGTAAAGCTTGACAACTTGATCAAGTTCTTTATGAAACAAGGAGATGAGTCCTTCAACAGCAATTCTTCTTGACAGAATGTCAGGAAAGCTTGTGCACACAAAAGGTACAATCTTAATGAGTTCCAGTCTGAACAAATCAACACCATTGAAGATGGGACCTTGAATTACTCCAAGAAAATGAGATGCATTGAGTTTTCTGATGGAGTTCACCACTTTGCTTTCAATCAGAATGTCTGAAATCATCCTTCAGAATGGAATGGTTGTTCTTGAAATATGAGGGTACTTCGCCCTTTCATCTTCTCTTGACTCAAAGATAGAAGTTTTCAGATTCTCAAACAGAATATGAGAGATGTTGATCTCTGTCTTTTTGCCAATGCAGAAAAGAGTATACTTGTGAGTCGGACTGATGTAGGAGGAGGAGAGCATCCTTTTACTATGGTGAAGGGAACCCAGAATAATCTCAGCCCATGCTTTATAAAAGGCCTTAAGGTGCCCGTGTTATGAGAATCAATTCCAAAACCGTAGAGATTTGTTTTTCAACTGGAGTCTAGTCAACTGTAGCGGGTTGAAGACCAGACCAACCTTCTTCATCATCAAGATTGTACAGCTTCCTGATGAGCTTTTCAGTGATAACCACTTCATGCCCTAGCACGAATGAAATGATGGCAGTTGGGGTAACCGTTGCATGTACCCAGAAATCTTTCACAAGTTCAGGATAAATTGGACCAACCAATCTATCAAGATATTTAGACCATCCTTGCTCAAAGATTCTTGCATCACACTTAAAACCATTTGCTTTTAGGTTGTTGATGTCCACAGCAGATTCACATAGAACTTCCAGTTCTTTCGTGGGTATTAAGCATGTTTTCAATGGAGCATACTCATATTTGCGTAAAAGGATTTGTGTAGAAGTGAGCCTTTCTTTTGAATTTGATGAACAAGAAGATGAGTTCATGATGATTATGCTTTGAGATCAAATCAAAAACTAGGGTTTGAAAAGAAATGCAACGAAGGGGATGCACAAAAGAGAGAGAAAGAGAGAAAAAGAGAGAATGAAGATGAAACAGGTTATTTAAAAGATTTTAAAAAAATCATTATGCATTTAATGAGAAATGACATTAGGAGAGAGAACACAGTAAATGAAATGATTTAACACAGTTACCTAGGTCGGCGTCTTTTCAACTGCACGCTTTGTACTAACCGTACAGACACGTGTTCACCATCAGATAATAGATGACAGCTGTAAAATATGAATAGACTTTACGCCTTCAGATTCTGATCACTGCTTCTGATCGTCATTCTTAAGAAATGATCTGGTTCTGATAGGATCATCTTTCTTCCCAAGAATCACATCTTCTGAATGAGCTGAAGCAAGTCTAAGTGATCTTCTGACTATTGGCTCTTCAGAAATCCTAAGATTCTCTAAAGATGCAGCAACTTGATCTTCTGATCCATTGCTTCTGAGACTGTCAGCTTCTGCAGCTTTGCTTCTTGATTCTTCAACTTCTGGTATATCAATATCAAAATCTGCAAAATTCTCAAACTGCTTTGGTTTTTCAAGACCAAGCTTATCATCAAACCTGATATTGATTGATTCTTCTACAACCAATGTTTCAAGATTGTATACTCTGTAGCCTTTGGAGCGTTCAGAATATCCAAGAAGGAAACACTTTTGTGCTTTTGAATCAAACTTACCAAGATGATCTTTAGTGTTCAGAATAAAACATACACATCCAAAAGGATGGAAATATGAAACGTTGGGCTTTCTGTTCTTCCACAATTCATAAGGAGTCTTATTTAGAATAGGTCTGATAGAGATTCTATTCTGAATATAACATGCAGTGTCTATTGCTTCTGCCCAGAAATGCTTAGCCATATTGGTTTCATTGATCATGGTTCTGGCCATTTCTTGTAGAGTCCTATTCTTTCGCTGTACAACTCCATTTTGTTATGGAGTTCCAGGACAAGAGAAATCATGGGCAATATCATTTTCTTTGAAGAACTCCTCAAAGAATCTGTTCTCAAATTCGCCACCATGATCACTTCTGACCTTTATGATTTTACACTCCTTCTCAGATTGGATCTGAGTGCAGAATTCAAAGAACACTGAATGAGACTCATCCTTGTGTTTTTAAGAACTTTACCCATGTCCAGCGGCTATAATCATCAACGATGACTAATACATATTTCTTCCCTCTGACAGATGCTGTTTTGACTGGGCCAAACAGATCAATGTGTAAGAGTTCTAACGGCCTTGAGGAAGAAACAACATTCTTAGACTTGAATGCAGGTCTGGAGAACTTGCCCTTCTGACATGCTTCACAAAGAGCATCTGATTTGAATTTCAGATTGGGGAGTCCTCTGACCAGATTTAGTTTGTTAATCTGAGAAATCTTTCTCAAACTAGCATGTCCTAATCTTCTGTGCCAGACCCATTGCTCTTCAGAAACAGACATAAGACAAGTCACCTTCTGATTCTTAAGATCCTGAAGATCTGTCTTATAAATGTTGTTCTTTCTCTTGCTTGTAAATAGGATTGAGCCATCCTTCTGACTTACAGCCTTGCAAGACTTTTGATTGAAGATTATATCATAGCCATTGTAACTTAATTGACTTATGGACAATAAGTTATGCGTTAATCCTTCAACAAGAAGTACATTAGTTATGGAAGGAGAGTTACCAAGACTTATGGTTCCAGAGCCAATGATTTTTCCCTTCTGATCTCCTCCAAACTTGACTTCTCCACCTGGTTTAAGCACCAGGTCTTGGAATGTAGATCTTCTTCCCGTCATGTGTCGTGAGCACCCAGAGTCCAGGTACCATGACATTTTGCTTTCTGTCCTCTTTGCCGCCAAGGATATCTGCAACAGAAATTATCTTCTCCTTAGGTACCCACAATTTCTTGGGTCCTTTTTTGTTAGTTCTCCTCAAGTTCTGATTGAACTTGGGTTTAGCAAAATATTTAACAGGAGGAACAGTATGATACTTCTTATTCTGAGTTCCATGATATTTCTTAGGTTGTGTCACATGCTTCTTGGTGTGTGTTATGTGAAAACTTTGTGCATGTGATGTGTGCTTAATATCATGGGAGTGGCCAAATTTAAATTGGTTATACAGAGGCTTGTATGATATTTTCATATTATCCACAGATTCAAGCTTGTATGGAATTTCACCCTCATAACCAATGCCAACTCTCTTGTTCCCAGACACATCATATATCATAGAAGCTAGCTGACTTCTGCCAATACTTCTAGATAAGAACTTCCTGAAACTTAAATCATATTCTTTCAGAATATGATTCAGACTGGGAGTGGATTTTTCTGAATCAGAAGGAGATCCAACATTATTGGATACTTTTAAAACTTTTTCTTTTAATTCAGAATTTTCCAACTCAAGCTTCTTAGTTTCAAATTCAAATTGCTTTTTCAGCATTTTGTATTTGATACTAAGATGAGCTTTTAATTCAAGAAGCTCTGTTAGACTGGAAACTAACTCTTCTCTAGATAGTTCAGAAAATACCTCTTCAGAATCTGATTCTGATGTAGATTCTGATCCATCATCTTCTGTCGCCATCAGCGCAAAGTTTGCCTGCTCTCCTTCAGAAGCTGATCCTGATTCTGATTCAGAATCATCCCATGTTGCCATAAGACCTTTCTTCTTATGAAACTTCTTCTTGGGATTCTCCTTCTGAAGTTTCGGACACTCATTCTTATAATGTCCAGGCTCATTGCACTCATAGCAGACAGCCTTCTTCTTGTCAGATCTTCTGTCACCAGAAGATTCTCCACGTTCAAATCTCTTTGAACTTCTGAAGCCTCTGAACTTCCTTTGCTTGCACTTCCAGAGTTGGTTTACCCTTCTGGAGATCATGGACAGTTCATCTTCTTCTTCAGATTCTGATTCTTCAGGATCTTCTTCTCTAGCCTGAAAAGCGTTAGTGCAGTTTTTAATATTAGATTTTAATGCAATAGACATACCTTTCTTCTGAGGCTCGTTTGCATCCAGCTCTATTTCATGGCTTCTCAGGGCACTGATAAGCTCTTCCAAAGAAACTTCATTCAGATTCTTTGCAATCTTGAATGCAGTCACCATTGGATCCCATCTTCTGGGTAAGCTTCTGATAATCTTCTTTACATGATCAGCCTTGGTGTAGCCTTTATCCAGAACTCTCAATCCAGCAGTCAGAGTTTGAAATCTTGAGAACATCTTCTCAATATCTTCATCATCCTCCATATTGAAGGCTTCATATTTCTGGATTAGAGCAAGAGCTTTAGTCTCCTTGACTTGAGCATTTCCCTCATGGGTCATTTTCAATGACTCATATATATCATAGGCAGTTTCCCTGTTAGATATCTTTTCATACTCAGCATGAGAGATAGCATTCAGCAAAACAGTCCTACATTTATGATGATTCTTGAAAAGCTTCTTCTGATCATCATCCATTTCTTGCCTCGTAAGCTTTACGCCACTAGTTTTCACTGGATGTTTGTAACCATCCATCAGAAGATCCCATAGTTCACCATCTAGACCAAGAAAGTAACTTTCCAGTTTATCTTTCCAGTATTCAAAGTTTTCCCCATCAAATACTGGTGGTCTAGTATAACCATTGTTACCATTTCCATTGTACTGCTCAGTGGAGCCAGATGTAGATGTGTGTTCATCACCAGCTGTGATACCCCAAAATTTGCCCATACATTTTTTATTCAAATTCAAATCAAAACACAATGCACCTAAAACACATTCTCCTACACAAGGCTCTAAAGCTAGGGTTTGACTTATTTAAAGGAAAATCACTGAATCAATGGCTCCAAAGCATCTCATATGGCTCAATACATCTCACATTATCCCTATGACAAGTATCAAGTCTCATTTCAAAGAATTGGTCACTCAAAAGTTCAGAAAGTCAACAGTCGACTAAGGTAACCTAAAAGTCAACTGTGGCCAAAGTAAAGTCAAAACTTCTGATTTATTGTCAAGATCCTCATATTGAAGTACCATTCACCATTTGATCAAGAATTGATCATGGTTCATCAAGGAAAGATCAAAAAACAACAAATCAAGAAGTTTCTAAATTAGGGTTTTGTATAGGAAAGGTCAACTGAACTTTGACCAGCCATAACTCTCACATAGATCATCATAAATTTTCCATCCCAAGCTCATTTTGAAGGAAATTTGAATCTCTACAAATTTGTCTCTCACATGCCAAGTCTAGAAATGCTTCATTTGAGAGATATGGACTAAAACATTATAGGTCCTTTTCAAAAGTCAACAAAAAGTCACTTTTTTCAAAAGGACACATAAGGAGCATGAAAAATCATTTTGATATGAGACCAAAGACACTGGTTAGAGGACTCTCTAAGGTTTCTAAAAAGTCCTAGAACACATCCATACCTCAAAAATTGAGAGAGATATACCTTGTCAAAGTTGGTCGATTTTGAATAAAAAAAGAGAAGCAAATAAGGGTTAAAATCAATATTTTTGCAAATGGGCCCATTCTTTTATAATTCAACCTGGGTCATGAAGTCACTAAGAACCTCCAAACCCAATCCCATGATTAATTAATTTTTTATATTTTTATGAATTTTTATTCATTTAAAATATAATTTAAATCAAGATAATTAGAGAAAATATGGGAGATTTGATTTGGCTTTATTTTTCAATCAAATTCAGTCACATAGATATCATATATTGGCTCAATTTTCGTTCAGGAGAGATTGGAAAGAGGGGAGACATATTTGAATCAAGTTGGAAAGATTTCATAAGCATTTTCAATCAACATTCAATCATGAAGATTTAATTGGATTTCTTCCAATTATATTAACCTAATCTCATCTCTATATATACCAGAAGATATCCTAATGCAAGGGGATGAATTTTTCGGCCTCCAAGACATTCTAAGAAAGCTTCAAAAATTGGAAAAGTCTTGAATTCGGTTTGAGAGTTGCTGGCAGTTTCAGAGGATTCTAAAGACTTCTAGACGATCACTGAAGCTTGAGGAACCTTTCCCAATCATCTCCAAGGCGTGGAACATCCAGAATCGCACTCCTCAAGGCCACGGTTTGCACAAAAATTCTTGAATTCGATTATACTCATATGTTTATCATAAATCATATTTGAATGCATATTCTTGACCGTGATGGTGTTTGTGAACTTCCTGCACCATTTAATTGTTGTTTGGCTGCGTGTTCAAGGTTGCACCATTGTAGGGTTCGAAGCTTGTTGTTTTAGGGGTTTTATTTGCAGGCCGAATTGGATTTAAAACAATGGTTCCATCGTATTCGTGGGAGAATTTTGAGTTGATTCATGATCTCGCTTTACGTGTATTGTTGTTATCTTCTGGTATTGAGAATTGCAGAGCTTTGGCTATGGCGTCGGAACGGTTGCTATAGACTGTCTAATACGACGGATGGAAGGAAGAAGAAGGACGCGTGTCGATCTCCCAATGGCCAATCCTCGCGCGCGTATTTCCCTTTTTGAATTCGTTGAATGATTATTTTTTTCATATATTATATTTGCAGATTATGTTGCTTACAGCGTAGACACGCAGCTCCCTTGGCTGAAGCGAATCACTGGGCATATGGCAGACCTGGGTTCGATCCCCAGATAACGCGTGTTTTATTTTTCCCTTATTTGGTATGTTGGCTTCATGGATCCTGCGTCTCTCTTTCACGAACGTCCACGATGCGCCTCACAATTCCAACCATCAGATCCTTGCAGCCATCAATCCAATGCATACAAAGATGCCAGACCACCATACACCAGCAAGAACGCACCCACATTGAATCATAAGCTGAGCATTTTTTAATTATTTTTTCTTCTTTTTATTACGTAACTTGTTTTTCTTATTTTTTTTATATTATTTATTTAAAGTTCTTTAGAAAACAAGTTCTTTTTATTTTATTTTTTTCCTTTTTTTTAGAACATAATAATATATATTTATTTTATTATTATTATTACCATTAAATAATTTTGATTTTAAGAGTTTAAAACTCATTTAAGTTATTTAAATCACTTAATTAATCATAATTTATTTTTTATTTAATTGATAAAAATATATTAATGTTCGATATTTAATCGAAACTTTTTTTTCTCACCGATTTAATTAATTAAGTTAAAAACCAATGATTGATTAAATTGATTTTACTTATTCTATTAATCATGGTTTGCGAGAATTTGCTATACACTGAAGAATCTTTTCTTTGTGGATTTTCTTTTCAGGACTAACAACAGGGTAATTGTCAGACGACTTCCGACTATGCGCCTCGCCTATCACGAAGCTAAGTCTCGATTTTATTATTTTATTTAAATACTTGTTTACCTTATAAAACTGTTATGAAGGCTAACCTCAAAATTCGATGGACTCTTCTTGCACTCACTTCTTTTTCTATCTTGCCTATTTTTGCCCATTTTTCAGGGTTAACCTCGAGGCTACCTCCGACTACGAACCATATCAGATCAAATTAAAAATGGTCAGAGTCAATGCTCAAGGCAAACCTTTGCCCATCAACCTTCATCAATCGAAGCTAAGTGTTTTTACCCTTCTTCTTTTATCATTATTTTTTATTGATTAGGGTTAATCGTATTTAACTCTTGAATTGATAATGCACTCACCCTACTTTCACTTGCTATTTTTCCCACCTTTTCAGGGTTTGTCAATTGTCAAAGCTACGAGTATCGGTAACCCTAAATTTAACCTCGTTTATTTATTCTGCCTTAATTATTACTTATGTCAAACCCTATTAGGGATCCGCTGGTTTCATTGTCCCCTTCCCCATATTTTTATTGTTATTGCTTTATATTAAACTGCGTGGTTAGTAACTTAGGGAGTGCAACCTTGAATTGAATTAGCCTCACTAATTATAAGATAATTTAATCAAATTAATCACGTGATTGATGCACCCACGCACACTCTTAGGGTAACCTCTCTGTTGCCTTGTTGCCTTGTTGCCTGTATCCTTATTGCCTTGTATTTTGTGCAGAATAGCCAGTCCCTCGAATACGAGGATACCTCAGCCATGTTGCCTCGATTAAAGGTCATGGTCCCTAATGATGCTGCCTTCGATACACTAACATGACCTCGACCCTCGAAAGTTGCCTACGGAAAAGGCTGAGTTTAAGGTAATTGCCCCTAATTGCCTTGCTATGCTCTATTTTCTATATTCTTTCTCAAAATTCTTCAAAACTAGCTACGCTCATTTACGAGCTAAAGTCCATTTTTTCCTCTTTCATCTACATTTTCTGAAAACGAGCAAGCAAAGCAATTAAGAGCCCATGGAAAACCATGGATGCAAAGGGTGCCTTACACCTTCCCTTTGTATAACCTACCCCCGAACTCAAAATCTTTCAAAGGTCTTTCCTGTTCTTTTTGCCTTTCCAATTGGATAAAATAAAAGTCGGTGGCGACTCTTGCTATCCGCGACATTACAAATAAAGTCAGTTCACCGTATTACAGAATTGGCGACACTGCTGGGGATTAAAATTCGATAAAAGAGGGGTTACTTTAAAAGTTTAGGAATCACTTAAATGTTTTCTATTGCTTGCTTTGCTTGTTTTATTTTTCAGGGATGTTTTGGGAAAATTGAAGGACGAATCCTATTCCCGGATTCAAGAACACTTAAGATTAGGAGCGGCATAGTCATGGAGACCCCCTTGTGCATGCTTGGGGTTGGTCAAAATGAAGTTCGCGCTTGAGTTAGGCCTCCACTGGTTATTGTGTACCTCTTTTGCATGAGAGAGTTTTATGCATGTATCTTTGGGTGCGTCGGAGCTCAAGGACCTTTAGTCACCTTTAACCCATCCTGACTTTTAGGAACATAGTGGGAGGGCTATTCTTGGTGCATGCCAAGTTATGGTCGCTACCCGATACTACAACTCAGATAGGTTTCTTCCTAAAGTATCATTACGTGGTATGCATGTACCATGTTCGAGGGTGCTTTAGAGGGGGCTGACAATTCTGAGTCACTTGGTAGAACCCGTCGCTGAAATCTCCTTATCCATAGAAATACCCTTGGGAAGGACACCTGATCAGACTCCATGCAAGCCTTAAGCCAAAAATTGTGTGACTTGCGTGACTTGTGTGACTTGTTTGTGTTTGCTACTAACCTTCGTTCCTCGCAGGTTTTGTTGAAAGGACTCGTTTGTCCTTACTATCTCACACTATGCCTAATTAACTTCATTCGCATAACATCATGACATCATGACATCATAAGCATAACATGATTTAACTAACCCTTTCAAGGATCTTAGGAATTTAGGGCGCACAATTTCAGGTGCTCTTATCAAGGACTGAATTCCTATCTAGGGGCAAGAGGACTTATTTTCCTCTGGCCACGTACTCTCCGATTCAGAGACACAATACCTATCAAGGGGCAAAAGGATTTATTTTCCTTTGGCCTTATACCTTCCAATTCAAAGGCTCAGTACCCATCAAGGGGTAAGAGGATTTATTTTCCTCTAGCCATGTACCTTCAAATTCAGAGGTATCCCAAATCAGAGGCGATGACCCACTCGATATGGTGAGCTTGATTCTCAAAGAAAGACGTTCAAAGACAAAGTTCAGATTTCTTCAGACAAAGACGCGACCAAATCATTTTCTAATGTTGCTAACTAAATACCAAAAGATCCTTGAAAGTATTGCATTTGCATTCATAACATCGCATAACAGGTTTCTTACAATAGGTCTCTCATCCTTCCTTGCTGTTTATTTCAGCTTCATGAATCTCGAACAATCGGTTAAGGATATCCAAGCTCAAAACACTGAGTTCCAAGCCTTGATTCTGAATTTGTCCAAGGGGCAAGAAGAGCTGAAATCCATGTTGACTAAAAAGAAGAAGAAGAAGGGTAAGAAGACTCAGGTGAAAAAGCTTAGACCAATCTTGCAATTCAGGGATCTCGAGGCCTCTGAAGACAGTGACGAAGAGGATGATGCTAGTATCAAAACTGATGCAAAAAGTAATCATGATTCTGCCAAGCCCTCTGAAGCAGAAGAGGACTATTACCATGAGGACGAACATCCCGATGACAAATACAAGATGTTAGAAGAGCGTCTGAGAAGCGTGGAAATTCAGAAGGTACCTGGGCTGGATTTTGAAGAGCTCGGACTCGTTCGTGGGGTCGTTATTCCTCCAAAATTCAAAACTCCCGCCTTTGCTAAGTATGATGGAGTTTCCTGTCCCAAGATGCACTTGAGGTCTTATGTAAGGAAGATTCAGCCTCACACTGCTGATAAGAGGCTCTGGATCCATTTCTTTCAAGAAAGCTTATCTGGAACTCAACTCGAATGGTACTATCAACTGGAAAGTACCAACATCCATACTTGGGAAGATTTGGTTGTTGCCTTCTACCAGCAATACCAATACAATACTGACCTCGCACCAACTCGCATGCAACTACAAAGCATGTCTATGGGACCCGAGGAAAGTTTCAAGGAGTATGCTCAGAAATGGAGAGATCTAGCTGGAAGAGTCAAACCCTCCTTAGCTGACAGAGAATTGGTCGATATATTTATGAGTACACTGACTGGTCCTTTCTATAGTCATTTGCTGGGAAGTTCATCATCTGGATTCACTGAACTCATACGGATTGGGGAACGGGTCGAGAGTGGCATTCGAAGTGGAAAGATTCAAGTGGCCACATCCTCAGGTACTACAAAGAAGCATTTCAATGGGAGGTCAGATTCCAATGCTGTGTATGGGCAGAAAAAGATAAACCATGATCAATTTATTGGGACAGTTCGGAGCTCCACACCGGCGCCTCAACAAGGTCGTCAAAACAAACAAGATACACCCAGACGTCAATTCACAAAGATCAATATGTCGCTAGCACAAGCCTTACAACATCTTCTAAAGGCAAATTTGATCACCCTTAGGGATCCTCCTAAGAATCCTAACACCTCTGCTCCTAGTTATAAGCCCGATGCGAGGTGCGCATATCATTCTAATAGTCCTGGACATGACACAGAGAATTGTTGGCCGTTGAAGAACAAGATCCAAGATATGATCGACACTGGTGAAGTTGAGTTCGACACTCCTGCAACTCCCAATGTGATCACTGCTCCCATGACTAATCACAACAAGATTGCTAATGCTAGGGATGGCTAGAAGGATGAACTTTTTAGATCATTAGATTTACTTTCATTTACAATTTCTATTCTGTTTGTTTAAACATTCGACTTATGATAGACATTATCTATTTTAATAATCATCATCAGTGCATTGCATATGTTTGTCTTGAATTATTTACTTCGCTATCACTCATTTTAAATTGCGTCTTTACTTTGCATCTGTTTTACGATACTCAACTCCCGCTAAAGCTGTAAACCTTTTTAGGGAGGATGACGAAAACGATACCGCAACCTCATACAGTATGCTTTTAAACGGACTATGTTGACTATGTACAGGCATTGTTTCAATTCCTAAACAGTGGAGATATAAGGATGTTAATCCCTCGTCAACCCCTTTGAGCCTAAGAAGTAGAAGTTTCTTTCTTGTACTAATTAAAACCCTGGATCATAACCTGGGGCAGGTAGTTCTCAGTTAACTTGGCTGTGCATTCTATTTTAAGAGAATCATTCAGTACACCTTTCAACAAAGGTTTCAATCATAAATGTTCAACCGCACACATCAAAGAAGTGTCGGAGATGTCAATCAAAAGACAATGATGGTTCCTCAATCATCAAACAAAGCAGTCAATATCTTTCAAAAAGGAAAAAGCGAAAAAACATATATACAAAGAAAAGCCTGCTAAGTCAAAAATCAAAAGGATGACTTAGGCAAAAATCAAGGCATCCCGCTGACTGTAAGCTCAAAATAGACAGTTCAGGCAAAAGTTAGGGATATCAAAAAGATGAAAAAAAAGAAGTCAATAAACTCTTGAACAAACTCAAAGTTGTGACTGCCATCTCAAAAGTTCTCTTTGTTTGCGAACCATCAACATTATCAAAGGAGCAAATCCATAAATCTCTTGGAACCTGAATGCATAAGTTGAATTAACTGAGCTTAGGATCGAAGAACATCACGAAGAGGGGTGGGTACAAATAAACTTTGAGCCTTTATCCTTTTTTTCTTAAACCGTGAACCAAGCCACGTTACAACCTTTGAAAGTCCTAATTGAAACATGGTTAGTTTGAAAGTATACTGTTACCAAAAAAGTATCCTGACTCCTTAAGGTTTACCATAAATGTCGAGTTGATGTCACGTTTTTACAAACGGCATGTTGTTATAAATATCATGTTCTTACAAATGTCATGTTTTTACATCTCCTGCTTTAATGTTTTTCAAAAAAACTCAAGACAAACGTATGCATTGCATCTCATGAATTCATTATTAAACATATTCTGCTACATAAATTCCAATGTTAGCATCAGAAAGAATTTGCATAGGGTACAACTTATGACTGAAAGTCATCCCGACAGACAAGATTACTCCAAGAAGCAATGTCTCCTACATATACAAGGGGCATGACATGTTTTGCCAAAACAATCTGGGGCAATCAAGTCAAGATTCCAAGAATCTCTCAAATGACAAACAGTCAAAGGCATATATCCCAAGTGGATTTCAAACTATTCCACCGATCAATCTGGGGGCAATATTCAAGGCATTCATACTTCTCCACAGAGCCGACTTCACAGGATCATATCCCCATAGAGTAATCCTCAGAGAAGATATCCTCAAACATCCTCATCCAACAAAAGACATAGCTCCTCAACAGAGTTTACCTCTTCAACATTGCTGGTTCCCCGACATCTTTCTCTTCTCCAACATGGTTTATTAATATCTCTAAATCAGGGTACGTCAAGTTACTGATCATCCCCAAGCAGAAATCATAAATCCCCAGCTGTACTTCTTCAAGAAAAGATCAAACGTCAAAATCCCAATGATACAGAGATTTATTTTCTCAAGATACTCCAAATAGCATAAATCATTTTCATACATCATGTGTCATAACATACATACGCCTCATTGCCTATGCATAACACTTTCATTCATAAACATTACAATACATGCATCACAACATTGCATAAAACTAATGTTCCTTTTTCAGCCTACTTCTACAATCAAATAAACATTGTCTTCTAGATATAGTGCAGAGATAATCAAGTCAACGATTTAATTCTGACGCTCATTCAAGACAGAGATTTAGTTCTGATACTTAGTTTTGGATATCTTCCAGAGATAGGTCAGAGATAATCAACACATATATCTAAATTCTGATACTTAGTTCTGGATATTCTCCAGAGATAGTTCAGAAATGATCAAGACAAAGATTTAGTTCTGACACTTAATTTTGGATATCTTCCAGAGATAGTTCATAAATGATCAAGACAAAGATTTAGTTCTGACACTTAATTTTGGATATCTTCCAGAGATAGTTCAGAAATGATCAAGACGAAGATTTAAGTTTGACACTTAATTTTGGGTATACTCCAAAGATAGTTCAGAGATAATCAAGACAGAGATTTAATTCTGACACTTAATTTTGGGTATCCTCCAAAGATAGTTCAGAGATAATCAAGATAGTTATTTAATTCTGACACTTAATTTTGGGTATCCTCCAAAGATAGTTCAGAGATAATCAAAATAGTTATTTAATTCTGACACTTAATTTTGGGTATTCTCCAAAGATAGTTCAGAGATAATCAAGATAGAGATTTAATTGTGACAATTATTTCGAAGATAGTTCAGAAATAATCAAGACGAAGATTTAGTTTCGAGCATCCTCCATGAATATTTCAAAGGATTTAGATCTAATTCAGTCACTACGAACAGTGCTGACACGATCAATCTCCAATAAACTTCCTCTCAAGGCTTCGATGGCATCTTTAAGCCCATCTCCGACAAAAGTCCCTACTTCAGCTAGGGCAAATTTCTTGGTATTCTAGTGTTCAATCACCTTCCACCTTCAGATACCGACTGGCATATAAACCACTCTACATCTTCAGGTTTAAGATAATTGAACAGGGGCAGCTGTCATACCCCAAAATTTTCCCATACATTTTTTATTCAAATTCAAATCAAAACACAATGCACCTAAAACACATTCTCTTACACAAGGCTCTGAAGCTAGGGTTTGACTTATTTAAAGGAAAATCATTGAATCAATGGCTCCAAAGCATCTCATATGGCTCAATACATCTCACATTATCCCTATGACAAGTATCAAGTCTCATTTCAAAGAATTGGTCACTCAAAAGTTCAGAAAGTCAACAGTCGACTAAGGTAACCTAAAAGTCAACTGTGGCCAAAGTAAAGTCAAAACTTCTGATTTATTGTCAAGATCCTCATATTGAAGTACCATTCACCATTTGATCAAGAATTGATCATGGTTCATCAAGGAAAGATCAAAAAACAACAAATCAAGAAGTTTCTAAATTAGGGTTTTGTATAGGAAAGGTCAACTGAACTTTGACCACCCATAACTCTCACATAGATCATCATAAATTTTCCATCCCAAGCTCATTTTGAAGGAAATTTGATTCTCTACAAATTTGTCTCTCACATGCCAAGTCTAGAAATGCTTCATTTGAGAGATATGGACTAAAACATTATAGGTCCTTTTCAAAAGTCAACAAAAAGTCACTTTTTTCAAAAGGACACATAAGGAGCATGAAAAATCATTTTGATATGAGACCAAAGACACTGGTTAGAGGACTCTCTAAGGTTTCTAAAAAGTCCTAGAACACTTCCATACCTCAAAAATTGAGAGAGATATACCTTGTCAAAGTTGGTCGATTTTGAATAAAAAAAGAGAAGCAAATAAGGGTTAAAATCAATATATTTGAAAATGGGCCCATTCTTTTATAATTCAACCTGGGTCATGAAGTCACTAAGAACCTCCAAACCCAATCCCATGATTAATTGATTTTTTATATTTTTATGAATTTTTATTCATTTAAAGTATAATTTAAATCAAGATAATTAGAGAAAATATGGGAGATTTGATTTGGCTTTATTTTTCAATCAAATTCAATCACATAGATATCATATATTGGCTCAATTTTCGTTCAGGAGAGATTGGAAAGAGGGGAGACATATTTGAATCAAGTTGGAAATATTTCATAAGCATTTTCAATCAACATTCAATCATGAAGATTTAATTGGATTTCTTCCAATTATATTAACCTAATCTCATCTCTATATATACCAGAAGATATCCTAATGCAAGGGGATGAATTTTTCGGCCTCCAAGACATTCTAAGAAAGCTTCAAAAATTGGAAAAGTCTTGAATTCGGTTTGAGAGTTGCTGGCAGTTTCAGAGGATTCTAAAGACTTCTAGACGATCACTGAAGCTTGAGGAACCTTTCCCAATCATCTCCAAGGCGTGGAACATCCAGAATCGCACTCCTCAAGGCCACGGTTTACACAAAAATTCTTGAATTCGATTATACTCATATGTTTATCATAAATCATATTTGAATGCATATTCTTGACCGTGATGGTGTTTGTGAACTTCCTGCACCATTTAATTGTTGTTTAGCTGCGTGTTCAAGGTTGCACCATTGTAGGGTTCGAAGCTTGTTGTTTTAGGGGTTTTATTTGCAGGCCGAATTGGATTTAAAACAATGGTTCCATCGTATTCGTGGGAGACTTTTGAGTTGATTCATGATCTCGCTTTACGTGTATTGTTGTTATCTTCTGGTATTGAGAATTGCAGAGCTTTGGCTATGGCGTCGGAACGGTTGCTATAGACTGTCTAATACGACGGATGGAAGGAAGAAGAAGGACGCGTGTCGATCTCCCAATGGCCAATCCTCGCGCGCGTATTTCCCTTTTTGAATTCGTTGAATGATTATTTTTTTCATATATTATATTTGCAGATTATGTTGCTTACAGCGTAGACACGCAGCTCCCTTGGCTGAAGCGAATCACTGGGCATATGGCAGACCTGGGTTCGATCCCCAGATAACGCGTGTTTTATTTTTCCCTTATTTGGTATGTTGGCTTCATGGATCCTGCGTCTCTCTTTCACGAACGTCCACGATGCGCCTCACAATTCCAACCATCAGATCCTTGCAGCCATCAATCCAATGCATACAAAGATGCCAGACCACCATACACCAGCAAGAACGCACCCACATTGAACCATAAGCTGAGCATTTTTTAATTATTTTTTCTTCTTTTTATTACGTAACTTGTTTTTCTTATTTTTTTTATATTATTTATTTAAAGTTCTTTAGAAAACAAGTTCTTTTTATTTTATTTTTTTCCTTTTTTTTAGAACATAATAATATATATTTATTTTATTATTATTATTACCACTAAATAATTTTGATTTTAAGAGTTTAAAACTCATTTAAGTTATTTAAATCACTTAATTAATCTTAATTTATTTTTTATTTAATTGATGAAAATATATTAATGTTCGATATTTAATCGAAACTTTTTTTTCTCACCGATTTAATTAATTAAGTTAAAAAACCAATGATTGATTAAATTGATTTTACTTTTTCTATTAATCATGGTTTGCGAGAATTTGCTATACACTGAAGAATCTTTTCTTTGTGGATTTTCTTTTCAGGACTAACAACAGGGTAATTGTCAGACGACTTCCGACTATGCGCCTCGCCTATCACGAAGCTAAGTCTCGATTTTATTATTTTATTTAAATACTTGTTTACCTTATAAAACTGTTATGAAGGCTAACCTCAAAATTCGATGGACTCTTCTTGCACTCACTTCTTTTTCTATCTTGCCTATTTTTGCCCATTTTTCAGGGTTAACCTCGAGGCTACCTCCGACTACGAACCATATCAAATCAAATTAAAAATGGTCAGAGTCAATGCTCAAGGCAAACCTTTGCCCATCAACCTTCATCAATCGAAGCTAAGTGTTTTTACCCTTCTTCTTTTATCATTATTTTTTATTGATTAGGGTTAATCGTATTTAACTCTTGAATTGATAATGCACTCACCCTACTTTCACTTGCTATTTTTCCCACCTTTTCAGGGTTTGTCAATTGCCAAAGCTACGAGTATCGGTAACCCTAAATTTAACCTCGTTTATTTATTCTGCCTTAATTATTACTTATGTCAAACCCTATTAGGGATCCGCTGGTTTCATTGTCCCCTTCCCCATATTTTTATTGTTATTGCTTTATATTAAACTGCGTGGTTAGTAACTTAGGGAGTGCAACCTTGAATTGAATTAGCCTCACTAATTATAAGATAATTTAATCAAATTAATCACGTGATTGATGCACCCACGCACACTGTTAGGGTAACCTCTCTGTTGCCTTGTTGCCTTGTTGCCTGTTGCCTTGTTGCCTTGTATTTTGTGCAGAATAGCCAGTCCCTCGAATACGAGGATACCTCAGCCATGTTGCCTCGATTAAAGGTCATGGTCCCTAATGATGCTGCCTTCGATACACTAACATGACCTCGACCCTCGAAAGTTGCCTACGGAAAAGGCTGAGGTATATTCTGGTTACCTACAAAAAAGGCTACTCTGATCCTTCCTCTTAGACTACCTGCCTCTTTATGGCATGGGTCAGTCTTTGGGCGAATGATAATTCGATGACCCTTCTACCTCCAAACGAAAGGCTTCCTTCCCTCTTATGGCAAGGATAGACCCGTTCATTCTGAAAGGCTAAAAAGAGACCTATCATCTGAGTTTAAGGTAATTGCCCCTAATTGCCTTGCTATGCTCTATTTTCTATATTCTTTCTCAAAATTCTTCAAAACTGGCTACGCTCATTTACGAGCTAAAGTCCATTTTTTCCTCTTTCATCTACATTTTCTGAAAACGAGCAAGCAAAGCAATTAAGAGCCCATGGAAAACCATGGATGCAAAGGGTGCCTTACACCTTCCCTTTGTATAACCTACCCCCGAACTCAAAATCTTTCAAAGGTCTTTCCTGTTCTTTTTGCCTTTCCAATTGGATAAAATAAAAGTCGGTGGCGACTCTTGCTATCCGCGACATTTCAAATAAAGTCAGTTCACCGTATTACACCAACCATCTTTTACTGAAGCGTTTTTCTCTTCCTGAATCTTTTCTAAACACGGTTAAGTGCTTGCACCTTAGAACCGGCGCTCTGATGCCAATTGAAGGATAGAAAAACACTTAGAAAGGGGGGGGGGGTTGAATAAGTGTAGCCTAAAAACTTGAACGATAAAGATAAATTGCACAGTTATTTTTATCCTGGTTCGTTGTTAACTAAACTACTCCAGTCCACCCCCACGGAGTGATTTACCTCACCTGAGGATTTAATCCACTAATCGCAACAGATTACAATGGTTTTCCACTTAGTCCGCAACTAAGTCTTCTAGAGTATCCTGATCACAACCTGATCACTCCAGGAACAAATGCTTAGACACAAGCTAAGACTTTCTTAGAGTATCCTGACCACCACGTGATCACTCTAATTACAACTGCTTAGACACAAGCTAAGACTTCCTAGAGTATCCTGATCAACACTTGATCACTCTAGTTACTTACAAATTAATGTAATCAATTCCAAGAGTATTACAAATGCTTCTGAAAAGCTATAATCACAACAGTGATATTTCTCTTAACGTTTAAGCTTAATCTCACTAATATATTACAACAGCAATGTAGTGAGCTTTGATGAAGATGAAGTTTCTGAGCTTTGAATTTGAACAGCGTTTCAGCAAGTCTTTCAGAATAATTTCGTTCAGAATTGGTTAACCTTGCTTCTCATCAGAACTTCATATTTATAGGCGTTTGAGAAGATGACCGTTGGGCGCATTTAATGCTTTGCGTATTCCGTACAGCATTGCATTTAATGTTTCACGCTTTTGTCAACTACCTCGAGCCTTGTTCACGCTGTGTCTACTGACGTTGCCTTTAATAGCTTCCAACGTTCCTTTTGTCAGTCAGCGTAGCCTGCCACTTGTACTTTCTTCTGATCTGATGTTTGTGAATATAATATTTGAATATCATCAGAGTCAAACAGCTTGGTGCATAGCATCTTCTTGTCTTCTGACCTTGAAGTGCTTCTGAGCGTGATACCATGAGAACTTCAGTGCTTCTGCTTCTGATCTCAAGTTCTTCTGATGCTTCCATAGACCCATGTTCTGATTCTGCCTTGACCATCTTCTGATGTCTTGCCAGACCATGTTCTGATGTTGCATGCTGAACCTTCTGAGACAAAGCTTCTGAGCGTTGATTTGTGCATACTCTTTATATATTTCCTAAAAGGGAAATTGCAATGTATTAGAGTACCACATTATCTCACACAAAATTCATATCCTTGTTATCATCAAAACTAAGAATATTGATCAGAACAAAACTTGTTCTAACAACTTTCGCGTTTGTACTTAGATGAAAATCCCGAGAGTGACTCTGCTAGAGATTGTTGACCTCTTGCTAGTCCATCCCTATGAGAGTCAATCCTAGCGCTTGCTTGTTTATCATTGGGTGTTTTCTTTATTGCTTTGCATATTTATTTGTTTTCATTGCATCCTACACGCGCTTTTACTTTTCTGCATCATAGTTCTGGGCTGTCTGGATTTTCTTTGGTGGGGGTTGTTCGATGAGGTAAAAGGCCCAATACCCAGGCTATGAGTGTATACTATAGGAACTAGGAATAAAGTGGCCATGACGTATATAATACGTATGTCTGACTACTCTAATCATGCAACCACGGGTCAGAGCTTGGTTGGAGGAGGCAATATCGTATGATTGCGCCTACCTTCAGTCCTCTGATTGACCTTTGACCTACCTTGACCTAGACTATACCCGTGAGTCGGGCGAGAATGAATAATTTTAAAGGTACAGGTAGTGTTGGTGACTCTATTGTGATGGTGACTATATTCCTGGTTCTGTTGGTGACGCTATGTTACGTGTTCCTTTAAATTTGGGTTGGATTCTTCTAGATTTAAAATAGTCCTCGGACTCGGAAGATATTTGGTCGAATGATTTGAAGGATGGGGATTTGAAATAGGATCGTGACATTTCGGTTGATAGCATTGATGAATTTTCGGTTAATGATAAGGTAGAGAGTTTTAACAACAATGTTAATTGTGTTCCGGCTGGGTGGAAGCAAATCTAAAAAGCAGAGTCAGTACTGATATCCTAGGGGGAGGTGTTGTTGTTTCTAGTTTGAAGCACAACAAGTTCTCTATTTTGAATAAGTTTGATGGGGGTGGATCACAGGGAATGTTTGATACTCTTTTGAGAAATCAGTGTGAAGCTGGTTCTGGTTTTTTTGTAGTGAAGCAGCCGGTGGATTTTTCTGTTGGCTCAGATGAGACAGTAGTTGAATGCAGTATTTATAGGAAAGGGAAGTGGACTAGTGGCAAAAAGGTGAGGTACAGGAAACTGTATGACAGGGGTGGTAAAGGCTGTTCGAAAAGGGGGAAACACTTGAAAGGGAGTTTTGGATGGTCTATACCTCTTGAGCAGAATTTACCAAAGTGTTGGAGGACTTCGACCAACACGTCGAATTAAGGAAAGTTTATTTCTGGAAATACCTCTATTTGTTATGGAGGGCATAAAGAGGAGTCTGACATTTGTAGGAATACTGTGAGGTTATGGGAGCAATTGAATTGTAATTTGGGGGGCAAACTTTTGTCGGCTATAATGGTGTTGGGAGTTGTGGATGTGGAGGGAAGGAGTAATGTGGAGAGTAGGAGTGATATCTTGGAGAAAGGGAGAAAGGAGGCAAGGAGGGCGCTAAATAATGTTTCGATATGATTATTGGTTCCATGAATATTAGAGGGGGTTTGAACGCGATTAAAAGGATAAGGTTAAGCGCTTTGATTAAGAAAGGCAATGCGGAGATTTTTTTATTCAAGAAATAAAAATTACTAGTTTGAAAGAGTGGATCACAAAGAGCTTTTGGAGTTCCGTGGATATTGGTTGTTCTTATTCCAATTCTTTGGGAAGGTCGGGGGGTTTGTTAATTTTGTGGAAATTCGACAAGTTGGAGGTTATTAGTAGTTTTAAAGGGGAAGTTTATTTGAGGATCAAAGTTGTTTGGAAGGGTTATTTGTACTATGTGATGAATTTTTATTCCGCGTGTGACATGAATAAGAAGAAGAAATTGTGGCACGATTTGATGTTATTGAAGGAATGATAGTGAATGGGTCATGGGAGGAGAATTTAATGCTATTAAAGATAGAAGGGAGAGGAAGGGGAGATCGGTGCTTGTGAATTATAATGATATGAAGTTCTTCGCAGAGTTTATTAATAAAAGTGCTTTGGTGGATATTCCTTGTAAAGGAAAAAAGATTCTCGTGGTTTAATGGAGACGGGAAATTGATGAGTAGAATCGATCAGTTTCTTTTATCGGATAATGTTATCAATAGATGGGGAGTCGTTGGCCTATTTATTGGAGATAGGAATGTTTCTGATCATTTCCAGGTGTGGATAGCGATGAACAATATTAATTGGGGTCCTAAATCATTCAAATTTAACAATGAATGGTTCTCTTTTGACTCCTTTGTTCCTTTCATGGAGGAAGAGTGGAAAAATTTGAAAGTGGAGGGAGGAGGTGATTTCGTTCTTAAGGAGAAACTTAGACTTTTGAAGGAGAAGCTTAGGAGGTGGAATAAGGAGGTGTTCGGTAAGATAACACTTGGAGGTGGAGGAGGGAGTTCGAGAATTAAATTTAGCGGATGGTAGATTGGAGTGCGGTGTCGATAATTTATGCTATGAGATTGTTGAAAAGAGGAAGGATGCTTTTAGTCGTATATGAAGGAATTTGAGAATCAAAGAAAACATGCTTTTACAAAAGTCAAGATCGTGGTGGATGAAAAAGGGAGATGCCAATAGTGGATTCTTTCATAAGGTGATGAAGGAAAAGAGAAGAATTAATCATTTAGGTCCTCTCATCGCGGAGGGGGGCATGGTGGAATCTGTGAAGGAGGTAAGGGAGGAGGTTTATAATCATTTCGAAAACAAATTTGTCGAAACGGGGGAGGTTAGGCCATTGTTGGAAGGTGTTGAGTTTAATAGTATTAGCGAGGAGGATGTGAAGGAGCTCGAAAAACCTTTTCTTGAAAGTGAAATAAGAGAAGCTGTTTAGAATTGTGGGGGAGACAAAAGTACGGATGTTACAAAAGTTATATTTTATTATTAAATTAATTTAATTTAGAAAAACTAAGTGTACTGTCTTAAAAGTCCTAAAAGGATATTAATATACATTTGGCTTATATTAGATATTAGATGGGTTATGACTTTAATAATTACTATTATTTTTATACTAAATTACTCCATTTTAAAGATGCAAATCTATCTTAAAAGTCTTAAATAAAAATATGAAGTTTGATAAATGGTTTATTATTTCTAAATGAAGATTGTTAGAGGGAGTTACAAAATAAATAATATTTACTATTTAACAATTATTGCAAATCACTAAATTTTGTTAGGAAAAAGGGTGTAAATACTTTGATCCAAATTGTTTGTTCTACAGCAATTGATCGTTGCAATCTGATCCAAGACAATATTCATACATACTACCTCAGTTTATGAAGATGAGATCAACACAAATTCATTTAGAATATTGACTTACTTATGAGATAACTTCAAGTATAATTTTTTTTAAGGAAGATATTATATAAGGGAGAATTAAGGGTTCTTTAACCTGATTACACGAGAAAACGGGTATATATAATCCGACAAAAAAGAAAATTACAATCCAATTAAAATTTCGAGAGAAATAATAACGGGTTAAGTACAAAATTTTAATATTTATGTCTTCTTGCATATTTAATGATTTAATGATTTAACAATTTTTTTTTTGTAAGCAAGTTGTATTAATAAAGAACCATAGTTCTAAAGAACTTGTTACAATAGGATGAAAATTACAATTGAGTAGTATAATTTTCCCGATATACAACCACCTTCAAACGAGCTCTTTGCAACTCCAAACCACATCTCTCATATTTCAAGTAGAATTCTTGAAAATAATATCATTCCGACACAACCAAAGTCTCCACACTATAGACAACCAAACACAACCCACCTTACTTATTTTGACTTTCTTTTGTTGACAAAAAGAATTAACTTAATTTTGAAAAACCAAGTGTGCCATTTTAAAAATACTAATCTATCTAAAAAGTCTTGAATAAAAATATGGAGTTGGAAAAATGGTTTTTTGTTTCCAAATGGAAATTGTTATATGAAGTTACGAAATTGAACCATCATAGTAAAATAAAATAAAATTTCTAAATTTAATAATAACTAAATGCAATGATAAAAATTTAAGGTTTTTTGAATGAGTTTTTAAAATTTGATATAATTTTTTTTTAGCAAAAAGATAAAATATCTAAATAATATTTTAAGAATAATTATTTAAACTATTTTTTTATTTGAAGTTTTTTTTTATAAAATTCTTTATAAAAATTTTTTTGACAAAAAAATATTACACTATGAAATTCATTTTTAAAAAGAGTTGGAAACTGTCCCTAAATGAATGGTAAAAATTTAAGATTCTTCGACTAATAAATGTCTTATGTTAAAATTTGACCATTTTATGCATTGATGATTTTTTATATTTGATCAAAATGAGCGGCTGAGATGGAGCAGCACCATCCAGCCGCTGGAGAGGATCTAAATTCCCATTTTATCTATCTAATAGTAAACTTCCAATCGGCGTTGAATTGCTTAGCAAATGTTGAGCTTCTATTTCTTTTTTCATGAAGGAAAAAAAATCACTAAATTTTGTTAGGAAAAAGGGTGTAAATACTTTGATCCAAATTGTTTGTTCTACAGCATGGATTGTTGCAATCTGATCCAAGACAATATTCATACTACCTCAGTTTATGAAGATGAGATCAACACATAGCAAAATTATTTAGAATATTGACTTTTTGTATGAGATAACTTCAAGTATAAATTTTTTTAAGGAAGATATTATATAAGGGAGAATTAAGGATTCTTTAACCTGATTACACGAGAAAACGGGCATAATCTGACAAAATAGAAAATTACAATCCAATTAAAATTACGAGAGAAATACGGGTTAAGCACAAAATTTTAATATTTATGTCTTCTTGCATATTTGATGATTTAACAATTTTTTTTGTAAGAAATAAAGAACCATAGTTCTAAAGAACTTGTTACAAGAGGCTTTGGCTAATATGCATAAGGATTTTCCTTACGCACCATGCATAAGCCTACATAAGCCATTGGATCATGTTTTTAATCCAGTATTGAGTATTGAGTATTGAGTATTAAGTATTGAGTAGTGAGTATTGAGTATTGAGTAATAACAATTGATGTCTAGAATTTGATCCAATGATCCAATGGTCCATAATAATCTATGCACGGTGCATAGATTTTTATCTATGCACGGTAACTGCACCCGTTACAAGAGGGTGAAAACAAAGTCAACCCAAAAGAAAAAACCCCAGCCAAAAAAGAAAATTACCCAACCAAATGACAAAGGGTTTTGTTAAACTCATAAAGATTACAATTGGGTTGTATAATTTTCCCGATATACAACTACCTCCAAATGAGCTCTTTGCAACTCCAAACCACGTCTCTCATATTTCAATCTTACTTCTTTTGACTTTCTTTTGTTGACGAAAAGAACTCCAATCCCAAAAATTCTATTTAAAATCCATCAGGATATTTAAATTCATACCAATCCATATCGCCATATCTTTTCAAACATCTACCACAAAGCAACGGGACAAAAAAGAAAGAGACAAAGATTCTCCAACCATTTGAAGTAGAATAACAATCGTGAACAAATGAAAGATTAAATATTTTTTTAATCAAATTCTAAATGGATATTAGGATTCTTTTTCTTTTTTGAGTGTTGGATTTTATGGGCTTCTATCTAATAATAATCCAATTGATAAAGAAAAAGTTTTTCTTTTTAATCCGAAAGAAACTAGAGTATTTTAGACTAGGATGAACACCTTTATTTTTTTATTTATTTTTAATTTAAGATCAAATACAAGAGTAATAATATTTTTGAAAAATAGAAATTTATTCTTGTAAATTCGTTTTATTGCACAATAGTTTTAGTAAACTTATTGCCATATACGATAAAAAGAATTCTATAATTTTTAAAAATAATTAAAAATACACTTTTTAATACCAGCCTAATCTCAGTTCCATCTGGATCAAATCTTTAAGGTTCAAAGTTCTATCTATGCCATTTTAATTACCTTGGTCTTGCTCATTTTGAAAATACAATTATTATTTTTTAAATTGTAACAAGTTGTCCATATTACATCACACTGTTTAAATGGATATAATAATAAATTAAGGTTTTAACAAGCACTAGAGATTCAACCATAGCATAGAAGATAAGCATTTTTATAAAAAAAAAATAATAATAATAACCTTGTTCGTACTGTTTTAATGAACCAGTAATAAATTAATGGTTTAACTAAGCACATGATGATTAAAGATTTTCACTATTTCAATTATTTCTTTTTGGTTTAGAGAATTATTTTAAAAATACATTAGTTGAATGATCAATACATGAATACATATTGCAAAAATACGAAATATCATATAGAGAGAGCATGTAATAGACACACAAAAAGATGGCTACATAATTAAAGGCCAAATGTATGTATTATCACTACATATTAAAATCAAAAGACATGAAAATATACACTGCAGTATGCAGAAAAATTCCTGTGAAAAAAACTTACAATCTATACAAAGAATTAGAAACTAAACATTAATATTACAATAGTAAGTAACTTATGGACTCCAAACCAAAACATTAATATCCACTTTTTTTAAAAAAATTTCAAAAATATCCAACTTTTCAAAATAATTACCAAAATGTTTTTTTTTAAATTTTAACACGTTGTCGCCACCTGGCAACAACGTTCTGGCCCATGGAGATGTCGCCAGGCCCAGTGGCGTCTCCTTTGTAAACTTTAGGTGTTGTCGCCACCCCCCGGCAACAACACCCCCCCCCCCCCCCCCCCCTTTTTTTTCTTTTTTTTTTGTTATTTTTTTTCTGCTGTTTTTTTTTCTTATTTTTTTTTTCCAATTTTTTTATATTATTTTTTTAGTTGTTTTTTTTATTTTTTTTAAGTTGGAAAAATAATAGCAATAAATTAAACATTACCAAAATACAAAATACATTAAAATGAAAAACAACACAAAATACATTAACGATACAAATAAAATTCCTATTGAGCGCCACGTGGACCATGGTACGATCCGCAATCAGGTTGTCTAATAGGTCGTGTAGAAGGGTCACGAGTTGGTAGTGCTCCCCTATTCCTACGACGCCCCCTCTATTTGGTTCCTCTTGTGTTTGAGTCGACGGTCCCTCAATGCATTCCGGGTCTACAAAATCTGTGAGCCGTCCTTGACCTCTAGTATTCCCGCTATAGGAAAGGCGGGTGCCCGCATGGCCGTCAAAGCTTTGTCTAGGTGGGTTGAAATTTCTCCTAGTGGGTGCGGCCTGGAAGTTTGGATTTTGAAAGTTGGTGGTGGATTCAGTTTGGTTAAAATAGATTGGTTGTGGTGGTGTATTGAAGTTAGATGGTTGGCTGGGGTATTGTGATGTTGGTTGGTCGAATGAGTTGTAAGGCGGGTATTCTTCTTGTATGCCCATGTCGGGGGTTAGTGGTGGTGATGTGGAAGAACCCCCTACATTGAGGTCTTGGAAGTGTGATCTGGAAGAGCTACCGACATGGTATTGTTGGGATCGTTGTTGTTGTTGTTGGTAAAAAGGCGTTTGTTGATGGATTGGTTGGTGGTGGTAATTTTGTTGTTGTTGTTGTGGTGGGTAATGTTGTTGTTGGTAATTTGGTGGTGGTTGATGATGTTGGAAAGACGGTGATGGTTGTTCTTGATGGAAATTTTGTTGTTGTTGTTGTTGTTGTTGGTAAATAGGTGGTTGTTGTTGTTGGCCTCCAAAATATGGTTGTTGTTCTCGCGGGTCAGCCAAATAGAAAGGGGCAGACACAAACATTTCGGGATTTGTGAGCGATCTGTACCAGTTGACATATTCAGGCGTTGGTTTCATTTCTTCCGACGCCACAGGAAATTGTAAAACAGTGTTTGAACGTTTAGCCCATATTTTACGTTGATCTCTAGTAAACATCTGCCAATTTTCTACGTACCACTATTCGCTAACCTTCGCCAGATGCCAACGTCCCAAAGAGTCAGGCTCAGGGGGGTCAGGGATACCTTGATGCATGCCGAATTGGAGCTTCACACGGTCACTTGGGTGCATCTCCACAGTGGTGAACCTTATGATGGGTGTTTTTGCCGTCCAAACAGCTGCCTCTTTACGGTCGGGTACGTGGTCCAAACCCAAGTAAGGTCTCCAAAGAAACTGCAACAAAAAAAAAATATTAATTTCAAATTATATAAAATAGTTAATTTTACAAATATATTTAGAAGATGGAAATGTTTAGTAGTGTTACATCTTGGGGTCTTAATCGATCCAATAGTTGGAGGTAAAAAATGATTTTGTTTACTGGCGTATTGGTGTAGTCCATCCCGAGGGCATTAAACCTAAACACATTCAAAAATAAAAATCAATATAGTTACAATTAATAATGGAAAAAAATGAAGTAATTAAAATAAGATCATTAAGTTACCTTGACGCATAAGGGAAGACGTAAATGAGCGGATTTGCTGGGGCTAATACCGGCATTCTCCACCATCCCCATGTTTGTAGCAAGAATGCACATCCACTAAATGTACAACTATCCCTTTTTGCACATTTGTACAAAGAGCTATAGAGGTATGCCAACACCGCCGAACCCCAACTATACGTCTTAATTGAATCAATGTCCTCAAGTAGACACAAGTACATAAAATTAACACTATTCCCCGTGCCTTCGGGAAATAGAAACCTACCAAATAACAACATAATATACATTCTAGTTTTTTGTAGTTTACTTTCCTCGCTAGAGTCTCGATTCAACACTAGGCCTTGATAAGCTAGTTGAAGGCCAAAAAGCTTTATACCTTGGCCCTACCTCTTTGTCGCCCCTCACCCTCTATTAAATCAACACCCAACAATTCTACGCATAGAGCGTTTGGTTGTTGGACATTTCCAAACACAGCTTTTCCATTTGTGTTTAGACCCAATAACATGTACACGTCCTCTAGAGTGACGGTACATTCACCGATTGGAAGGTGAAAAGTATGGGTCTCAGGCCTCCAACGCTCACACAATGCTAATATAAACTTCATATCGATTGAGGTACTTATTAAATTAATTACCTTCCCAAACCTCGCACGCTCAAGATAAGGCACAATCCACGGGTCCAGAGGACTTATTGGTCCTGCACGGGTTCTAAATCTCGTGATATCCTATAAAAAAAATGATGAACCATAAGTATTTAGTAAATATTATTAGAAAATTTAAGTGTTTAGAACATAAATAAATTGAATTTAATCAAACTTACGTAATCGGCGATGTTTGCAATGGTTCCTCGATGCTCTTCACCCATTGTTAGGAGAGACATTTTTGTTGATGATGAAAACCAGTTGTTCTGATGAAGAAAATGATAGTTCTTTGGTGATAGTTCTTTGGTGATGAAGAAAATGAACAAGTATGGGGACCTATTTATAGCCAAAACAAAACACAATTAAATGTGTTTGGTGCAATAAAAGTCTGCCACAATTAATTGTGAGAAGACAAGTGCATGCAACGGTTGAACACTTAACACGAAGCAAGTCGCCACCCCCGGTCACGACAACTCTTAAAAATCAATGTTGTCGCCACCCCCATTTGGCGACAACTATAAAAAATTAATGTTGTCGCCACCTCCTTTGGCGACAACTATAAAAAATCAATGTTGTCGCCACCCCCCCTGGCGACTGCCTGCATGCATTAGTTTTGTCACATTTAAATGTTTTAGACTTTGTATTCTTGCATGCATGCTTGTGTAAAATGTGGGGACGAGATTCATTAATTGCATAGGTGTGTAAGAGATTCCCTAGCCTGCATGCATTAGTCCTGTCACATTTAAATGTTTCAGACTTTGTATAACGTGTATTCTTGCATGCATGCTTGTGTAAGATGTGGGGACGAGATTCATTAATTGCATAGGTGTGTAAGAGATTCCCTAGCCTGCATGCATTAGTCCTGTCACATTTAAATGTTTCAGACTTTGTATAACGTGTATTCTTACATGCATGCTTGTGTAAGATGTGGGGACGAGATTCCTTAATTGCATAGGTATGTAAGAGATTCCCTAGCCTGCATGCATTAGTCCAGTCACATTTAAATGTTTCAGACTTTGTATAACGTGTATTCTTGCATGCATGCTTGTGTAAGATGTGGGGACGAGATTCCTTAATTACATAGGTCTGTAAGAGATTCCATTGTGGCATGCATGTATTCTTGTCATGGTTATTTGCTCTTCAGACTTTGTATTGTGTGTATTCTTGCATGCAACCTTAACGATTCTTAGCACTGAGTTATCTTAACTTTTTTTTTTGTTTTTTTTAATTGTTTTTATTTTAACATATTTAAAATATATATATATATATATATATATATATATATATATATATATATATATATTAAAATAGCGCAAATGTCATGGAAAACATTAATTCATTCATTAATTAAAAGGTACATTAAAAGGTCATGCAAATCATTAATACATGGAAAACATTAAATCATTCAAAAAAAAATAAAACATCTAAGAAATTACTACGGTTAAAACAATTTCATTGGGTCCATGCATCATTTGAATGGCATGAATGTCGTATTCCACCTTATCCAAGAAACTTATCGTTGCTCCAGTCACAGCATCGACCCTTCTTTTAAGCCTCTTGATGCTTCTTATCTCCTCGCCGGATTCGTACTCCCCCTCTAAAAAAGACATGAGAGTCCTCTTTGTCATACCCCAATTTTTGACCTAAGATACCACCTCATATCATGTGCATATGCATCATTTGCATCTCTAACAAATTGCATAGTTTGTGTTTGCTACTTGTGACTTAGCAGGATTTAATCAAGAGATCACTCATCAGTGCAAGAAACGGTCAATTAGGGTTTTGTTCTCCCTTCATCTCAAAGGAATCATCTTCATCAAAAATCAACATTTGGTCCTCAGAGATTCATTTCAACAATCTCAAAGGCTCTGAACTAACCAAGTTAGGGTTATGACTGAAGATAGCATACTCCTGACTTTTGTTCAGAATTTGATCTAATGACTTGGGACATGACCTCAAGACCCCAAGTGCATCATTTTGACCTAATCCATTGGCTCAAGACATCTCCTACACAAAGATTGATCAACAGTGAAATCTCAAATCATCAGAATTAGGGTTTTGAACTATCAGGGACTAAAATCAGGGATCACATTTGGGAAACCCTAAAAATCCCCAGGAAGTCAATCAAAGGTTTCAATCATCTTCAAATAATCCCTATGACAACATCCAATGGAAATTGTGTCTCAATTCAAGATCCACAGTCATCAATTTCATCAGGTCGACAATTAGGGTTTTTTGACCTAATTCACTGAATAACTGACTTTTTAATCAGGACATGGTGCCACAACTCAAACCATGACTCAAGGTCTTCCAATAACTCAATATGATTCATTCATTCACTCATTCTTTGCAAGATACATTCATGTTCGTGGGTGATTTCATTTTAAAGGCGCCATTGCCAATTGGTGCGATTTAAGAGACTTGCTTGGAATCTATTTCTTGGTTTTTTAGGCTCATGGATTGGTCATGGTGAAGATTTGATTCATATGAATTATTTGATCATTCATGGGAATTTCATCAAAGTTGCAAAGAAAATATCATGTTTAATTCATTGTTGGAAAATTACTTCAAAAATGATTCAAGATTATGGGTTCAAGGATTTTAATTCAAGATCATTTCTAATTCATGGTGCAAGAATACATTTCAAGACTTGAAATTCAAAACTTCACTACCTCAAGGATATTCCACCATTTCCTTTTGAAAAAGGATCATTCAAAGGAATTCAAGAATTGATTCAAGACATAGAAATTGCATTTGAAATTCATTCAAGAAATATTCAAGTTTCATACAATTTCATTCAAGGATTCTAAGAGAAATTCAAGCATTTATAAATGATGTTTCTTTACATGGAACAAATGAATCCAAAATTCAAGAATTACATCATTCCAAAATTCTATTCACTTTCAAGAATACAAGTTCATACAATTCTAAAGTGGAATAAATTTGGATTACAAAGAATAAAAGAAAATGCAATGCTTTCTTGAATTCTTCAATCTTCAAAGTCTTCATTCTTCAAATTCAAGCTTCTTCATGCTTTCTTCAAAGTTCTCATGCAACATGAAAAAGAAACATAAGAGGGGTGAATTTAGCAAAAGTCAAAAAATGTCAAAGAGAGATTTTTATGTCATAAAATTCTACAACTTAGAGATATCATAAAATGACATAAAAATTTACCCACATGGCTTATTTGTCACAAGGATAATGACATAAGGAATATATTCTTATTCTTATTCTTGCAATGATGAGGAATATATTCTTATTCTTATTCTTGCCATGATTGAAAATTGCCAATCAAGTTCACCAAATTGCCAAACACATCCTAAGCTTTTCCTATAAATAGAAGTGTTCTCTTCAGTGCAAAACACACCAAAGCTACTATACTACTAGCTTTCTCATTTCTCCCTCTTCTCTCATAGTTTTTTTCAAGTTTCTTGGTAAGAAGAAGCAATTCTTCAAACCAAAGAAAACCACTTGAGAAGTGAGAATTCCTAGCTACAAAGTTCCATAGTTTGAAAAGGGGTGAAGAAGTAGTTCATACCTTAGTGGAGAGCATCCAAGAGCTTGAAGCTCATCTTCAAGTCTCCCTAATATCCAAAGAGAGGTGGTATCATATTCATCAAAAGCCTACAACAACAAGTAAGTTGTTAGAGAAATTGTTAGTAACAATTCAAGGTTGTTAGTAACAATAAAGAATTCAAGGTGTACCTCAACAATAAACCGGCGAAAACCTCCTCGCCGTAGGTAAGTTGTATTCATCCTCATGCTCAAATATTATTGTTTAAATCATTGTTGCAAATATGTTAATGATATTCTTGTGCATAGATGAAAATCAAAAAAACATAGAAGTTGAATTATTGTTGCTGTAAGCTAAAAAAAACAGCCACAGTTGCAATAAAGGTTCAGAGACACAACAATTAGCAAAGCAGCAGAGCTGAATCATACAATCAACAACAATTCAGAAGCGGTTCAGGTTCAAAGACACAGCAATTCAATAACAGGGAGTGTATTGATTTTCCAGAAGCAGTAGCAATCAAAAGCACATACCTTCAACAATAATTCGGCGAACATCTCCTCGCCGCAGGTAAATCGTTTCTGCTCTTAACATCACTATTAATCTTTGCTACAATTATTTTGTTCTTGAACATCACCCGGGAAAACCGAGAATTTAGAGAGTATGAACAATTGTTGCTAAACTGGAAATGAGGGAGCCAAGTTAATTTTCGATTCTCTCTCATGAAGCAATAAACAAATTCAAAACAGAGAAAATCAAAGTTGAGAAACATAACCTGTTTTTATTTGAATAAATAAGAAACCGAGAGCCTGTGAGGACTCTCCCATGGCCGCTGTTGCTCTTTCTCTGTGAGGCAAGTTTCTGTTGTTGTTGTTCCGAGGAAAGAGAGCCGCTGTTGTAGTTCACCGTGAGAAAAAGAGAATCGAGAGATTGTTATGGTTTGTTGTGTTCAAGTGAGAGCGTAACTGAGAGAGAGACGTCGCGAGAGATGAACACCGAGAGAGGAGGTGCTTCGTTGTTATTGTTGTTCGATTGAGAGAGTCGAGGGAGAAGATGAGCTTGTTGTTTGGTTCTGTACTTTTCACAGGAAGAGGAAAACTCGTGTAAAACGAGTGAGAAAGATTGAAAGAGGCGTGGTCCCTCTTTTGTTGGTTAGGGTTTCTTCTAACCCATTTGAGAACTAAGCAAAGGCGGATCCGGGTCACACTGACCCGACCCGATCCAACTCAGTTTTTTTATTTCAATTCAGCCTTATCAATTTGGGCCATGCACACTCCATCCGGGTTTCACACCCCCTCAAGCCCAATTCCTAAGTTTTTTTTACTAATTTTCTTTTAGTTTTCTTTAGAAAAATGTTTTCATAAAAAGACTTAGTATTTTAGTTAATATAGGATTTAGTTATTTTCTAATCCTTATTAAAAATGACAAAAAAATATGTTTTTAATATTTTCATATGCTTATAAGTATGTATTTTTTAATTCTTATTAAAACAACAAAAAAATATTTTAGATGCATATTTAACTTTATGTTTTCTAATTACTTGATATTTTCATATTATTTTGTGTAGTTAATCATTTAAATTTTGATTTGATTACTGTTCCACATTACTGGAATTTTCTAACTTCATCCGAGACTTCGAGATTATTTCTCTGTTGTTCTCTGTTTTGTCTGTTTGTTTGGTCTTCCATTTGTTGTAGAATTCCAAAACAATTACTGGATGATCATGGAATGCTGTAAGCTGTGAGCTTATCCGACGTTCTTTTCTGCTGGTGTGAATGCTTAACATCTGTTGAGATTCTAATTTACTCCAGGCTTGCCAACTTCAAATCATCACCCTATGCCCTCCATGTGGGATCCATGTTTAAAACCTTGTTCAAAGCTTGTCATACTCAGGTTGTAAATCTACAAATTCAAACCACATAAAAGTCATACTGTGTCTATATATAAGTCAAGTCAAACCAATCAAAAAAACCTCAAGCGGATTAATACCTCAGCATAATGTTTCATAAACCGAATTACCATATACACAATCCAAACTCAGCCCTGTATTACTGCAAGAAAAAGTCACTAACAGCCCCTCGATACGCCTTCAAACCATGTCTCTGCTAGCATTAATTATGGCCTGCATATCCATTCAAACTTGCATTACCATCAAACAAATAAAAACCAGTTCCAGAAATATGCCTTCATATAGATTCGCATACATAAACCTCACTACATGTTAACTCTCCCATTCCTAACAACCTCTAACCCAATCTAACTACCTATTTTCAGTTCCCAACTAAGTTCAACAAACTTCTAATTAATCCCCCAGCCCAACATAACAATACTAACTGTTTTTAGAATAACATAATTTTATAACTTCTAACCATTTCATAACTAACTGTAGCCAACTCTCCTAACATTCAGCAAACAGAATAACTAACCACTAAACAGTTACTAACTAACTTCTAACAAACCTAACAGCCACAAACAGAATCCATACACACATAACCCATTCCTAACAGAGTTTCAACCAAATCATAACAGAAAATAGAATGAACTAACCTCTATATAATCTCCAGTTTCCACAATTCTTGATCCTCTTCACTCTTCTCTGCTCCCATTCATCTTCCATTTTCCTTCTCTTCCTAAACCTCCATCTCGACCCCTTCACTTCGACTTCACACACTTCATCTCAGAACATTCATCATCTTTACCATTTTCACATTTCATCTTCACTTCACTTCCACGATTTCTTCCTCTCTTCACGATCTTCACTTCTTTCAATCTCTTCTTCACTTCCATTTCTTAATCTTCACGACTCTGCAACTTCATTCATTCTCATACACCATAAACTTCTCTACCAAAAATCTTCAATCTTCCATCTTCATCACCTTCAGCCTCTCTCATCTTCTCCAGAGCCTTCAAACTGAATCTTCCTCACCTCACACCATTCATCTTCTTTATAACCACTCCTTCACCATAAAGCCTGCAACAAGAAAACCAACGAAAATTCAACAAGCTTCAACAGAAATGGCAAGAAGAAATTGGTAACAAAATTGAGATTGAAGAGAAATCGCAACAAACCTGTAGCAAGGACTTCGACCTCTCCTCATCATACTCTCTCGATCTTTGCACCGCAGAAAATCACAGCAACCATCATCATCTTCACATTTCTCAAATCTTCTTGGATCCACTCTTCACAACTTCGCAATGGACATCGAATCACAAACTGCAGCTTTTCGATCTTGACCTTCAAAGCTCTTCAAACCTTCATCGCGGACGGATAAGAGAGAAATTTGAGAGGAAGGTTGAATCAAAGCCCGAGAGTGAGAACGGGAACGAGACGAGGGCGGAGTGGTGTGATTGTCACGGCGAGGCTCGCCGATTTCGCCGGAGAGGCCGCTGTTCGTGCGCCGTGTGAACGAGGAAGAGAAGAAAGAGCGCTCTGAGTACTCCAAAGGTCACACTCTAACCCTAAATCCCTCTTTCAATATTTTCGTTTAATTTGGTTTAATATTATTGATATAAAGTTTAAATTAAGTTATAGAGTAATGTGGATTAGCATAATTAATGTGATCAAATCTGAATTAATCTGATTAATTAAGTCTAATATTAACATTAGGATAATTTGCAACATTTGAATCAATGTGTTGTATTGGCTATGGATCAAACACAATAAGCTTCTGGGCCTTCACCGAATTACTGCTTCTCACACCCCACACGGCCCATTGCATCTTTTTGGCCACAAAAAATCAATTGCTGTAACAAAAAGAGACTATACTCTGTTGGGCTATTCTGGCTGGGCCATGCGCCCCTGCTACTCACAACACTATGATTCAACTTACACCCCCTGAGGCCACCTATGATTATTTGATTAAATTCATGATTTAATTAGATTTTACCATTTCTTTTTAAATAAATAAAAACTAATTTTTCTATCATTTTTAGACTTTGATGCACAATTTTGTCACATAAAAAAAAATGTACATAAAAAATATTAGTTAGGCTAATTCTTCATTTTTGGCTTAGTTAGCATTCTTTTTCTTCATAAAAAATCATAGAAAATAAATAGTCCTTTAATCCATTTCGTGCCATATTTTGACTTGTTTCGTCTCACGTTTTTGTACTAATTTTGTATTATATTGTGAATCATTTTGTACTATTTTCAAGTCATGCTTTTAGTCATTTTTGTACCAATATTGTATCATGCTTACTTGTAATTTTGCTTGTAACTTCACTTGTATATTCCCATACATTTAGGTATAATCATAACATTAGGCTAGTTAATTCATTTTAGGCTAGTTTTCCTTCTTTTCCTTTCCAACCTTTAAAACATTAATAAAGGACGACGCGAATCATGCTAATGCCTTTTTTTAGTGTGAATGAAATGATTGGGGCGTAGGCCCCGATGTATGTTCTTTCCCACTTAGCGGAAGAGAAATGATTGAGGTGTAGGCCTCGGTGTATTTCTTAACCGTTATTTAGAGAAACGATTGTGGCGTAGGCCTCGATGTGCATTCTCTAAATATTCAAAAATTGTATTTCATTTAGAGAAACGATTGTGGCGTAGGCCTCGATGTGCATTCTCTAATTATTCAAAAACTGTATTTCATTTAGAGAAACGATTGTGGCGTAGGCCTCGATGTGCATTCTCTAAATATTCAAAAACTCCTTTTTTATGGCATGATTCAAGTCACAAATTAATTTCCCTTAAAAGACACCTAACCAAAAACATTTCAAAATATCTAATAAAGGCCCAGACCTAAACAAAGTAAGGAAGTGATGCGAAGCCTTGTAGTGGGTTTTCGTCCATCATGGAATTACACCTAAAAGACACAAACCAATTTTCTCTCTTTTCTCTCTTGCCTCCGAGGCATTCTTTCTCTTGCCTTCAGGGCATTCTTCCTCCTAATCGGACACGTTATTTCCGCTCCATTCCCAGCTTAAGACTCCAGAGGTCGAGCAGCGGAGTGCGAATGTAACTGTTCAACTAAAAAACACAAAAACAAACAAAAACATGTGAGCCGAACTACGGCGCTCTGATTCCTGAAAAGGATACGTAGGCATTAGGTCGCGGGGCCTAAGCGAGCACAACTATTTATAAACCTTATTTTCCCCATGTTTCTACTTCTTTCATTTGCATGCATTCCCTTAGTAATTAAGCTTTAGATTTATACACCCTTAGAATAGAACAAACATAAGTGGATCCTGTGGAGTACCACCGACGTGAGGGGTGCTAATACCTTCCCCTCGCGTAACCGACTCCCGTACCTTATCTCTGGTCGCAAGACCTTCTCTTATCCTTATTCTAGGTTTTCTGATATTCCTTTCCCTTATGGGATAAATATATTGGTGGCGACTCTGTTCATTTTCGCGAGCGTGCGACAGCTGGCGACTCTGCTGGTGACGTTAGACCTATTGCGGGTCCGTATTTAGCGAGTCGATCCTAGCCTTTGTTTGTTTGTCTATTTTTTGGGTGTGCTTATATATTGCTTATACTTCGCTTCATTTATTTTATGCTTGCATATCATGACTATTTATTGCTCGCATATCATGTTTATTTTCTCGCATTCTGGACTATATTATGGGTCCCCGTGGGGGCCACATATTTTATCTGTTTGCAGGTTGGGTGGGTTGTTTCTATGAGGTAAAAGGCCCAATACCCAGGCCAGAGTTGACACATAGGATACCTAGGATAGAGTGGATAGTCACGACGCCGATGAGATGTCAGGTCTTGTCTAGTGCGATCATGAGACCCACGCCCAGTCGAGGTTCAAATGGGGTATCATTGTTGGCATGTAGATGCAACAATGGTGGTATCTCAGGAGAACTGATAACGCTGGTTGCCGTATTGACCTACCCTGACCTAGACTACACCCGTGAGTGGGGAGGGAATCATATTCTTAACAGGTACAGGTACATGTTCCGTTGGTGACTATTGGTCCTCCTGGTACGCAAAAGAACGTCAAACCTTTGATCCTGGAACATTTGACTTATACAGAATTTTTAAATCAGTTATCTATCATAAGCAACATCGAACCTCTGAATCTGGAGGATTCGACCATATCTTATTGACCATGAGAAGCTGTTATCCAAGAGGCCTTGATCATTGATCCTGATTTATGATACATTTGCATCTTCATTAACATTTTTGCATTCATGCATGTGCATCCATGGTTACCAAGACTCTTACCACTCTTCCTCTCCATCAGATCAGACAAGACGATTCCTCGACACTGATATTTGACAAAAGACAACAGACAAAGAATCATGGGGAATTACAAACAAGATCAAGCTGCTATCAGAAAACTCCATGCCTCCTAAAGGGGCACCTTCCACCAAAGGATCCTAAAGACTTTATGTTTGTCAGAGAACATTTCATTTGCATCATAATAAGGCCAATCTTGCCATTGTTTAGATTTCTCAAGCACTTTCGATTGTACTATTTTCGTTGTTATCAAATACTTTCCATTGTAAGAAACTTATTCTGTTTGAATAAATAAAAATAATGCAATATACATGTTTTTCTCAAATCATTCCATTCTTGTCATTATGTTCATTGATATTCAACTCACTTGTCTTAAGCAACTAAAAAAGGAGAATGATGAAAAATCAAAAAACACATGAACTACTAACTGTATGCTTTTAGAAAAAAGATCCTGCTGACGATGTACAGGCATTGTTTCAATTCCTAAACACCGGAGTTATAAGGGAGTGAAACCTTCGTCAACCCCTTTGAGCCTATGGAGTAGTAGTTTCCTTTCAAAAATACAAGAACCCTCAATCTTAACCAGGGGCAGGGTAGTCTTCAGTTAGTGCGACTGAGCGCTCAACTTTCAGGTATTCCATCAGAGGATCAATCATATTCCATCTCTCACAACAAAAAAAGAAGAGCACTATCCACAATGGATTTTTCTCATTCACTAAGAAGAAGGCAGTCACAACCTTTTCATCAAGTCAATCACAAAAGTCATACAACTTGTTCCCGAACGAGACAAAAAGAATGAAAAAAGTTATGAATCAAAAAAGAAATAGTAGCCCGCTAAGTCAAAAAGAAAGGAAATAAAAAGCTTTGAAGCAATTGACTTAGGCAAAAATTAGGGCATATCCCGCTGGACAACGAAAACCAAAATCAAGAGAAACTTTTGTCCAGGCAAAAATTAGGGAAAAGCAAAAGACAAAGCAAAAGAACAAAAATCCTCCAAGGGACAAGTTGTCATGATCATCAACGAAAGCACCAAAGGGTGGCCGCCACCTCCATCAAAGTTGCAAAGGATCCTCATCCATTACAATCCTTCCTGAAAGGTGAACACTCGTGTCAAGCTAACCGAACGTAGGACTGGAGAACATCACGAAGAATGGGTGGGTTAAGTAGAACTTGAGCCTTCATCCTTTGTTTCTCAAACCGTGAACCCGGCCACGTTACAACCTTCAAAAGTCCTAATTGAAGCAGGGTTCGTTCCGAAAGCATACAAACTGTAAAATCATGTCAAACTGACTCCTAATGTTGCTTGTCACTTGTGTTAGTATCAATATAACATTTTGACAAATAAAAACTTTTCTTTGAGATTAACATGTGCATTGCATTCTCATTATCCTTTTCAAAACAGAATTGTCTCTAACTTGAAAATAAGTACTTGATACCAAGGAAAGTTCAACATTGAAATTCCATCGAGTAATCTTACAAAGGTAAAGGTTGGTCATCCACCGAGCAAATATCTCAAACATCCATTTGGTGGAAGAGTTCCTTTCAATATGGGGCATCCATTCCATGATCGACACTGGGGCAGTCCATCGCAAATCTCCATGATTCAAGTATTATCAAAGTCCTACATCAAAAGATCACATGAGCTGGGGCAAGCTAGTAACAATTCATTTCTTCATCTTCAATCAAGTGTCAGATATCGAGACAAGTGTTGAGGAGTCAAGCCAAACACCTCACCTTCACAAGTTCTATCCTTCAAGCAATAACCTTTCCACAAAGGCATTCTCCATCCACTCCTTATATCTTGGAAACAATCATTACATTCATAATCAGAAATACATCATGCATATCATTGCATTTACGTTATCATTTCTCCCGCATGATCCAATATCAATAAAGCAGGGGCATCCACCCTATCTTGAATCAAGCAGAGTATCAGAACTCCATCTAATCCAATCCCCGCGCAAAGCAGAAACCCTGAACAATCCATCAATACACTGCATATAGAAATCATAGCATTGCATCTCCAGAAGTGCATAAAATAAATCCAACATTGCATGTGAAGCATAAGCCAAGTTACTCATCAGATGAGGTCCCTACAAAGTATTCAAGTTGATATTCCACTGGATCACTCAGAGTTACCATTGTGGTGTCATCTCCCAAAGTCAATCATGTTCATCTTTCTTCAACTCAGAGTTGATGTTTTTATGTTCAACCCAGAGTTGATTTTCTTTTCATATTTTAACCCTGAGTTAATTATCTTTTCCCACTCAACCCAGAGTTGACGGTTATCTTTTCTTTTATTCAACCCAGAGTTGATCCTTTCCTTTTCCCACTCAACCCAGAGTTGACGGTTATTTCTTCTCCGTCCCCACTCAACCCAGAGTTGACGGTTATCTTTTATTCAATCCAGAATTGATTTCTCTTCCCACTCAACCCAGAGTTGACGGTTACCTTTTATTCAACCCAGAGTTGATCCTTATCTTTCCCACTCAACCCAGAGTTGATGGTTATCTTTTACTCAATCCAGAATTGATTTCCTTTCCCACTCAACCCAGAGTTGACGGTTATCCTTGTTGATTCCTTTTTCCCACTCAACCCAGAGTTGATGGTTATCCTTTGTTCAATCCAGAATTGAATTTCATTTCTTATCCCACTCAACCCAGAGTTGAAGGTTATTTCTAATTATTCATCTGTTCGTTTTCAACCCATGGTCATTATCCAAATCTTTGTTCAACCCAGAGTTGATTTCCTTGCTTTATTTCTCAACCCAGAGTTGATGCCTATATCTTGTCCCATTAATACTGATGTCACTTTCCGTTCTCAATCCAGAATTGATGTTTACCTCTTATCCAACCCAGAGTTGACTTCCCCTTTATTCTTCGACCCAGAGTTGACCCACTATTCTTCTTCAACCCAGAGTTGAGTTCTATTTCATTTCTAACCCAGAGTTAATTTGTTCAATCCAGAATTGATACACTTTTCCTCAGTGGAGTTGACACCATTTCTTCCCCAGTGGATCTTATCTCTCATCAGGCAAATTTTCAGGTTCTCTTGGTATTTAATCTTCTTCAACCTTGAATGATCGAAAGACTAGCGTCAATCTCACTTTCAGGTTTAAGACGATTAAATAGGGGCAGCTGTTGCACCCCAAAATTTGCCCATCTTAATTTTTATTCTAACTGGCTTAAAGTTTCACATTCATCTGCACTTTTCATTAGGTCATCAGCATATCATACATTCATTAAACCATCGCGAACTCAGGAGATTAATGTACGTAGTATCAATTAAGGGTTCATCATGATCAAAAGGTGTTTGCTTGTCATTTTTATGCGAGTAAACGGAGAAAATTTAAGTGAGATTGGATTCGTTATGGTGAATTATTCAGGTCAAGATGTTCTTCTACGCATCAAATAAGCTCTCAAAATATTTTGATCGCTTGAAGCGCAAATTACTTATGATTTGGGAAGTAAAGACAAAACGTTCATTAACTTAAGGATTGGAATTCATTGGTGCATGTGAGATCCGAAAGACTATATGAGTACTTGAAATATAAGATACTAATTTAAAACGTTCGTCATGGTATGGGGTTGTAGTTCATGGGTTTTCTTTTGGTATCAAAGATTTCAAACTCACTTTTGAGCATTATTCAATATTGGTTCGAGAAGCTTCGTGTACATAGTTTGTTTCAAATTCAAATTGGAAGAGAAAGTTAGAATTTACATCTATGTTGACAAGAGAAGAACACTTTGTTCATGAATGTCTACAAAAAAATCTAAAATTATGTTATACAAGAAGTTATTACAAGGGGATCTCATATTAGAATTCCATTACATGCCATATTACAAAAAAGGGGAATCTACGTCCAATTGCACATTACACTATTCCGATACAAGAGTTGTTCTAAACTTATTCTTGTAGGGAAGCCACGATTCCATTCTTGTCTTATCTTCAGGCTTGCCAACTTCAAATCATCACCCTATGCCCTCCATGTGGGATCCATGTTTAAAACCTTGTTCAAAGCTTGTCATACTCAGGTTGTAAATCTACAAATTCAAACCACATAAAAGTCATACTGTGTCTATATATAAGTCAAGTCAAACCAATCAAAAAAACCTCAAGCGGATTAATACCTCAGCATAATGTTTCATAAACCGAATTACCATATACACAATCCAAACTCAGCCCTGTATTACTGCAAGAAAAAGTCACTAACAGCCCCTCGATACGCCTTCAAACCATGTCTCTGCTAGCATTAATTATTGCCTGCATATCCATTCAAACTTGCATTACCATCAAACAAATAAAAACCAGTTCCAGAAATATGCCTTCATATAGATTCGCATACATAAACCTCACTACATGTTAACTCTCCCATTCCTAACAACCTCTAACCCAATCTAACTACCTATTTTCAGTTCCCAACTAAGTTCAACAAACTTCTAATTAATCCCCCAGCCCAGCATAACAATACTAACTGTTTTTAGAATAACATAATTTTATAACTTCTAACCATTTCATAACTAACTGTAGCCAACTCTCCTAACATTCAGCAAACAGAATAACTAACCACTAAACAGTTACTAACTAACTTCTAACAAACCTAACAGCCACAAACAGAATCCATACACACATAACCAATTCCTAACAGAGTTTCAACCAAATCATAACAGAAAATAGAATGAACTAACCTCTATATAATCTCCAGTTTCCACAATTCTTGATCCTCTTCACTCTTCTCTGCTCCCATTCATCTTCCATTTTCCTTCTCTTCCTAAACCTCCATCTCGACCCCTTCACTTCGACCTTCACACACTTCATCTCAGAACATTCATCATCTTTACCATTTTCACATTTCATCTTCACTTCACTTCCACGATTTCTTCCTCTCTTCACGATCTTCACTTCTTTCAATCTCTTCTTCACTTCCATTTCTTAATCTTCACGACTCTGCAACTTCATTCATTCTCATACACCATAAACTTCTCTACCAAAAATCTTCAATCTTCCATCTTCATCACCTTCAGCCTCTCTCATCTTCTCCAGAGCCTTCAAACTGAATCTTCCTCACCTCACACCATTCATCTTCTTTATAACCACTCCTTCACCATAGAGCCTGCAACAAGAAAACCAACGAAAATTCAACAAGCTTCAACAGAAATGGCAAGAAGAAATTGGTAACAAAATTGAGATTGAAGAGAAATCGCAACAAACCTGTAACAAGGACTTCGACCTCTCCTCATCATACTCTCTCGATCTTTGCACCGCAGAAAATCACAGCAACCATCATCATCTTCACATTTCTCAAATCTTATTGGATCCACTCTTCACAACTTCGCAATGGACATCGAATCACAAACTGCAGCTTTTCGATCTTGACCTTCAAAGCTCTTCAAACCTTCATCGCGGACGGATAAGAGAGAAATTTGAGAGGAAGGTTGAATCAAAGCCCGAGAGTGAGAACGGGAACGAGACGAGGGCGGAGTGGTGTGATTGTCACGGCGAGGCTCGCCGATTTCGCCGGAGAGGCCGCTGTTCGTGCGCCGTGTGAACGAGGAAGAGAAGAAAGAGCGCTCTGAGTACTCCAAAGGTCACACTCTAACCCTAAATCCCTCTTTCAATATTTTCGTTTAATTTGGTTTAATATTATTGATATAAAGTTTAAATTAAGTTATAGAGTAATGTGGATTAGCATAATTAATGTGATCAAATCTGAATTAATCTGATTAATTAAGTCTAATATTAACATTAGGATAATTTGCAACATTTGAATCAATGTGTTGTATTGGCTATGGATCAAACACAATAAGCTTCTGGGCCTTCACCGAATTACTGCTTCTCACACCCCACACGGCCCATTGCATCTTTTTGGCCACAAAAAATCAATTGCTGTAACAAAAAGAGACTATACTCTGTTGGGCTATTCTGGCTGGGCCATGCGCCCCTGCTACTCACAACACTATGATTCAACTTACACCCCCTGAGGCCACCTATGATTATTTGATTAAATTCATGATTTAATTAGATTTTACCATTTCTTTTTAAATAAATAAAAACTAATTTTTCTATCATTTTTAGACTTTGATGCACAATTTTGTCACATAAAAAAAAATGTACATAAAAAATATTAGTTAGGCTAATTCTTCATTTTTGGCTTAGTTAGCATTCTTTTTCTTCATAAAAAATCATAGAAAATAAATAGTCCTTTAATCCATTTCGTGCCATATTTTGACTTGTTTCGTCTCACGTTTTTGTACTAATTTTGTATTATATTGTGAATCATTTTGTACTATTTTCAAGTCATGCTTTTAGTCATTTTTGTACCAATATTGTATCATGCTTACTTGTAATTTTGCTTGTAACTTCACTTGTATATTCCCATACATTTAGGTATAATCATAACATTAGGCTAGTTAATTCATTTTAGGCTAGTTTTCCTTCTTTTCCTTTCCAACCTTTAAAACATTAATAAAGGACGACGCGAATCATGCTAATGCCTTTTTTTAGTGTGAATGAAATGATTGGGGCGTAGGCCCCGATGTATGTTCTTTCCCACTTAGCGGCAGAGAAATGATTGAGGTGTAGGCCTCGGTGTATTTCTTAACCGTTATTTAGAGAAACGATTGTGGCGTAGGCCTCGATGTGCATTCTCTAAATATTCAAAAATTGTATTTCATTTAGAGAAACGATTGTGGCGTAGGCCTCAATGTGCATTCTCTAATTATTCAAAAACTGTATTTCATTTAGAGAAACGATTGTGGCGTAGGCCTCGATGTGCATTCTCTAAATATTCAAAAACTCCTTTTTTATGGCATGATTCAAGTCACAAATTAATTTCCCTTAAAAGACACCTAACCAAAAACATTTCAAAATATCTAATAAAGGCCCAGACCTAAACAAAGTAAGGAAGTGATGCGAAGCCTTGTAGTGGGTTTTCGTCCATCATGGAATTACACCTAAAAGACACAAACCAATTTTCTCTCTTTTCTCTCTTGCCTCCAAGGCATTCTTTCTCTTGCCTTCAGGGCATTCTTCCTCCTAATCGGACACGTTATTTCCGCTCCATTCCCAGCTTAAGACTCCAGAGGTCGAGCAGCGGAGTGCGAATGTAACTGTTCAACTAAAAAACACAAAAACAAACAAAAACATGTGAGCCGAACTACGGCGCTCTGATTCCTGAAAAGGATACGTAGGCATTAGGTCGCGGGGCCTAAGCGAGCACAACTATTTATAAACCTTATTTTCCCCGTGTTTCTACTTCTTTCATTTGCATGCATTCCCTTAGTAATTAAGCTTTAGATTTATACACCCTTAGAATAGAACAAACATAAGTGGATCCTGTGGAGTACCACCGACGTGAGGGGTGCTAATACCTTCCCCTCGCGTAACCGACTCCCGTACCTTATCTCTGGTCGCAAGACCTTCTCTTATCCTTATTCTAGGTTTTCTGATATTCCTTTCCCTTATGGGATAAATATATTGGTGGCGACTCTGTTCATTTTCGCGAGCGTGCGACAGCTGGCGACTCTGCTGGGGACGTTAGACCTATTGCGGGTCCGTATTTAGCGAGTCGATCCTAGCCTTTGTTTGTTTGTCTATTTTTTGGGTGTGCTTATATATTGCTTATACTTCGCTTCATTTATTTTATGCTTGCATATCATGACTATTTATTGCTCGCATATCATGTTTATTTTCTCGCATTCAGGACTATATTATGGGTCCCCGTGGGGGCCACATATTTTATCTGTTTGCAGGTTGGGTGGGTTGTTTCTATGAGGTAAAAGGCCCAATACCCAGGCCAGAGTTGACACATAGGATACCTAGGATAGAGTGGATAGTCACGACGCCGATGAGATGTCAGGTCTTGTCTAGTGCGATCATGAGACCCACGCCCAGTCGAGGATTCAAATGGGGTATCATTGTTGGCATGTAGATGCAACAATGGTGGTATCTCAGGAGAACTGATAACGCTGGTTGCCGTATTGACCTACCCTGACCTAGACTACACCCGTGAGTGGGGAGGGAATCATATTCTTAACAGGTACATGTACATGTTCCGTTGGTGACTATTGGTCCTCCTGGTACTCAAAAGAACGTCAAACCTTTGATCCTGGAACATTTGACTTATACAGAATTTATAAATCAGTCATCTTCAAGTCTCCCTAATATCCAAAGAGAGGTGGTATCATATTCATCAAAAGCCTACAACAACAAGTAAGTTGTTAGAGAAATTGTTAGTAACAATTCAAGGTTGTTAGTAACAATAAAGAATTCAAGGTGTACCTCAACAATAAACCGGCGAAAACCTCCTCGCCGTAGGTAAGTTGTATTCATCCTCATGCTCAAATATTATTGTTTAAATCATTGTTGCAAATATGTTAATGATATTCTTGTGCATAGCTGAAAATCAAAAAAAACATAGAAGTTGAATTATTGTTGCTGTAAGCTAAAAAAAAACAGCCACAGTTGCAATAAAGGTTCAGAGACACAACAATTAGCAAAGCAGCAGAGCTGAATCATACAATCAACAGCAATTCAGAAGCGGTTCAGGTTCAAAGACACAGCAATTCAATAACAGGGAGTGTATTGATTTTCCAGAAGCAGTAGCAATCAAAAGCACATACCTTCAACAATAATTCGGCGAACATCTTCTCGCCGCAGGTAAATCGTTTCTGCTCTTAACATCACTATTAATCTTTGCTACAATTATTTTGTTCTTGAACATCACCCGGGAAAACCGAGAATTTAGAGAGTATGAACAATTGTTGCTAAACTGGAAATGAGGGAGCCAAGTTAATTTTCGATTCTCTCTCATGAAGCAATAAACAAATTCAAAACAGAGAAAATCAAAGTTGAGAAACATAACCTGTTTTTATTTGAATAAATAAAAAACCGAGAGCCTCTGAGGACTCTCCCATGGCCGCTGTTGCTCTTTCTATGTGAGGCAAGTTTCTGTTGTTGTTGTTCCGAGGAAAGAGAGCCGCTGTTGTTGTTCACCGTGAGAAAAAGAGAATCGAGAGATTGTTATGGTTTGTTGTGTTCAAGTGAGAGCGCAACTGAGAGAGAGACGTCGCGAGAGATGAACACCGAGAGAGGAGGTGCTTCGTTGTTATTGTTGTTCGATCGAGAGAGTCGAGGGAGAAGATGAGCTTGTTGTTTGGTTCTGTACTTTTCACAGGAAGAGGAAAACTCGTGTAAAACGAGTGAGAAAGATTGAAAGAGGCGTGGTCCCTCTTTTGTTGGTTAGGGTTTCTTCTAACCCATTTGAGAACTAAGCAAAGGCGGATCCGGGTCACACTGACCCGACCCGGTCCAACTCAGTTTTTTTATTTCAATTCAGCCTTATCAATTTGGGCCATGCACACTCCATCCGGGTTTCACACCCCCTCAAGCCCAATTCCTAAGTTTTTTTTACTAATTTTCTTTTAGTTTTCTTTAGAAAAATGTTTTCATAAAAAGACTTAGTATTTTAGTTAATATAGGATTTAGTTATTTTCTAATCCTTATTAAAAATGACAAAAAAATATGTTTTTAATATTTTCATATGCTTATAAGTATGTATTTTTTAATTCTTATTAAAACAACAAAAAAATATTTTAGATGCATATTTAACTTTATGTTTTCTAATTATTTTCTTCCTTCATGAAAAAACCACAAAAATATCTTCTTTTAGAATTAATTTTTATTTGAATTTGATATTTTCATATTATTTTGTGTAGTTAATCATTTAAATTTTGATTTGATTACTGTTGCACATTACTGGAATTTTCTAACTTCATCCGAGACTTCGAGATTATTTCTCTGTTGTTCTCTGTTTTGTCTGTTTGTTTGGTCTTCCATTTGTTGTAGAATTCCAAAACAATTACTGGATGATCATGGAATGCTGTAAGCTGTGAGCTTATCCGATGTTCTTTTCTGCTGGTGTGAATGCTTAACATCTGTTGAGATTCTAATTTACTCCAAGCATACCACTTGAGGATCACGGTAACACCTCAAACTCAGAAATTCAATTTTCTCATTCTTCGAGGTAAGCCTAAAACTCAATCAACTGTTTTCACAATAATAATCAATTCACTTTCAAATCATTCAACTCTTTTCAAAAATACCATGGGCCTCCATGTAGGTATAAGTCCCAAGCCCCTTTTGTACATACCCATTCCTGTACATGAAATTAGGTATTTCATTGTACACACACATTTTTGTACATATCTTGATCTGTTTTTTTTAAACTTTGAATAACAAACCAAAAATGAAGGTTTCTTTAAATCTTCCCAAAAATATACCATGGGCCTCCATGTAGGTATAAGTCCCAAGCCCCTTTGTAAATACCTGTTTACATAGCTTTGAATAAATTTAAGTGGACCTCTCCTCGAGTATAAGTCCCGAGCCCCGTGTATAAGTCCCAATCATGCTTACAGGTATATTTCCTTCATAAACTCCATTATATACACACACTTTGTCATATATAATTGTTCATACCTGTTCATGTTTGTTCATACTTGTTCATGTTTGTTCATATGTGTGACATGTGTGCTTGTTCAACTTAGTACAACACTAGGTTCCCCATAGCCTCCTATTGGGCTTCGTGCAAAGAATCTCCACTAGTTTAGGTTAGGACATAGAGTATGGTTTCCCGGTGAAATCGCTCTAAGAGCTCAAACCAACTATACCATGCCTCCCCTTGGGCTTTGTACAAACGAGTGACCCTCCCATAGCCTCCTCTTGGGCTTACAATGCAAGGACCCTGGATTGTCCCTCCCATAGCCTCCTCTTGGGCTTACAATGCAAGGACCCTCGGATAGCCTCCTCTTGGGCTTCGTACAAGGACCCACGGGCTTCTTATAAGCATCCCCAAATATCCAAAACAAATACCCTAGGAGATTAGACATTTATCATCTCTATGATAGGAGTATCTCTTCTATATCATCACAAACAATCAATCAATCAAACTTTTTGCCACAGGGCTGGCTAATCAATCAAACTTTTTTGCCACAAGGCTGGCTAATCAATCAAACCGTTTTGCCACCATACTGGCTGATTAATCAAAGTTTTTGTCACAAGGCTGACTTGATTGAAACTTTTGCCACAAGGCTGGCTGATTAATCAAAACTTTTTGTCACAAGGCTGACTTCATTGAAAGTTTTTGCCACAAGGCTGGTTAAACAAACAAAAAAACATCTTTATCATTCTAAGCGCCATAAGTGGCATGGCCCAGGGCTTATAATGAAAAGATTTTCAAACAAAAACAAACAGATGTATGTGATGATATAGATTAGATACATCGAACATTTAGATGACATTTGTCTCTTTTCCTTTGCTTCCACTAGCATAAGTGGGAACTACGATTGCTCTGACTTTCTCAACATCCCTTTGAGAATACGTAGGCATAAGGTCGATCCTTGGCGAGCAAAACAAAACAAAAAAACCATTCAAACCTTAGCACCCGTAGACCCAAGATACAGATGCTCTGATTCCCTCTAAGGGATATGTATGCAGAGGATCGCGATGATCTTTGCGAGCATAATCAAACAAACACCTTAGGTCCCACCTATTTCACAAGAACCTCTCAATAACATGGAATGAAAAACAAAGCAAAGAAACCTATAGAGTACTATAGATACGTTGGGTGCTAATACCTTCCCTTCGTATAACCAACCCTCTTACCCAAAGATCTCTCCCCCACTTTTAGGTTATTGCAGCTTTTTTCCTTTTCCTCCTTTGGAAATAATAAAAAGTTTGGTCGGTACAAAAGAAAAATCATTTTTTGAGCACTCGAGCCCAAAGAAGGCATCAGGTGTCTCATCCCGAAAAAAGAACAACGATTTTTCGCCCGCGACAGAAAAATGGCGACTTCACTGGGGACCATCTTTTTATTGTTTCCAAAGGAAGGGTTAATTCTATTTGCTTTATTTTTCATTTCATTTTTTGTTATATGTGTGGTTCTGGTTCTATTACATGTGTGGTTCTGTTACAAGTGATACATTATGGACAAATCCTAACCCGGATTAAGTACACATAAGAAATTAGGTGGAGGGTATAGTCATGTGCAGGCGCACGTGAGAATCCTTCCGCTCAGTGGAGGTTCCATGTTGGTAATATATGTTTAGCATGTTTCGTAGCGAAGACATTATTACTTTCATTGAACTGTAGAAGCTGAGTTGGCCGTAGAACCCCAACCCATCCTGGCCTTATTAGGTTGTGGTGCAGAAACTATTCAGGTGAAGACTTGGATTAGTTGTCATGCGGAGAACCACACTCAGACGAGTTTTTCTTGAGAATATTACTGGCTTATGAGTTTAATTGTGGAAAGCCGGTAATATCCAAAAGAAAAATGTAGACTCTGACGTATCAGTAGAACATGTTGTGCAGGTGATTAACTAGAACTATCCCATTTTTGGTTCTCTGACCTCATGCTCGTGACTTTGGACCTTTGAACCTATGCGTTACCATGTTTGCGTTACCATGTTTGTGTACCATGTTTGTAGTACCATGTTAGTGTTACCATGTTTGAACTACCATGTTTGCTTTACCATGTTTGAATATGTGGCATCCATGCATCCATGCATTCATACATTCATTAAAAAACCCATCTTTTTCCATAAAAAAACATGATTTTTCCAAAAAAATTTAGAGAATTTTCTTTGCAAACATTATAGGATTAAGTTGTGGAAAAACGGTATACCAAAAAGTACGGTTTCAAAGCGCCTGATGTAGAAAGACTGATAGAGTTAGCATCTTCTGTACAAGATCCTTCTAATTTTAGGAAAAGTTATGGAAAGCTTTTGCCTATTTTGAACACTCATGTTGATGAAGGACTTCTCAAAACTCTGGTTCAGTTCTATGATCCCGTCTACCGGTGTTTTACCTTTCCAGACTACCAATTGGTACCGACCTTGGAAGAATATGCCAATCTTTTGGGTATTCCCGTGTCTGACAAAATACCCTTCAATGGTTTGGAAGCCATTCCTAAGTCACACGTCATTGCGGCAAGTATCCACATGAAAAAGTCTGAAGTAGAGAGTAATTGGACTACCAAAGGAAACCTCTCGGGTTTAACTTCACACTTCCTAGTAAAGAAAGCCTTTGATTTCATCGAAACTGGTAGCATGATAGCTTTTGAAGCTATACTAGCCTTGCTCATCTATGGGTTGGTTCTGTTTCCCAATGTCGACAACTTTGTTGATATCAATGCCATAAAGATCTTTCTGATTGGAAATCCGGTTCCGACTTTGCTTGGTGACATGTATTTCTCTGTCCATCATAGGAATCGCCAAGGCGGTGGAATCATTGTATGTTGTGCACCTTTGTTGTTCAAATGGATTGTTTCACACTTACCTGAGTCTCCTATTTTCACAGAAAACCGAGAAGGCTTGCGTTGCCCTCGAAGACTTATGTCTCTTACTAAAAATGATATTCATTGGTATACCTTGGCTCGCTGTGGTACAGAAACCATTGATATTTGTGGGGAGTTCGCCAACGTACCCCTCATTGGTACACAAGGAGGAATTAACTACAACCCGGTCCTAGCCCGACGACAACTCGGGTATGCAAATTCAGTTAAACCTGTTGGTCCCTCAGTGGAAGGTTACTTCTATCGAGAAGGGGATAATCCTAAAAGGTTGAAAGCGAGAATGGTGAGATCTTGGTACGACGTCCGTGTGGTGTCGTTTTCTTTACCTCCCCGTTTCACTTGGGAGGACGGCACGCTAAACCCTTCACGCGAAATTTGGAAGGAGAATGCGCCCGCGGTGGGATGAATTTTATTTCAGTTCTTCCTACGATATCACACGAACTTTCTTATTTGTCCTACGAGTAGGAAAGGGGAAAAAAGATCTCAACTAAACCCTAGGAGTTTGCTAAGTGTGGGGATTTCACCTAGACTAGAAATTCTGGAGTCCGGGGGGTCGGTTATACATAGGGAAGTGTTTAAACACCCTACATATCTGTAGTACTCTACAGGAACCTTCTCTGTGTCATTTGTGTTTGTGTTTATTGCTAATGATTGGGAAAGTTTCTCCTTTGTGTTAGGAGAAGGAATTGAATTGATTTGAAAAGACAGACAGACAGACAAACTGACTATTTTTGGTATTTTATTAGCTCGCTGAGATTCCTTGTGAACCTCATGCCTACATATCCCTAGTGGAAGTCAGAGCTTAATGTAGTTCGGGGAACTAACTAGGGAAATTAATGTTTTTGGTGCCTTGCTTGAAGCTCAAGTTTGAAGCTTGGAATTAAATCTCTGTTTACAGTAAAGAGACATGAAATCATCTTTACAGAGAGGTATTTGTACTATTCTACCACAAACATTTTGAAAGAGTGACAGAATAACTGGATTCATTTCATTCAAGAGGGGGACCTTACTTGTGTGTGCAAGTATGCCAGTCAGATGCCTCTTAAATGAAAGAAAGATGCTCATCCAAATTAGGGAAAGTGTACAAGTCTGGGGATGTGCCAGAGCATGTCTTTCAGAGTCCTAAATGGGAGACTTTGATTGAAATTGAAATTGAAATGTTTGTTTGTTTGAATGTGGTAGAGTAGTAAAAATATCTCTCTATAGAGATAAGCTATGTCTATCTACTGTATAAAAGATTTGACTTTAGCTGGCTTGTATGAGGCCCAAGCTTGAGGCTTTTGATTGATTAATTAATAATTATTTGACTCTGGGAGATGGCTCCACTGGGGGTTAATTACAGGGTATTTTTGTGTTCTGTACAAAGCCCAGAATTGAGGCTGACTCTACTTAGGGAGACTCTATTTATGTGCCTTGTACAAAGCCCAAGGTTGTGGCTGACTGCTGAGGATAATTGAATGAATGACTCTATTTTATGTGCCTTGTACAAAGCCCAAGGTTGTGGCTAACTCTAGCTAGGGAAAACATTATTTTCTGCCTTGTACAAAGCCCAAGGTTGTGGCGGACTCTTAAATGAATTAAGTATGGATGACTATATGGGGAAAGATCCTAAGTGTTAGGAATCTTTGACACATGAAAAATATGGTTTATCTGCCTTGTACAAAGCCCAAGGTTATGGCTACTGAATGATGAAGAACTCACTGGGGAGACTCTATTATCTGCCTTGTACAATGCCCAAGGTTGAGGCTGACTCTTGACAGGGGAGTTTTATTGTTTGGTGCCTTGTATGAAGCCCAAGGTTGAGGCTAACTATTTTTGTTGGTTTTGACTCTACTGAGGAGATTTTATTTATTGAAAAGACTGTTTTTCTTTGGAAGCTAACCCTTTCCAGGGATTTTGACTCAGTTGGTAGAATTGTTTGTGAAAGATTGACTTTTATCATGTTTTTGGAGGCTGACCCTTTCCAGGGGTTTTTGACTCTTTTGGGGAATTATCTCCTAAGAGAAATGAATCTTTATTTATTAATTGACTTTGGAGGCTAACCCTTTCCAGGGGTTTTGAAAGAATAAAAGAATGTGTTGGAGGCTAACCCTTTCCAGGGGTTTTTATTGAAATGAAGGAATGTGTGGAAGCTAACCCTTTCCAGGGATTTATTGAAATGGAGGTTGATTTTAATTGACTTTGGAGGCTAACCCTTTCCAGGGATTTTTATTGAAATGAATGATTTGGGTAGCACTCCATTAGTTATTAAAGGATGAAAAGATTGGCAGAAAGATTATCTAGTGGAGACTTCTTGTTTAAAGCCCAAGATGAAGGCTGACTCAATGTTGAAGATGACCAAAACATGGATCCTAGACTCTATTAAGGAGGATTGATGAAGATGAGGGTGACAGAGACTGTCCATGTCTCTCATTCCAAAGGGTGTGCTCAATGTAAAATTGAGACAAACTTAGCTTGTTTAAAGTCTGGTTTAAATTGGAAGAAACTCACCAGGGTAGGCTAAAAGGTGACTAAAGACCTGTTCCTATGTTTATAAGAAACCTGATGGGTCCTTGTATACAAGCTCAAGAGGAAGCTGGAAATGCTTTTAAGAAGCCTGTGGGTCCTTGTACAAAGCCCAAGAGGAGGCTAATCGAGGGTCCTTGTTATAGCACAAGAGAAAGCTATGTAGTTTTGAACTTATTTTGGCTCTAAGCAAATGGGTAAGAGGTTTCACCGGGAATAATTCCTCTTTGGGTGGATGTGTCCTATTATTTGGATTCTAAGGTTTTTGCCAAGATGTTTCACCGGGAATAATTCATCTTGGGGGTTTGAACTACAGATCTCTAATTAGGAAAGAGCCTTCACCGGGAAGACATTCTCAATCCTAGGTCATATTCCTATAATATATATATATAGTTTAACTGTCCTAGGGTTTATACTCAAACGTAGTTCTAAACTAATATATGCACAGTTTATATTTGACAGTAATTTTAAACAAAGACTGTAAATTGAAAGCTTGTAAAGCCTAACCTGGATGGAGTGGAGGCCATTGAAGAAGTATGTACAGAGCCTCAACAGTAATTTTGTTGTTTTGTTGATAACAGTTGAATATATATATATGATAAACAGTTAATGGTTTTTGAAAACAGAAGAAGTGAAGATGGACAAAGGTCACATAGGTATCTGAAGAGTTTCACCGGGAATAATGCCCTTCAAATACCAGAAGAATGTTTTGAAAACAGAAAGAAGATTTTGAAAATACAGTTTTGAAAACAAGCTAAGAAGAGAAGGTTTTTGGGACTTACACTCTATTAGAGGCCCAGTACTTTGCAGTACTGGTGATAAAAACAGTTGGAAATGATTTGAAATGATATAAGGTTTTGTTGTTTGAAAACCTTAATCATTTGATTTAATCAGAGATTGAAAATAGTTTTGAAAATTGACAAAAGTCAACTTAATTAAAGTAAAAATAAAGATTTTTACTTAATTAAGACCTAAACAATTAGGGTTTTATCATAAACTTTATTTACAAAATGTTTTAGGTTAAAACAAAGTGAAAATATGTATTAAAGCATTTAAGAAAACACCTAAAACATACTATTTTAAACCTAATAAAAATACATGAAATAAATAATATTTTTATGATTTTTTTGATTATTCACAAAATAGATATATTAAATAACAAGTATGTGAAAAATGAAGTGAAAATGAATTAGTTTGATAGGTTAAATAAATATGTGAAGTTGTGAAGAAAAATGAAAGAAATTAGTGTTAAAAAATAAGTTTTGGTCCTTGGAGGGTTTGAACCCACGCCCTTGAGGTCATTTCCTCAAAACTATACCACTGGGCCAAGGCGCGCTTGGTGTTAGTGACTTGCCTTCATTTGGTCATGTTTCAAAACAAGTTGTAAATCTTTGAAAAATAAAAGAATCAAAAAGTCTGGGGCGAGGGGGATTCGAACCCCAGACTTGTGGCATGATGAGACTAAGGGCGTATAGGTGGCCACTGGGGCAAGTTGTTCAGTCGTTAATAAAACGCACACCATTCAAAATAAAATAAACTCTCCCCTGAGAATTCAAATTTGCGCGCCACCACCATCTTCGTCTTCAACCTCAAGCTCTCCATTTTTGAATTTCTGAACTTACTCGTTTCTCAATCATTTGCAACGATGTAAACATGAAACTTGCTCTAAATTCACTCACGATTCTAAATATGTAACTAACATGAACTATCATTAACTACATCTAACTAATTTACCAGAAATCGTGAAGAACCCTAAAATTTCAAAATTAAATTAAATGACTATACTGAAAGATAAATGGATGATGATAGAGGGTTTTCAATCCTCTGATGATGCTGAACAAGATAGAATCGAGCTATTTCACAAAGAGTACTTAAATTAAAGAGAGGGAGTTCAGAAACTTACCTCTGAAAATGGAGATCGTGAGGATGATAGAGAGCAACTGGGCTTGTATGAATGATCCCAAAAGCTTCCTTGTGGCTCAGTGATGCTAACTGAATGCTTGTAATGACCTCAAACCTCCTGAATTGTTCTATGGACCTCCCTCGATTTCAGCTTCAAGTGAACATGGAGGGTGTTGATTCTCGAGTTACAGATGAGCTGCAGCCATCTGGTTAGCTTCACTATGACCTGAGGAGTGTGTCTGGATGATTGGCTTGCCTTGAAACCTTCTGAATCACTCCATGGACCTCCAACTGCAGATGCTCCAAAGTGAGAGCAACAATGGTGTTCCTCCACCTACAGAAGTGATCCAGGTGCTTGGATCACCTCAAATGACCTCCCTTGAGATGTTAGAATGCTCACTTCCCAAAGATAAGCTCTGGTTTGAAGAAATCGATTCTTCTTGCAGAAGAACTTTGAAAAACAATGAACAAGAGAAGAGAAAGAGAAAGCAAGTAATATGGTTGCTTTGGTGTGTTTTTCTACTGAATTATGCTCTCCTATTTATAGGCAAATGTCTCAGTACTGAGTGAGAGAGTGAGCTTGCTTAGTGAAGCAAGTTTGGTTTCTTAGCCATGAAGAAATTTCAAAGAATATCCAAGTGTGATCATTGCATTTTCGAGCCACCTCCCCTACCCATTGATTCTATCTGATCTTAGGGGACAATTCAGATGCAAAGTGAGCTCTAATTGGTTGGTGAGAAGATTCCTTGGGTGATTCATCAATTTGCCATAAATTCTCAAATGTAATCATTACATAATCACATGTTCTTGTTTTAGGAATCTTCTTCAATTATCATGGCATGGTGAAAATGAATGCATGGCATGTTTGCAGATGTATTATGGGTCATGTAGCATCTGTATTTGAGGTCATGTGCACAAAACTTCAAAGTTCCAAAATGATGCATGACCTATAATTTCACTTCATGAGGCCAACTTTGAACAAGCATAACTCTTAGCTCAAATTGAATTTTGAGAAGGTTGAACACAATTTGGAAAGCCCTAAACATCTACTTTAAATCATTAGTTTATGTCTTCTTCAGAATCCTTTGGGAAATTTGTGAAAAATGAGGCCAAAGTTGGAAGAAAACTAGGTTAAAACACTTAGAAAAATTTCTAAGTGTTTATGACCTAAACTTCAAAATTTCCAAAACTTCATAAATGGTTGATCTTTTGAAAAAAGTTCCCTTGTAAGATGTTGTTTTATTTGGCAAGATCTACAACTTTCATGTTGGAAGTTTTTTGAGTTGTGTAGGTGAAATTTTGAGATCTCACCATGCCTTCAAAAACCCTAATTCCCGACTTTTCGCTCCTTGATGAATTTCTTTGAATTTCTTTGGCCAAATGACTTTGACATCCATATATTGATGATATTGATCTTTGAAAGTCATTTTTTGACCAAAAACCTTAAAAGTCAATGATGATCCTTCACAGTTGACTTTTTCCTAACAAAGTGAATTTTTGGGCTTTTGTGTAGAAATAAGATCCTCTCCCCAAATGGATGATATAAATGGATTATATGGAGGTAGTAGAGATCCTTGAATCATGTCTTGAGTTTTGGATTCATGCCCTGATTAAAAGTCAACTATCTTGGTGAATTAGGTCAAAACCTAATTTGTCGACCATGTGAAAATAATGACTGTAGACTTTGAATTGAAGTGTGATGTCTAGTAGATCTTGTCATATGAGTTATTTGAAGATGATTGATGTCTTTGAATGACCCTCTGAGGTTTTTTAGGGTTTCCCAAATGTGATCCCTGATTTCAGTCCTTGATAGGCTCAAAACCCTAGTCTGGTGACCTGAGTAAACCTGTACTCAGATGACTGGATGTCTAATCAATCATAGATGAGAAAAATGAAGTTCTTGGGCCCTATAATTGTATTAGGGACTAATCCTTGTATTGATTGATCCTTTGCCTGAGCTTTCTTGTCTTTGAGCATCCTTGATTAGGTACCAGATGGAGAAATGACTGCTCTGGGTACTTGTCTTGCCTTGATGAAAATCCTGAAGATATGTCATCTCAGGGGGGTCAAAAATTAGGGTATGACAGATGCCCCTATTTAAGTTTCTTTTATCCGGAGGGAGAGAGATTGATATCTCGATCTCTCTTGTGTAAAAGAGACTTAAATATATTAAAGAATGCCCGAATTTTGGGCGCTCCTGAGATGTTGTAATTGATAAAATCTTTACATGACTTGATCCCGTTGTCGCGCTTGGCGGGGGATGAGGAGACAAACTCCTGTAGAAATACTTGATGTGGATTCTGGTGAATGGATGGCAGTGTAGGATGCGCAATCCATCTTCTTTAACTAAGTGTTGATACTTAGAGAAAGGTAACCAACTTCCCCTCGTTTCGGATGTCCATATCTCGAAACTAGTTGTAGTTGTGTTTGGACAATATCTCAGATAAAGAGAAAATTTCCAAAAGTTTGTTTCCTCATCAAACTTCTCATCAGCACTTGGAGATGAGACGCCATTTGACGGTAGTAAAGAAACTTCACCATCTTCCTTTTTGACTTGACGTCTTTGAAAGATTGTCATATGGGCCCGCGCTCTTTTGAGGGGCTAATGACTTTGTTTGAAGGCGGACGAACTGTTTTCGGGGTGAAAACTGCCATTCGTCGACTGATGCCTGGGGAATCAACAAACTGTTCTCCTAATAGGAAAACTGCCATTCATCGACTCTGTGGGGAATTAAAAATCCCAGAAACAGACAAACTGTTTGAAGAAACTGCCATTTGTCGATCTCTTAGGGGAACAAACTGTCTTCTACTGGGAGAGACTGCCATTTGTAGACCCTGCTGTGAGAAAGTGAGCAAACTGTCTTCTGCTGAAAGAGACTGCCATTTGCTGACTTTGTTATGATAGAAAGTGAGCAAACTGTCTTCTGCTGAAAGAGACTGCCATTTGCTGACTGCTGGGGGAAACAAACTGTCTTCTACTGGGAGAGACTGCCATTTGTAGACCCTGTTATGAAAGAAAGTGAGCAAACTGTCTTCTGCTGAAAGAGACTGCCATTTGCTGACTTCTGGGGGAAACAAACTGTCTTCTGCTGAAAGAGACTGCCATTTGTCGACCCTGTTATGAAAGAAAGTGAGCAAACTGTCTTCTGCTGAAAGAGACTGCCATTTGCTGACTTCTGCCGGGGATTATGAACTATCCTCTGGATGAAGACTATCATTCGCTGACTCCGCTGGGGAATCATGTGTCGATCTCCTGGGAGATTCTGATTTATTTTCTTTGACGAAAAAGTGGCATCTCTTGACCTTGCTGGGGAAATACCAAACTGTTTTTTTTTCTTAGGAGGAAAGAACGTCCACTTGTCAATTATGTCGAGGAATCCACCCTATTTGGAGAAGAGAACTGCTCATCGACCCTTCGGGGAATGCGAAATAGATTATCTTATCCGAATAAGATTGTCGAGTGTCGCTCTGTGGGAGAATCTCGGCTGAGGATTTCCAAAAGTGAACAAACTATCTCTTTGAGGGAGACTACCATCTGTTGACTTGCTTGGGGAAATCTCTCTACATGGATTGTTGTCTTGAAGGAAAAAGTTTCTCTAGGACTCGCAGGGGAAACTTGAGTTCATGCCCTCATGACTCGGGCATTCTCATGATTAAAAGCCTAATTTGACTATGCAGTTGTGATGTAATGTATGCATGAATATTATGACAATTATAAAATGTAAAGTGAATGTGAATAGAATTGCCGCGGATGTAAAATCCTATGCTGCGACTTGAAATTCTTGTAGAGCAGAAGATGTCCTCTTCTTGTAGTTCGAACTCTGTCGGGAATATCTGGTTATCAGTTGTCCGCTGTCCGAAGAAAGTAATATGAATTGAAGTAAAGATCCGTCATCGGGAGATGTTCGCAAAGCGACCTCATGGGGAAATATTGGTTCCCGGAGTCTCAACCGTTCTCGGAGCAACTATTCGCATTCTTCCTATTGTTTGTAAACCTTAGAAAGAAATTTCACCTTTATTTTTGCAAGTAAATTCATTTTTATTTTATGAAAAACATTTGTTTCAAGAAAATGACTGTTTAAACCTAAAATGCCTTTCAAGAAACTGCATAAGACTAGATTGCAAAGGAAAGCACAAGGCTCAAATTATTATATATGGAATGGTAATCAGCCAAATGCTTGATTCCATGGAGTATTTACAAAGTTGGAAATTGGTAATTTTCGGGAAAAGGGCTACGATGAAACGTGACGACCGTTATCTTTCCCTTCCACTCCAAGTTGCGCTGTATTCGTGCTTCGTAGAAGATGACCTACTGCTGATGAACACTCCGCTATGGATTTTGAATGATCAAGTTTGTCCTGAACACAGTTACTTGCCATATATCCCTAACTTTTGCGTAAACTACCCCTTTCGGGTTTTAAGTTTACCGGGATTGATTATTTATTTTTTATGTCTCTAACTTTTGCCTGAATCGCCCTTTCGGGTTTTCGATTCACCGAGACGCTCTTTTTTGCCTAAGCCGCTCTTTGCGAGTTTTCAACTTAGCGAGCTGTTCTTTTAATTATTTAGGCGAAGTATTTCTTGACTGCGTCGACGTTCACAGGACGGGTGAATTCTTCTCCATCCATAGTCGTGAGTATTAAGACTCCTCCTGAGAAAGCTCTCTTGACCACGTAAGGGCCGTCATAATTGGGAGTCCATTTCCCTCTCGAATCTGTGAGAAAAGATTGAATCTTTTTGAGTACAAGGTCGCCTTCTTTGATTGTGCGAGGTCGAACCTTTTTGTCGAAAGCTTTCTTCATTCTTTGTTGATATAGTTGTCCGTGGCATGAAGCTGTCATGCGCTTTTCTTCGATTAAGTTCAATTCATCGAATCTACTTTGACACCACTCGGCTTCTGTTAATTTTGCCTCCATCAAGACTCTCATTGATGGGATTTCAACCTCTATTGGTAGGACTGCCTCCATGCCATATACAAGGGAGAAAGGAGTTGCTCCGGTCGAAGTACGTACTGATGTACGGTAACCATGAAGAGCATACGGGAGCATTTCATGCCAATCTTTGTAAGTGATGACCATCTTCTGAATGATTTTCTTGATGTTTTTGTTAGCTGCTTCTACAGCTCCATTCATCTTTGGTCTGTAAGGAGATGAGTTGTGATGTTCAATCTTGAATTCTTCACAAAGCTCCTTCATCATTTTGTTATTCAAATTTGACCCATTGTCAGTGATTATCTTGCTAGGAATGCCATAGCGACAGATGATGTGATTCTTGATAAACCTGACGACAACTTGTCTTGTAACGTTTGCATATGAAGCTGCTTCAACCCATTTGGTGAAATAATCTATAGCTACCAAGATGAAGCGATGTCCGTTGGATGCTTTTGGTTCGATCATTCCAATCATGTCGATTCCCCACATGGAGAAAGGCCAAGGGGAAGAGAGTATGTTGAGAAGAGATGGTGGCACATGAATTCTATCGGCGTAGATCTGGCATTTGTGACACCTCTTTGCGTACTGGTAGCAATCTGACTCCATTGTCAGCCAATAATATCCTGCTCTCAGTATTTTCCTTGTCATGGTATGTCCATTGGTGTGAGTACCAAAGGAACCTTCATGTATTTCTCTCATGAGTATTTCTGCTTCTCTTCTGTCAACGCATCTGAGCAGAACCATGTCGAAGTTTCTCTTGTACAGAACATCTTCATTCAAGAAGAATCTACAAGCTAACTTTCTCAAAGTCTTTCTATCTCTCTTTGATGCCCCAAGAGGGTACTCTTGCTTTTGAAGAAAGTTCTTGATGTCGTGATACCACGGTTTGTCGTCGATGATTGCTTCTACTGTGAAAACATGAGCGGGCCTATCCAGGCGCATAACATCGATCTGAGGAATGTCATTCCAATGATTTATCCTAATCATGGAAGAGAGTGTGGCTAATGCATCAGCCAAGTTGTTTTCCTCACGAGGAATGTGATGAAAATCTACCCTGTCGAAGAATGGTAACAATCTTCTTGCGTAGTCTTTGTAAGGGATTAGCCCTGGTTGGCGTGTTTCCCATTCTCCTTTGATTTGATTGATGACCAAAGCAGAATCTCCATATACATCCAAGTGTTTGATTCTTAGATCCATGGCTTCTTCGAGACCCATGATGCAAGCTTCATATTCGGCCTCATTGTTTGTGCATTTGAAAGTTAATCTGGCAGTAAATGGAATATGGGTACCCTGAGGTGTAACAATGATTGCCCCAATTCCTCGTCCATAAGCATTGACAGCTCCGTCAAAGATTAAGCCCCACTGGGACCCTATCTCAGGTCCTTCGTCTGGTAGTGGCTCGTCGTGATCTTTCATCTTGAGGTACATGACGTCCTCGTCCGGAAAGTCGAAACTGGTTGATTCATGACCATTGAGTGGATGGTGAGCCAGGTGCTCAGCTAGAATGCTTCCTTTCACGGCTTTCTGTGCGTGATACTCAATGTCATATTCTGATAACAACATCTGCCAACGGGAAATTCTCCCGGTTAAAGCAGGCTTCTCAAAGATGTACTTGATTGGATCCATATGAGAGATCAAACAAGTAGTATGTCGAATCATGTACTGGCGGAGACGCTTGGCAGCCCAGGCCAAAGCACAACACGTCTTCTCGAGCATGGAGTAGCGGGATTCACAGTCAGTGAATTTCTTGCTCAGGTAGTAAATGGCATGCTCTTTTCTTTTTGTCTCGTCTTGCTGTCCAAGGACACAACCCATGGAATCTTCTAAGACGGTTAAGTACATTATCAAAGGTCTTCCTTCCATTGGAGGAGACAGGATGGGTGGTTCGAGCAGATATTCCTTAATGCTGTCGAACGCTTTCTGACAATCGTCTGTCCAGACGCAACTTTGATTTTTCCGTAGAAGTTTGAAAATAGGAGCACAAGTTGCTGTCATGAGATATATGAATCTCGAGATGTAATTCAGACGTCCAAGAAATCCTCTAACTTGTTTCTCGGTTCTGGGCGAAGGCATTTCTTGAATTGCCTTGACTTTGTCTGGATCTACTTCAATTCCTCGTTTGCTGACAATGAAACCAAGGAGTTTTCCTGAGTAGACACCAAAGGTACACTTGTTGGGGTTCAGGCGAAGCTGAAACTTCCGTAAGCGTTGAAATAACTTTGTCAAATCCTATATGTGATCTTCTTCATTTTCTGATTTGGCAATCATGTCGTCCACATAGACTTCCACTTCTTTATGCATCATATCATGGAAAAGTGTAGTCATGGCTCTTTGATAAGTTGCCCCGGCGTTCTTTAGTCCAAAAGGCATAACACGATAGCAGAACGTGCCCCAGGGGGTGATGAAAGCTGTTTTTTCCATGTCTTCAGGTGCCATTTTGATTTGGTTGTATCCTGAAAATCCGTCCATGAATGAGAAAACTTTGGATTTTGCTGTACTGTCTACCAACATGTCAATATGTGGTAAAGGAAAATCATCCTTAGGGCTAGCTTTGTTCAAATCTCTGTAGTCGACGCACATGCGGACTTTTCCGTCTTTCTTAGGAACGGGAACAATGTTAGCTAACCACTGAGGGTATTCTGAAGTGACGAGAAAACCTGCGTTGATCTGCTTTTGAACTTCCTCTTTGATTTTCATGGCCATCTCCGGATGAGTTCTTCTTAATTTTTGCTTGACCGGAGGGCATTCTGCTTTTAATGGCAAGTGATGCTCCACTATACTGGTATCCAACCCTGGCATATCTTGATAAGACCAAGCGAAGACATCTGAGAATTCTTTGAGCAGCTGTATCAAACTCTCTCTGATCTCTGAACTGAGCGAAGCTCCAATCTTAACCTCTTTTCTGTTTCCATCGGAACCAAGGTTAATGATCTCTAGAGGCTCATTGTATGGCTGAATGGCCTCTTCCTTTTGTTGAAGTAACCGTGAAATTTCCTTTGATATTTCTTCGTCTTCTTCTTCCTCTGCCTCGAATACAGGAAACTCAAAGCTTGGAGAAGTCATACGGTCGCACGTTTCAACGGGGTATTTTATGATTAATCTGCATATGTGTGATAAGTTTTATTTAGACAACGAGGGAAGACTCGGTGTATGCAGTTAATGGAATATTTTGATGTTTTTTAAGGGTGTTTTTTTAGGATTACCAATTTCCGAAAAAAAAGAAAAGGAAAAACTAAACGAAGGAACAGAATGACATTTTTATTTATGGACAGTCATTTCTTGAAACAAAGACCCTATAAAACAAAACTTTATTGCTTTGGGCGAAGCAAAGAGGGACATTTTCCTAAGAAATAGTAAAATGCAAAGCCCTATGAAACATCTCTTCACCCTGGGCTATGGTGAGAGGACAAAATAACGGTGAAAGTTCCTACTTAGGAGTGCGAACAACAGTTGAAACTTCAACAGCTGTCCAGTAGTGGCGAACCCCATTGTGCACTAAGTAATCTGGAACCTTAGGCTTAAGCTGGCCTGTGGTAGGTCTTGATTTACCAACCACTATCTTTGCAACACTCAGACGATCTTCTTCTACTTCAGCAGACTGAGCGGTGTGAGCATACCCATTTCCAAGTGGAGTATGTCGGTTTTTCTTTTGAGGAAACTTCCAATCTTCTGAATGGAGAGACTCGTTGTCGGAGACACTTTCGAGATCATCCTCTTCTGTATTTTGGTCTTGCTCTTCTCCCAAGATGGCATTGACTAGATATGTGAACTCTAAATCCGTAGTCTCGGAAGGTGACTTGGGGATATAATCCTCAATGATGACTTCACCGGATGTTGATGAATAGCAAGGGTTATACATCTCTTTTGGCTGAGAGAGGTACTCATAATCAATGTTCCATCCAGTTGGAACAATATCTTCAAGAGATATTCTTGAACTTTCAGGAGCGGAGTATTTTACCATGTAGTCGAATTTTCCGCTGGGTTCTCCTAATGTATCCCAAGTCTCTTCGGGGATAGGAGGAACTTCTTCTGATGAACCATGACTTCTGGTGGTGAAGCTGTCAGTAACTTCATCACTGCTTGGTTGAGTCTTACTTTCAGATCCTTCATTTGGATAACAGCAAAGTGGTTCAGATTTTGATAGGGAGATGTATCCTGCTTTGTTAAGATAGGATAACCATTCCTCTTCATCAGTGCTTTCCGTATCGATGATATTGACTGTTTGTTGAACAGGTTGAAGAAAACCTCCACTGCAGAAAGTTTCTTGAATTGGGAGAACTACCTCAATCCCTGGAATAGCTTTTGATGATGTCGGAAAGAATCCAATTCCTGTTCTGTTCTTGTTGTTGGTAGGAATATTAATGTGCCCCCAACCACTGGTAATGCCATCCTTTACAACTTGGATTGCATCTTTGTATGAAGAGATAGACGCTGCTTTCTCCTTTCCTTTGTCTAAGGAAAGTGCTTGGAATTTAGTTCCAACAAGTTCTTTTGGTTCTATGTCGGAGAATGATGACAGGTTGCTGACGATCAGAGCTCGTTCTCCACATACGGTTACCAATTTGTCATTTCTTATGAACTTCAGTTTCTGATGAAGTGTTGAAGTAATTGCCCCAGCCTCATGAATCCATGGGCGACCTAGCAAACAACTGTATTGTGCTGGAATATCCATAACTTGGAAAGTGATTTTGAACGTCTGAGGTCCAATAGTTATGGGAAGATCCACTTCTCCAAAAACTGACTTTCTTGATCCATCAAATGCTTTGACGATGACATGACTTTTTCTTAGAGGGTAATCTTCAAAAGATAATCTTGACAATGTTGATTTAGGCATGACGTTGAGAGAGGATCCATTGTCTATTAGGACTCCTGTGAGTGTATTACCCATGCAGCCAACTGAGATGTGAAGTGGAAGATTGTGGTCCACTCCTTCTTCAGGAAGATCTTCGTCACAGAAACTTAGGTTAGTTCCGGCGGAGATGTTGGCAATGATGTTGTTGAATTGGCTTATAGTAACACTTGGTTCTACGAAAGCTTGTTCCAAAACTTTCTGTAGAGCTTCCCTATGAGCTTCAGAACTCAATAGCAGGGAAAGAACAGAAATCCTAGATGGAGTATGTAGTAATTGATCTACAATGTTGTATTCACTCCTCTGGATTAACTTCAAGATCTCATCATTTTCTTTCGCTTGAACAGCATTGGTCGGATGATTATCTTGCCTATGTGGTACTTCCTCCGAAGGTTTCTCCACATTTTCTGTTGTTCTGTTGAAGACTCGTCCACTTCTGGTGACTCGACTAACATCAGCAATGTTGACAACAGATGGTAATGGTATTTCCTTACCATTTTCAATGAATGTAGCGTTGTACTTGTATGGTATAGCCTTGCTGGACTCATACGGTACAGGACCTGGTAAGTAGATGACTAACGGAGCGATTGCTGTCTTCCTGCTATCATACTTGACTTGCATTAGTTCAACTTGATTAATTTGAGGAGATACGGTAAAGACTTCATCATCTTCTCTGTTGGCAAGAACAGTAATGGTATTGTCATCCATTAGCTTTTGAATGTCGTTGCGAACACGCAAACAGCCTTGTGAATTTCTTCGACAGATTCTGCATCTACTGTAAGCGTGGAAATCTGTTCCAAAGTAGGCAAGTCCATTTAAAGTTTTGTGGAACCTGACTACCGATCCTTCAAGATCTTCAACTTTGTAGATTTTGTATTCTCCTGGACATCCTTGAACCATGTTGATGTCATGTTCAGTTCTGACTCGGATATGTTGAATCCATCCTAAGTCCATTTGTTCTTGTAATGCAGCTTGAACTACGGCACATCCTTGATTATTCTTTGGACAAATTTCACATGTGAAGTAGTTGTGAGGTGGTACATGACCGTACCCAGCTTGTTTAGCGTGCATCTTGACAAGATTTTCCCCTATCTGACGAATGTCGTAGATTTGAATGACGTTGGGGTGTTGATCTATCAGATTTACTGAAGCTTCTTTGTGCTGCGGCAAAGGATTTGCTTGGACGTTTGGATTAGTATCTTTGAAGGATAGCATTCCGCTCTTCACTAATCGTTGGACGTCAATCTTGAAAGGGAAACAGTTCTCAATATTGTGACCTGGTGCCCCCTGATGATAGGGACAAGATTGGTCAGCCTTATACCATGGTGAGGAACTGTTTGTAGGATTTGGAGGACTCCTTGTCTGAATGAGTCCTTTTGCCAGTAATGTTGGAAACAACTCTGCATACGGCATTGGTACGGGGTCAAAGGCAGGATACCTTGGAGCCCGATTGTTGTAATTTGGAGGTCGAACCTGCTGCTGAGGTTGCTGCGACCTTTGTTGAATCTGTTGTTGCGAGACCTGAGGTTGATAAACTGGCGCTGAGTTAACAACCGGAGTTATTGTTGCAACCTGAGGTTGGAATTTCTTCTTGATTTTGTGCAAGACATTGCTGACATCTTGATCCTTTTTCTTCTGGAAAGAACTTCCATACTTCCTTAGACCAACAGAAGATTCTGGTTCTTTGTTCAAGCGACCTTCTCGAACTGCTTCTTCTAAACGTACACCCATGTTTACCATCTCGGTAAAGTCACTTGGTGCACTTGCAACCATTCGTCCGTAGTAAAATGGACTCAAAGTTTTGAGATAGATTTTTGTCATTTCTTTCTCTTCAAGTGGTGGACAAATTTGAGCAGCAACTTCACGCCATCTCTGAGCGTATTCCTTGAAGCTTTCTCTATCCTTTTGAGTCATGGCCCGGAGTTGATCTCTGTCGGGAGCCATATCCAGATTGTACTTATACTGTTTGACGAAGGCCTCTCCGAGGTCTCGAAAAGTACGAATCTCTGAACTGTCCAAGTTCATGTACCATTTGAGTGCAGCACCAGTCAGGCTGTCTTGAAAATAATGAATGAGTAATTGTTGATTATCAGTCTGAGTTGACATTCTTCGAGCGTACATCACAAGATGACTTTGTGGGCATGAATTCCCTTTGTACTTCTCGAAATCTGGTACTTTGAATTTGTGAGGAATCTTAACATTTGGAACCAGACAGAGGTCTGCAGCATTCTTTCCAAATAAATCTTGTCCTCGGAGAGTCTTGAGTTCCTTCTGCATTTGCAGAAACTGTTCTTGGAACTCGTCCAATCTTTCATACACGCCAGCATCCTCACTTGGGGCGTGATGATATACTTGTCCGCCCTGCGGGGGAAAAGTATGCATAATTGGTCGTGGAGAAGCCATGACAGCAGATCTTGGAATCTCAGCATTCTGTTGTGTGAAACCCATTGCCGTTGCTCTTGGAACTTCAATTTCCAGAGGTTTGTAACCCTCCGGTGGACGCATATCCATGGTGACTTTTGGAACTTCAGAAGCTGGAGGTATGTACCCTTCTGGAGTAAAGTTATACGGCATGCCCCAAGGTCGATCAGGTGGCATGGTATACTGAGGAATAGGAGTAGAAACAATCTCGGAAACCACAGTCCTTTGTGGTTCTTCTGGCGTTGGTCGATTCTGCGCAACTACCAGGGCTTCTACCATACTATTGAGTCTTTCGACAGTACCTTTGAGAGTATTAATCTCTTCTCTGAGTTCTTCATTCTCTTGCTCAAAGTCTTCCATTCTTTTCTTGCGACTTGAACGAGTGTTGTATGGATGAGACAACTTGAAAGTCTTGGTTCACCTCCTTCTCCTCCTCTCTTTCTGGAGAAAGGAAAGTGACTATTAGATCCGCGACAATTCTCGTGTCAGTGCGTACGACTAAAGCGATGTATGATATGCAATTAAGTTATTATTTTTTCAAGGAAACACCATAATTACGTTATGAAACATCAAACTTTTATTGATTAAGCGAAAACGCCGTTTTTTACACACTTTGAAAATGGAAATACAGAGAAACTGAGAGAAAGGACTCTAAAACTTTGATGAAGAGCCGACTTCACGTTCTAACATCTTCTTCTGTTTCTTGAGCTGAGCGTTCTCTGACGTGAGCTGATCGATGATCCAGGAAGCAGGAGGGATATGATGAGAAAGTGATGATTGTGTCACTTGTCGATCGAGTACTTCAAGTAACTCATCCTTCCTTCTTAGGATGTTTTGAATCTCAACATTTTCCGTGTTGACGATTCGATACTTGTTCCTCCAAGCATTCCTTTCTTGGCATACCTTGTTTAATGCCGCTTGCAGTTTTTCAACATCGGTGGAGAAAAGGTAAATTGGTTCCCTTAGGGGAATAGGTTCTTGATGTTGATATGGCTTCCTGAGCTTGAATGCCCTGACGCGTACCCATTGAAGGTAAGGATCCAGGGAGATGCAAAGATGTTTTCCTAACAATCTTCTCCCTTTGCTGTGAACAAGACGCCAGGCTTGGACAATTTCCTTCTTCAGCATGTTGCCATGATCGTCGATGTTCTTGAAGAACAGACCCTCCAATTGGATGTTACTTGGTATATTTTTCATGGGATAGCCGTATTGACGACGGGCTAAAGCTGGATTGTAACTAATTCCTCCCTTAGTTCCAATAAGGGGTATGTTGGGAAAACTTCCGCAACTGAAGATGATCTTGGTTTCGTCGTTGTCAGGACTACACCACTCAATGTCTGTATGAGTGAGAGACATGATTTTCTGTGACCAGTAAAGGCCATCCCTCATGTTCCAGAAAGTGCTAGACTTTGGTAGGTGTGAAACGAACCATTCGTATAACAATGGTACGCAGCATGTGATTAATCCTCCTCGCTGCAGGTTTCTTGAATGCACAGAGTGATAAGCATCCGCAAGCAAGGTTGGAACTGGATTTCCAATCAAGAAGATCTTAATTGCGTTGATGTCGACGAAATCGTTAATGTTAGGGAACAAAAACAATCCGTAGATAAGCAAAGCCAAGATTTCCTCAAAAGCGCTCATATCTTGGATGCTGACGAAGTACCGAGCTTGATCAAACAAGAATTTGGAGGGCAATCCTTGAATTCCTCCTCTACTCACCATATGAGTTCTGATGTCGACTACGTTCAAAGGAGTAGTTGCAGCAATGATAATGTCGTCAGGATTCTTTTCCAAACCGGAGTACGGATCTTGCGCGTACACGGGTATTCCAATCAGACGAGAGTACTCCTCTAACGTAGGCATGAGCTGATAATCTGGAAAGGTGAAGCAGTGATACGTTGGATCGTAAAACTGCACCAAGGTGGGAAGGATCCCCTCCACCATGTTGGTATTGAGCAAAGGCAGAAGTTTTCCATACTTCTCCTTGAAAGCCTGGGGGTTGACCACCAGTTTTCCGAGCTTTCCCAGTTCCTCGACCTGGGGAATCTTGAAGGTGTATTTCCTAGCTCTCTTTCTTCCGTAATCCATGGTATAGATCCTTAAGTCCTTTCTCCGTTTCTCTCTTTCTATGAAGTTCAAAACGTTCGTTATTTAGTTTCCTTGAAAAACGACTCGAAAAAGACTCTTTTTGTTTTTAGTTGTTTATTAATGAATGATGCATGAATGCATGAATGCACACACAAGAGTTTTAAACAAACATGGCGTTGAAGGGTATAGTGGTCATGAAGTCCAAACGCAATCCCCGCCCCAATGGTAAACTAAGGTTAAGGATTTTGTACCTGTAGAACGGGTTCTAGGGGTCTCAGAGTTTTTGCTCAACCTTAAAGATACGTTGATTGGTATCTATAAGAGAGTTTTCTCTGAGTGTAGTATCTGCGTGACAATTACTTCCGTAATCACCGCTCTACGTCCTAAAAAAGGCTTTAAGTGGGGTTAATGTGTTTCTAGGTCCTCCTGGTACAAATCAGTCTCGGAATGCAGTGGCGCAGTTAATCACAACCAGCCAGGCAAATCCCAAGAGTAGACTTGGAAACCAAGATTAGAGGGCCTTCACCGGGAAGACATCCTCCATCCTATCTTATGTTGCACTCAAATCCGGGTATAGGATTTCTCACCACAAGGGGGAATCAAGCCCTTTCCCGATACAGAATAAACAAAATAAACAAATATATATGCAACAAACACATGATATGACACAGAGGTTAGGCAGGACCTCTCTTGTTTGAGGGGGAATTTGGCATCCCTAATTCCTCATTGGGGCTGGACCAGCAACAGGTCAACCATTGGTTTGGATGAAAAACCAAGGTTTTTAACACTTATATCCCCAGCAGAGTCGCCATTTTTCTGTGGTGTCGTTTTCTTTACCTCCCCGTTTCACTTGGGAGGACGGCACGCTAAACCCTTCACGCGAAATTTGGAAGGAGAATGCGCCCGCGGTGGGATGAATTTTATTTTAGTTCTTCCTACGATATCACACGAACTTTCTTATTTGTCCTACGAGTAGGAAAGGGGAAAAAAGATCTCAACTAAACCCTAGGAGTTTGCTAAGTGTGGGGATTTCACCTAGACTAGAAATTCTGGAGTCCGGGGGGTCGGTTATACATAGGGAAGTGTTTAAACACCCTACATATCTGTAGTACTCTACAGGAACCTTCTCTGTGTCATTTGTGTTTGTGTTTATTGCTAATAATTGGGAAAGTTTCTCCTTTGTGTTAGGAGAAGGAATTGAATTGATTTGAAAAGACAGACAGACAGATAAACTGACTATTTTTGGTATTTTATTAGCTCGCTGAGATTCCTTGTGAACCTCATGCCTACATATCCCTAGTGGAAGTCAGAGCTTAATGTAGTTCGGGGAACTAACTAGGGAAATTAATGTTTTTGGTGCCTTGCTTGAAGCTCAAGGTTGAAGCTTGGAATTAAATCTCTGTTTACAGTAAAGAGACATGAAATCATCTTTACAGAGAGGTATTTGTACTATTCTACCACAAACATTTTGAAAGAGTGACAGAATAACTGGATTCATTTCATTCAAGAGGGGGACCTTACTTGTGTGTGCAAGTATGCCAGTCAGATGCCTCTTAAATGAAAGAAAGATGCTCATCCAAATTAGGGAAAGTGTACAAGTCTGGGGATGTGCCAGAGCATGTCTTTCAGAGTCCTAAATGGGAGACTTTGATTGAAATTGAAATTGAAATGTTTGTTTGTTTGAATGTGGTAGAGTAGTAAAAATATCTCTCTATAGAGATAAGCTATGTCTATCTACTGTATAAAAGATTTGACTTTAGCTGGCTTGTATGAGGCCCAAGCTTGAGGCTTTTGATTGATTAATTAATAATTATTTGACTCTGGGAGATGGCTCCACTGGGGGTTAATTACAGGGTATTTTTGTGTTCTGTACAAAGCCCAGAATTGAGGCTGACTCTACTTAGGGAGACTCTATTTATGTGCCTTGTACAAAGCCCAAGGTTGTGGCTGACTGCTGAGGATAATTGAATGAATGACTCTATTTTATGTGCCTTGTACAAAGCCCAAGGTTGTGGCTAACTCTAGCTAGGGAAAACATTATTTTCTGCCTTGTACAAAGCCCAAGGTTGTGGCGGACTCTTAAATGAATTAAGTATGGATGACTATATGGGGAAAGATCCTAAGTGTTAGGAATCTTTGACACATGAAAAATATGGTTTATCTGCCTTGTACAAAGCCCAAGGTTGTGGCTACTGAATGATGAAGAACTCACTGGGGAGACTCTATTATCTGCCTTGTACAATGCCCAAGGTTGAGGCTGACTCTTGACAGGGGAGTTTTATTGTTTGGTGCCTTGTATGAAGCCCAAGGTTGAGGCTAACTATTTTTGTTGGTTTTGACTCTACTGAGGAGATTTTATTTATTGAAAAGACTGTTTTTCTTTGGAAGCTAACCCTTTCCAGGGATTTTGACTCAGTTGGTAGAATTGTTTGTGAAAGATTGACTTTTATCATGTTTTTGGAGGCTGACCCTTTCCAGGGGTTTTTGACTCTTTTGGGGAATTATCTCCTAAGAGAAATGAATCTTTATTTATTAATTGAATTTGGAGGCTAACCCTTTCCAGGGGTTTTGAAAGAATAAAAGAATGTGTTGGAGGCTAACCCTTTCCAGGGGTTTTTATTGAAATGAAGGAATGTGTGGAAGCTAACCCTTTCCAGGGATTTATTGAAATGGAGGTTGATTTTAATTGACTTTGGAGGCTAACCCTTTCCAGGGATTTTTATTGAAATGAATGATTTGGGTAGCACTCCATTAGTTATTAAAGGATGAAAAGATTGGCAGAAAGATTATCTAGTGGAGACTTCTTGTTTAAAGCCCAAGATGAAGGCTGACTCAATGCTGAAGATGACCAAAACATGGATCCTAGACTCTATTAAGGAGGATTGATGAAGATGAGGGTGACAGAGACTGTCCATGTCTCTCATTCCAAAGGGTGTGCTGAATGTAAAATTGAGACAAACTTAGCTTGTTTAAAGTCTGGTTTAAATTGGAAGAAACTCACCAGGGTAGGCTAAAAGGTGACTAAAGACCTGTTCCTATGTTTATAAGAAACCTGATGGGTCCTTGTATACAAGCTCAAGAGGAAGCTGGAAATGCTTTTAAGAAGCCTGTGGGTCCTTGTACAAAGCCCAAGAGGAGGCTAATCGAGGGTCCTTGTTATAGCACAAGAGAAAGCTATGTAGTTTTGAACTTATTTTGGCTCTAAGCAAATGGGTAAGAGGTTTCACCGGGAATAATTCCTCTTTGGGTGGATGTGTCCTATTATTTGGATTCTAAGGTTTTTGCCAAGATGTTTCACCGGGAATAATTCATCTTGGGGGTTTGAACTACAGATCTCTAATTAGGAAAGAGCCTTCACCGGGAAGACATTCTCAATCCTAGGTCATATTCCTATAATATATATATATATATATATATATATATATATATATAGTTTAACTGTCCTAGGGTTTATACTCAAACGTAGTTCTAAACTAATATATGCACAGTTTATATTTGACAGTAATTTTAAACAAAGACTGTAAATTGAAAGCTTGTAAAGCCTAACCTGGATGGAGTGGAGGCCATTGAAGAAGTATGTACAGAGCCTCAACAGTAATTTTGTTGTTTTGTTGATAACAGTTGAATATAAATATATATGATAAACAGTTAATGGTTTTTGAAAACAGAAGAAGTGAAGATGGACAAAGGTCACATAGGTATCTGAAGAGTTTCACCGGGAATAATGCCCTTCAAATACCAGAAGAATGTTTTGAAAACAGAAAGAAGATTTTGAAAATACAGTTTTGAAAACAAGCTAAGAAGAGAAGGTTTTTGGGACTTACACTCTATTAGAGGCCCAGTACTTTGCAGTACTGGTGATAAAAACAGTTGGAAATGATTTGAAATGATATAAGGTTTTGTTGTTTGAAAACCTTAATCATTTGATTTAATCAGAGATTGAAAATAGTTTTGAAAATTGACAAAAGTCAACTTAATTAAAGTAAAAATAAAGATTTTTACTTAATTAAGACCTAAACAATTAGGGTTTTATCATAAACTTTATTTACAAAATGTTTTAGGTTAAAACAAAGTGAAAATATGTATTAAAGTATTTAAGAAAACACCTAAAACATACTATTTTAAACCTAATAAAAATACATGAAATAAATAATATTTTTATGATTTTTTTGATTATTCACAAAATAGATATATTAAATAACAAGTATGTGAAAAATGAAGTGAAAATGAATTAGTTTGATAGGTTAAATAAATATGTGAAGTTGTGAAGAAAAATGAAAGAAATTAGTGTTAAAAAATAAGTTTTGGTCCTTGGAGGGTTTGAACCCACGCCCTTGAGGTCATTTCCTCAAAACTATACCACTGGGCCAAGGCGCGCTTGGTGTTAGTGACTTGCCTTCATTTGGTCATGTTTCAAAACAAGTTGTAAATCTTTGAAAAATAAAAGCATCAAAAAGTCTGGGGCGAGGGGGATTCGAACCCCAGACTTGTGGCATGATGAGACTAAGGGCGTATAGGTGGCCACTGGGGCAAGTTGTTCTGTCGTTAATAAAACGCACACCATTCAAAATAAAATAAACTCTCCCCTGAGAATTCAAATTTGCGCGCCACCACCATCTTCGTCTTCAACCTCAAGCTCTCCATTTTTGAATTTCTGAACTTACTCGTTTCTCAATCATTTGCAACGATGTAAACATGAAACTTGCTCTAAATTCACTCACGATTCTAAATATGTAACTAACATGAACTATCATTAACTACATCTAACTAATTTACCAGAAATCGTGAAGAACCCTAAAATTTCAAAATTAAATTAAATGACTATACTGAAAGATAAATGGATGATGATAGAGGGTTTTCAATCCTCTGATGATGCTGAACAAGATAGAATCGAGCTATTTCACAAAGAGTACTTAAATTAAAGAGAGGGAGTTCAGAAACTTACCTCTGAAAATGGAGATCGTGAGGATGATAGAGAGCAACTGGGCTTGTATGAATGATCCCAAAAGCTTCCTTGTGGCTCAGTGATGCTAACTGAATGCTTGTAATGACCTCAAACCTCCTGAATTGTTCTATGGACCTCCCTCGATTTCAGCTTCAAGTGAACATGGAGGGTGTTGATTCTCGAGTTACAGATGAGCTGCAGCCATCTGGTTAGCTTCACTATGACCTGAGGAGTGTGTCTGGATGATTGGCTTGCCTTGAAACCTTCTGAATCACTCCATGGACCTCCAACTGCAGATGCTCCAAAGTGAGAGCAACAATGGTGTTCCTCCACCTACAGAAGTGATCCAGGTGCTTGGATCACCTCAAATGACCTCCCTTGAGATGTTAGAATGCTCACTTCCCAAAGATAAGCTCTGGTTTGAAGAAATCGATTCTTTTTGCCAAAGAACTTTGAAAAACAATGAACAAGAGAAGAGAAAGAGAAAGCAAGTAATATGGTTGCTTTGGTGTGTTTTTCTACTGAATTATGCTCTCCTATTTATAGGCAAATGTCTCAGTACTGAGTGAGAGAGTGAGCTTGCTTAGTGAAGCAAGTTTGGTTTCTTAGCCATGAAGAAATTTCAAAGAATATCCAAGTGTGATCATTGCATTTTCGAGCCACCTCCCCTATCCATTGATTCTATCTGATCTTAGGGGACAATTCAGATGCAAAGTGAGCTCTAATTGGTTGGTGAGAAGATTCCTTGGGTGATTCATCAATTTGCCATAAATTCTCAAATGTAATCATTACATAATCACATGTTCTTGTTTTAGGAATCTTCTTCAATTATCATGGCATGGTGAAAATGAATGCATGGCATGTTTGCAGATGTATTATGGGTCATGTAGCATCTGTATTTGAGGTCATGTGCACAAAACTTCAAAGTTCCAAAATGATGCATGACCTATAATTTCACTTCATGAGGCCAACTTTGAACAAGCATAACTCTTAGCTAAAATTGAATTTTGAGAAGGTTGAACACAATTTGGAAAGCCCTAAACATCTACTTTAAATCATTAGTTTATGTCTTCTTCAGAATCCTTTGGGAAATTTGTGAAAAATGAGGCCAAAGTTGGAAGAAAACTAGGTTAAAACACTTAGAAAAATTTCTAAGTGTTTATGACCTAAACTTCAAAATTTCCAAAACTTCATAAATGGTTGATCTTTTGAAAAAAGTTCCCTTGTAAATTGTTGTTTTATTTGGCAAGATCTACAACTTTCATGTTTGAAGTTTTTTGAGTTGTGTAGGTGAAATTTTGAGATCTCACCATGCCTTCAAAAACCCTAATTCCCGACTTTTCGCTCCTTGATGAATTTCTTTGAATTTCTTTGGCCAAATGACTTTGACATCCATATATTGATGATATTGATCTTTGAAAGTCATTTTTTGACCAAAAACCTTAAAAGTCAATGATGATCCTTCACAGTTGACTTTTTCCTGACAAAGTGAATTTTTGGGCTTTTGTGTAGAAATAAGATCTTCTCCCCAAATGGATGATATAAATGGATTATATGGAGGTAGTAGAGATCCTTGAATCATGTCTTGAGTTTTGGATTCATGCCCTGATTAAAAGTCAACTATCTTGGTGAATTAGGTCAAAACCCTAATTTGTCGACCATGTGAAAATAATGACTGTAGACTTTGAATTGAAGTGTGATGTCTAGTAGATCTTGTCATATGAGTTATTTGAAGATGATTGATGTCTTTGAATGACCCTCTGAGGTTTTTTAGGGTTTCCCAAATGTGATCCCTGATTTCAGTCCTTGATAGGCTCAAAACCCTAGTCTGGTGACCTGAGTAAACCTGTACTCAGATGACTGGATGTCTAATCAATCATAGATGAGAAAAATTAAGTTCTTGGGCCCTATAATTGTATTAGGGACTAATCCTTGTATTGATTGATCCTTTGCCTGAGCTTTCTTGTCTTTGAGCATCCTTGATTAGTTACCAGATGGAGAAATGACTGCTCTCGGTACTTGTCTTGCCCTGATGAAAATCCTGAAGATATGTCATCTCAGGGGGGTCAAAAATTAGGGTATGACAGTCCGATGGAAAGAAAAAGGTGAGGAAAGAAATTGCATTGCCATGGACGCCTACACCTGCTGGGTAAAGAAAAGAGCAAAGGAGTTCCAAATGCCTTATGCTTATGAAAAAACCATGTTTCCTGCAGTATCTCAACGACCCAACATTCCCACTATGGAGGAATACCAAGGCACTTTAGCCAAGATGAGGATAGAAAAAGATGCTTGGGAAGAAAATTTTCGTAGCACTGAGGTGGAAAATAGAAAGTTGAAGAAAAGAGTAAAAGATCACGAAGAAACTCTCTATTATCAAGATGGATGGCTCATGAGTAAAGATGAGAAGATTCGTCAGAAAGACGCTGCAATCAAGAGGTACATCAAAGAAAGCAAGAAAAATCTGGAAGGCTCGACAAGCAACGCTCCGACTCCTGATGATTAGAAGAATGTTGTTGACAAGCTGAGAGCTGAAAAGGCCGAATTGAAAGCTCACTATGGGAAAGAAATCATGAAGCTCAAGCTGCACAATGCATTTGGTTCTTCGTCTGATGAAGATGTTTAGGATTTGTTTAGCTTTTTTATTTATCATTTGCTTTTGTAAGGAGCTACGCTCCAATGTTGTAACATTTCCCATTATTGCAATAAAAAAAAATGAATGAATAAAAGATTTGTTTGTGTTCAAATGTTTGCAAGGAAATAATCTTTAAAATATTTGGAAAAATCATAAATTTCTTTTTGCATACATCATTCTGCATATCGAGTCTGTTGTATAGAGTCTCATCTTTTGGATCTTTCTCCAATAGATCGTCAAGCTGTCTCGTCTCAAAGTTTCTCGACCGCGCTCGCAATCAGATCACAGATACAATACTCGTTCGAATAGAAGAAGAGTAATGGAACACTCTGAACAAGAGAATATTGAGCTTCGTGGTACAGTGACCACCCTTCAGGAAAAGTTGGAAATTCTCACTACTCTGGTTGACTCCTTAATGGCCGCACAGAATCAGCCGCCGCCACCCAACAGCCAAGCGACGGTAACATCTGAAGTCACTACTCCAGTTTCTACAGTTGCGTTCGGTATTCCATCTTTCTCCATGCCAGAAGGTTGGGGCCCGCCTTTCAGCTTCGGTACAGGTTTCCGCCATAATATTTCTGGGGTTCAAACATCCACAACTGAAGCGCCTGCTGCACAAAGTTCATTGTTCACTCCAAATCAGGGGGTAACTTTTTCTCAAGTCACTATGGCACTTTCTCAACCCACTATGACAGTTCCGACCCCTACGGTTCACACAGTTCCTTATGGTGGCAATGAGATTTATCATGATCAGGATGATAGCATAAATCAGCGTAACCTTGTGGAAGATCCCCGAGAGCAGTTTAACAAGATGCAGTTGGAAGTTAAGGCTATCCGTGGGAAAGATTTGTTTGGAAAGAATGCCCAGGAGCTATGTTTGGTTCCCAGTGTACAAATACCTGCTAAATTCAAGGTCCCTGACTTTGAGAAGTACAAAGGTAGTTCTTGTCCACAAAGTCATCTCGTAATGTATGCTAGGAAGATGTCTACTTATGCAGATAATCATCAGTTGCTTATCCATTACTTTCAAGACAGTTTGACTGGTGCCGCACTGAAGTGGTACACAGGCTTGGATAGCACTAATATTCGAACATTCAATGACCTAGGTGAGGCCTTTGTCCGACAATACAAGTATAACTCGGATATGGCTCCAGACAGAGATCAGCTTCGATCCATGGCTCAGAAAGACCATGAAGCTTTCAAAGAGTATGCCCAACGATGGAGAGAAACTGCTGCTCAGATTAATCCACCGTTAAAAGAGAAAGAGATGACAAAGATCTTCTTGAATACTCTCAGTCCGTTTTATTATGAACGCATGATTGCTAGTGCTACAAGTGATTTCACCGAAATGGTAAACATGGGTATGCGTTTAGAAGAAGGAGTTCGAACCGGACGCCTAACTAAAGAAGGTGGATCTTCAAGCGGAACCAAAAAGTTCGGAAGTGGTTTCCAAAAGAAGAAAGAACAAAGCGTTGACATGGTATCCCAAGGGAGGCCAAGAGGAAACATCAATCGTCAACGACAGGTTGCTGCTATCGCACCAGCCGTTAATACCGCACCGAATCCGGGGTTTACTCCGCAGTTTCAACAACAACAGCCTCGACCACAGGCTCAGCAGTTTAACAATAATCAGAATTGTGTACAAAGAGCTCCACAGTTTGATCTGATTCCGATGACCTACACAGAATTGTACCCTGCTTTGATTGAAAGAGGTCTTGTTCAAACTAAAGCACCACCACCCGTACCTGAGAAACTCCCATGGTGGTACAAAGCTGAGGTCTCATGCCCTTATCATCAAGGAGCACCTGGCCATGATCTTGAGCATTGCATAGCCTTGAAATATGAAGTTCAGAGGTTGGTTAGATCTAATCTTCTCTCTTTCAGAAATTTGAATCCTAATGTGCAAGCAAATCCACTGCCCAATCATGGAGGGCATGTTGTAAACATGGTGTACGGATGTCCTGGTCCATACCGAGTCTATAATATCAATTACTCAAGAGCCGATTTGGTACAAATGCACGCCACTCTCTGTCGAGGGCCGAGTTTTCGCCAGCATCACTATGGTTCCTGTAGATTATGTTGTGTAGATCCTCACGGATGTTCGATTGTGAGAAGAGATCTCCAAGTGCTGTTGGATAATGGTACTATTCAGATCTACAGAAATAGGGATGAAAATGAAGTTAACATGATAGGATGTTATCCGCATGAGCTTTTAGTCTCAGATATCAACTCGGAAATGCCTACAGTTAACGTCATCGTTCCTCATTTCAACATGCCCGAGCGCATGGAAGTTACCTACAACAAGCCGAAGGTTCCTATTGCTCCTTTGATCATTTGTCTACCTGGACCTGTTCCTTATGACTCTGACAAGGCAGTTCCATACAATTACAATGCCACAATGATAAAGAATGGACAAGAAGTTCCTTTACCTACTCTTTCATCTGTCGAGAATATCGCCGATGTGAGTCGAGTAACAAGAAGTGGACGTGTGTATACTCCACTACCTCCAAAGCAGCCTGTTGCTCCTACAGCCGGACAAAATCCTATCAATACACCAGTAGGAAATCCTATGGAAATTCCTGTCAGTAATACAAACACTGATGTTGGTCAATCCAGTGGAACCAATGTCAATCCTGACTTTGATGAAATTTTGAAACTTATCAAAAGAAGTGAATACAAGATTGTGGATCAGCTTATGCAGACTCCTTCAAAAATCTCAATACTTTCATTGCTGTTGAATTCATAAGCCCACAGGGAAGCCCTGACGAGAGTTTTGGATCAAGCTTTTGTGGATCATGATGTGACTGTTGACCACTTTGATGGGATAATAGCCAACATAACAGCTTGCAACAATTTAAGTTTCTGTGATGAAGAACTCCCCGAGGAGGGTAAAAATCACAATCTTGCTTTGCATATTTCTATGAACTGTCAGTCAGACTCTTTGTCCAATGTGTTGGTAGACACCGGATCTTCCTTGAATGTGATGCCAAAGACGACTCTTGCTCGCTTGTCTTACCAAGGAATGCCTATGAAGTTCAGTGGTGTAGTTGTCAAAGCATTTGATGGATCGCGAAAATCTGTTATCGGCGAAGTCAACCTTCCCATGACAATTGGTCCACATACATTTCAAATCACCTTCCAGGTCATGGACATTCAAGCTGCTTATAGCTGTCTGTTAGGACGACCATGGATCCATGAAGCAAGGGGCAGTAACTTCTACGCTCCATCAAAAGTTAAAATTTGTAACAAATGGAAAATTGGTAACAATAAGTGGGGAGCAAGCTTTGATGGTGAGCCATTTGTCCAATTTCTCTTTCTTTGGTGCTGATGATGTGGAAGGAACTCAGTTCCAAGGTCTCTCTTTAGAAGACGAATCTTCCAAAAAGAAAGCATCAATCTCTTCTTACAAAGAGGCGGTAAAAGTAGTAAAAGATGGAACTACCACTGGCTGGGGGCAAGTTGTGTTCCCTACCAAGAATGAAACTAGAGCAGGACTCGGATGTTCACCAACATTCTCAAACTGCACCAAGAAGGATGAAACCCTTCGTCCGATCAAAGAAACATTCATTAGTGGAGGGTTCCTCAATCCAATTCCTCAAGAGGTCAATGTCCTTATCGAAGAATGCATCGAAGAAGGTTTACCCGATCCTAAAGAAGAATGGAAATGTTATCTCAATGACTCGGGATACATATCTCAGGAAGAACCATATCCTCCTTCAGAGAAATCCAAAGGCAAAGAAACTGAGCCTGTTCCTGCAGAAATCTGGGACACCTTGGGACAACCAAGTGGAAAATTTGATTATATGGTGAAATATACTGCGCCTGAAAGTTCAAAGATTGCGATTGAAGATATCCAACCAACTGGATGGGGAGATTCCTTTGAATATAATAGTCAACCAGAAGAGGCTTATCAGCCCTGTCAATTTTCTCAGCAACCTGAAATTACTGGAGATTTCGGATTCAATGCATCTGCCAAGATTAACAATCCTGAAGATGGTTATTATCACATAAATGCCATTTTTGAAGATGAAGGGGAAGATGGTCCCGCAGTTGACTCAGAAAGTGTCGCTGACAATGAGTCTCTTCATCCTGAAGACTGGGAAGTACATCCTGAAAATTCTGAAGATTGTGACTCGTCTTACGCTCTTCAAGAAGTAGAAGAAGACCGTTTCAACTCTACAAAGAACAAGGTTGACAAACCAGGACCTTAAAATCCTGCTCGACCAGCGGTCAATGTCAATACTGAAGATAATTCTGAGGAGAATTTTCCTGAATACATAATACACAGAGGAGTTCGTTGCTACTAGAAAGCTGTCGACGTTCCAAATGTTGTTCGCCGCTCAAAGTAATCACCTCGCTGTTATTTTGACCTCCTGCCTTGCCCAAAGCAGAGAGATGTTTTATAGGGCTTTGCTTTTAAATGTTCCGCCCAAATAACTTTGTGTATAGGGCTTTGTTTTTAAAAGTTTCCCTCTTTGTTCCGCCCAAGACAAATGAGTTTGTGTTTAGGGCTTTGTTTCAAAAATGAATCATAAATAAAGTGTCATTTTGAATTCCCTACATTATATGTTTTATTTTTGCTTTTTTTTGGAAATGGTAATCCTAAAAAACCAAAAAAAAAAAATTAAAAAAAAAAACTTTTTCAAAAAAAAATCTGCATACACTCCTGCATTCATAAATTTTCTAAAATAAATATAAATCATATGTGCAGATTTACTATTGATAAACCCATTGAATGCAATAACCCTATGCCCTCTCCCAACTTTGAGTTTCATGTGTTCGAAGCCGAAGAAGAGGAAGAAGAGGAGATCCCGGACGAGATCTCTCGATTACTTAAGCACGAGGAAAGAGCCATTCTGCCTCACAAAGAGCCTTTAGAAAAGATCAACTTGGGTTCTGAAGAAGACAAAAAAGAAGTGACCATTGGATCGCTGCTTGATGCTGATGTCAAGAGTAAGTTGACAGACCTTCTCAAAGAATATGTGGACGTGTTTGCCTGTCCTACCAAGACATGCCTGGGTTGGATACCAATATTGTTCAGCATTACTTGCCATTGAAGCCAGAATGTCCGCCGGTTAAGCAGAAATTGCGAAGGACTCACCCTGATATGGCTAACAAGATCAAAGTGGAAGTTCAAAAACAGCTCGACGCAGGTTTTCTTGTCACCTCTGAGTATCCTCAATGGTTGGCCAACATAGTGCCAGTTCCGAAAAAAGATGACTTTCCATTACCATATATCGACATGCTGGTTGATAACACTGCCAAGTTCAACGTCTTTTCCTTCATGGACGGGTTCTCCGGTTATAATCAGATCAAGATGGCTCCTGAAGACATGGAGAAGACATCTTTCATCACCCCATGGGGTACCTTTTGCTACAAAGTGATGCCGTTTGGATTAAAGAATGCAGGCGCAACTTACCAAAGGGCGATGACTACTCTCTTTCATGACATGATGCATAAAGAAATTGAAGTTTATGTGGACGACATGATAGCCAAGTCCAACACAGAAGAAGAACATATTGAATACCTTTTGAAGTTGTTTCAACGACTAAGGAAATATCAGCTTTGCTTGAATCCTAACAAATGTACTTTTGGGGTTAGATCTGGAAAACTCTTGGGTTTCATTGTCAGCCAAAGAGGAATTGAAGTGGATCCCGACAAAGTCAGAGCTATTCAAGAGATGCCTGCACCAAAAACTGAAAAGCAAGTAAGAGGATTTCTCGGACGATTGAACTACATCTCCAGATTTATCTCTCAAATGACTGCTACATGTGGGCCAATTTTCAAGCTTCTCCGCAAAGATCAAGGGGTTGTATGGACTGAAGATTGCCAGAAAGCGTTCGACAGTATCAAAGAGTACCTGTTAGAACCACCAAAATTGATTCCTCCAGTTGAAGGAAGACCATTAATCATGTACCTTATTGTGTTGGAAGAATCCATGGGTTGTATGCTTGGACAACAAGATGAAACCGGTAAGAAGGAGCATGCCATCTATTACTTGAGTAAGAAATTCACAGACTGTGAGTCTCGTTACTCCATGCTCGAAAAAACGTGTTGTGCTTTGGCTTGGGCTTCAAAACGTCTCCGCCAATACATGATCAACAATACTACTTGGTTAATCTCCAGAATGGATCCGATCAAGTACGTCTTTGAAAAGCCTGCCTTAACAGGAAGGATTGCCCGGTGGCAAATGCTGCTATCTGAGTATGACATTGAATACCGTGCTCAAAAAGCAGTCAAAGGAAGCATTCTCGCCGATCATTTGGCACATCAACCAATTAATGAATATCAATCTCTCAAATTTGACTTTCCGGATGAAGATGTCTTGTACTTGAAGATGAAAGATTGTGACGAACCGTTACCTGAAGAAGGTCCTGATCCTGGATCAAGATGGGGCCTAATTTTTGATGGAGCAGTAAACGCTTTTGGCAATGGAATTGGGGCAATCATCATCACTCCCAAGGGTACTCATATCCCGTTCTCTGCCAGATTACTATTTGATTGTACCAACAACATCGCAGAATATGAAGCTTGTATCATGGGTCTCGAAGAAGCCATTGACTTAAGGATCAAGATCCTCGACATATATGGAGATTCGGCCCTCGTGATCAACCAAATCAAAGACAAATGGGAAACTTACCACCCTGGCTTGATTCCTTACAGAGATTATGCAAGACGTCTGTTGACTTTCTTCAACAAGGTTGAATTGCATCATATACCTCGAGATCAGAATCGAATGGTAGACGCCTTGGCTACTCTATCTTCCATGTTTAAAGTCAATCATTGGAATGATATGCCTAAAGTCAGAATTACGCGCCTTGAAAGGCCCGCTTTTGTGTTTACAACTGAAGCAGTCATCGATGATAAACCGTGGTTCCACGACATCAAACGCTTCCTTCAAATTCAAGAGTGAAGGATAGAAAAACACTTAGAAAGGGGGGGATTGAATAAGTGTGACTTTAAATCTTGGACGATAAAAATAAATGCACAAATATTTTTATCCTGGTTCGCTGTTAACGAAGCTACTCCAGTCCACCCCCGCAGAGATGATTTACCTCAACTGAGGATTTAATCCACTAATCGCACGGATTACAATGGTTTTCCACTTAGCCGCAACTAAGTCTTCCAGAGTCTTCTGATCACAACCTGATCACTCCAGGAACAACTGCTTAGTTCACTCCTAAGACTTTTTCTAGAGTCTACTGATCAACACGATCACTCTAGGCTTAGTTCACTCCTAAGACTTTCTGCTCAGCCAACTGCCAAGACTTCCTGCTCAGCCAACTGCCAAGACTTCCTGCTCAGCCAACTGCTAAGACTTCCTAGAGTATACTGATCAACTGATCACTCTAGTTCCTTACAACTTAATGTAATCTATTCAAGAGTTTACAAATGCTTCTTAAAAGCGATAATCACAACTGTGATATTTCTCTTACAGTTTAAGCTTAATCTCACTAAGATATTACAACAGCAATGTAGTGAGCTTTGATGAAGATGAAGATTCTGAGTTTTGGTTTGAACAGCGTTTCAGCAAGTTTGATATCAGTTGATTTTGTGCAGAATCGTTAACCTTGCTTCTCATCAGAACTTCATATTTATAGGCGTTGAGAAGATGACCGTTGAATTGCATTTAATGCTTTGCGTGTTCCGTACAGCTTTGCATTTAATGTTATACGCTTTTGTCAACTACCTCGAGCCTTGTTCATGCTGTGTCTACTGACGTAGCCTTTAGTAGCTTTAACGTTCCTTTTGTCAGTCAGCGTAGTCTGCCACGTGTACTTCCTTCTGATCTGATGTTTGTGAATACGACGTTTGAATATCATCAGAGTCAAACAGCTTGGTGCACAGCATCTTCTGATCTTCTGACCTTGAAGTGCTTCTGAGCGTGATACCATCTTCTGATTTTCAGTGCTTCTGATCTCATGTTCTTCTGATGCTTCCATAGACCCATGTTCTGATTCTGCTTCGACCATCTTCTGATGTCTTGCCAGACCATGTTCTGATGTTGCATGCTGAACCATTTGAGACACATCTTCTGAGCGCTGAATTATGCATACTCTTTATATATTTCCTGAAAGGGAAATTGCATTGGATTAGAGTACCATATTATCTTAAGCAAAATTCATATTATTGTTATCATCAAAACTAAGATAATTGATAAGAACAAATCTTGTTCTAACAATCTCCCCCTTTTTGATGATGACAAAAACATATATAAATGATATGAATTTGCGATCAGAAAGAGTAGACGGCAAAAGACAAATTACACAGCTATAGCATAAGCATATGAATATGTCTCCCCCTGAGATTAACAATCTCCCCCTGAAATAAATACTCGAAGAACTTTGATAAAAGACTTCCCTGATTATTTCGGTAGAGACGATCATATAAGCTTCTGCCTTCAGAGAATTCATAGCTTCTGACTTCTGCTTCCATTGGACAGCTTCAGAACTTGAATTTCTTTGATCTTCAGAACATTCACAGCTTCTGACTTCTGCTTCCATTCAGGACAGCTTCAGAACTTGAATTACTGGATCTTTTAGAACATTCACATCTTCTGATTTCTGCTTCCCTCGGATAGCTTCAGAATTTTGAATGTCTACCAACATCACTTCATGCTAGATTTGTATCAGAACATTGTTGAATGTACCAGAGCATCATCTGAGCATCTCTACATCCTGAAATGTTACAGAACAAAAACTAAACGACAAAAGTCAGCATGAACGAGTTAGAACATAAAATGTATATTCAAATACATGATATGTATCAGAGCCAAATGTATCAGAGCATTTAGGCTAAAAACATGTATCAGAGCAAATAATGTATCAGAGCCATAACATTATATGTATCAGGGCAAATAGAATTTTGTCATAACAGGATAGACAATGATATTCAAATTCTATTATCAGTGCTTCTGATTCATTCTTCTTTCTTGCTTCTGATCTCTGAAGCTTGACAGCACTCAGCTTGCTTCAGTTTCCATGGTTTTGCTTCTAGTGTTTGCTTTGAAGATTCACTTCACTTCTCTGTACCTGCAAAACACTTAAACCATATAGAACTTGCAGTTCTTGTTAGTGAATGTGTGGGAGCCTTTACCCAGCAACTGATAGATTTAATCAAATCATTTATCATTTATCTTTCTCCCCCTTTTTGTCATAACATCAAAAAGAATATATAAAAAGATTCAGATGTATAAAACGACAAAAGAAAACATTTACTGGAATGTAAAAACACAAAGAAACTTTTTCATAGATCAGCAAAAAAGGATTACAAGAAGTTGTGCAACAAGGAAAAAGAAAACTACTAAGACCAAATCCTAGGACCCTAGCTAAGACCACGTCTGTGCCAGCATGCCATGAAGGAGTGAAACGCCTCATTGACTGCTTCTAGGGCTTTCAGGCGAGGGATCAGGGAGACTTGGTCCTGCAGCAGATCTTCCACCACCTTTACCAGAGACAACATCCTCAGCGGGTGAAGATGAAGAGATGTCTTCAGAAGAGATTAAAGGAGAGGAAAAATCAGAGGAAGCTGAGTCTTGAAGGTCGAAAGATGAGGAAGAAGATGGAGATGATGGAGGGCTTTCACCAGGAGGATGAAACACACGTCTAGAATAGTTTCCAGACAACATTGCTTCGAAAGGATTCACCTTGAGAGGATCATAGGTGATTTTGATCTTTTTGGGTTTGGAAGGAGATGTTTCAACAGCTTTTCGTTTGTTGTTTTTATTATTTTCATGATTTCCTGGGCTTGATGAAGAGTTCATGATGGGTTTGCAGGTAGGGTTTGATATGGAAGAGAGGGAGAGACAAACTTTATGAGGAATGCAAGGAGATAGAAAAAGTTGAGAGGGAACGAGAAGAGTTTAAAGAGTATTTAAAAGAAAATGAAATGAAACGAATGATGACTAGCATTTAATGTTACGTGACGTGAGGAGAGATAATAAAGACAAATGAAGTGACTGGCACAGTTACCTATGGTCGGCGTCCCTTCAACTGCACGCGCGCTTATCCATGAATAGTAACGACAGGTTTACCATCCCGAGATAAAACGTAACAGCTGTTTTGCTTTAAAAGAGGTTCTGAATCAACTTAGACAATGAAACGTTAGTAATAACCGAATCATAATTTCTAAAAGATTTCAATCAGAACTTCTGAATAAAAATTGTTCCACATTCATTTCAGAAGATACTCATACATGAGAACTTCTCATCTTCTCATTCTGGACATAAATCCATACTGATGTTCTTCAGAATGAACTTAAACCTATCTTCAGCCAGGGGTTTTGTAAAGATATCAGCCCATTGATGGTCTGTATCAACAAAGTTTAAAGAAATAACACCCTTCTGAACATAGTCCCTTATGAAATGATGTTTTATCTCAATATGTTTAGCTTTTGAATGAAGAATAGGATTCTTAGATAAACATATAGCAGAAGTATTATCACAGAATATAGGAATGTTACTCTCAAATATCTGATAATCTTCTAACTGACTCTTCATCCAGAGCATCTGTGTGCTACAACCAGCAGCAGCGACATATTCTGCTTCTGTTGTTGATAGAGCAATAGTTGCTTGCTTCTTGCTGTACCAGGAGATCAAATGACTTCCAAGAAATTGGCAACTTCCTGAAGTACTTTTTCTTTCAATTCTGTCTCCAGCATAGTCAGCATCGCAGAATCCTACTAAGTTGTATTCTTTAGATTTTCTGTAAACTAAGCCAACATTAGTAGTACCTTTCAGATACCTTAGAATCCTCTTAACAGCAGTTAAATGAGATTCTCTAGGATCTGATTGGAATCTAGCACACAAACAAACACTGAACAGAATGTCAGGTCTAGAAGCAGTCAGATATAGAAGAGATCCAATCATACCTCTGTATAGCTTCTGATCTACCTTCTTACTTACCTCATCCTTACCTAGGATGCATGTTGGATGCATAGGAGTTTTGGCTTCTTTGCAGTCTAGAAGATTAAACTTCTTCAGAAGTTCCTTCACATACTTGGTTTGGTGAACATACGTTCCTTCTGATGTTTGATTTATTTGTATTCCAAGGAAATACTTGAGTTCTCCCATCATGCTCATTTCAAACTCAGCCTGCATAGACTTAGCAAACTCCTTTCCAAGTGTAGCATTAGATGTTCCAAAAATAATATCATCTACATATATTTGACAAATTAAAATATCCTTTTCAAAGGTTTTACAAAAGAGAGTAGTGTCCACTTTTCCTCTAGTGAAACCATTATCCAGAAGGAAAGAACTTAAGCGTTCGTACCAAGCTCTGGGAGCCTGTTTCAATCCATACAATGATTTCTTAAGTTTAAAAACATGATTAGGAGACATAGAGTCTTCAAAACCAGGAGGTTGATGGACATAAACTTCTTCATCTATATAACCATTTAAGAAGGCACTCTTAACATCCATCTGATAGAGAGTGATGTTATGTTGAGTGGCAAAAGAAATTAATAGACGAATAGATTCTAACCTGGCCACTGGTGCAAAGGTTTCTGTGTAGTCAATCCCTTCTTGCTGACTATAACCCTGAGCCACCAGTCTGGCTTTGTTCCTTACCACTTCGCCTTTCTCACTGAGCTTGTTTCTGAAGACCCATTTTGTACCGATTATATTGAATCCATCTGGTCTAGGAACAAGATCCCAAACATCATTCCTTGTAAACTGATTTAGTTCTTCTTGCATAGCAATTATCCAGTCTGGATCTTCTAGAGCATGATCAACAGAAGTTGGCTCGATCAAAGATACAAGACCTAATTGACAGTCTGCATTGTTTCTAAGGAATGCTCTTGTTCTGATTGGATCATCCTTCTTTCCAAGAATGACATCTTCTGAATGACCAGAGATGAGTCTGGATGATCTTCTGACAGATGGTTCTTCAGAAATACTTAGATCCTCCAGAGAAGCTGATACTTGATCTTCAGATTCTTTGCTTCTGAGAAGCTCTGCTTCTGATGCGTTGCTTCTTGGCTCAACAACTTCTGATATGTCAATATCACAACCTGCAAAATTATCAACTTGCTTTGGTTTTTCAGAACCAAGCTTATCATCAAACCTGATATTGATTGATTCTTCTACAACCAATGTTTCAGTATTGTATACTCTGTAGCCTTTTGAGCGTTCAGAATATCCAAGAAGGAAACACTTTTGAGCTTTGGAATCAAACTTACCAAGATGATCTTTAGTGTTCAGAATAAAGCACACACATCCAAAAGGATGGAAATATGAAATGTTGGGCTTTTTATTCTTCCACAATTCATAGGGAGTCTTATTAAGAATAGGTCTGATAGAGATTCTATTCTGAATATAACATGCAGTGTTTATTGCTTCTGCCCAGAAATGCTTAGCCATATTGGTTTCATTGATCATGGTTCTGGCCATTTCTTGAAGAGTCCTATTCTTTCGTTCTACAACCCCATTTTGCTGTGGAGTTCTAGGACAAGAGAAATCATGGGCAATACCATTTTCTTTGAAGAATTCTTCAAAGGGTCTGTTCTCAAATTCACCACCATGATCACTTCTGACCTTTATGATTTTACACTCTTTTTCAGATTGAATCTGAATGCAGAAATCAAAGAACACTGAATGAGTCTCATCCTTGTGTTTCAAGAATTTTACCCATGTCCAGCGGCTATAATCATCTACGATGACTAATCCATATTTCTTTCCTCTGACAGATGCTGTTTTGACTGGGCCAAACAGATCAATGTGCAAGAGTTCTAATGGCCTTGAGGTAGAAACAACATTCTTAGACTTGAATGCAGGTTTGGAGAACTTGCCCTTCTGACATGCTTCACAAAGAGCATCTGATTGGAATTTCAGATTAGGGAGTCCTCTGACAAGATTCAGTTTGTTAATCTGAGAGATCTTTCTCAAACTAGCATGACCTAATCTTCTGTGCCAGACCCACTGCTCTTCAGAAACAGACATAAGACAAGTCACCTTCTGACTCATAAGATCTTGCAGATCTGTCTTATAAATGTTGTTCTTCCTCTTGCCTGTAAATAGGATTGAGCCATCCTTCTGATTTACAGCCTTGCAAGACTTTTGATTGAAGATTATATCATAACCATTGTCACTTAATTGACTGATAGATAAAAGGTTATGAGTTAATCCTTCTACAAGAAGTACATTAGAAATGGAAGGAGAGTTACCAGACTTTATAGTTCCAGAGCCAATTATCTTGCCCTTCTGATCTCCTCCGAACTTGACTTCTCCTCCAGACTTAAGCACCAGGTCTTGGAACATAGACCTTCTTCCTGTCATGTGTCGCGAGCATCCAGAGTCCAGGTACCATGACATGTTGTGCTTTGTCCTTCTTGCAGCCAAGGATATCTCTTCAGAATCTGATTCTGATGTAGATTCTGATCCGTCATCTTCTGTCGCCATCAGCGCACAGTTGGCCTGCTCATCTTCTGAATCATCTTCTGACTCATCCCAGGTTGCCATAAGACCTTTCTTCTTATGAAACTTTTTCTTGGGACTTTCCTTTTGAAGATTTGGACATTCATTCTTGTAGTGTCCAGGCTCATTGCATTCATAGCACATGACCTTCTTCTTGTCAAATCTTCTTTCATCAGAAGATTCTCCACGTTCAAATTTCCTTGAACTTCTGAAGCCTCTGAACTTCCTTTGCTTGGTCTTCCAGAGTTGATTTAGCCTTCTGGAAATCATGGACAGTTCATCTTCTTCTTCAGATTCTGATTCTTCAGGATCTTCTTCTCTGGCCTGAAAAGCGTTAGTGCATTTCTTGATATTTGATTTTAATGCAATAGACTTACCTTTCTTTTGAGGCTCATTTGCGTCCAGCTCTATTTCATGACTTCTCAAGGCGCTGATAAGCTCTTCCAGAGAAACTTCATTCAGATTCTTTGCAATCTTGAATGCAGTCACCATAGGACCCCATCTTCTGGGTAAGCTTCTGATGATCTTCTTCACATGATCAGCCTTGGTGTATCCTTTGTCAAGAACTCTCAATCCAGCAGTAAGAGTTTGAAATCTCGAAAACATCTTTTCAATGTCTTCATCATCCTCCATCTTGAAGGCTTCATACTTCTGGATTAAGGCAAGAGCTTTTGTCTCCTTGACTTGAGCATTTCCTTCATGAGTCATTTTCAAGGACTCATATATGTCATAGGCCGTTTCCCTGTTAGATATCTTCTCATACTCAGCATGAGAGATAGCATTCAGCAAAACAGTTCTACATTTATGATGATTCCTGAAAAGCTTCTTTTGATCATCATTCATTTCTTGCCTTGACAGCTTTACGCCTCTGGCATTTACAGGATGTTTGTAACCATCCATCAGAAGATCCCATAGATCACCATCTAGACCCAGAAAGTAACTTTCCAGTTTATCTTTCCAGTATTCAAAGTTTTCACCATCAAATACCGGCGGTCTAGTATAACCATTGTTACCGTTGTATTGCTCAGCAGAGCCAGATGTAGATGCAGGTGTAGGTATAGTCCTTTCACTTTCATCAACCATCTTTTAAATGAAGCGTTTTTCTCTTCCTGAATCTTTTCTAAACACGGTTAAGTGCTTGCACCTTAGAACCGGCGCTCTGATGCCAATTGAAGGATAGAAAAACACTTAGAAAGGGGGGGATTGAATAAGTGTGACTTTAAATCTTGGACGATAAAAATAAATGCACAAATATTTTTATCCTGGTTCGCTGTTAACGAAGCTACTCCAGTCCACCCCCGCAGAGATGATTTACCTCAACTGAGGATTTAATCCACTAATCGCACGGATTACAATGGTTTTCCACTTAGCCGCAACTAAGTCTTCCAGAGTCTTCTGATCACAACCTGATCACTCCAGGAACAACTGCTTAGTTCACTCCTAAGACTTTTTCTAGAGTCTACTGATCAACACGATCACTCTAGGCTTAGTTCACTCCTAAGACTTTCTGCTCAGCCAACTGCCAAGACTTCCTGCTCAGCCAACTGCCAAGACTTCCTGCTCAGCCAACTGCTAAGACTTCCTAGAGTATACTGATCAACTGATCACTCTAGTTCCTTACAACTTAATGTAATCTATTCAAGAGTTTACAAATGCTTCTTAAAAGCGATAATCACAACTGTGATATTTCTCTTACAGTTTAAGCTTAATCTCACTAAGATATTACAACAGCAATGTAGTGAGCTTTGATGAAGATGAAGATTCTGAGTTTTGGTTTGAACAGCGTTTCAGCAAGTTTGATATCAGTTGATTTTGTGCAGAATCGTTAACCTTGCTTCTCATCAGAACTTCATATTTATAGGCGTTGAGAAGATGACCGTTGAATTGCATTTAATGCTTTGCGTGTTCCGTACAGCTTTGCATTTAATGTTATACGCTTTTGTCAACTACCTCGAGCCTTGTTCATGCTGTGTCTACTGACGTAGCCTTTAGTAGCTTTAACGTTCCTTTTGTCAGTCAGCGTAGTCTGCCACGTGTACTTCCTTCTGATCTGATGTTTGTGAATACGACGTTTGAATATCATCAGAGTCAAACAGCTTGGTGCACAGCATCTTCTGATCTTCTGACCTTGAAGTGCTTCTGAGCGTGATACCATCTTCTGATTTTCAGTGCTTCTGATCTCATGTTCTTCTGATGCTTCCATAGACCCATGTTCTGATTCTGCTTCGACCATCTTCTGATGTCTTGCCAGACCATGTTCTGATGTTGCATGCTGAACCATTTGAGACACATCTTCTGAGCGCTGAATTATGCGTACTCTTTATATATTTCCTGAAAGGGAAATTGCATTGGATTAGAGTACCATATTATCTTAAGCAAAATTCATATTATTGTTATCATCAAAACTAAGATAATTGATAAGAACAAATCTTGTTCTAACAAAGAGTACCCACTTGGGGCATCAAACAAAGATAAGAAAACTCTAAGGAGACTTTCTGGCAGTTTCTTCCTGAACGGAGATGTGCTATACAAAAGAAATTTCGACATGGTTTTGCTCAGATGCGTGGACAGACACGAAGCAGACATGTTAATACATGAAGTACATGAAGGGTCCTTTGGAACTCATTCAAACGGGCATGCAATGTCCAAAAAGATCTTAAGAGCAGGATACTATTGGTTGACAATGGAATCTGATTGTTACAAACACGCGAAGAGATGTCACAAGTGCCAGATCTACGCAGATAAGATCCATGTGCCACCAACACTACTCAACGTTCTCTCATCTCCGTGGCCTTTCTCCATGTGGGGTATCGACATGATTGGAATGATCGAACCGAAAGCTTCAAACGGTCATCGTTTCATCTTGGTAGCTATTGATTACTTCACCAAATGGGTCGAAGCAACATCTTACGCCAATGTTACAAGACAAGTGGTTGTGAGGTTTATCAAGAATAACATCATTTGCCGATATGGTGTTCCCATCAAGATCATTACTGACAATGGTTCGAACTTGAATAACAAAATGATGAAAGAATTGTGTGAGGAATTCAAGATTGAGCATCATAACTCTTCTCCTTACAGACCAAAAATGAATGGCGCCGTCGAAGCCGCCAACAAGAACATTAAGAAGAATGTCCAGAAAATGGTCGTCACTTACAAACACTGGCATGAAATGCTGTCATTTGCTTTACATGGGTACCGTACTTCAGTGCGTACTTCAACAGGGGCAACTCCCTTTTCTCTAGTATACGGCATGGAAGCTGTGCTCCCCGTAGAAGTTGAAATCCCATCAATGAGAGTCCTCATGGAGACTAAGTTATCAGAGGCTGAATGGTGTCAAAGCAGATACGATCAGTTGAACTTAATCGAAGAAAAACGTATGACTGCTCTATGCCATGGACAGTTATACCAAGCAAGGATGAAACAAGCCTTCAACAAAAGGGTTCGACCTCGTGAATTTCAAGAAGGCGACCTCGTGCTTAAAAAGATCTTGTCTTTTCAACCAGATTCTAGGGGAAAATGGTCTCCTAATTACGAAGGCCCGTATGTTGTCAAAAGAACATTTTCTGGCGGCGCCATGACTCTTGCAACCATGGATGGTGACGAACTCCCATATCCTGTGAATGCTGATGCAGTCAAGAAATACTTTGTCTAAAAAAGAACAAAAGAACAGCTCGGTAAGTCGAAAACCCGCAAAGGGCGACTTAGGCAAAAATGAGCGTCTCGGTGGACTGAAAACCCGAAAGGGCGGTCCAGGCAAAAATTAGAGACAATAAACAGAAAAATTCATCCTGGTAGATTGAAAACCTGAAAGGGCAATCTAGGCAAAAATTAAGGATTTATGACAAAGTAACTGCATCAGTCCATACTTCATCACCTGAGGAGTCTTTTTCATCACAGGATCTTCAAACAAATCATCACCAATCTGAAGCGACAAGCACAGTTGGAACTCAAAGTTGTTAAGGGAATAGTGGTTATTGCTTTCAATGTAGCCTTTTCCGCATAATTGCCATTTCCAACTTTTGTAAAATACTCTATGGAATCGCGCCTTTAGCTGATTACCATCCTATTAAATAAATTTGAGCCTTGTGCCCATTTGTTTGCAATCTTTAGTTTCTTTCAGCTTGCAAAATGACGCTTTAATTGTGTTATTCACTTTTGAAACAAAAAAGAAAAAAATAAGTTTTAAATGAATTTACTTCACTTTTCTTTTTCAAAATAAAAGCGAAATTTTCCTTTGAGTTGTGAACAACGGAAGGAACATCAGCAGTCGTCTCCATAGGATGAACAAAACGATTCTCCCTGAAAAATTGTTGAGACAACGGTATTCTTGTCCCAGAAAAGAATTCTTGAAGCAATTATCCCTCGAGGTAAAGAAGCTCTTCTATCCCCAGTGAAGAAGCTCTTCTATCCCCAGTGAAGAAGGTCTTTTATCCCTAGTGACGAAGATGCCAATCTCCAGTGAAGAAGGTTCTTCCATCTCAATGAGAAAAGATGTTTATCTTCCCCAGAGAAGTTTAAAACATGCAGCACCATTCATCACCCGTGCTATCTACACCGTGTTGAAGAACATTTGCCAAGTATCTGGTTGTATTGCGACGTCGGTCCTTCTCCAGTATATACTTCCTTGTCTGTCAGTATCGTCAATATGCATGCTACATTCATGACATTCATCATTCATACATATTTGCATCATTTATGCATTCTTGCATTTTTTAATGTTTGCTATAAAATCACTTGTTTAGGATATCTATCCTCAAAAAAAAAAAAAAAGTATGGGCGTGTCATCTCTCCAAGTAGGTTGTCACCCATAAGCAGAAAAGAACATATTCTTTCTCTAGTTCCCCACTGAGATCATTCCTCGTGGAAGAAGGTTGCTTTAGTTTTCTCCTCTCAAAACAAAGGAGAAAATCCCCAGTTGAGTTCATTCCTCATGGGTACAAAGTCTTGTTTGATTGTCTCTTTCCAATTCATTCTTGGTTAGAACCTTGTCTTTACCAGAGATTCAAATTCCGATTCCTCAAATAGAGTCGTGAAAAACACACCATAAACAATAGCCTCATCATCCGAGCAACTTATGTCTCTTCCAAAAGATTTTTCCTCTCCAGGAAATCAATCATGAAGACCATTTGACAAATCAGGGCCTTATTACTGTTCACAAGGCTGAATAACCAGTAATTTCCCTAGCAAAGTCTCCAGAATCATTTTATCACTCGGCTGATAATTGATCATGTCTTCAGAACCGCTATCACGAGGCTGGTAGTCGGTAACCTTTTTGTTCTGGTTATATTATTTAACATGTCTATCACCATGCTGATAGTCGGTAATATTAACTGAACCTTTGAAACTCTTTTACCTTGTCAAGTCTATCACCATGCTGATAGTCGATAATACAGTTTCATACCTTTCACCTTCGCATTATTAACAAGTCTATCCTTGTGCAGATAGTCGGTAATGTCGATAGGTAAGCTTTTCTTACAAAGCTATCATTCCCCGGTGAAGCATACACTTGCCTTCCCGAAAAGAAAAACGGATTCTCTTCCTAAAACGGATTGAGGTATCCTTCCCGATCTCTTTTCCTCAGTGGAGTCAGTTTTGATATCCCTCGGTAAAGATATCCTTGCATCATTCGCAATTTTGGTATCTTAGGTCCAAAATTTGCGTCTTCTGATATTTAAGTCTCTTCTACCCTATCAAAACGAAGATTTTCAATCTTCATGTCTCAGGTTGAAGAAACTTAAATAGGGGCATCTGTCATACCCCAATTTTTGACCTAAGATACCACCTCATATCATGTGCATATGCATCATTTGCATCTCTAACAAATTGCATAGTTTGTGTTTGCTACTTGTGACTCAGCAGGATTTAATCAAGAGATCACTCATCAGTGCAAGAAACAGTCAATTAGGGTTTTGTTCTCCCTTCATCTCAAAGGAATCATCTTCATCAAAAATCAACATTTGGTCCTCAGAGATTCATTTCAACAATCTCAAAGGCTCTGAACTAACCAAGTTAGGGTTTTGACTGAAGATAGCATACTCCTGACTTTTGTTCAGAATTTGATCTAATGACTTGGGACATGACCTCAAGACCCCAAGTGCATCATTTTGACCTAATCCATTGGCTCAAGACATCTCCTACACAAATATTGATCAACAGTGAAATCTCAAATCATCAGAATTAGGGTTTTGAACTATTAGGGACTAAAATCAGGGATCACATTTGGGAAACCCTAAAAATCCCCAGGAAGTCAATCAAAGGTTTCAATCATCTTCAAATAATCCCTATGACAACATCCAATGGAAATTGTGTCTCAATTCAAGATCGACAGTCATCAATTTCATCAGGTCGACAATTAGGGTTTTTTGACCTAATTCACTGAATAACTGACTTTTTAATCAGGACATGGTGCCACAACTCAAACCATGACTCAAGGTCTTCCAATAACTCAATATGATTCATTCATTCACTCATTCTTTGCAAGATACATTCATGTTCGTGGGTGATTTCATTTTAAAGGCGCCATTGCCAATTGGTGCGATTTAAGAGACTTGCTTGGAATCTATTTCTTGGTTTTTTAGGCTCATGGATTGCTCATGGTGAAGATTTGATTCATATGAATTATTTGATCATTCATGGGAATTTCATCAAAGTTGCAAAGAAAATATCATGTTTAATTCATTGTTGGAAAATTACTTCAAAAATGATTCAAGATTACGGGTTCAAGGATTTTAATTCAAGATCATTTCTAATTCATGGTGCAAGAATACATTTCAAGACTTGAAATTCAAAACTTCACTACTTCAAGGATATTCCACCATTTCCTTTTGAAAAAGGATCATTCAAAGGAATTCAAGAATTGATTCAAGACATAGAAATTGCATTTGAAATTCATTCAAGAAATATTCAAGTTTCATACAATTTCATTCAAGGATTCTAAGAGAAATTCAAGCATTTACAAATGATGTTTCTTTACATGGAACAAATGAATCCAAAATTCAAGAATTACATCATTCCAAAATTCTATTCACTTTCAAGAATACAAGTTCATACAATTCTAAAGTGGAATAAATTTGGATTACAAAGAATAAAAGAAAATGCAATGCTTTCTTGAATTCTTCAATCTTCAAAGTCTTCATTCTTCAAATTCAAGCTTCTTCATGCTTTCTTCAAAGTTCTCATGCAACATGAAAAAGAAACATAAGAGGGGTGAATTTAGCAAAAGTCAAAGAATGTCAAAGAGATATTTTTATGTCATAAAATTCTACAACTTAGAGATATCATAAAATGACATAAAAATTTACCCACATGGCTTATTTGTCACAAGGATAATGACATAAGGAATATATTCTTATTCTTATTCTTGCAATGATGAGGAATATATTCTTATTCTTATTCTTGCCATGATTGAAAATTGCCAATCAAGTTCACCAAATTGCCAAACACATCCTAAGCTTTTCCTATAAATAGAAGTGTTCTCTTCATTGCAAAACACACCAAAGCTACTATACTACTAACTTTCTCATTTCTCCCTCTTCTCTCATAGTTTTTTTCAAGTTTCTTGGTAAGAAGAAGCAATTCTTCAAACCAAAGAAAACCACTTGAGAAGTGAGAATTCCTAGCTACAAAGTTCCATAGTTTGAAAAGGGGTGAAGAAGTAGTTCATACCTTAGTGGAGAGCATCCAAGAGCTTGAAGCTCATCTTCAAGTCTCCCTAATATCCAAAGAGAGGTGGTATCATATTCATCAAAAGCCTACAACAACAAGTAAGTTGTTAGAGAAATTGTTAGTAACAATTCAAGGTTGTTAGTAACAATAAAGAATTCAAGGTGTACCTCAACAATAAACCGGCGAAAACCTCCTCGCCGTAGGTAAGTTGTATTCATCCTCATGCTCAAATATTATTGTTTAAATCATTGTTGCAAATATGTTAATGATATTCTTGTGCATAGATGAAAATCAAAAAAACATAGAAGTTGAATTATTGTTGCTGTAAGCTAAAAAAAAACAGCCACAGTTGCAATAAAGGTTCAGAGACACAACAATTAGCAAAGCAGCAGAGCTGAATCATACAATCAACAACAATTCAGAAGCGGTTCAGGTTCAAAGACACAGCAATTCAATAACAGGGAGTGTATTGATTTTCCAAAAGCAGTAGCAATCAAAAGCACATACCTTCAACAATAATCCGGCGAACATCTCCTCGCCGCAGGTAAATCGTTTCTGCTCTTAACATCACTATTAATCTTTGCTACAATTATTTTGTTCTTGAACATCACCCGGGAAAACCGAGAATTTAGAGAGTATGAACAATTGTTGCTAAACTGGAAATGAGGGAGCCAAGTTAATTTTCGATTCTCTCTCATGAAGCAATAAACAAATTCAAAACAGAGAAAATCAAAGTTGAGAAACATAACCTGTTTTTATTTGAATAATAAGAAACCGAGAGCCTCTGAGGACTCTCCCATGGCCGCTGTTGCTCTTTCTCTGTGAGGCAAGTTTCTGTTGTTGTTGTTCCGAGGAAAGAGAGCCGCTGTTGTTGTTCACCGTGAGAAAAAGAGAATCAAGAGATTGTTATGGTTTGTTGTGTTCAAGTGAGAGCACAACTGAGAGAGAGACGTCGCGAGAGATGAACACCGAGAGAGGAGGTGCTTCGTTGTTATTGTTGTTCGATCGAGAGAGTCGAGGGAGAAGATGAGCTTGTTGTTTGGTTCTGTACTTTTTCCAGGAAGAGGAAAACTCGTGTAAAACAAGTGAGAAAGATTGAAAGAGGCGTGGTCCCTCTTTTGTTGGTTAGGGTTTCTTCTAACCCATTTGAGAACTAAGCAAAGGCGGATCCGGGTCACACTGACCCGACCCGATCCAACTCAGTTTTTTTATTTCAATTCAGCCTTATCAATTTGGGCCATGCACACTCCATCCGGGTTTCACACCCCCTCAAGCCCAATTCCTAAGTTTTTTTTACTAATTTTCTTTTAGTTTTCTTTAGAAAAATGTTTTCATAAAAAGACTTAGTATTTTAGTTAATATAGGATTTAGTTATTTTCTAATCCTTATTAAAAATGACAAAAAAATATGTTTTTAATATTTTCATATGCTTATAAGTATGTATTTTTTAATTCTTATTAAAACAACAAAAAAATATTTTAGATGCATATTTAACTTTATGTTTTCTAATTATTTTCTTCCTTCATGAAAAAACCACAAAAATATCTTCTTTTAGAATTAATTTTTATTTGAATTTGATATTTTCATATTATTTTGTGTAGTTAATCATTTAAATTTTGATTTGATTACTGTTGCACATTACTGGATTTTTCTAACTTCATCCGAGACTTCGAGATTATTTCTCTGTTGTTCTCTGTTTTGTCTGTTTGTTTGGTCTTCCATTTGTTGTAGAATTCCAAAACAATTACTGGATGATCATGGAATGCTGTAAGCTGTGAGCTTATCCGACGTTCTTTTCTGCTGGTGTGAATGCTTAACATCTGTTGAGATTCTAATTTACTCCAAGCATACCACTTGAGGATCACGGTAACACCTCAAACTCAGAAATTCAATTTTCTCATTCTTCGAGGTAAGCCTAAAACTCAATCAACTGTTTTCACAATAATAATCAATTCACTTTCAAATCATTCAACTCTTTTCAAAAATACCATGGGCCTCCATGTAGGTATAAGTCCCAAGCCCCTTTTGTACATACCCATTCATGTACATGAAATTAGGTATTTCATTGTACACACACATTTTTGTACATATCTTGATCTGTTTTTTTTAAACTTTGAATAACAAACCAAAAATGAAGGTTTCTTTAAATATTCCCAAAAATATACCATGGGCCTCCATGTAGGTATAAGTCCCAAGCCCCTTTGTAAATACCTGTTTACATAGCTTTGAATAAATTCAAGTGGACCTCTCCTCGAGTATAAGTCCCGAGCCCCGTGTATAAGTCCCAATCATGCTTACAGGTATATTTCCTTCATAAACTCCATTATATACACACACTTTGTCATATATAATTGTTCATACCTGTTCATGTTTGTTCATACTTGTTCATGTTTGTTCATATGTGTGATATGTGTGCTTGTTCAACTTAGTACAACACTAGGTTCCCCATAGCCTCCTATTGGGCTTCGTGCAAAGAATCTCCACTAGTTTAGGTTAGGACATAGAGTATGGTTTCCCGGTGAAATCGCTCTAAGAGCTCAAACCAACTATACCATGCCTCCCCTTGGGCTTTGTACAAACGAGTGACCCTCCCATAGCCTCCTCTTGGGCTTACAATGCAAGGACCCTGGATTGTCCCTCCCATAGCCTCCTCTTGGGCTTACAATGCAAGGACCCTCGGATAGCCTCCTCTTGGGCTTCATACAAGGACCCACGGGCTTCTTATAAGCATCCCCAAATATCCAAAACAAATACCCTAGGAGATTAGACATTGATCATCTCTATGATAGGAGTATCTCTTCTATATCATCACAAACAATCAATCAATCAAACTTTTTGCCACAAGGCTGGCTAATCAATCAAACTTTTTTGCCACAAGGCTGGCTAATCAATCAAACCGTTTTGCCACCATACTGGCTGATTAATCAAAGTTTTTGTCATAAGGCTGACTTCATTGAAACTTTTGCCACAAGGCTGGCTGATTAATCAAAACTTTTTGTCACAAGGCTGACTTCATTGAAAGTTTTTGCCACAAGGCTGGTTAAACAAACAAAAAAACATCTTTATCATTCTAAGCGCCATAAGTGGCATGGCCCAGGGCTTATAATTGTCGCGGGCGAAAAATCGTTGTTCCTTTTTTCGGGATGAGACACCTGATGCCTTCTTTGGGCTCGAGTGCTCAAAAAATGATTTTTCTTTTGTACGGACCAAACTTTTTATTATTTCCAAAGGAGGAAAAGGAAAAAAGCTGCAATAACCTAAAAGTGGGGGGAGAGATCTTTGGGTAAGAGGGTTGGTTATACGAAGGGAAGGTATTAGCACCCAACGTATCTATAGTATTCTATAGGTTTCTTTGCTTTGTTTTTCATTCCATGTTATTGGTGGAGGTTCTTGTGAAATAGGTGGGACCTAAGGTGTTTGTTTGATTATGCTCGCAAAGATCATCGCGATCCTCTGCATACATATCCCTTAGAGGGAATCAGAGCATCTGTAGCTCGGGGTCTACGGGTGCTAAGGTTTGAATGGTTTTTTTTGTTTTGTTTTGCTCGCCAAGGATCGACCTTGTGCCTACGTATTCTCAAAGGGATGTTGAGAAAGTCAGAGCAATCGTAGTTCCCACTTATGCTAGTGGAAGCAAAGGAAAATAGACAAATGTCGTCTAAATGCTAGATGTATCTAATCTATATCATCACATACATCTGTTTGATTTTTGTTTGAAAATCTTTTCATTATAAGCCATGGGCCATGCCACTTATGGCGCTTAGAATGATAAAGATGTTTTTGTTTGTTTAACCAGCCTTGTGGCAAAAACTTTCAATGAAGTCAGCCTTGTGACAAAAAGTTTTGATTAATCAGCCAGCCTTGTGGCAAAAGTTTCAATGAAGTCAGCCTTGTGACAAAAACTTTGATTAATCATCCAGTACGGTGGTAAAACAGTTTGATTGATTAGCCAGCCTTGTGGCAAAAAAAAAAAGTTTGATTGATTGATTGTTTGTGATGATATAGAAGAGATACTCCTATCATAGAGATGAAAAATGTCTAATCTCCTAGGGTATTTGTTTTGGATATTGGGGATGCTTATAAGAAGCCCGTGGGTCCTTGTACAAAGCCCAAGAGGAGGCTATCCGAGGGTCCTTGCATTGTAAGCCCAAGAGGAGGCTATGGGAGGGACAATCCAGGGTCCTTGCATTGTAAGCCCAAGAGGAGGCTATGGGAGGGTCACTCGTTTGTACAAAGCCCAAGGGGAGGCATGGTATAGTTGGTTCGAGCTCTTAGAGCGATTTCACCGGGAAACCATACTCTATGTCCTAACCTAAACTAGGGAGATTCTTTGCACGAAGCCCAATAGGAGGCTATGGGGAACCTAGTGTTGTACTAAGTTGAACAAGTATATATAACACAATCACAAACATGAACAAGTATGAACAAACATGAACAAGTACATGAACAAATATGAACAGTTATATGAACAGATATGAATAAGTATGAACAAGCACAAAGTGTGTGTATTATAATGGAGTTTATGAAGGAAATATACCTGTAAGCATGATCCATTTGTATACTCGGGGCTCGGGACTCATCCTCGGGGAGAGGCCCTTTGAGTTTTATCAAAAGCTATGTAAACAGGTATTTACAAAGGGGCTTGGGACTTATACCTATGTGGAGGCCCATGGTATTTTTGGGAAGATTTAAATAAAACCTTCATTTTTGATTTGTTATTCAAAGTTAAAAAAATCAAATTGATCGAGGTATGTACAAAAAGGTGTACAATGAAATACCTAATTTCATGTACGGGAATGGGACTTATACCTACGTGGAGGCCCATGTTTTATTTTATAAAACATGGTTGATTGTTTTATTAACAGACGCGTCGTTTGAAAAACCGTTTGAAAGTTATTGTTTTTGAAAGAGTTTTCTGTACAAAGAAAAACTGTATAAAAAGGAGTGGGTCTTATACTCTCTAATATTCAAGAGGCCCCACATCGCTTTGAAAATGAGTTGACCAATTAAAAGATTTAATCAAATAGTTTCAAAAAGAAATGGTTTATCGTTTTTGAAAAGAATCGCAATCGCTTGTTTTAAAACGATTTGAAATTGAAAGAAATCAAATTAATCAAGATAAACAAAAAGATTATACTTAATTAACACCTAAATGATTAGGGTTTGCTCAAAAAATATTTACAAGAGATTAGGTTTGAAAATTAAATGAAAAAACAATATTTAAAGTATTTAAAAAACACTTAAAATGTATCATTTTAAACCTAATTAAAAGCATATTAAATAAATCCTTTTTTGTGATTTTTTTTGATATTGTCAAAATATGTATATTAAATAAGAGGTGTGTAAAAAATGAAATAAAAATGAGTTAATTTGATTGGTTAATTAATGGGTTAAAGTTGTAAAGAAAATAGAGAAAAATAGTGATAAAAAAAATGGGTTTTGTCTACACAAGGGCTTGAACCCACGCCCTCTCTCTCACCGGCCAAAACACTTACCAACTGGGCTGCGCGCGCAGCTTGTAAGACACACGCGTTCAATTGATTATATTTTAAACTTGATATTTGAAATTTCTGAAACAAAAATGGCGCCAAGAACACACCTTCAACTGATTTTCAAAATTCTTTAAAACTGTGTTGTTTTGGTCAATCAAAGGGTCTATCTCGCTCGGTTTTTCACGAGGAACATGATGGTGCCCTCATAATTCATTTATTTTCACTCTAAGGGGGTCAATTTTCGCATGAACATGAAGAACCCTAAAACTGAAATTCAATGTGAAATCGTGTATGTGCAAGTTATGATGCAATTGATTGAGGGTTAATGATCCTCATAGGTGCAGAAACAAGATGGTATGCTCACATTTCATTTATGATGCGTGCAAATATGAGTTTGAAGTTCAAGTGACTTACCTTCAAAAACGGCCAAACTGGAAATCGAATTCTGCAAATGAGGGCTCCCAGATGTTGTTTCTTGATCTGAACACCTTCAATGAACCTTATGAAACATGTTTGAATGCTTGGAACTGTTTGGATTCATCTGTGTAAAGCTATGGAACCCGATCTGCAGTATGGCTCAAGTGAGAATCATGCTATGTGATTTTGGAGTTACAGGTCATGGATGATGGTTGGAACAGCTCATATATGGTATATAGGATGTGTTTGGATGATTAGCTTAGACAGAAATGAGCTTGGGTGAGATTTGGCATGATAAGGCTCAATATGTGTTCATATGGAAGTGAGGTAGTGATTTTGAGTTCTTGGTGTTTTTGGGGTGTATGGATGGATCAAACAACTTCCAAATGATGTTTATGAGTTGTGGGAAGCATCATTTTGCTCAGAACTTCAAAGGTTTAGAGGTTGAGCATTTTACCTCTTTGAAACTTAAGAAACTTGCAATTCAAGAAAGAAGAGAGAAAACCTATAATTGTGAGGTTTTGGTGTGAATTGAAGAGTGATTTGCACCTCTATTTATAGGCCAAGAGTTCTGAACTCAGACCTTTGCAAGTTGATCAAGAATTGGTGATTTGGCTTAAGAGATAAAAAGGAATCTTTTACATTTAATGCAAAATGGTTAAAGTGACCAAACCATGGTTAAAACTCAAGCTTCTTATCCTCTTCCATTCTGATCTCAAATCAGAAAAATATCTCCAATTATTGCCTCTATGCATCATTATTTGGATCATTTGGCAAATTGGCTCATAACTTAGTGAAAATGGCATGAAATTTCAAGTGAAAAGTTCACTAATGTCAAAATTCAAAACCATAGCTACACTTCAAATTTTTTCATGCTCTTGGACATTTTGGAAAGCTCATATTACACACTTCAAAACCCTAGTTGAAAGTTTCTTCAAGATCTTTAAGGAAGTGGGTGAAAAAGATCCATGAACTTTGAAGAAAATGAGGTTTTAAGTGAAATTTTCAAAAAGTACCAACTTTGAAGCTCCATATCTCTTAAATGGTTGATCTTATGGAAAACAATTATATGTGACAAAGTTGTTCATTGGATCAAAATCTACAACTTTCATGTCGGAAGTTTTTTTCAGTTTGTAGGTGAAATTTTGAGTTATTCCCTTCCAAAGTTTGGAAAAAACCATGAAAAACACTTAGAAATTTTTCGAAGTATGGAAAGTCAAACTTTTGACTTTTTGATTCTTGATTGATTTTCTTGATTTTTCTTGATCAAATGACTTCATATATCATATATTGATGATTCAAAACTTCAAAAGTCATGGTTGACCAAAATTCTCCAAAAGTCAATGGTGATCTTGTACAGTTGACTTTTTCAGACGAATCGCGTTTCTGGAGATTTCAAATGAAACAGGCTATCCTCACCAAATGAATGGTATGAATGGATCACATTGAAGCATTAGAGGATATTGAGCCATGGTTTGAGTTGTGACACCATGTCCTGATTAAAAGGTCAGTTGTTCAGTGAATTAGGTCAAAAAACCCTAATTGTCGACCTGATAAAATTGATGACTGTGGATCTTGAATTGAGATGCAATTTCCATTGGATATTGTCATAGGGATTATTTGAGGATGATTGAAACCTTTGATTGACTCCCTGGGGATTTTTAGGGTTTCCCAAATGTGATCCCTGATTTTAGTCCCTGATAGTTCAAAACCTTAATCTGATGATTTGAAATTTCACTGTTGATCAATCCTTGTATAGGAGATGTCTTGAGCCAATGGATTAGGTCAAAATGATGCCCTTGGGGTCTTGAGGTCATGTCCCTAGTCATTAAGTCAAATCCTGAGCAAAAGTCAGGAGTATGCTATCTTCAGTCAAAACCCTAATCTGGTTGATTCAAAGCCTTTGAGCTTGTTGAAATGAATCTCTGAGGACCAAATGTTGATTGTTGATGAAGATGATTCATTTGAAATGAAGGGAGAACAAAACCCTAATTGACTGTTTCTTGCACTGATGAGTGATTTCCTGATCAAATCCTGCTGAGTCACAAGTAGCAAACACAAGCTATGCAATTTGTTAGAGATGCAAATGATGCATATGCAATGATATGAGGTGGTATCTTAGGTCAAAAATTGGGGTATGACAATAATGAAAAGATTTTCAAACAAAAACAAACAGATGTATGTGATGATATAGATTAGATACATCGAACATTTAGATGACATTTGTCTCTTTTCCTTTGCTTCCACTAGCATAAGTGGGAACTACGATTGCTCTGACTTTCTCAACATCCCTTTGAGAATACGTAGGCACAAGGTCGATCCTTGGCGAGCAAAACAAAACAAAACAAACCATTCAAACCTTAGCACCCGTAGACCCGAGCTACAGATGCTCTGATTCCCACTAAGGGATATGTATGCAGAGGATCGCGATGATCTTTGCGAGCATAATCAAACAAACACCTTAGGTCCCACCTATTTCACAAGAACCTCTCAATAACATGGAATGAAAAACAAAGCAAAGAAACCTATAGAGTACTATAGATACGTTGGGTGCTAATACCTTCCCTTCGTATAACCAACCCTCTTACCCAAAGATCTCTCCCCCACTTTTAGGTTATTGCAGCTTTTTTCCTTTTCCTCCTTTGGAAATAATAAAAAGTTTGGTCGGTACAAAAGAAAAATCATTTTTTGAGCACTCGAGCCCAAAGAAGGCATCAGGTGTCTCATCCCGAAAAAAGAACAACGATTTTTCGCCCGCGACACTCTTGAGTTGCTCGACGGAAGAGATATTCCAAAATAGAACCGGCATGGGAGGTTTGACGGGTGACAATATGACATGTCCGGTCCTTCTGCGATACTCCGGTTCAGGTTCGGCACGCCATGTTGATCTGCGGGGCGGCAGCTCTGTTGTCATGTGACATCCGTCTGGCCTAATGGTTGTCCGGCGAGGCATGGTTGTTTTTGTGTTATTGTTTGGTATTTGGAGTTTGTGTATCTGTGTGTAAACTCAACCATAGGAGCCCCTAATTTATAATAGTAGTGGGTAGAAAAAAGTATTGTTGCGTACAGACTTAAAGTATGGGTCCATGCATCAACTCTTAAAAATCAATGTTGTCGCCACCCCCATTGGCGACAACTCTTAAAAATCAATGTTGTCGCCACCCCCGTTGGAGACAACTCTTAAAAATCAATGTTGTCGCCACCCCTGTTGGCGACTGCCATAATTGCATAGGTGTGTAAGAGATTCCCCAGCCTGCATGCATTAGTCTTGTCACATTTAAATGTTTCAGACTTTCTCATTGCATGTATTAGTCTTGTGTAAGATTTGGGGACGAGATTCCATTGTGGCATGCATTAGTCTTGTCATGTTTGAATATTGTGCAGAATTATTGCATGTATTCTTGCATGCATTAGTCTTGTGTAAGATGTGGGGACGAGATTCCATTGTGGCATGCATTTGTCTTGTCATGTTTGAATCTTGTGCATAATTATTGCATGTATTCTTGCATGCATTAGTCTTGTGTAAGATGTGGGGACGAGATTCCATTGTGGCATGCATTAGTCTTGTCATGTTTGAATCTTGTGCAGAATTATTGCATGTATTCTTGCATGCATTAGTGTTGTATAAGAGGTGGTGCATCTATTATAAGAACTACTTCACAAATTTACAATACAATTCTCCCACACATTTCTTCTTTCACACCTAAACTTCACAAACATTCATCCCTCATATTTCTCACAAACACATATCAAAATTATGGCATCCACCTCACAATACAAAGTTCGTGTTCATATGAACGGTGAGACTTACCACTGCGACACAAACGGTTTTCTTTTTAGAAACACCAACTCAACACGTTTTGCTCTAAATAGACAGGCGGACTTCTCTTATCTAAAAAGGAAAATTGAATCCAAAATAAGAGAACCAGTCTCGCAAATATTTTACCAACAACCCCTAGTTGAACCTAACAACTCGGTCAAGTTTTGTCAATCACAGATAACAACTGACATAGAGGTTCAAAACATGTTCCTTACCCATGAGTATTTTGGTTACGATTATCTGGAACTATACATAGTGGTCGAACAAATTGTTCCTTCACAAATGACTTAGTCACAGGTGTCGCGGGGAAAAATTGTATCTTTTTCGGGATGAGACACCTGATGCCTTCTTTAGGCTCGAGTGCTCAAAAAAATGATTTTTCTTTTGTTTCGACCAAACTTTTTATTGTTTCCAAAGTAGGAAAAGGAAAAAAGCTGCAATAACCTTAAAAGTGGGGGAGAGATCTTGGGTAAGAGGGTTGGTTATACGAAGGGAAGGTATTAGCACCCAACGTATCTATAGTACTCTATAGGTTTCTTTTCTATGTTTGTTTCATTCTATGTTCTGGTGGAGGTTCTTGTGAAATAGGTGGGACCTAAGGTGTTTGTTTGATTATGCTCGCAAAGATCATCGCGATCCTCTGCATACATATCCCTTAGAGGGAATCAGAGCATCTGTAGCTCGGGGTCTACGGGTGCTAAGGTTTGAGTGGTTTGAGGGAGAAGTTTTGCTCGCCAAGGTTATGACCTTGTGCCTACGTATTCTCAAAGGGATGTTGAGAAAGTCAGAGCAATCGTAGTTCCCACTTATGCTAGTGGAAGCAAAGGATAAGAGACAAATGTCATCTTAATGTTCGATGTATCTAATCTATATCATCACATACATCTGTTTGATTTTGAAATCTTTTCATTATAAGCCCTGGGCTGTGCCACTTATGGCGCTTAGAATGATAAAGATGTTTTTTTTTGTTTAACCAGCCATGTGGCAAAAACTTTCAATGAAGTCAGCCTTGTGACAAAAAGTTTTGATTAATCAGCCAGCCTTGTGGCAAAAGTTTCAATGAAGTCAGCCTTGTGACAAAAACTTTGATTAATCAGCCAGCCTGGTGGCAAAACGGTTTGATTGATTAGCCAGCCTTGTGGCAAAAAAGTTTGATTGATTAATTATTTGTGATGATATAGAAGAGATACTCCTATCATAGAGATGAAAAATGTCTAATCTCCTAGGGTATTTGTTTTGGATATTGGAGATGCTTATAAGAAGCCCGTGGGTCCTTGTACGAAGCCCAAGAGGAGGCTATCCGAGGGTCCTTGCATTGTAAGCCCAAGAGGAGGCTATGGGAGGGACAATCGAGGGTCCTTGCATTGTAAGCCCAAGAGGAGGCTATGGGAGGGACAAGTCGTTTGTACGAAGCCCAAGAGGAGGCATGGTATAGTTGGTTTGAGCTCTTAGAACGATTTCACCGGGAAACCATACTCTATGTCCTAACCTAAACTAGGGGAGATTCTTTGCACGAAGCCCAATAGGAGGCTATGGGGAACCTAGTGTTGTACTAAGTTGAACAAGTATATATAACATGAACAAACACATGAACAAGTATGAACAAACATGGACAAACATGAACAAGTATGAACAATTACATGTATATGACAAAGTGTGTGTATATAATGGAGTTTATGAAGGAAATATACCTGTAAGGATGATCCATTTGAATACACGGGGCTCGGTACTTATACTCGGGGAGAGGCCCACTTGAGTTCATTCAAAGCTATGTAAACACCCCATATATGGAGGCCCATGGTATTTTTGGGAAGATTTAAAGAAAACCTTCATTTTTTGATTTGTTATTCGAAGTTAAAAAACAATCTGATCGAGGTATGTACAAAGAGGTGTACGTACAATGAAATACCTAATTTCATGTAAGGGAATGGACTTATACCTATGTGGAGGCCCAAATTGATTTTTGAAGAAAAAAACCCTAATTTTGATCTTGTTGTTCGAGGGTTTAAATCAATTTGGTCGAAGTATAAAAGATAGGTATATATACAATGAAAAAAACCTAAATTTATACAAAGGAATGAGGCTTATACCATAAGGGATGCCCAGAAGTTTTGAAAATCAATTGATCAATCCAAAAAGATTTAATCAAGAGTTTTTGAAAGGAGAACCAAAAAGAAATGGTTTTGAAAGCGATTTGTTTTGAAAAACGACGATCGTTTGTTTTAAAATGGTTTGAAATTTTGAAAGAAATCAATTTAATTAAGATAAAAGCAAAGATTATCCTTAATTAATACCTAAATGATTAGGGTTTTGATCACAAAATATTTACAAGTAGTTAATTTTGAAAAATCAAATGAAAAACAATTTTTAAAGTATTTAAAAACACTTAAAAACATGTCATTTTAAACCTATTTAAAAATGTATTAAATAAATATTTTTTTGTGATTTTTTTGGATGTTCATAAAATATAGGGTTAATAGACATTTGTCCCCCTACCATATAGGCGACATTCGGTTTACCCCCCTATTAAATTTTTTTTTTGGATTGCCCCCTTGAAATATGAAAAGCTCTATGGTTTACCCCCCTAGGACCCCCCTGTAACCTTGTTTTTTTGATTTACCCCCCTGGTTTTTCACTGTTTTTTACACGCTTAGGGGGTACCCTAAAAATACAGGGGGGTAATCCAAAAAAAATAATTAATAGGGGGGTACACCGAAACACGCCTATATGGCGGGGGGACAAATGTCTATTAACCCTAAAATATATATATTAAACAAAGAGTGTGCAAAAAATGAAGTGGAAATGATGAATTTTGATTGGTTCAATTAATTGATGAAGTTGTGTAAAAAATTAAAGAAAATAAGTGATAAAAAAGAATGGTTTGGCCCCTAGGAGTGTTGAACTCGTGACCTTGAGGTCATTACTCAAAAACTTAGCCAACTGGACCACGCGTGTGGTCTGTTAATACTTGCAACGAATTAAAATATATTTTGAATCAATTTCCCAACTTCAGTTTCAAAAATATGGCGCCAAGAACACAACCCCAATTTGAATTTGAATTTTCTGAAAATTGGACCAAATCGATCAAGTGAAGGGTTTATCTCACTCGTTTTTTCACAAGGATCATGATGGTGCCCTCATAATTCATTTATTTTTGCTCTAAGGTGATCAATTTTGTGATGAACACGAAGAACCCTAATATGACAAATCATTGTGAAATCGTGTATGATCATGATATGATGCAATTGATTGAGGGTTATTATTCAGTGATGGTGCAGAAAAAAGATGGTAAATAATATTTCATTTATGATGCATGTATCATGGAGTTTGAAGTTCAAAAGAGCTTACCTTAAAAATGCCAAAACTGAGAATCGAATTCTGCAAATGAGAAGTTTCAGATGTTGTTTCTTGATCTGGACAGCTTCAATGGACCTTATGGAATATGTTTGGATGATTGGAATGAACTGAAAACCCCTGGATCAATTGGTGATACCCGATCTGCAGTAGGGCTCAAGTGAGGATCGATCTTGGTGATTTTGGAGTTACAGGTCAGGGATGATGATTGGGATAGCTCTTATATGGTATATGGGATGTGTTTGGATGATTAACTTGGACAGAAAGGAGCTAGAATGAAAATTGGCATGATAAGGCTAGTGTTATGCATATTTGGGAAATGAGGTAGTGATTCTGAGATTTAGGTGTTTTTGGGGTATGTGAGTGGATCAAACAACTTCCATATGATGTTTAGGAAGTGTTAGAAGCAACACTTTGCTCAGAAATTGCAAGAGATGGAAATTGCAATTCTTCCTCTTTGAAACTCATGAAACTTGCAACTTAAGAAAGAAGAGAGAAAACCTATGATTATGAGGTTTTGGTGTGATTTGAAGAGTGGAAATGATCTCTATTTATAGGCCAAGGATTCTGAATGCAGAGCTTTGCAAGTTGATCAAAGAATGGTGATTTGGCATTTGGAGATAAAATGGAATCTTTACATTAAATGCAAATGGTTAAAAGTGACTTAACCATGGTTAATCTTCCAAGCTTATTATCCTCTTCCATTCTGATCTTCAAATCAGAAAATATCTCTCAATTATTGCATTGATGCATCATTACTTGCATTATAGGTCATGTAGTATTGAAACTTAGTGAAAATGGTGTGAAATTTCAAGTGAAAATGATCACTAAATGCATAATTCAAAGCCATAGCTATGCTCCATATTTTTTCATGCTCTTGGACATTTTGGAAAGCTCATGTTACACACTTCAAAACCCTAGTTGAATGTTTCTTCATGACCTTTAAGGAAATGGGTGAAAAAGATCCATGAACTTTGAAGAAAATGAGATTTTAAGTGAAATTTTCAAAAGATACCAACTTTGAAGCTCCATATCTCTTAAATGGTTGATCTTTTGGAAAATAATTTTATTTGACAAAGTTGTTCATTGGATCTAAATCTACAACTTTCATGTTGGAAGTTTTTTTTCAGTTTGTAGGTGAAATTTTGAGTTATTCCCTTCCAAAGTTTGGAAAAAATCATTGAAAAACACTTTGAAATTTTTCTAAGTATGAAAGTCAAACTTTTGACTTTTTGATTCTTGATTGATTTTCTTTATTTTTCTTGATCAAATGACTTCATATAACATATATTGATGATTTAAAACTTCAAAATTCATGGTTGACCAAAATTCCCCAAAAGTCAATGGTGATCTTGTACAGTTGACTTTTTCAGACGAATCGCGTTTCTGGAGATTACAAATGAACCAAGCTATCCGCACCAAATGAATGGTATGAATGGATCACATTGAATTATTAGAGGACCTTGAGCCATTGTTTAAGTTGTGGCACCATGTTCTGATTAAAAAGTCAGTTGTTCAGGTGAATTAGGTCAGAAACCCTAATTGTCGACCCGATGAAATTGATGACTGTGGATCTTGAATTGAGATGTAATTTCCATTGGATATTGTCATATGGATCATTTTAAGATGATTGAAACCTTTGAGTGATCTCCTGGAGCTTTTTAGGGTTTCCCAAATGTGATCCCTGATTTTTAGTCCCTGATAATTCAAAACCCTAATCTGATGATTTGAAATTTCATTGTTGATCAATCCTGGTGTAGGAGATGTCATGAGCCAATGGATTAGGTCAAAATGATGTACTTGGGGTCTTGAGGTCATGTCCCAAGTCATTAGGCCAAATCCTGAGCAAAAGTCAGGAGTATGCTATCTTCAGTTAAAACCCTAATCTGGTTAATTCAGAGCCTTTGAGCTTGTTGAAATGAATCTTTGAGGACCAAATGTTGATTGTTGATGGAGATGATTCATTTGAGATGAAGGGAGAACAAAACCCTAATTGATTGTTGCTTGTACTGATGAGTGATTTCTCAATTAAACCCTGCTGAGCACAAGTAGCAAACACAAGCTATGTAATTTGTTAGAGATGCCAATGATGTATATGCAATGATATGAGGTGGTATCTTAGGTCAAAAATTGGGGTATGACAGATGCCCCTATTTAAGTTTCTTCAACCTGAGATATGAAGATTGAAAATCTTCGTTTTGAAAGGGTGTGTCATACCCCAAATTTGTCCTACCCGTTTATTTTAACTGGCTTATACTCCCCATTTCATGTACATACTCTCCATTAAGGCATTAACATAACTCATACATAAAAAATCAATAAATGTGGCATGGGGCCAATGATTTTGAAAAATTAGGGTTTACTTCCCTGAGAGTACCAGAAGATCAGAGCTTCTCAGATGCTGTGTCTGAGATTGATGGTTCGACCGGGAGTCATCTGATTTCGTGTTAAGAGGTTCTTAGGTGTCTCAACCCCTCTCTTCTTCAAAGATTCCTCAATGGGTTTATTATGATTGATTGAAGTTCAAATGCGAATTAGGGTATAAGGAAATAAAGTGGCGATCAATGCAATCACGTGTTCTCTCTGTTGCTTATGACTTGTTTCTTATTAAATGAGTTCATTCGAGACTGAAGCGAAGGACTCATTAAGGATAAGGGTTGATTTGGATATGAGGCTTGATTCAATTAGTTCCATAAATTCAATTTAAAGTTCAAGGTTAATTGATCGGATCCAAGGTCTTAAAACACTTGATCGATGAAGGAATTGATTCAAGCTGGAAGATTCATTTTGGTATGCAAGTTTAAGGATTCAAGGTCATTCAACCAAATCCATCACAAACATGCAAAGTTCAATCTCTAAAACCGAACTTCAAACCAACACAGGTAGAGGGAATATTTGAAAATTCAAAAAAGAAAGCAAAAGGAGTAAAGTGCATTCTTGAATTCAAAAGCCAAAGTATATCACATTACATTATAAAACTCAAGGTTTATTATTTATACAATAGAAAGAGGCTACCAAACTACATCAAATTCCAAACAGCCTTACTAAATTGAAATAGCAAACCCAGTCCATTACAATACAATACTTCACATCCAAGTATCATCACAATTCTAAAACTCCTATGCCTAGTCCTTAAACCCATTTCAATACACATCATGAGATACCATGACATTTGCTTTGACAGTTCCAAACCTCCAAGATTAACAACAAACCATGTCATTGTCAGCTTGAGTCTCTACATACAAATGCAAAAAAAAAAAGAGGAGGAGAATAGTTCCATGTCATCACCTCAGTGCACAATAACCTCGAGACTGATTGTGTCCAAAAAGTCCAATACTGGCAGCCAAACTGATGCTATGTTTCATCCGTCCAAAACTACATTCAGCTTCGCTTCAAAACACCCAGCTGCATCCGAATTATACCATGTTATAACCTGCAAAATCCAAACAAAACTCATAATACAATCCACATCAGTTTCAAACCACACATACACATTACAAATAAAACCACATAACACCATATCGGGTCCATAAGAAATTCAAAACAGATCCACATACCCCTGCTGCTAACTTACATAACCTCACTTGCCACAGTTCAATAATAAAGTCAGACCAAGTCAAACCCTGTATATATATTCATAACAGCCCCATAAACACATACAAAATCAGAGATAAATGCCTCGCTTGAACCAATTTCATTCCTTACTAACTTCAACTCTTAACAGTTACACTCTCCCTTCATTCGTTTCCCTTCATTTCAAACTAACTAAACAGAACCATAATTGACTTTCAAACAACTCATAACAAACTCATAACTGCCCTGTGACTAATTTGCTAACCAACTCAGTTTCACACTACAACTAACCTCCATCTAACCTATATAACAGAAAATTAACCTTTCAAATTTCCTAGCAATTAATTTTCGGTTCAGCTATAACACTGTAACAAACTTCCCATAACTAACATTTCCACTTATAACAGAAGTAACCACCCTACAACAGCTTGTAACTAACTTCACTCACTGAGTTGGGCTGAGTCAACAAACTGAGTCAAACCTAACAGAATCCGAACCTAAGTAACAACCTCCCAAACCTCACTCCAAGCCTCACACTCAACCGAACCTAGCTCATCACCTTCTATATATAACCACCCTTCCCTCCATAATTCAAAACTACACGCCATCTTCTTCACACACTCATTCTTCACAGTTCAACCACTTCATCACCATTCTCCATCTTCACTCACCACCACCATAACCACCTCCTTCATCCCTCTCTCGCTCTGAATCCTCTCTTCTCCCTCAATTCTCTCAATTCATCTTCCTCACCCTCACTCTAAAGCTCACTACCAAGGTTGCTCAGAGCCTGCCTCGAGCTCTGTGAAGGATAGAAAAACACTTAGAAAGGGGGGGGGGGGTTTGAATAAGTGTAGCTTTAAAAACTTGACAGATAAAAATAAATTGCACAGTTATTTTTATCCTGGTTCGTTGTTAACTAAACTACTCCAGTCCACCCCCGCAGAGATGATTTACCTCAACTGAGGATTTAATCCACTAATCGCACGGATTACAATGGTTCTCCACTTAGTCAGCAACTAAGTCTTCCAGAGTCTTCTGATCACACACTGATCACTCCAGGAACAACTGCTTAGATACCCTCTAAGACTTTCTAGAGTATTCTGATCCACACGATCACTCTAGTTACAACCTGCTTAGATACCCTCTAAGACTTCCTAGAGTATTCTGATCCACACGATCACTCTAGTTCCTTACAACTTAATGTAATCAATTCTAAGAGTATTACAATTGCTTCTTAAAAGCTATAATCACAAACTGTGATATTTCTCTTAACGTTTAAGCTTAATCTCACTAATATATTACAACAGCAATGTAGTGAGCTTTGATGAAGATGAAGATTCTGAGCTTTGAATAGAACAGAGTTTCAGCAAGTTAATATGAGTTGTTTTGTTCAGAATCGTTAACCTTGCTTCACATCAGAACTTCATATTTATAGGCGTTGGAGAAGATGACCGTTGAGTGCATTTAATGCTTTGCGTGTTCCGTACAGCATCGCATTTAATGTTATACGCTTTTGTCAACTACCTCGAGCCTTGTTCACGCTGTGTCTACTGACGTTGCCTTTAATAGCTTTTAACGTTCCTTTTGTCAGTCAGCGTAGCTTGCCACTTGTACTTCCTTCTGATCTGATGTTTGTGAATACAACGTTTGAATATCATCAGAGTCAAACAGCTTGGTGCAAAGCATCTTCTGATCTTCTGACCTTGAAGTGCTTCTGTGCGTGATACCATCAGAACTTCAGTGCTTCTGATCTCATGTTCTTCTGATGCTTCCATAGACCCATGTTCTGATTCTGCTTCGACCATCTTCTGATGTCTTGCCAGACCATGTTCTGATGTTGCATGCTGAACCCTTGAGACAAAGCTTCTGAGCGCTGAATTATGCATACTCTTTATATATTTCCTGAAAAGGAAATTGCATTGGATTAGAGTACCATATTATCTTAAGCAAAATTCATATTATTGTTATCATCAAAACTAAGATAATTGATCAGAACAAATCTTGTTCTAACAATCTCCCCCTTTTTGATGATGACAAAAACATATATAAATGATATGAATTTGCGATCAGAAAGAGCAGACGGCAAAAGACAAATTACACAGCTATAGCATAAGCATATGAATATGTCTCCCCCTGAGATTAACAATCTCCCCCTGAGATAAATAATCTCCCCCTGAAATAAATACTCGAAGAACTTTAATAAAAGACTTCCCTGATTATTTCGGTAGAGACGATCACATAGGCTTCTGTCTTCAGAGAATTCATAGCTTCTGACTTCTGCTTCCATTTGGACAGCTTCAGAACTAGAATTTCTTTAGATCCCTAGAACACTCACAGCTTCTGATTCCTGCTTCCATCTAGGACAGCTTCAGAACTTGAATTTCTTTGATCTTCAGAACATTCACAGCTTCTGATTTCTGCTTCCATTTAAGACAGCTTCAGAACTTGAATTTCTTTGATCTTCAGAACATTCACAGCTTCTGATTTCTGCTTCCATTTAGGACAGCTTCAGAACTTGAGTTTTCTGGATCTTTAGGACATTCACAGCTTCTGATTTCTGCTTCCCTCGGATAGCTTCAGAGCTTTGAATTTCTACCAACATCACTTCATGCTAGATTTGTATCAGAACATTGTTGAATGTACCAGAGCATCATCAGAGCATCTCTACATCCTGAAATGTTACAGAACAAAAACTAAACGACAAAAGTCAGCATGAACGAGTTAGAACATAAAATGTATATTAGAACACATGATATGTATCAGAGCCATATAGGCTAAAATAATGTATCAGAGCAAATAGAATTTTGTCAGAGCAAATAGACAAATATGGATCAAATTCTATTATCAGTGCTTCTGATTTCTGAAGCTTGACAGCACTTAGCTTGCTTCAGTTTCCATGAGCTTATTCTTTTTACAGAATAACACTTCTTATGGTTTTGCTTCTTGTGTTTGCTTTGAAGATTCTCTTCACTTCTTTATACCTGCAACACACTTAAACCATATAGAACTTGCAGTTCTTGTTAGTAAATGTGTGGGAGCTTTACCCAGCAACTGATAGATTAATCAAATCATTTATCATTTATCTTCTCCCCCTTTTTGTCATAACATCAAAAAGAATATTTCAAAAGATTCAGATGAATAAAACGACAAATAAAATCACTGGAATGTAAAAACAAAGAAACTTTTCATTGATAATCAAAAGATATTACAAAAGGTTCTTATGTTTAACAAGATGAGAAACATTCCTAGCAAATACATAAAAAGTCATCCCAAGAGGAAATGACTACAAAAATTAAAAACAAAACCCTAGCAAGACACATTCTGTGTCAACCCATCAAGAATCCCTGTGGTCTTCTTGTCTTCCAGACTAGAACCTCCACTGTAGGAGAGATCCCAGAGACCAAAGAGGAAGAGAGGGACAGTTCACAGACAGAGAACTGCTGTTGCAAACGGGGCTTTCTCTTAACATAGAAGTTAAGAATATCATTCTTAACCTCTTCCCATAACTCAAGAAAGTCTTCTGTCTTTGGGTGAAAGTTGATAACAACATCAAAGAAGAGGTCTGACTTGAGAGGTATTAGGAGAGCCATCCCGAGATATGCAGAGATCTGCCGCCTTTGAGTCATAGATCTTCAACAGGCTTAGAGCATGATTAAGAGATCCAGACAACGGATTCAAGATGAACGCTAGGTTTGAACTAGGATTTTTAAAAAAACTTTGTTTGAGCAAGAGAAAAGAAAACAGGAGAGAGAGAGAAAAAACTTGATGAGGAATGCAAAGAGATAGAGAAGGAAAACAGAGACAGAGTGTAATAGAGAAAATATAAGAGGGAAGGAGAAGCGTTTGAAGAGTATTTAAAAGAAAATAAAATGAAACAAATGATGGATAGCATTTAATGTTACGTGACATGAGGAGAGATAATAAAGACAAATGAGGTGACTAGCACAGTTACCTATGGTCGGCGTCCCTTCAACTGCACGCGCGCTTATCCATGAACAGTAACGACAGGTTTACCATCCCGAGATAAAACGTTACAGCTGTTTTGCTTTAAAAGAGGTTCTGAATCAACTTAGACAATGAAACGTTAGTAATAACCGAATCATAATTTCTAAAAGATTTCAATCAGAACTTCTGATTAAAAAAAAAATCCACATTCATTTCAGAAGATACTCATACGTAAGAACTTCTCATCTTCTCATTCTGGGCATAAATCCATACTGATGTTCTTCAGAATGAACTTAAACCTATCTTCAGCCAGGGGTTTTGTAAAGATATCAGCCCATTGATGGTCTGTATCCACAAAGTTTAAAGATATAACACCCTTCTGAACATAGTCCCTTATGAAATGATGTTTAATCTCAATATGTTTAGCCTTTGAATGAAGAATAGGATTCTTAGATAAACATATAGCAGAAGTATTATCACAGAATATAGGAATGTTACTCTCATATATCTGATAATCTTCTAACTGACTCTTCATCCAGAGCATCTGTGTACTACAACCAGCAGCAGCGACATATTCTGCTTCTGTTGTTGATAGAGCAATAGTTGCTTGCTTCTTGCTATACCAGGAGATCAAATGACTTCCAAGAAATTGGCAACTTCCTGAAGTACTCTTTCTTTCAATTCTGTCTCCAGCATAGTCAGCATCGCAGAATCCTACTAAGATGTATTCTTTAGATTTTCTGTAAACTAAGCCAACATTAGTAGTACCTTTCAGATACCTTAGAATTCTCTTAACAGCAGTTAAATGAGATTCTCTAGGATCTGATTGGAATCTAGCACACAAACAAACACTGAACAGAATGTCAGGTCTAGAAGCAGTCAAATATAGAAGAGATCCAATCATACCTCTGTATAACTTCTGATCTACCTTCTTACTTAACTCATCCTTACCTAGGATTCATGTTGGATGCATAGGAGTTTTGGCTTCTTTGCAGTCTAGAAGATTAAACTTCTTCAGAAGTTCCTTCACATACTTGGTTTGGTGAACATACGTTCCTTCTGATGTTTGATTTATTTGTATTCCAAGGAAATACTTGAGTTCTCCCATCATGCTCATTTCAAACTCAGCCTGCATAGACTCAGCAAACTCCTTTCCAAGTGTAGCATTAGATGTTCCAAAAATAATATCATCTACATATATTTGACAAATTAAAATATCCCTTTTAAAGGTTTTACAAAAGAGAGTAGTGTCCACTTTTCCTCTAGTGAAACCATTATCCAGAAGGAAAGAACTTAAGCGTTCATACCAAGCTCTGGGAGCTTGTTTCAATCCATACAACGATTTCTTTAGTTTAAAAACATGATTAGGAGACATAGAGTCTTCAAAACCAGGAGGTTGATGGACATAAACTTCTTCATCTATATAACCATTTAAGAAGGCACTCTTAACATCCATCTGATAGAGAGTGATGTTATGTTGAGTGGCAAATGAAATTAATAGACGAATAGATTCTAACCTGGCCACTGGTGCAAAGGTTTCTGTATAGTCAATCCCTTCTTGCTGACTATAACCCTGAGCCACCAGTCTGGCTTTGTTCCTTACCACTTCACCTTTCTCACTGAGCTTGTTTCTGAAGACCCATTTTGTACCGATTATATTGAATCCATCTGGTCTAGGAACAAGATCCCAAACATCATTCCTTGTAAACTGATTCAGTTCTTCTTGCATAGCAATTATCCAGTCTGGATCTTCTAGAGCATGATCAATAGAAGTTGGCTCGATCAAAGATACAAGGCCTAATTGACAGTCTACATTGTTCTTAAGGAATGCTCTTGTTCTGATTGGATCATCCTTCTTTCCAAGAATGACATCTTCTGAATGACCAGAGATGAGTCTGGATGATCTTCTGACAGATGGTTCTTCAGAAATGCTTAGATTCTCCAGAGAAGCTGATACTTGATCTTCAGATTCTTTGCTTCTGAGAAGCTCTGCTTCTGATGCGTTGCTTCTTGGCTCAACAACTTCTGATATATCAATATCACAATCTGCAAAATTATCAAACTGCTTTGGTTTTTCAGAACCAAGCTTATCATCAAACCTGATATTGATTGATTCTTCCACAATCAATGTTTCAGTATTGTATACTCTGTAGCCTTTTGAGCGTTCAGAATATCCAAGAAGGAAACATTTTTGTGCTTTGGAATCAAACTTACCAAGATGATCTTTAGTGTTCAGAATAAAGCATACACATCCAAAAGGATGGAAATATGAAATGTTGGGCTTTTTATTCTTCCACAATTCATAAGGAGTCTTATTTAGAATAGGTCTGATAGAGATTCTATTCTGAATATAGCATGCAGTGTTTATTGCTTCTGCCCAGAAATGCTTAGCCATATTGGTTTCATTGATCATGGTTCTGGCCATTTCTTGCAGAGTCCTATTCTTTCGTTCTACAACTCCATTTTGCTGTGGAGTTCTAGGACAAGAGAAATCATGGGCAATACCATTTTCTTTGAAGAATTTTTCAAAGGATCTGTTCTCAAATTCACCACCATGATCACTTCTGACCTTTATGATTTTACACTCTTTTTCAGATTGAATCTGAATGCAGAAATCAAAGAACACTGAATGAGACTCATCCTTGTGTTTCAAGAATTTTACCCACGTCCAGCGGCTATAATCATCTACGATGACTAATCCATATTTCTTCCCTCTGACAGATGCTGTTTTGACTGGGCCAAACAGATCAATGTGCAAGAGTTCTAATGGCCTTGAGGTAGAAACAACATTCTTGGACTTGAATGCAGGTTTGGAGAACTTGCCCTTCTGACATGCTTCACAAAGAGCATCTGATTTGAATTTCAGATTAGGGAGTCCTCTGACAAGATCCAGTTTGTTAATCTAAGAAATCTTTCTCAAACTAGCATGACCTAATCTTCTGTGCCAGACCCACTGCTCTTCAGAAACAGACATAAGACAAGTCACCTTCTGACTCATAAGATCTTGCAGATCTGTCTTATAAATGTTGTTCTTCCTCTTGCCTGTAAATAGGATTGAGCCATCCTTCTGATTTACAGCCTTGCAAGACTTTTGATTAAAGATTATATCATAACCATTGTCACTCAATTGACTGATAGATAAGAGGTTATGTGTTAATCCTTCTACAAGAAGTACATTAGAAATGGAAGGAGAGTTACCAGACTTTATAGTTCCAGAGCCAATTATCTTGCCCTTCTGATCTCCTCCAAACTTGACTTCTCCTCCAGACTTAAGCACCAGGTCTTGGAACATAGACCTTCTTCCTGTCATGTGTCGTGAGCATCCAGAGTCCAGGTACCACGACATGTTGTGCTTTGTCCTTTTTGCAGCCAAGGATATCTGTAATAGGAATAATCTTATCCTTAGGTACCCACATTTTCTTGGGTCCTTTCTTGTTAGATTTTCTCAAGTTCTGATTGAACTTGGGTTTAACATTGTAAGCAATAGGAGGAACAGCATGATAATTTTTTGATGTGAGTTTCATGATATTTCCTAGGTTGTGTCACATGCTTTTTGGTGTGTGTTATGTGAAAACTTTGAGCATGTGAAGTGTGCCTAATATCATGGGAGTGGCCATACTTGAACTGATCATACAATGGCTTGTATGTGAATTTCATTTCATCAACAGGTTCAAGTTTGTATGGGGTTTCACCCTCAAAACCAATGCCGACTCTTTTGTTTCCAGACACAGCATATATCATAGAAGCTAGCTGACTTCTGCCAATACTTCTAGATAAGAACTTCCTGAAACTTAAATCATATTCTTTCAGAATATGGTTTAGACTAGGAGTGGATTTTTCTGAATCAGAAGGAGATCCAACGTTATTGGATAATTTTAAAAGTTTTTCTTTTAATTCAGAATTCTCCAACTCAAGCTTCTTTGTTTCAAATTCGAATAGCTTTTTTAGCTTTTTGTATTTGAGACTAATCTGAGACTTGAATTCCAGAAGTTCTGTTAGACCGGAAACTAACTCATCTCTAGTAAGTTCAGAGAATACCTCTTCAGAATCTGATTCTGATGTAGATTCTGATCCGTCATCTTCTGTCGCCATCAGCGCACAGTTAGCCTGCTCATCTTCAGAGTCTGAATCATCTTCTGACTCATCCCAGGTTGCCATAAGACCTTTCTTCTTATGAAACTTCTTCTTGGGATTTTCCTTCTGAAGTTTTGGACATTCATTCTTGAAGTGTCCAGGCTCATTGCATTCATAGCACATGACCTTCTTCTTGTCAAATCTTCTGTCATCAGAAGATTCTCCACGTTCAAATTTCTTTGAACTTCTGACGCCTCTGAACTTCCTTTGCTTGTTCTTCCAGAGTTGATTTAGCCTTCTGGAGATCAAGGACAGTTCATCTTCTTCTTCAGATTCTGATTCTTCAGGATCTTCTTCTTTAGCCTGAAAAGCGTTAGTGCATTTCATGATATTGGATTTTAATGCAATAGACTTACCTTTCTTTTGAGGCTCATTTGCGTCCAGCTCTATTTCATGGCTTCTCAAGGCACTGATAAGCTCTTCCAGAGAAACTTCATTCAGATTCTTTGCAATCTTGAATGCAGTCACCATAGGACCCCATCTTCTGGGTAAGCTTCTGATGATCTTCTTTACGTGATCAGCCTTGGTGTATCCCTTGTCAAGAACTCTCAATCCAGCAGTAAGAGTTTGAAATCTTGAAAACATCTTTTCAATGTCTTCATCATCCTCCATCTTGAAGGCTTCATACTTTTGGATTAAAGCGAGAGCTTTAGTCTCCTTGACTTGAGCATTTCCTTCATGAGTCATTTTCAAGGACTCATATATGTCATAGGCCGTTTCCCTGTTAGATATCTTCTCATACTCAGCATGAGAGATAGCATTCAGCAAAACAGTTCTGCATTTATGATGATTCCTGAAAAGCTTCTTCTGATCATCACTCATTTCTTGCCTTGTCAGCTTTACGCCACTGGCATTTACTGGATGTTTGTAACCATCCATCAGAAGATCCCATAGATCACCATCTAGACCAAGAAAGTAACTTTCCAGTTTATCTTTCCAGTATTCAAAGTTTTCACCATCAAATACCGGCGGTCTAGTATAACCATTGTTACTGTTGTGTTGCTCAGCAGAGCCAGATGTAGGTGTAGACTTTGCAGTTTCATCAGCCATCTTTTACTTAAGCGTTTTTCTCTTCCTGAATCTTTTCTAAACACGGTTAAGTGCTTGCACCTTAGAACCGGCGCTCTGATACCAATTGAAGGATAGAAAAACACTTAGAAAGGGGGGGGGGGGGGGGGTTTGAATAAGTGTAGCTTTAAAAACTTGACAGATAAAAATAAATTGCACAGTTATTTTTATCCTGGTTCGTTGTTAACTAAACTACTCCAGTCCACCCCCGCAGAGATGATTTACCTCAACTGAGGATTTAATCCACTAATCGCACGGATTACAATGGTTCTCCACTTAGTCAGCAACTAAGTCTTCTAGAGTCTTCTGATCACACACTGATCACTCCAGGAACAACTGCTTAGATACCCTCTAAGACTTTCTAGAGTATTCTGATCCACACGATCACTCTAGTTACAACCTGCTTAGATACCCTCTAAGACTTCCTAGAGTATTCTGATCCACACGATCACTCTAGTTCCTTACAACTTAATGTAATCAATTCTAAGAGTATTACAATTGCTTCTTAAAAGCTATAATCACAAACTGTGATATTTCTCTTAACGTTTAAGCTTAATCTCACTAATATATTACAACAGCAATGTAGTGAGCTTTGATGAAGATGAAGATTCTGAGCTTTGAATAGAACAGAGTTTCAGCAAGTTAATATGAGTTGTTTTGTTCAGAATCGTTAACCTTGCTTCACATCAGAACTTCATATTTATAGGCGTTGGAGAAGATGACCGTTGAGTGCATTTAATGCTTTGCGTGTTCCGTACAGCATCGCATTTAATGTTATACGCTTTTGTCAACTACCTCGAGCCTTGTTCACGCTGTGTCTACTGACGTTGCCTTTAATAGCTTTTAACGTTCCTTTTGTCAGTCAGCGTAGCTTGCCACTTGTACTTCCTTCTGATCTGATGTTTGTGAATACAACGTTTGAATATCATCAGAGTCAAACAGCTTGGTGCAAAGCATCTTCTGATCTTCTGACCTTGAAGTGCTTCTGTGCGTGATACCATCAGAACTTCAGTGCTTCTGATCTCATGTTCTTCTGATGCTTCCATAGACCCATGTTCTGATTCTGCTTCGACCATCTTCTGATGTCTTGCCAGACCATGTTCTGATGTTGCATGCTGAACCCTTGAGACAAAGCTTCTGAGCGCTGAATTATGCATACTCTTTATATATTTCCTGAAAAGGAAATTGCATTGGATTAGAGTACCATATTATCTTAAGCAAAATTCATATTATTGTTATCATCAAAACTAAGATAATTGATCAGAACAAATCTTGTTCTAACACTCTGAACCAGCCTGAGCTCAGCCACCAACCTCCACCGTTACTCTCTCAATTTGCTCGCACACGCACACGAAGCTCTCAACTCGCATCTCTCAATCACCATGGCACACACGACACAGAAAAAATTCAAGAAAAGAGTAGAAGAAGAACAACGAAAGAGAGATAGAAGACCGTAGAAGAAAGAATAGAATCATACCTGAAACAGAAGTTTTCGTCATCAGAAGCTTATTAATTCGTCTCTGGTCTTCCTCAACAAACATCTTCATCTCACATCCAGGTAAGCCTTAACTTGATGCTCTTCATAGTTTGCTCGATAATTGGTTCGCGATACTCGATAGATCCTTGAACACAATCTTCATTCGATCCTTTACTTCTAGGCACGATTCTGGACATTTAGGTATCTTGATCCCTTTTTTGATTTGAGATTGTTGAAGCCGCGGCGAGTGAAATTGAGGTTGAATTAGTGTTCAGGGTAGACCATAGAGTAAGGATAGGGCTCCGATTAGGGATTCGGTCGAGCTCCACCGCCTCCGGCGCGGCGGAGCGATTTCCGGTGAGTGTTCGTGTGAGAGAGAAGAGAACGAAAGAGAGGGTCTGATAGAAGGGGGAGCGTCACAACAACCAACCCTAAGTTCCCTTTCTATTTTTCTTTTTTATTATTATTATTTTTTTAATTAAAATCTGAAAACCTGAAAACAAGTTGAATCAAAGTCTGAAATGCAATCCATGGGCCATACGAAAGTTTCGCTCCCCTTAAGCCCCATAGTACTCCATCATTTTTGGTGTAAAAAACGAGAACAATAAAGCCCCCTTGGGCCTCATTCTGACTGGGCCTGTACACCCTAAGTATCATACCCGATAATTCATTTCCAACCCCCTGGTTATCCATGTTTTTTAGTTAGTTTTGTACTTAGTTTTTTCATCCTTTTGATAGAGTTTCAGGTGATAAAAATGATATAGAAAACAATAGAAATATTAGTTTTATGATTTATAGATTTAGATTTTGCTTGAATTAGAATTCCTTTTTTCATGAAAAAACTCACAAGAATAGTAGTATTTTTTAGGTTATTTTTGCACTTAATTTTGATTTATTTCTTACATGATTTTGTGCTAAGTTTTGCATGTTTGTGTTTACATTGATTTTGGCCTATAACTTTGGCCTATGTTAATACCATTAGTATGCTCCTTTTAAAATCATTTCCTTACCATAACATTAGACTTTAGACATAAGTAATCAACAATTAGGTTAATACTTAGGCTAGTCTCCCCATTATCATTTCCTTTTCGTTTCAACACATAAAACACTTAACAAATATCAAAATAAAACCCCTTTAAAAAACACAAAGAAAATACTTAAAACACTAATAATCAAAGTGAAAATTCTTAAAAAGGGAATGGAAGCTTGAACATCCCTTACTTAAGGGAATGTTCGAGTGCTTGGATCTCCCTTGCTTAAGGGTACCATTCAGGCGTAAGTTCCCAACTTCTAGAAAACACCAACCAAAGAGTAACTCGAGTTTCCCTTGCTTAAGGGATTTCCTCGAAACGCTCAAAATCACTCTCTCACCTCCTTTCTTAAGGGCATTGTTATCTCCGCTCTATTGCATCCTAGGCTGTCCCCTTATGCAAGAGCGCGAGCGTTAACTCCGCCCAACTAAAAAACACAAAAACAAACAAAACTATGGAGCCGAACTACGGCGCTCTGATTCTTGAAAAGGATACGTAGGCATCAAGTCGCGGGGCTTGAACGAGCACATTTGTAAATATTCCTTCTTTTCCCCGTATTTCTTTTGCATGCATTCGCATATAGACATAGACATAGTGCACACCCTTTATATAGAAACAAGCATAGGTGGATACCATCGAGTACGATGGGCGCGAGGGGTGCTAATACCTTCCCCTTGCGTAACCGACTCCCGTACCTTGGTTCTCTGGTCGCAAGACCTTGTTCCTTCATTTCCTAGGTTTTCTGATATTCCTTTCCCTTATGGGATAAATATATTGGTGGCGACTCTGTTCATTTTTCGCGAGCGTGCGACAGCTGGCGACTCTTCTGGGGATTACCTAAGCAAGTTGATCCAAGCCTTTGTTTGTTTTATTTTATTGGGTGTTTATTTGTTTTTATATCTATATCTTGTATATATGTTTGCATGTATATTTTCTGCTTGCATATCATGTTTATTCCTGCTTGCACATTATGCATCTGGACTATATTATGGGTCCCCGTGGGGGCCACATATTTTTCTGCTCTGTTTTGCAGGTGGGGGTTTTGTGAGGTAAAAGGCCCACTACCCAGGCCAGTGATACATAGGATTAGCGTGGATTCTCATGTTGACTTCCGTAGCGCTTGCTATGATCGAGCTCGACATGGGGTACCACAACTGGGCGAGGTTCTTTCATGGAACACTGTGTCTGGCACGCTTGTTGCCTCAAACACTTTGTACCCCATGGGAACTGTAGACCCTAGTGACCATTAGGGACTACTTGTCCGTGTCTAGACTTCATACCCGTGAGATTGGGGTGGGACAGGAAAACTTGGCTCCTATATACCATTGCTTCTTCAAAGTTGAGGTCGGACCTTTATTTGGTCTGTTCTCATGGTGCATGATATTCTGGTATTCAAAAAGGCGTCGAACCTTTGATCCTGTGACATTTGACCTACAAAGGCTTTACATCAGTCATTCAGAGGATTGCACAGATTGCTACTCGGATTATATGGACCTTGATCCCATGCTTTTGCATTGCATAACATCATTGCTCTATCCACTTCATTTGTGGGGGATCCTAAAGTCTATTTCCAAAAAAAAAAGAGAAAAAGGAAAAAGGAAATAGAAAAGCTGAAAAAAGAAAATAAAATATACTCCATATAAAACAAAGCTTGGATTCCAAAAGAAAAAGAAAAAGGAAAGTGTAAAAAGACTTTAGGATCCCTTGGAAGTGAAACATGCATTCATACCATCATGCATTTCATGGCTCTTTCAAAGACTCATGGGACCCTTTCTATACAGATTTCAAGATCATCAACAAATTTGACTTCTCACCGCCACGAGCTTCGAGATCAACTATGGAACAACTCCGTGAGGAAATGGATGAGATGAGGGAACAAATGGGTCATCTTATGTTGGAAATGCAAGACATGATCCATAATCAGGGTGCCCTAAAAGAGGAAAACAGTCAGTTGAAGACTCAAGTGAGCCTGGTTATGGAAGTTCTGAAAACGGTACTAAGAAAGGAAGGTGATGTTGTCCCTGATGCTGCAACAGAGATTGTTGACTCCTTCTCTTCAATAGGATCTTTTTTCACTCATGGGATGCCTCAGAGGGATCTCCCTCAACTTCAGTTGCCGTTACCTCCACGTCAATCTGTTCATGTCCCTAGAATGAATCAAGGGGGCCGAATGTGTGGGCAAAAACCTAAGATGCCTCAGAGGATTCTCGATCCGATCCCCATGCCTTATGCTCAGTTACTTCCCCGCTTGCTGGAACTTCGGTTGGTTGAGCTACGCGATTTATCCATGCCTGAAAAGCTTCCCCCCAGTTTTGATGCCAATGCTCGATGCGAGTTCCACTCTGGGGCACCTGGCCATGATATTGAGAATTGTAGGGCGCTGAAGCAGCAAATTCAAGATCTCATTGACTCAAAAGCGATTTTGATCACCTCCGAGGGCGTGAGTGTTCTAGGAAATAGGGTTCCATCTGTGGTGGAAGAAAAGGTTGATTCATACTTCTATGACGGATCTACTTCAAATCAGAAGCACAATGCACCGTCTTGGATTCCGTATCTTCCACTTTATCAGTCTTTGATTGTTTCCCAGCCAAATCAAAAAGGGAAGACACCTGAACAAATTGGATATTTGAATCATCACCAGCAACAGGGTCCACAAATGCCGAGGAGACCACCAAGAAGAATTGACCCGATTCCTATGACCTATAGTCGACTACTTTCTCATTTACTCAAGGATTCTTTGGTCCAACTAAGGGAGTTTAAGCCCCCTCCAACACCGATTCCTCAAGGATATGACTTAAATGCAAGGTGTGAGTACCATTCTGGGACATCTGAACATTCAACTGAGGATTGTAATATTTTGAGACACAAAGTCCAAGATCTCATTGACTCCAAAGCAATATCATTCGCTCCAAATGGCCTGCACATAAATTGAGGAGTCATGAATGTCCGTATTCCATAAAGCATCTCCAAAAAAAATAATAATAATAATAATAAGCCCAAATGGAGTCAAGGCTCCTCTACTATGGCAATCATCATTTCATTTCCGTATTCTCGTTTCAGTATTTCCTATTTTATAGAAGGCTACTTCCTTGTTTGGACTCGTTGGTATGATAATAATGAAAACACCACAAATTCTCGAGCAACTTTGTCAGAATCTTTTTCAAAAAGTAATCAAGAATGTTTCGTAGAAGCATCTCTCATTCGCAAGGTTCTTGTGCTCAGATGTATCCATGGAGGTTGGTGTTTCAGTTGGTGTTTGAACTCTCCTTGCAACAAGTAGCTTCTCTAAGTTTGGTGACCACGCAAGGTTCCCCCATGTTTGGTGGCAAATACTTCTTTAAGGAATATGCTTGGGGCTCCCGCATGAGGGATAATCAAGACGTACTCTTATCTTGAGCATTGCATCACTCGCATTGCTCGAATCCCTAAAGCAAGGCAAAAGTTTACGACTCATGGGTGACTTCGTTGGAGTTCTCTTTTGGAGTAATCTGAAGTATTTGGAAAGAACTGCAAAAAGTATTCAAGATCAATAAGTCCAGACGGAGTCAAGTCTCCTCAACAATGGCATTCATTTAGTTTCTTTATTGCATTCTCATTTGTAACATTTCATTGTTTGTTTAAGCATTGTTAGCATGTAAAAAACTTGTTAATTTCTGAATGAAAATAAAATACATTGTTTATGTTTGTCTTGAAGAAACCCATTCGTTTTCACTCATAAAATGTTTTTGGCATTACGATACCAACTTTACTAATCCCTTGCTTAGGTAAAGAGCGGAGGGAGAATGATGAAAGATAAAAATGCAAAATCTCTAATCATGTGTTTTTGAATAAAAAAACCCTACTGAGGATGTACAGGCATTGTTTCAAATCCCCAAACACCGGAGATATAAGGGAGATAGACCCTTGTTAACCCCTTTGAGCCTTGAAGTAGGAGTTTCTTTCCTAATCACAAAAACCCTTATTTTAACCTTGGGGCAGGGTAGTGTTCTTTTAACTTGATCGAGTGTTCAAAACTCACCAAAAGGGTATGCATCTAAAGGTACAACAATGGTTATCCTCCAAAAGGTTGAGGAATGTCAAGACCACAATGATTATCCTTATTCTATCAAGAGATCAAGAGATGACGATGCCACAATGGTAATCCTTCATCAAATCAAAGGAGTGAGGCGGTCGCAACCACCTCCAACGAATCAAAGATAACGCGAGGTCACACGACTTGTTCAAAAAAATATACATAGCAAAAAGAAATGGAAAAAAATAATAAGAAGAAAATGATGAAAAGAAAAATGGCAAAAGAAGCATGAAAAAAAATGATGATGAAATTGCCAAGCAAGAACAAAGTCGTGTGACAATGAATCAGAAGAATAAAAGGTGAGCGACCGCCATGTCCAAAGAACCTCATTGATTCCTCAACCATTTCAAATTCCTTGTGAGGGATGAACACTCGTGTCGAGTTAACTGAACATAGGATTGGAGAACATCATGAAGGGGGTGGGCACCAAATAATTTTGAGCCTAAAAATCCTTTGTTTCCAAAACCGTGAACCTGGCCAAGTTACAACCCTTAAAAGTCCTAATTGAAGTAGGGTTTATTTTGAAAGCGCACCCGATGAGATAGCGTTTAACTGACTCCCAATGAAGCGAGACTCATATCCATGTTGGGTATCGTATGCTTGCTTTATCTTCCATACACAAAAATCGAGGTTGTGTCAACTAGTGATTCGGTCACAAGAGGTCGCAACCTCATTTCACAAAAAAGTTTCTTTAAACTTCAAGACTAACATAGGCTTTGCATTAGAATTATCATTCTTAGAATTAACATTCTTTTGCATACAAAACATGTGCTTAAAATCAAGGAAATTTTCAAGGATGAGAATCAATGAGCAACTTGATCATAGCAAAGTACAAGAGACTTGAGAACTCCGAGGAGTAAAAGCTAATCATTCCAAATGTTGACCATCAAGGGGCAGGTTCTCTAAAGAAATCCGTTGGGCATGAATAGTTGATGCTTTCTTTGATTACCTTGAGGGGAAGAGTTTAAAGACTCCGTCGAGCGTGGTGAAGTTGTTCCCATGTTTGTTTGGCATCAAAACAAGGAAAGCTTGAGGATTCTAGTAAGATGTACCTAATCAGGGGAAATTGAATCGAGGTTTGACCTCTCAAATTTGGCATATCTGGGGCAATCAAGTCGAGGAATCTCTCTCAAATTCAACCAATCTGGGGCAGTTACGTCGAGATTTGACAAATCTCTCCAAGGATCCACTGGGGCAATTTCCTTCATGGGTCATGAAACTTGGGGCACGATCTTCTGAGTTTTATTGTCCTCTCCCTAATCATAGGAGTTTATTTCTCCTGGAACCTTGGTCTCTCCCCAAGCATGGAGTTTATTTCTCCCGAGAGTTTGTTCCATTCCTCGAGCGCTGGAGTTTATTTCTCCCAGGAGAGGTTCTACTTCCCTAATCAAGGCTCCTTATCTGGATTTCTCATCCCGAACATGGTGAATCGAGGGAATCTCCTTAAGTTGAAAATCCTCCAAGCAGTGGCACATTGTGAGAAGTCAGAAGTTATTCTTCAAGTCAAAGAAGGAGCATCTTACAAATCAAAGTCCAATATCTATTGGCACCTCCACATGGTCCTTAACACTAAGGGGATTCTCCCTGGTGTTTACATCACTAATGCCTCTATTTGGCACTCTGCATATAGTATTCACTGCATATAACATTGCATCCTCAAAAGCGTAGCATATCAATCAAAATGGAGCATTACGCCATAAAAAATTCAAACATGCATACAAAGCATAAGCCAGATAATACAAATCATCACTCAATCAAGACGACGATACTTCCCCACATAAAAAGTTGTCTTTACAAACTCCGATTGATATCTGCTACTACATTACAAATCTCCTCAAACCACGGTGCCAATACCTGGTATCCTCAATCCCTAAAATAAGTCTCATATCCTCTCTCCAATGTGGATCGGTTGCAATGTCTTTCTTCGTCAGAATCGTTGTCTCCGAGGTTATTTCCCGCATGCTGCGTGCAGATTAGAGTGTGAATGAGGGTGGGCATTCAACCCATCTCATTTTTCGATCATTTGAATGATCATACTTGGTGTGTGGCAATTCGAACGATTGCCGCTCTCGAAGAGTTACACCCCGCCTTTGGCCTGAGGGACCGATGTAATTCTTATGCTTCGCAAGCATCAATATCTCCGTAATTCCCAGTGGTTACTTCTATCTTCTTGTCAAGTCTAGTCGTCACTAGTCTTGTTGTGGTTATTTCCCGTGTGCTGCGTGCAAATTAGAGTGCGAATGAGGGTGGGCATTCAACCCATCTCATTTTTCAATCGTTTGGATAACCATACTTGGTGTGTGGCAATTCGAACGATTGCCACTCTTGAAGAGCTACACCCCGCCTTTGGCCTGAGGGATTAATGTAACTCTTATGCTTCGCAAGCACCAACATCTTCGTGATTATGTCTTTTGATCGAGTCTAGTCGTCACTAGTCTCCGTGTTCCCTTCCCCCGTATGGGAAAACTTTTCAAGTCCAACCCCCGTGTTGTGAACCCTTGGCCCTCCGACCTTCGAACCCTTTTAAAGCCCAGTTCCCAACCTGGCAAACCCCTCCAAAGCCCAGTTCCCAACCTGGCAAACCCTTTCAAAGCCCAGTTCCCAACCTGGCAAACCCTTTCAAAGCCTAGTTCCCAACCTGGCAAACCCTTTCAAAGCCCAGTTTCCAACCTGGAAAACCCTTTTCAAAGCCCAGTTTCCAACCTGGAACACCCTTTCAAAGCCCAGTTTCCAACCTAGCAAACCATTTCATAACCAATTTCCTTCTCCAAACCCCGATGTTGAGTCATAGATCGCACGAGATCTTTTTCCTTTCTGTCCTGAAGATCGTACGAGGTCTTCTCCCGATGTTGAGTCATAGATCGCACGAGATGTTTTCCTTTTTGTCCTGAAGATCGTACGAGGTCTTCTCCCGATGTTGAGTCATAAATCGCACGAGATCTTTTCCTTTCTGTCCTGAAGATCGTACGAGATCCTCTCATGTTGTCGAGTCGATGTTGAGTCATAGATCGCACGAGATCTTTCCCTTTCAGTCCCGAAGATCGTACGAGGTCTTCTCCCGATGTTGAGTCATAGATCGCACGAGATCTTTTTCTTTCAAGTCCTGTAGATCGTACGAGATCCTTTTCTTTCATTCCTGATGTCGAGTCGATGTTGAGTCATAGATCGCACGAGATCTTTTTCCTTTCAAGTCCTGTAGATCGTACGAGATCCTTTTCTTTCATTCCTGATGTCGAGTCGATGTTGATTCATAGATCGCACGAGATCTTTTTCCTTTCAAGTCCTGTAGATCGTACGAGATCCTTTTATTTCATTCCTGATGTCGAGTCGATGTTGAGTCATGGATCGCACGAGATCTTTTCCTTTCTGTCCTGAAGATCGTACGAGATCCTCTCCTGTTGTCGAGTCGATGTTGAGTCATAGATCGCTACGAGATCTATTCCTTTCAGTCATTGTCTCATATAACCATACTCTTTGGAAACCTTGTATTGGCACCGTTACCACGTTACAAGCTATCTCCATTCATCCAATTACTCACCGTAAATTTTTCCACCAGAAAAAACAAAAATCTCTTTCCCCAGCAGATATCAAAACAAAAATGAAAAATAAGAATAACACTTACACCATCTTCTCTTTAAGACAAATTTTTGGTACTTTGGTATTTAATCTTCTTCTACCTCGAATGTTCGAAAGGCTAGCGCCAATCTCACCTTCAGTTTTAAGACGATTAAATTGGGGCAGCTGTCATACCCCAAATTTGTCCTACCCCTTTATTTTAACTGGCTTATACTCCCCATTTCATGTACATACTCTCCATTAAGGCATTAACATAACTCATACATAAAAAATCAATAAATGTGGCATGGGGTCAATGATTTTGAAAAGTTAGGGTTTACTTCCCTGAGAGTACCAGAAGATCAGAGCATCTCAGATGTTGTGTCTGAGATTGATGGTTCGACCGGGAGTCATCGGATTTCGTGTTAAGAGGTTCTTAGGTGTCTCAACCCCTCTCTTCTTCAAAGATTCCTCAATGGGTTTATTATGATTGATTGAAGTTCAAATGCGAATTAGGGTATAAGGAAATAAAGTGGCGATCAATGCAATCGTGTGTTCTCTCTATTGCTTATGACTTGTTTCTTATTAAATGAGTTCATTCGAGACTGAAGCGAAGGATTCATTAAGGATAAGGGTTGATTTGGATTTGAGGCTTGATTCAATTAGTTCCATAAATTCAATTTAAAGTTCAAGGTTAATTGATCGGATCCAAGGTCTTAAAACACTTGATCGATGAAGGAATTGATTCAAGTTGGAAGATTCATTTTGGTATGCAAGTTTAAGGATTCAAGGTCATTCAACCAAATCCATCACAAACATGCAAAGTTCAATCTCTAAAACCGAACATCAAACCAACACAGGTAGAGGGAATATTTGAAAATTCAAAAAAGAAAGCAAAAGGAATAAAGTGCATTCTTGAACTCAAAAGCCAAAGTATATCACATTACATTTTAAAACTCAAGGTTTATTATTTATACAATAGAAAGAGGCTACCAAACTACATCAAATTCCAAACAGCCTTACTAAATTGAAATAGCAAACCCAGTCCATTACAATACAATACTTCACATCCAAGTATCATCACAATTCTAAAACTCCTATGCCTAGTCCTTAAACCCATTTCAATACACATCATGAGATACCATGACATTTGCTTTGACAGTTCCAAACCTGCAAGATTAACAACAAACCATGTCATTGTCAGCTTGAGTCTCTACATACAAATGCAAAAAAAAAAAAAGAGGAGGAGAATAGTTCCATGTCATCACCTCAGTGCACAAAAACCTCGAGACTGATTGTGTCCAAAAAGTCCAATACTGGCAGCCAAACTGATGCTATGTTTCATCCGTCCAAAACTACATTCAGCTTCGCTTCAAAACACCCAGCTGCATCCGAATTATACCATGTTATAACCTGCAAAATCCAAACAAAACTCATAATACAATCAACATCAGTTTCAAACCACACATACACATTACAAATAAAACCACATAACACCATATCGGGTCCACAAGAAATTCAAAACAGATCCACATACCCCTGCTGCTAACTTACATAACCTCACTTGCCACAGTTCAATAATAAAGTCAGACCAAGTCAAACCCTGTATACATATTCATAACAGCCCCATAAACACATACAAAATCAGAGAAAAATGCCTCGCATGAACCAATTTCATTCCTTACTAACTTCAACTCTTAACAGTTACACTCTCCCTTCATTCGTTTCCCTTCATCTCAAACTAACTAAACAGAACCATAACTGACTTTCAAACAGCTCATAACAAACTCATAACTGCCCTGTAACTAATTTGCTAACCAACTCAGTTTCACACTACAACTAACCTCCATCTAACCTATATAACAGAAAATTAACCTTTCAAATTTCCTAGCAATTAATTTCCGATTCAGCTATAACAGTGTAACAAACTTCCCATAACTAACATTTCCACTTATAACAGAATTAACCGCCCTACAACAGCTTGTAACTAACTTCACTCACTGAGTTGGGCTGAGTCAACAAACTGAGTCAAACCTAACAAAATCCGAACCTAAGTAACTACCTCCCAAACCTCACTCCAAGCCTCACACTCAACCGAACCTAGCTCATCACCTTCTATATATAACCACCCTTCCCTCCATAATTCAAAACCACACGCCATCTTCTTCACACACTCATTCTTCACAGTTCAACCACTTCATCACCATTCTCCATCTTCACTCACCACCACCATAACCACCTCCTTCATCCCTCTCTCGCTCTGAATCCTCTCTTCTCCCTCAATTCTCTCAATTCATCTTCCTCACCCTCACTCTAAAGCTCACTACCAAGGTTGCTCAGAGCCTGCCTCGAGCTCTGAACCAGCCTGAGCTCAGCCACCAACCTCCACCGTTACTCTCTCAATTTGCTCGCACACGAAGCTCTCAACTCGCATCTCTCAATCACCACGGCACACACGACACAGAAAAAATTCAAGAAAAGAGTAGAAGAAGAAGAACGAAAGAGAGATAGAAGACCGTAGAAGAAAGAATAGAATCATACCTGAAACAGAAGTTTTCGTCATCAGAAGCTTATTACTTCGTCTCTGGTCTTCCTCAACAAACATCTTCAGCTCACATCCAGGTAAGCCTTAACTTGATGCTCTTCATAGTTTGCTCGATAATTGGTTCGCGATACTCGATAGATGCTTGAACGCAATCTTCATTCGATCCTTTACTTCTAGGCACGATTCTGGACATTTAGGTATCTTGATCCCTTTTCTGATTTGAGATTGTTGAAGCCGCGGCGAGTGAAATCGAGGTTGAATTAGTGTTCAGGGTAGACCATAGAGTAAGGATAGGGCTCCGATTAGGGATTCGGTCGAGCTCCACCGCCTCCGGCGCGGCGGAGCGATTTCCAGTGAGTGTTCGTGTGAGAGAGAAGAGAACGAAAGAGAGGGTCTGATAGAAGGGGGAGCGTCACAACAACCAACCCTAAGTTCCCTTTCTATTTTTCTTTTTTATTATTATTATTTTTTTAATTAAAATCTGAAAACCTGAAAACAAGTTGAATCAAAGTCTGAAATGCAATCCATGGGCCATACGAAAGTTTCGCTCCCCTTAAGCCCCATCGTACTCCATCATTTTTGGTGTAAAAAAATGAGAACAATAAAGCCCCCTTGGGCCTCATTCTGACCGGGCCTGTACACCCTAAGTATCATACCCGATAATTCATTTCCAACCCCCTGGTTATCCATGTTTTTTAGTTAGTTTTGTACTTAGTTTTTTCATCCTTTTGATAGAGTTTCAGGTGATAAAAATGATATAGAAAACAATAGAAATATTAGTTTTAGGATTTATAGATTTAGATTTTGCTTGAATTAGAATTCCTTTTTTCATGAAAAAACTCACAAGAATAGTAGTATTTTTTAGGTTATTTTTGCACTTAATTTTGATTTATTTCTTACATGATTTTGTGCTAAGTTTTGCATGTTTGTGTTTACATTGATTTTGGCCTATAACTTTGGCCTATGTTAATACCATTAGTATGCTCCTTTTAGAATCATTTCCTTACCATAACATTAGACTTTAGACATAAGTAATCAACAATTAGGTTAATACCTAGGCTAGTCTCCCCATTATCATTTCCTTTTCTTTTCAACACATAAAACACTTAACAAATATCAAAATAAAACCCCTTTAAAAAACACAAAGAAAATACTTAAAACACTAATAATCAAAGTGAAAATTCTTAAAAAGGGAATGGAAGCTTGAACATCCCTTGCTTAAGGGAATGTTCGAGTGCTTGGATCTCCCTTGCTTAAGGGTATCATTCAGGCGTAAGTTCTCAACTTCTAAAAAACACCAACCAAAGAGTAACACGAGTTTCCCTTGCTTAAGGGATTTCCTCGAAATGCTCAAAATCACTCTCTCACCTCCTTTCTTAAGGGCATTGTTATCTCCGCTCTATTGCATCCTAGGCTGTCCCCTTATGCAAGAGCGCAAGCGTTAACTCCGCCCAACTAAAAAACACAAAAACAAACAAAACTATGGAGCCGAACTACGGCGTTCTGATTCCTGAAAAGGATACGTAGGCATCAAGTCGCGGGGCTTGAACGAGCACATTTGTAAATATTCCTTCTTTTCCCCATATTTCTTTTGCATGCATTCGCATATAGACATAGACATAGTGCACACCCTTTAGATAGAAACAAGCATAGGTGGATACCATCGAGTACGATGGGCGCGAGGGGTTCTAATACCTTCCCCTTGCGTAACCGACTCCCGTACCTTGATTCTCTGGTCGCAAGACCTTGTTCCTTCCTTTCCTAGGTTTTCTGATATTCCTTTCCCTTATGGGATAAATATATTGGTGGCGACTCTGTTCATTTTTCGCGAGCGTGCGTGTGGACCTCCGTTTTTTTCGGGCCATACCTCTGTTCGGGAGAGATACGTGAACTGACTCTTTTTTATCGCTTATGCTTTCGCATTTTTTGAAAATTCACAGAGTCGCCACCGACCTTTTATTTTATTCAATTAAGGAAAGGTTTATAAAAGAAACAGAAAAAAGACCTTTAAGAAATTCTGGGTAAGGGGGTAGGTTATACAAAGGGAAGGTGTTAGCACCCTTTGTATCCATGGTTATCCATGGGCTCTTAAGTTTGCTTAGCTCACTTGTTTTTCGATTACTTTTCAATTGCTTTAGAATGCTCATATGTGGTTTCAAATACTTTTGTAAATTGAATTTTATAATGATCCGTGTGCGGATGTATACAAAATGCTTGTTTATCTTTCGAAAGATGTTTTGAAAAGAACGTTAACTTTGTAATGATCCGTGTTTGGATGTATACAAAGTATTGTCTTTTTTGGAAAAGTTTTTGAAAAACAACAGTGTATGAGAATTTTGTTTGTTTTGATTTGAGCAAGCAAACTAGGAGGTCTACCCTGAGTTGTAAGGTCTTTATCCTATTTCCTTTAAAAATCTATCCTTTCACCGGATATAAACAAAAGGTTCGATTTTGTACTCGACACAGTGGAATTTTGACTTTGATTTTGAAAAGAATGAGAAGCGATTTACCTTAAGAGGTGCAAGTGTGATTATGTTTGGATTCAGATATTTTATCTTTGAAGTTAGTGATCTAACTGTTCAATTTTATCTTTGACATACACGCAGTTTATATGTGCGGGAAATTAAAATGCGGAAATGTAAAGTGCGGAAAGTAAATCTACGCTATTACATCGATTGTGCAGGAAATGTAAACTAGCCTATTTACATGAATTTGACATCCTATACATTTATCTAGGAATTTAAATTGCAAGAAAAATAAAAGGCATGTTTTTTTGGATTTTTTATGATTGATTTTAATTATAATTAATGCATGATTAATTAAATTAAAATGAAGAAAAATGATGAAAATAGATTTAAACCTAGGAACTAAGTTTAAAATATGTACAAAATATTTGTCAATTAATTTTAAAACAAAACTAATTTTTTTGGAATTTTTGAAATTTGATTTGAAATTAATTAAGCTAATTAATACATAATTATGCAAATAATTATACAAATAATTAAAACTTAAAGAGAAAATTATTCAAAATATGTACAAAATTAGTTTATAGTATATAAACAATATTTAATATAAAGAACAATTTTTTTTATGATTTTTTGATTGGTTAGAATAATTAAAAAGCAAATATATAAATATATACTAATTAATTATGCAAAATATTGAAATTTTGAAGAAAAATAAAATATTTTTATTTCAGAAAATAATATATTATTTTAGAAGTCTAAAAATATTTTTTGTGTATTTTTTGGATTTTTAAAACTATTTTTAAATAATTTTGCAAAGAAAACTAAAATAGAAATAAAAAAAATAAAAGGATACGATCAGGTGTGGTGGATAAGTGTGGTCTATGGTGTGGATCACTTTTCTGATAAGAGTAGGTTTAACTTTCCTTGCAATGCAATTTGCCAATTGCTCATCAAGTAATGCGTCCTTTGTGTTTTTCGAGTTAGCTAGTATGCGTGATGTATCTTATACATTTGTGGTTGCCAAGTCATCTACATTTCTTTGCCAAGTATAGTTCTTTGATTTTCTGTCTTTATAGATGACATACCAAGAGTGATATGTCGTCCTTTATGTGTCTTGAGCATCAGCTATCAAGGAACCATCACCTTTAGGCGATGTCAAGACACCTTTCCTGCAAAAATTAATTTAGAGAGGAAGGTCCCCAATCTTCATTGGGTACTAGATGGTGAGTACAGACATTGTTACACTTAGGCAACCATTGAAATACGCCTTTAGGAACTAAGGTTCTCCTAAACTTGCATTTTTCAATAGTATTTCCCTTTTTGCAACAATAATGACATGTAATATGAGGAGAATATACCGTTTTACCGGTTGATGCTTTAGGTACGAAGGAGTATTTGCTATATGGCGGAGTATAAGTTCTCTTGAATTTGTTTGGATCAACCGCAAAAGTCACTTTTGGTTGTAGAGTCTTGTCTAATTTGGTCTTTAGATTTCTCACTTCTTTTTGCCAAATGTGACATGTCTCACAACCAAACCATGACGTAGGATCAATATCAACTTTATCCTTTTGAATGTCCAACATAAATTATTTTAAAGCTTCCATATCCTTTTCGGTCTTCTCAACTTTTGATTCAAGGTATGAAAAGATTTTCTTATTTGAAGCCAAAAGTTTGAAAGCTTCAATTGCATCTCTATGTAGTTTTTCAAAAGCTAATTTCAATTGATCATGAGATACCTTATCTACAAGTTCAGGTTTAAGATGACTTACAGCTTTCTTTCTCTTGTATTGATGAGCCATAAAGCATAAGTTTGCTAATTCTTCTTCATCGCTTGATGAGCTTTCACTAGATGAATCACTTTCCCATGCTATGTAGGCTCTTTTAGATTTGCTATGACCTTTGCTTTGGTTCTTCTCTTTTTCTTTCTCAAGGTATGGACAGTCCGGTTTGTAGTGACCGGCTTTCCCACAATTGAAGCATAGCCCTTTGATTTTTCCTTTGTTGTTGTCATCTTGTTTGAACTTGGTTGATTGATTTCTATAGTTGATCAGTCCTTTGTTAGAATGCTTTGCTCCATTTTTCTTTAGATATTTGTTGTATCTTCGCACAAACAGTCTCATATCCTCATCATCGGAGTCTTCGTCATTACTTGTATCACTATCCTTTGGCTCTTGTCTTGAGGTCTTGGAGCTCGAAGCTTTTAGAGCTATTGACTTCTTCTCTACCTCCTTTTCCATGTTCTTTTCTTTCTTTGCCCTTTTCTCATGCATGTCAAGGCATTTTAGGTGTTGTTCATGTTCCTCTAGTTTACCAAAAAGAGTGGTAATATCTAAAGTGTTGAGATCATTTGCTTCCTTTATTGCTGTAACTTTGGGTTGCCATTTCCTGTTCAAACATCTTAAGATTTTGTTAGTAGCAACTGCATTGGAAACAGGTCTATCAAGAGAATTTAACCGATTTTTCAGGTGAACGAATCTTTTCTGCATGCTTTTGATGGTTTCACCATCTTCCATGTGGAATAGTTCGAACTCTTGAGTTAGCGTATTGATCCTAGCTAGCTTGACATCATCAGTTCCCTCGTGGGCAACTTGCAATGTGTCCCACATAGCTTTAGCGGATCTACAATGGGAAACCCGATAGTATTCATCAACTCCTAGAGCTGAGATTAGAATGTTTCTCGCTTTCCAATCGTATGCATATTTCTTTTCATCTTCAGCATTCCAAGTATTTTCTGGTTTTGGAACAACTGCACCAGCTTCATTTGTCATAGTGATCTGAAATGGACCATTGACAATAGCTGTCCAGATGTTCCTATCAATTGCATTGATATGGACACACATACAATCCTTCCAATAGCCGTAGTTTTCACCGTTGAAAACTGGAGCTCTATTATGAGCCCCTTTAGGTCCGGAAGCCATATTTCCAATAAGTGTTTCACGTAGCACGGAATTAACCAAGCTCTTCATGCCACTTGTTAGACGCTGGCCTAAGGATCTAGAGGGGGGGTGAATAGATCCTACACAGTTTTTCCGGGATTATTACAGACTATAGCGAAAGCGGTTCTGAATCGACTTGCGTCTATTCCGGACCGCTATTGCAAAGGGTTATATATGTTACAAAACCACAAAATAGTTGAAATTACAGATAAAGAGATATGCTATCGAATCAATACGTGTCACAACTGAATATCAATTAACTTCTAGATTGACAAACTTTGATTTGCAATGCAGTAATAGTGAAGTAAGCAAATAGACAAACACTTGGTGACAATATTCAAATTGATGCTAATTCAAGATGTGGTGAATTGTGATGTTTATGCAGAACTTTTAATTCACAATTTTAACACTTGAATCATTAATCAATTTTGCAATTATACCAATTATGAACAGAATGTAAAGGAAAAGATAAAAGCGATAAGAACACGATATTTTCTTAGGCAGTTCGTCGACCGTCCTCGCTACGACTACGTCTGCCCCCAATTCCAAATTGAAATTGGGAAAACTTTCATTAATGTTGAAAGCAGTTTATACAAAGAAGATAACAAAGCGATAAACGATAAACCACTTATGTCGATCCTTTGAATCTTCTTCCCCCTTAATCTTGAGCAAGATCAAGGTTATCCAAGAGTCTCACTTTGATTCCTTTCTGCAGTGTCTTGATTCCTTGAACCCTTGTTCCTCAATCGTTACACTCAGCCGAATCCTCAATGACGACCTCTTGATAAAAACCCCCAAGACCCACCTGTCGTGGAGGACAAAACCCACAGATTTTATTCACCAAAAACCCCACAAATCTTCACCCACTAGGAATCTTCAATTTCGTTCCATGGACGTTATCGAACTCATCACTAACCCTCAATGCAAGAATGATTATGTGTAATTGTGTTGGAGATGACGAAGAACGAAGATGAGAAGCCTTTGTGTATCTTTCAGTCGTTGGTGTTGAATGTAATGAATGAACACTTGATAATATATATGAGTGCTTGACAGTTGGAGATGATAGAAACAGAATTTTTTGCATTCTTGATCAGTTAGGTCGACCTCTTGTAGAGGTTAGGTCGACCTAGCAGTGCTTGCAGAAATTTACTCCCAGTTAGGTCGACCTGTTTAAGGAGTAGGTCGACCAGAATCCCCTTCAGATGCGTTCTGGGAACAATTTCTTAGATTAGGTCGACCTAGTTGTTGTGTAGGTCGACCTAGCAGACTGATATGTAGATTTCTTCATTTTAGGTCGACCTAGATGATCTGTGAGTCGACCTAGCAGAAGTATATGGATTTTTCTCCATTTTAGGTCGACCTGGGTTGACAGTAGGTCGACCTAACTGCTGATTTTCTGCATTCCTCTTGTTCTGCTTGTGTTGAGTCGACCTATATGCATAGTATATCAACCTGTATTCTTATGAGTGATCAATGCTTGCTTTTCTTTTAGTTTTCTGCTTCCGCCTTGTTGTTTGAATGCTTATTTGAGTTTGCCATGAATCAAAAACGTCTTTGAGTGTAATCTTGTATTCACATACTCCCCCTTTTTGATGATGGCAAACCAATAGTCAAAGCTTTGGTAGTAAGTGATAAAGACTCAACGAGGATCCCTCGTACATTCAGCATCTATCTCTCAACCAAGCAATCTCTTCACAAAGCTCCCCCGTACACTCAGCATCTATTGCATCTATCTCCCCCTTTGACAACATCAAAAAAAAAGAGAAACAAAGGAACAAAAGAGGAGAGTAGCAAGAGAAAAATAAAGAAGATACCGACATTCATAGAAATAGATAACATGTAGATAGTGAAACTATAAGAGCCAAACATGTTTTAAAGAAACACCACAACATACATAGTAATCCAAGAGATTAACAAAACAAACAAAAAATATGACAACACATAATTGAACAACAAAGATGAAATGCAATGCAATGATGAATGATGGAAAATGCATCCTAACGCCTACCCCTTCTTCCTCGTCCTCTCTGGAATGTCTGAGGGCGATCTTCTTCAACCTGTTCCAACAAATCCAGTACAGATATATTGAGAGTGTTGAAGCTCTGGCTTATGCTGGCATGACGATTCCGAGCCGTTTCTTCAAACTGATTTTGCCTCAATACGGAGTTGGATGCAAACGTCTCAAAATCGTTCTTGTGTTCTTGAACCAAGCCGTACAACGATTGATATTGACGTTGTTGTTCCTCATATCTATCTTGTTGAAGTTGCTGCATTGTTTGAAATTGAAGCTGTTGAGTTTCAAAGTTCTGCTGTTGTTGAAGTTGCATAGCTTCAAGCATAGATACTATGTTGGATTGATCAGGAGGAGGTGGAGCTGTGTATCCCCAAGGGATATCCTCTTGTTGTGGCGGAACATATCTCCAATTTGCATCCGTGTCATGAGCTGCATCTTCCATGGTATGATCCTCATCATTGGCTATTTCTTGATCATTTCCTTCTTCTTCATTTTCTGCAGTGTGACCAAATTCCGTAGGATCATCATAGTTGTAGATGATTTTTCCGGTCCCCTTTTGAATGAGATAATAGGTTCCCCTATTTGGATCCCAATGATATCCCATGAGGGTTAAGGTGGTTTGGGAAAAGTCCTGGTTCTGTTTCATGTTAATGTATGATAATCCATCGAGCTTCATGCCGAAATGGTTCACAATTGTTTGTATGATCGAGCCATAGCACAGAGCAGTAGTCTTCTGCTTTACTTCCTCAAACTTGGCAGTTAGAAAGTGTGGCCAGTGCACACGTGTTCTGTTTTGGATCAAGTACATCAACACAATCTCATTCCTTTCAATTCTGGAAAATCCGCCTGCTCGTGGTCGAATGACTCTTGAGATAATCCAGTTAAGGAGCCTAGGATCCCTTTTTAGGTGACCAGCTGTGATAGATTCATTTTGCTTGTCAAGAATAGCCGGATCTTTGAGAATGGATGTCATGTACGCGACATGATCATAATTGGCAGGAAGGTCACCGTCTTCTATACGAACTTCGTCTCCCAAGTGTGTAAGACCAAAGATGCTAATCCATGCACGTTTGTCCACAATATGAGATCTTGACCCCATCTTAAACCTAAAATTACAGCCTTCCTCTCTTGTGAACCCTGCATAGAATGCCCTAACGGTGTTCTCACAGTACGGTGTGGCACATTCCAAAAGGGGGTGAACGTTCTGATGCTTAATAAGACTAACAACTTCAGGAATATGCATATTTTTAGCAACATGTTGATTGAAGATATACTGCTTCACTACCTTCCTTTTCATTTGCCATTTTTCAAAATTATCTCTACAATCAGGGTGTGTAATACGGTGAACTGACTTTTTATCGATCGAAATGTCGCGGTAAGCAAGAGTCGCCACCGACTTTTATTTTATCCAAATTAAATCAGAAAGGCTAAAAGAAACAGAAAAAAACCTTTTAAAGAAATCTAAGTTCGGGGGGTAATTTATGCAAAGGGAAGGTGTAAGGCACCCTTTGCATCCATGGTTTTCCATGGGCTCTTAATTGCTTTGCTTGCTCGTTTGTCTTTGGAAAAAGTAGATGAAAGAGGAAAAAAAGGACTTTAGCTCGTAAATGAGCGTAGCCAGTTTTTGAAGAATTGTGAGAAAGAATATGAAAATTGAACATTGCAAGGCAATTAGGGGCAATTACCTTAAACTCAGATGATAGGTCTCTTTTTAGCCTTTCAGGATGAAAGGATCTATCCTTGCCATAAGAGGGCAGGAAGCCTTTCGTTTGGAGATTGAAGGGTCATCGCATTATCATTCGCCATAAGACTGACCCATGCCATAGAGAGGCAGGTAGTCTAAGGGAATGATCAGAATAGCCTTTCGTAGGCAGCCAGAAGATACCTCAGCCTTATTCATGGGCAACTTCCGAGGGTCGAGGTCATGTTAGTGTATCGAAGGCAGCATCATTTTAGGGTCTCATGACCTTTTATCGAGGCAACATGGCTGAGGCATCCTCATATTCGAGGGACTGGCTATTCTGCAAAAAACACAAGGCGACAAGACAACAGGCAATAGGCAACAGGCAACAAGGCAACAGAGAGGGTTATCCAAAAGCGTGCGTGTGTGCACCAATCACGTGATTCGATTCAGTTATTTATCTTGTAATTAATATTCTAAGTTCAATTCGAGGTTATCACTCCCTAAATTACTAGCCACGCAGATAATACAAGGCAAGAAACAGTAATACGGGGGAGGGGACAATGAAACCAGTGGATCCCTTAATCAGGGTTTGACACAAGTAATAATAAAGCAGGAAAATATAAGGTTAGGGTTTAGGGTTACCAAACTTGTAGCTTCGGCGATCAACAAACCCTGAAAATGCAAACCAACAAACAAATGGTGAGTGTATGGCTAATTCAAAGGTGAACAGGATTGACCCTAAAATAAAGAATAAATAAATATATTCAAAGATAATTAAATAGGTAAAGGTACTTAGCTCGGATTTGATCTGATATGGTTGATAGGACGCCTTTAAGGTTAACCCTGAAAACAAGGTAGGAAAAGATGAAGGCGAAACAAACCCTTATATAAAATAAACCAAACAGAAAGTTAGATTAAATTAAGTAAAATACTTAACTTTGGGTTTTTGAATCAGGCGCGTAGTCGGAATTAATCATATTGCTAACCCTAAAAAATGCATGGCAAAAGAATTCTTCAGTGTAGAATCAATCCTGATTAAAATTCAAATGAGATATAATGATAAATCGATTTAATTAATTATTGGTCTTGCGACCTAATTAATTAAATTGAGGCAAAAGATTTAATTGAGTAACAAATAATTTTTTTTGGAAATTTTTTAGCATTTAAATAAAATACATGTGAGTTTTAAAAGTATTTTAATAATTAAATTCAATTAAGTGATTATTTTAAATAAAATAAATGATATAAAGGAAATAAGTAAATATTTTATAAAAAGATATTATTAAATAATATATAAACATTATTATTATTATAGAAGATTAGAGGAAAATTAATTAAAAAACAAAGAAAAACAAATATATATAAATAAGTGTAAATGGGTTTATACAATAATAAATAAAAAAATTCTTAGCTTGTGATTGTGTGTGGTGTGGCCAAAGAGGTCCTTGATGTACTCGCAGCCTGATATGTGTTAGATTTTGGAAGCTGATGATCCAGTGGTTAGTGCGTGAGGGTGCACTGTGGTCTTGCGTGAGGATGTCGCGCTGGATCTGTAAATGAGAATTGTCCAAGAAAAATACAAGAGAGAAAAAAAACGCACCCATGGGGATCGAACAGAGGACGCAACGCATGTTGGACGCGCCTCTTGCCATAGGAACCAACTACAGTTGATGACAAAGTGGCACGCGAATTCGTATACGAACGAAGCAAGATTTTCCGAAATTGGAAAACGCGCGCGCCTGCATCTCTCGACCTTCTTCTTCCTCGCGATAACGTTACTCCCTACAATCACCAAAGTCATACAAAGATGCAATATAAATCTATATAAAGACCATGGATCGACTGGAATTGACCCTCCGAACGCAATAGCACCCTTAGTTTTGCTTAATTTTGGCTATTTAGAAAAGCCCCAAGTCGCCGCCGTGAGCCCTAGCCATGAAGGTGTCCTCTTCCTGTGCTAAAACATCAATTGAATTGTCCAGAAATCATAGGAACAAGATTACAATCACATATATGCCGTTAGTTTCAACAAAACCGACCCTTATATGTGAAACCGAAAAAATTAAGAAAAAGCTTGACAACAACAATGGTGTATCGTTCATATTGGCATATAAATACACCTAAATCTCCAGAATTAATCAAATCATAGTAATGAACACAAATATGCGATGAAAATTCATGGATAATGCATGAATGGTTGAAATCAAGTTTAAGTAAGAATGCGCAAACCGTGAGCTATGAAGGATGTGTTCTTGATGCTGTAGCCTTGGGAATGAACGAAAATCTTTCTGTGATGACCTAGGAACAGATTGAAACTCCAGAGATCCTTGAATTAGCCTCCACCTTCGAATTCAATCTCCCACGTTTTTGAACTTTCAAGAACTTTTTCTATCACTTTTTTGTGGCAGAAACCTTATGAAAAAAAACCTCCTCTCGTTCTCGACATCCTTCTCTATATATGAGGGTTTGAATTAGGTCATAAATCTTTGGAGAGAATCAAAGTAATTTGGATCAAGAATATTTGCTTTAAAAGAGGGAATATTTGATTGGGAACTTGCTATTGTTGTCCCATGAAGTCCACGTGATTGAGCTTTGGTTTTGGAGATTTTGACTTTGGTTAAAAAGAATAGAATCAATCTTTTGGTATTGTAATTTATTTTGATTTATATTAAATAAAAATCAAAAATAAATAAAATAAAAAGATAACAACATTAGCCATGCACCAATGAAATTACTTGGCCCTCAAGATTCTCTTTGACTGATTATATTTGATGGGAAATCGAATCTCTGATTAAAACTAATATTTCATATTTATATGATTTACTTATATTTAAATGAATTAAAATTCAAATAAAAATAAATCTTATATAAAAAATAAAATAATTAGTTTAATGGTCTATATAAAGCCCATAGACATGTCTCAAATCCATATTTTAGGTCCATTGATCCAAAAAGTCCATTTTGCTCACATTAACTTTTGTGCATTTCTCCTAAATTGACCAACAAGTCATAGCTCTCTCAATTTTTATTGTATGGAGATAGTGTGGGGTATCATAGACCGTATGGGATGCCTTGGAGCTTTGTGTATTGATTTGAATTTGTATAAGAGGAATTGTATGGGCAAATTTTGGGGTATGACAGCTGCCCCTGTTCAATCTTCTTATACCTGAGGATGTAGATTGGTTTGTATGCCAGTCGGAATCCGAGGGTAGAAGAGGATTGAACACTAGAATACCCAGGAATTTGCCCTAGCTGAAGTAGGGACTTTTGTCGGAGATGGGCTAGAAGATGCCATCAGTTTTTTTTTTTTTGAAGAATTGTCCGAGACGGGCTTAAAGATGCCATCTGATCTTGGATAAATACGAAAGTCAGGATAAGTCGCACGTTAGACTATATCCGAGCTTGAAGTATTGTAAGGCGTTTTTCGGAGATGGGCTTGAAGATGCCATCAGATGTTTGAAGAGTTGTTTGTCTAAAGCATATGCTTTTCGGACTGTATCATATGCATTGATTGTATCTGAAAGAGATTCATTAAAATGAAGTAATGTCTTATAGAAGACTACTTGTAAAGGTTCCTGAATAGATAGATCATTGACTGACGTAAAAGAGATTATGCTTTAAACAAAGCTCGAGAAAAAGTGTCTTTGTAGAAGATTAACTGAGAGGCTCCTTGAAAGGGCAGTAGATGTGTTGGATAAATATTTAAAGGGAGATTACCTAAAGAGGTTGAGATATGTCTTAAATAGGACTAACCTAGAAAGGTTCCTAGAAAGGATATGAATTATCTTAGAAAAGATTACCTAGAAAGGTTCCTAGAAAGGACATGAATTATCTTAGAAAAGATTACCTAGAAAGGATGATAAACGTCTTAGAGAAGACTACCTAGACAGGCTCCTAGAAAGGATATGAGTTATCTTAGAAAAGATTACCTAGAAAGGTTCCTAGAAAGGATAAGAGACATCTTAGAAAAGATTACCTAGAAAGGGTCCTAGAAAGGATGAGAAACATCTTAGAAAAGATTACCTAGAAAGGTTCCTAGAAAGGATGAGAAACATCTTAGAGAAGATCACCTAGAAAGGTTGTGATACATCTTGGAAAAGATTACCTAGAAAGGTTCCTAGAAAGGATGAGAGGTTCTTTGATTATTTTTGAATTATCTTTAAAGAAAGACCTGAAAGGAAGTATCAGAATTGTATTTGTCTTGAATGAGTGTTGAGATCGAATCACCGATACGATTGTATTTGCACCGTACTTAAGTGAGAATATTCTTTTGATTATGAAATGACCTGAAAAAGGAAAGATTAGTCTTATGCAATGTCATGATGCATGTATTGAGATTCTCTAAATAAACGAGAGTAATGTATGTTATGAATGTATTTATGAATGATGCAGGGATGGACTATATAGCCGAAGCATATTGATGACTTTTGTATAGCAACTGCTGGTTGAGAAAATAAATCCCTGTATGTTGTTGGAGATAATGACAAGAGAATTCCTGTCTTTTGTTTGATGATATCCAGCTGGGGATTTTTGATCTTCGCTTGGGGATGAGATTGACTTAAGTGATATGATCCTGACGTATCCTGGGGACAAGAGAGACCAGATTTCTGAGCTTCAGCTTAAATGGAAACAGCGAGTTGGAATAAACCATGCTAGAGCAGAAGATTGTGTCAGAGAACCGACAGTATCGGAGGTATGAACTCTGTTGGGGAACCAAGTCTTTGGTGGGAAGAAATTGCTTGAAGATAACTTGTTATGTGGGGATATGCTATGAAACTGCTTTGTGGGGAAGATTCTCCGAGATTTCAACTTTCCATTGCCCCATATGTATGGTCTTTAGCTTGCGGGAGTATACCTGCCCCTGGATTCAGTATCCTGGTATGCTTGATGTTTTAGATTACCGAAATTCGAACTTCAAAGGAGAAACAGATACTGACACCATCTGATGCCAGTAGCTAGATAGTATTTGTTGAGATTTGTGACTGATATGGCATGCCCCCAGTGATGCACTAACTTCTCTGGTTTCTTCAGTGCCTCTGAGAGATTCTATGAATTGTTATGCCCCTTGTGTAAACAAGCTTTTAGCTGATTGAGTCATGCATGCGAGACGTCTATGCAAATTTATTTGTCGGGAGGACTTTTAGTCATTAATTATGCCCCATGCAGATTCTTCCTGATGCCAAACATTTGAAATTACGTAGGCAAAATTGTTTTATAATGACACTCATTAAAATGCAATGCATATGTTTGTCTTGGAGTTTAAAAACAATTTTAGTAGAACAAAATATGTAAGAAAGCGATATTTGTAAAAACATGATATCAACTCAGGATTTTTGGTAAACTTTAAGGAGTCAGGATACCCTTTTTGCGACAGTACGCTTTTGAACTAACCATGCTTCAGTTAGGACTTTCAAGGGTTGTAACGTGGCTTGGTTCACGGTTTAAGAAACAAAGGATAAAGGCTCAAAGTTTATTTGTACCCCTCCCAATCTTCGCGATGTTCTTCGATCTTAAGCTCAGTTAATTCAACTTACGCATTCAGGTTCCAAGAGACTTTTGGATTTGCACCTTTGATAATGATGATGGTTCGCAAGTAATGAGAACTTCTGAGATGGCAGTCACTTCTTCCTTTTGGTAGTCACAATATTGTGTTGTTCAGGAATTTATTGACTTCTCTTTTTTCATCTTTTTGATATCCCTAACTTTTACCTGAACTGTCTATTTTGAGCTTACAGTCAGCGGGATGCCTTGATTTTTGCCTAAGTCATCTTTTTGATTTCTGACTTAGCAGGCTTTTTTTTGTATATATGTTTTTTCATTTTTTTTCTCTTTGAAAGATATTGACTGCCTTGATTAATGATTGATAAACCATCATTGGCTTTTGATTGACATCTCCAACACTTCTTTGATGTGTGCGGATTAGCGCTTGCGATTGAAAGCTTTGTTGAAAGGTGTACTGAATGATTCTCTTAAAATAGAATGCACAGCCAAATTAACTGAGAACTACCCTGCCCCAGGTTATGATCAAGGGTTTTAATTAGTACAGGAAAGAAACTTCTACTTCTTAGGCTCGAAGGGGTTGACGAGGGATTAACATCCTTATATCTCCATTGTTTAGTGTCATACCCCAATTTTTGACCTAAGATACCACCTCATATCATTTGCATATGCATCATTTGCATCTCTAACAAATTGCATAGCTTGTGTTTGTTACTTGTGCTCAGCAGGGTTTAAACAAGAGATCACTCATCAGTACAAGCAACAATCAACTAGGGTTTTGTTCTCCCTTTATCTCAAAGGAATCATCTTCATCAACAATCAACATTTGGTCCTCAGATTCATTTCAACAAGCTCAAAGGCTCTGAATCGACTGAATTAGGGTTTTGACTGAAGATAGCATACTCCTGACTTCTGCTCAGGATTTGACATAATGACTTGGGACATGACCTCAAGACCCCAAGTACATCATTTTGACCTAATCCATTGGCTCATAACATCTCCTACACAAAGATTGATCAAGCAAATCCTCAGATCAGGGTTTTGAACTATCAGGGACCAAAATCAGGGATCACATTTGGGAAACCCTAAAAACCCCCAGGAAGTCAATCAAATGTTTCAATCATCCTCAAATGATCCCTATGACAATATCCAATGGAAATTGCATCTCAATTCAAGGTCCACAGTCATCAATTTCATCAGGTCGACAATTAGGGTTTTGACCTAATTCACTGAATAACTGACTTTTTAATCAGGACATGGTGCCACAACTCAAACCATGGCTCAATATCCTCTAATGCTTCAATATGATCCATTCATACCACTCATTTGGTGAGGATAGCCTGTTTCATTTGAAATCTCCAGAAACGCGATTCGTCTGAAAAAGTCAACTGTACAAGATCACCATTGACTTTTAGGGAATTTTGGTCAACCATGACTTTTGAAGTTTTGAATCATCAATATATGATATATGAAGTCATTTGATCAAGAAAAATCAAGAAAATCAATCAAGAATCAAAAAGTCAAAAGTTTGACTTTCCATACTTAGAAAAATTTCTAAGTGTTTTTCATGGTTTTTTCCAAACTTTGAAAGGGAATTTCTCAAAATTTCACCTACAAACTGAAAAAAACTTCCAACATGAAAGTTGTAGATTTTGATCCAATAAACAACTTTGACACATATAAATTTTTTCCATAAGATCAACCATTTAAGAGATATGGAGCTTCAAAGTTGGCATCTTTTGAAAAATTCACTTGAAACTTCATTTTTCTCAAAGTTCATGGATCTTTTTCACCCACTTCCTTAAAGATCTTGAAGAAACTTTCAACTAGAGTTTTGAAGTGTGTAACATGAGCTTTCCAAAATGTCCAAGAGCATGAAAAAATATGGAGTGTAGCTATGGTTTTGAATTTTGACATTAGTGACCATTTCACTTGAAATTTCAAGCCATTTTTGCAAAGTTATGAACCAAATTGCCAAATGGTCCAAGTAATGATACATAGAGGCAATAATTGGAAGATATTTTCTGATTTGAGACAGATGGGAAAGAGATAAGAAGCATAGCCAATTTTAACCATGGTTTAGTAACTTTAACCATATGCATTTAATGGTAAGATTCCTTTCTATCCTTTAAGTGCCAAATCACCAAAGAAGAACCAAGTTGCAAAGCTCTGAGTTCAGAATGTTTGGCCTATAAATAGAGGTCATTACCTCATTCAAATTCACACCAAAGTCTCACAAATTATAGGCTTTCTCTTTCTTTCTTAGAATGCAAGTTTCTTAAGTTTCAAAGAGGTAAAATGCTCAACCTCCAAACCCTTGAATTTCTGACCAAAGTGATGCTTCCCACAAACCACAAACATCATTTGAAACTTGTTTGAACCACTCATACACCCCAAATCACCCCAAAACTCAGATTCACTTTTCAACCTCCATATGAACATGAAATAAACCTTATCATGCCAATTTTCATTCAGGCTCATTTCTGTCCAAACTAATGCTTCTAACATCATCCATATATCACATATGAACTATCCAATCCATCACATATAGCCAATAACCTCAGAATCATCAAATTCGATTCACTCTTGAAGCTTATGCAGGTCGGGTACCATGGCCATGCCCAGATGAATTCAGATGATTCCAAGCATTCAGACACCTTCCATAAGGTCCATTGAAGCTATCCAGATCATCAAACAACTTCTGTAACACCTCCAGATCAAAATCCAATTCTCAGTTTGGCCATTTTTGAGGTAAGTACACTTGAACTTCAAACTCTACTCTCCACGCATCATAAATGAAATATGAACATACCATCTCATTTCTGCACACATGAGGATCATTAACCCTCAATCAATTGCATCATAACTTGCACATACACGATTTCAGATTGAATCATAGAATTAGGGTTCTTCGTGTTCATCAGAAAATTGATAGCCTTAGAGTGAAAATAAATGCAATTAAAGATCACCATCATGTTCCTTATGGAAAATCGAGTGAAATAGACCCTTTACTTGATCCAAACAATTCAGTTTTCAGAATTTTCAAATTTGATTTGGGGATGTGTTCTTGGCGCCTTTTTTTTGTTCATAAATTTCAAATGTTTGTTTTTAATATAATTAAATGAAGGCATATGTATAACAAGCTGCGCGCGCAGCTCAGTTGGTCATTGTTTTGATTGGCAAGCATGAGGGCGTGGGTTTAAGTCCTTGTGGAGACAAAACCAATTTTTTATCACTATTTTTCTTTCTTTTTTCACACAACTTTAATTAATTAATTAACACACCAAATTAATTCATTTTTTATTCATTTTTTGTACACTCTTTATTTAACACATATATTTTATGAATATCAAAAAAAATCACAAAAAAAGATTTATTTAATATGTTTTTAATTAGGTTTAAAATGATACATTTTTAAGTGTTTTTAATTACTTTAAATATTGTTTTCATTTAATTTTTAACCTAATCACTTGTAAATATTTTTTTGTGATCAAACCCTAATCATTTAGGTCTTAATTAAGCATTAAAACTTGTTTTAACTTATATTAAGTTGACTTTTGTCAAATTCAAATCGTTTTAAGACAAGCGATCACGATTCTTTTTCAAAAAAACAATAAACCACTTCTTTTTGATTAAATCTTTTTAATTGATCAATTGATTTTCAAAACGAAGTGGGGCCTCTCGAATATTAGAGAGTGTAAGTCCCATTTCTTTTCTTTTTGTACAGTTTTCAAAACAATAAAACTTCTTCAAAACAAAATCTTTTCAAAACAATTTTCAAATCATTTTCAAAACAACAAAACTTCAAATTATCCAAAGCTTTTCAATATACCATGGGCCTCCATGTAGGTATAAGTCCCAAAGCCCTTTTGTACATGCCCACTCTAGTACATGAAATTAGGTATTTCATTGTACGCCTTTTGTACATATCTCGATCAGTTTGTTTTTTAACTTTGAATAACAAACCAAAAATGAAGGTTTCATTAAATCTTCCCAAAAATACCATGGGCCTCCATGTAGGTATAAGTCCCAAGCCCCTTTGTAAATACCTGTTTACATAGCTTTGAATAAATTCAAGTGGACCTCTCCCCGAGTGTGAGTCCCGAGCCCTATGTATACAAATGGAGCATGCTTACAGGTATATTTCCTTCATAAACTCCATTATACACACACTTTGTCATATATGTATAACTGTTCATATTTGTTCATGTACTTGTGCATATTTGTTCGTACTTGTTCATACTTGTGATTGTGTTATATACTTGTTCAACTTAGTACAACACTAGGTTCCCCATAGCCTCCTATTGGGCTTCGTGCAAAGAATCTCCACTAGTTTAGGTTAGGAAATAGAGTATGGTTTCCCGGTGAAATCGCTCTAAGAGCTCAAACCAACTATACCATGCCTCCCCTTGGGCTTTGTACAAACGAGTGACCCTCCCATAGCCTCCTCTTGGGCTTACAATGCAAGGACCCTGGATTGTCCCTCCCATAGCCTCCTCTTGGGCTTACAATGCAAGGACCCTCGGATAGCCTCCTCTTGGGCTTCGTACAAGGACCCACGAGCTTCTTATAAGCATCCCCAATATCCAAAACAAATACCCTAGGAGATTAGACATTTATCATCTCTATGCTAGGAGTATCTCTTCTATATCATCACAAACAATCAATCAATCAATCAAACTTTTTGCCACAAGGCTGGCTAATCAATCAAACTGTTTTACCACCGTACTGGATGATTAATCAAAGTTTTTGTCACAAGGCTGACTTCATTGAAACTTTTGCCACAAGGCTGGCTGATTAATCAAAGTTTTTGTCACAAGGCTGACTTCATTGAAACTTTTGCCACAAGGCTGGTTAAACAAAAACATCTTTATCATTCTAAGCACCCTAAGTGGCATGGCCCCGGGCTTATAATGAAAAGATTTTCAAACAAAAATCAAACAGATGTATGTGATGATATAGATTAGATACATCTAGCATTTAGACGACGTTTGTCTATTTTCCTTTGCTTCCACTAGCATAAGTGGGAACTACGATTGCTCTGACTTTCTCAACATCCCTTTGAGAATACGTAGGCACAAGGTCGATCCTTGGCGAGCAAAACAAAACAAAAAAATCATTCAAACCTTAGCACCCGTAGACCCCGAGCTACAGATGCTCTGATTCCCTCTAAGGGATATGTATGCAGAGGATCGCGATGATCTTTGCGAGCATAATCAAACAAACACCTTAGGTCCCACCTATTTCACAAGAACCTCTCAACAACATGGAATGAAAAACAAAGCAAAGAAACCTATAGAGTACTATAGATACGTTGGGTGCTAATACCTTCCCTTCGTATAACCAACCCTCTTACCCAAGATCTCTCCCCCCACTTTTAGGTTATTGCAGCTTTTTTCCTTTTCCTACTTTGGAAATAATAAAAAGTTTGGTCGAAACAAAAGAAAAATCATTTTTTATGAGCACTCGAGCCCAAAGAAGGCATCAGGTGTCTCATCCCACAAAAAAGAGGAACAAAACGATTTTTCGCCCGCGACAGAAAAATGGCGACTCCACTGGGGACCATCTTTTTATTGTTTCCAAAGGAAGGGTTAATTCTATTTGCTTTATTTTTCATTTCATTTTTTGTTACATGTGTGATTCTTTGGTTCTGTTACTTGTGTGGTTCTGTTACAAGTGATACATTATGGACAAATCCTAACCCGGATTAAGTACACATAAGAATTAGGTGGAGGGTATAGTCATGTGCAGGCGCACGTGAGAATCCTTCCGCTCAGTGGAGGTTCCTTGTTGGTAATATATGTTTAGCATGTTTCGTAGCGAAGACATTATTACTTTCATTGAACTGTAGAAGCTGAGAGACCGTAGAACCCCAACCCATCCTGGCCTTATTAGGTTGTGGTGCAGAAACTATTCAGGTGAAGACTTGGATTAGTTGTCATGCGGAGAACCACACTCAGACGAGTTTTTCTTGAGAATATTACTGGCTCATGAGTTTAATTGTGGAAGGCCGTTAATATCCGAAAGAAAAATGTAGACTCTGACGTATCAGTAGAACATGTCATGCAGGTGATTAACTAGATCTATCCCATTTTTGGTTCTCTGACCTCATGCTCGTGACTTTGGACCTTTGAACCTATGCGTTACCATGTTTGTGTTACCATGTTTGTGTTACCATGTATGCGTTACCATGTTCGCGTTACCCTGTTTGCGTTACCATGTTTGTTTCACCATGTTTGAATATGTGGCATCCACGCATCCATGCATTCATACATTCATTAAAAAAAAACCCATCTTTTTCCATAAAAAACATGATTTTTCCAAAAAAAATTTAGAGAATTTTCTTTGCAAACATTATAGGATTAAGTTATGGAAAAAAGGTATACCAAAAAGTACGGTTTCAAAACGCCTGATGTAGAAAGACTGATAGAGTTAGCATCTTCTGTACAAGATCCTTCTACTTTTAGGAAAAGTTATGGAAAGCTTTTGCCTATCCTGAACACTCATGTTGATGAAGGACTTCTCAAAACTCTGGTTCAGTTCTATGATCCCGTCTACCGGTGTTTCACCTTTCCAGACTACCAGTTGGTACCGACCTTGGAAGAATACGCCAATCTTTTAGGTATTCCTGTGTCTGACAAAATACCCTTCAATGGTTTGGAAGCCATTCCTAAGTCACACGTCATTGCAGCAGGTATCCACATGAAAAAGTCTGAAGTAGAAAGTAATTGGACTACCAAAGGAAACCTCCCGGGTTTAACTTCACACTTCCTAGTAAAGAAAGTCTTTGATTTCATCGAAACTGGTAGCATGATAGCTTTTGAAGCCATACTAGCCTTGCTCATCTATGGGTTGGTTCTGTTTCCCAATATCGATAACTTTGTTGATATCAATGCCATAAAGATCTTTCTGATTGGAAATCCTGTTCCGACTTTACTTGGCGACATGTATTTCTCTGTCCATCATAGGAATCGCCAAGGCGGTGGAATCATTGTATGTTGTGCACCTTTGTTGTTCAAATGGATTGTTTCACACTTACCTGAGTCTCCTATTTTCACAGAAAACCGAGAAGGTTTGCGTTGGCCTCGAAGACTTATGTCTCTTACTAATAATAATATTCATTGGTATACCTTGGGTCGCTGTGGTACAGAAACCATTGATAGTTGTGGAGAGTTCGCCAACGTACCCCTCATTGGTACGCAAGGAGGAATTAACTACAATCCGGTCCTAGCCCGACGACAACTCGGGTATGCAAATTCAGTTAAACCTGTTGGTCCCTCAGTGGAAGGATACTTCTACCGAGAAGGGGATAATCCTAAAAAGTTGAAAGCAAGAATGGTGAGAGCTTGGTACGATGTCCGATGGAAAGAAAAAGGTGAGGAAAGAAATTGCATTGCCATGGACGCCTACACCTGCTGGGTAAAGAAAAGAGCCAAGGAGTTCCAAATGCCTTATGCTTATGAAAAACCCATGTTTCCTGCTGTGTCTCAACGACCCAACATTCCCGCTATGGAGGAATACCAACGCACTTTGGCTAAAATGAGGACAGAAAAAGATGCTTGGGAAGAAAAGTTTCGTAGCACTGAGGTGGAAAATAGAAAGTTGAAGAAAAGGGTGAAAGATCACGAAGAAACTCTCTATTATCAAGATGGATGGCTCATGAGTAAAGATGAGAAGATTCGTCAGAAAGACGCTGCAATCAAGAGGTATATCAAAGAAAGCAAGAAAAATCTTGAAGCCTCAACAAGCAACGCTCCGACTCCTGATGATTGGAAGACTGTTGTTGACAAGCTGAGAGCTGAAAAGGCCGAGTTGAAAGCTCACTACGGGAAAGAAATCATGAAGCTCAAGCTGCACAATGCATTTGGTTCTTCGTCTGATGAAGATGCTTAGGATCTGTTTAGTTTTTTTTATTTTATCATTTGCTTTTGTAAGGAGCTACGCTCCAATGTTGTAACATTTCCCATTATTGCGATAAAAATAAAAAAAAATGAATGAATAAAAGATTTGTTTGTATTCAAATGTTTGCCAGGAAATAATCTTTAAAATATTTGGAAAAATCATAAATTTCTTTTTGCATACATCATTCTGCATATCGAGTCTGTTGTATAGAGTCTCATCTTTTGGATCTTTCTCCAATAGATCGTCAAGCTGTCGCGTCTCAAAGTTTCTCGACCGCGCTCGCAATCAGATCACAGATACAATACTCGTTCAAGCAGAAGAAGAGTAATGGAACACTCTGAACAAGAGAATATTGAGCTTCGTGGTACAGTGACCACTCTTCAGGAAAAGTTGGAAAGTCTCACTACTTTGGTTGACTCCTTAATGGCCGCACAGAATCAGCCGCCGCCACCTAACAGTCAAGCGACAGTAACATCTGAAGTCACTACTCCGGTTTCTACAATTGCATTCGGTATTCCATCTTTCTCCATGCCAGAAGGTTGGGGCCCGCCTTTCAGCTTTGGTACAGGTTTCCGCCATAATTTCTCTGGGGTTCAAACAGCTACAACTGAAGCGCCTGCTGCACAAGGTTCAGCATTTATTCCACATTCAGGGGTAACTTTTTCCCAAATCACTATGGCACTTTCTCAACCCACTATGACAGTTCCGACCCCTACGGTTCACACTGTTCCTTATGACGGTAATGAGATTTATCATGATCAGGGTGATAGCACGAATCAGCGTAACCTTGTGGAAGATCTCCAAGAGCAGTTCAACAAGATTCAGCTGGAAGTTAAGGCTATTCGTGGCAAAGATTTGTTTGGAAAAAATGCCCAGGAGCTATGTTTGGTTCCCAGTGTACAAATACCTGCTAAATTCAAGGTCCCTGACTTTGAGAAGTACAAAGGTAGTTCTTGTCCACAAAGCCATCTTGTGATGTATGCCAGAAAGATGTCTACTTATGCAGATAATCATCAGTTGCTTATCCATTACTTTCAAGACAGTTTGACTGGTGCCGCACTGAAGTGGTACACAGGCTTGGATAGCACCAATATTCGGACTTTCAATGACCTAGGTGAGGCCTTTGTCCGACAATACAAGTATAACTCGGATATGGCTCCAGACAGAGATCAGCTTCGATCCATGGCTCAGAAAGACCATGAAGCTTTCAAAGAGTATGCCCAACGATGGAGAGAAACTGCTGCTCAGATTAATCCACCGTTAAAAGAAAAAGAGATGACAAAGATCTTCTTGAATACTCTCAGTCCGTTTTATTATGAACGCATGATTGCTAGTGCTCCAAGTGATTTCACCGAAATGGTAAACATGGGGATGCGTTTAGAAGAAGGAGTCCGAACCGGACGTCTAACTAAAGAAGGTGGATCTTCAAGCGGAACCAAAAAGTTCGGAAGTGGTTTCCCAAAGAAGAAGGAACAAAGTGTTGACATGGTATCCCAAGGGAGGCCAAGAGGAAATGTCAATCGTCAGCGACAGGTTGCTTCTATCACACCAGTCGTTAACACAACACCAAATCCGGGATTTACCCCGCAGTTTCAACAACAACAACCTCGACCACAGGCTCAGCAGTTTAACAATAATCAGAATCGTGTACAAAGAGCTCCACAGTTCGATCCGATTCCGATGACCTACACAGAATTGTACCCTGCACTGATTGAAAGAGGCCTTGTTCAAACTAAAGCACCACCACCCGTACCTGAGAAACTCCCATGGTGGTACAAAGCTGAGGTTTCATGCCCTTATCATCAAGGGGCACCTGGCCATGATCTTGAGCATTGCATAGCTTTGAAATATGAAGTTCAGAGGCTGGTTAGATCTAATCTTCTCTCTTTCAGAAATTTGAACCCTAATGTGCAAGCAAATCCGCTGCCCAATCATGGAGGGCATGTTGTAAACATGGTGTATGGATGTCCTGGCCAATACCGAGTCTATAATATCAACTTCTCAAGAGCAGATTTGGTACAAATGCACGCCACTCTCTGTCGAGGGCCGAGTTTTCGCCAGCATCAATACGGTTCCTGTAGAATATGTTGTGTGGATCCTCACGGATGTTCCATTGTGAGAAGAGATCTCCAAGTTTTGCTAGATAATGGTACTATTGAGATCTACAGAAATAGGGATGAAAATGAAGTTAACATGATAGGATGTTATCCGCATGAGCTTTTAGTCTCAGATATCAACTCGGAAATGCCTACAGTTAACGTCATCATTCCTCATTTCAACATGCCTGAGCGCATGGAAGTTACTTACGACAAGCCGAAGGTTCCTATTGCTCCTTTGATCATTTGTCTACCTGGACCTGTTCCTTATAACTCTGACAAGGCAGTTCCATACAATTACAGTGCAACAATGATAAAGGACGGACAAGAAGTTCCTTTGCCTACTCTCTCATCTGTTGTAAACATTGCTGATGTGAGTCGAGTAACAAGAAGTGGACGTGTGTATACTCCACTACCTCCAAAGCAGCCTGTTGTTCCTACAACCGGGCAAAATCCTGTTGGTACACCAGTGGGGAGTCCTGTAGAAATTCCTGTCAGTAATACAAACATTGATTTTGGTCAATCCAGTGGAACCAATGTGAATCCTGACTTTGATGAAATTTTGAAACTTATCAAAAGAAGTGAATACAAGATTGTGGATCAGCTTATACAGACTCCTTCAAAAATCTCAATACTTTCATTGCTTTTAAACTCTGAAGCACACAGGGAAGCCCTGATGAGGGTCTTGGATCAAGCTTTTGTAGACCATGATGTGACTGTTGATCACTTTGATGGGATAATAGCCAACATAACAGCTTGTAACAATTTAAGTTTCTGTGATGAAGAACTCCCCGAGGAGGGTAAAAATCACAATCTTGCTTTGCACATTTCTATGAACTGTCAGTCAGACTCTTTGTCAAATGTGTTGGTAGACACCGGATCTTCCTTGAATGTGATGCCAAAGACGACTCTTGCTCGCTTGTCTTACCAAGGAATGCCTATGAAATTCAGTGGTGTAATAGTCAAAGCGTTTGATGGATCGCGAAAATCTGTTATCGGCGAAGTCAACCTTCCCATGACAATTGGTCCGCATACATTTCAAATCACCTTCCAGGTCATGGACATCCAAGCTGCTTATAGCTGTCTGTTAGGACGACCATGGATCCATGAAGCAGGGGCAGTAACTTCTACGCTCCATCAAAAGTTAAAATTTGTAACAAATGGAAAATTGGTAACGATAAGTGGAGAACAAGCCTTGATGGTGAACCATTTATCCAATTTCTCTTTCATTGGTGCTGATGATGTGGAAGGAACGCAGTTCCAAGGTCTCTCTTTAGAAGACGAGTCTTCCAAGAAGAAAGCATCAATCTCTTCTTACAAAGAGGCAGTGAAAGTAGTAAAGGATGGAACTACCACTGGCTGGGGGCAAGTTGTGATCCCTACCAAGAATGAAACTAGAGCAGGTCTCGGATGTTCACCAACATTCTCAAACTGCACCAAGAAGGATGAAACCCTTCGTCCGATCAAAGAAACATTCATTAGTGGAGGATTCCTTAACCCAATTCCTCAAGAGGTTAATGTCCTTATCGAAGAATGCATCGAAGAAGGTTTACCCGATACTGAAGAAGAATGGAAATGTTATCTCAATGACTCGGGATACATATCTCAGGAAGAACCATACCCTCCTTCAGAGAAATCCAAAGGCAAAGAAACTGAGCCTGTTCCTGCAGAAATCTGGGACACCTTGGGACAACCAAGTGGAAAATTTGATTATATGGTGAAATATACTGCGCCTGAAAGTTCAAAGATTTCCATGGAAGATATCCGACCAACTGGATGGGGAGATTCCTTTGAATATCATAGTCAACCAGAAGAGGTTTATCAGCCCTGTCAATTTTCTCAGCAACCCGAAATTACTGACTTCAATACATCTGCCAAGATTAACAATCCTGAAGATGGTTATTATCACATAAATGCCATTTTTGAAGATGAAGGGGAAGATGGCCCCGCAACTGACTCAGAAAGTGTCGCTGACAATGAGTCTCTTCATCCTGGAGACTGGGAAATACATCCTGAAAATTCTGAAGATTGTGACTCGTCATATGCTCTTCAAGAAGTAGAAGAAGACCGTTTCAACTCTACAAAGAACAAGGTTGACAAACCAGGACCTTCAAATCCTGCTCGACCTGCGGTCAATGTCAATACTGAAGATAATTCTGGGGAGAATTTTCCTGAATACATAATACACAGAGGAGTTAGTTGCTACTGGAAGGCTGTCGACGTTCCGAATGTTGTTCGCCGCTCAAAGTAATCACCTCGCTGTTATTTTGACCTCCTGCCTAGCCCAAAGCAGAGAGATGTTTTATAGGGCTTTGATTTTAAATATTCCGCCCAAATAACTTTGTGTATAGGGCTTTGTTTTAAAAGTTTCCCTCTTTGTCCTGCCCAAGACAAATGAGTTTGTGTTTAGGGCTTTGTTTCAAAAATGAATCATAAATAAAGTGTCATTTTGAATTCCCTACACTATGTGTTTTATTTTTTGCTTTTTCTGGAAATGGTAATCCTAAAAAACCAAAATATAAAAAAAAAAAAAAACTTTCTCAAAAAAAAAATCTGCATACACTCTTGCATTCATAAATTTTCTGAAATAAACATAAATCACATGTGCAGATTTACTATTGATAAACCCACTGAATGCAATAACCCTATGCCCTCTCCCAACTTTATGTTTCCTGTGTTCGAAGCCGAAGAAGAGGAAGAAGAGGAGATCCCGGACGAGATCTCTCGATTACTTAAGCACGAGGAAAGAGCCATTCTGCCTCACAAAGAGCCTTTAGAAAAGATCAACTTGGGTTCTGAAGAAGACAAAAAAGAAGTGACCATTGGATCGCTGCTTGATACTGATGTCAAGAGTAAGTTGACAGACCTTCTCAAAGAATATGTTGACGTGTTTGCCTGGTCCTACCAAGACATGCCTGGGTTGGATACCAATATTGTTCAGCATTACTTGCCATTGAAGCCAGAATGTCCGCCAGTTAAGCAGAAATTGCGAAGGACTCACCCTGATATGGCTAACAAGATCAAAGTAGAAGTTCAAAAACAGCTCGACGCAGGTTTTCTTGTCACCTCAGAATATCCTCAATGGTTGGCTAACATAGTGCAAATTCCAAAGAAAGATGGCAAAGTCAGAATGTGTGTTGACTACCGTGACTTGAACAAAGCCAGTCCAAAAGATGACTTTCCATTACCACATATCGACATGCTGGTTGATAACACCGCTAAGTTCAACGTCTTTTCCTTCATGGACGGGTTCTCCGGTTATAATCAGATCAAGATGGCTCCTGAAGACATGGAGAAGACATCTTTCATCACCCCATGGGGTACCTTTTGCTACAAAGTGATGCCGTTTGGATTAAAGAATGCAGGCGCAACTTACCAAAGGGCAATGACTACTCTCTTCCATGACATGATGCATAAAGAAATTGAAGTTTATGTGGACGACATGATAGCCAAGTCCAGCACAGAAGAAGAACATATTGAATACCTTTTGAAGTTGTTTCAACGACTAAGGAAATATCAGCTTCGCTTGAATCCTAACAAATGTACTTTTGGGGTTAGATCTGGAAAACTTTTGGGTTTCATTGTCAGCCAAAGAGGAATTGAAGTGGATCCTGACAAAGTCAAAGCTATTCAAGAGATGCCTGCACCAAAGACTGAAAAACAAGTAAGAGGATTTCTCGGACGATTGAACTATATCTCCAGATTTATCTCTCAAATGACTGCTACTTGTGGGCCAATTTTCAAGCTTCTTCGCAAAGATCAAGGGGTTGTATGGACTGAAGATTGCCAAAAAGCGTTTGACAGTATCAAAGAGTACCTGTTAGAACCACCAATATTGATTCCTCCAGTTGAAGGAAGACCGCTAATCATGTACCTTACTGTGTTGGAAGAATCCATGGGTTGTATGCTTGGACAGCAAGATGAAACCGGTAAGAAGGAGCATGCCATCTATTACCTGAGTAAGAAATTCACAGACTGTGAGTCTCGTTACTCCATGCTCGAAAAAACATGTTGTGCTTTGGCTTGGGCTTCAAAACGTCTCCGCCAATACATGATCAACAATACTACTTGGTTAATCTCCAAAATGGATCCGATCAAGTATGTCTTTGAAAAGCCTGCATTAACAGGAAGAATTGCCCGATGGCAAATGCTGTTATCTGAGTATGACATTGAATATCGTGCTCAAAAAGCAGTCAAAGGAAGCATTCTCGCCGATCACTTGGCGCATCAACCAATTAATGAATATCAATCTCTCAAGTTTGACTTTCCTGATGAAGATGTCATGTACTTGAAAATGAAAGATTGTGACGAACCGTTACCTGAAGAAGGTCCTGATCCTGGATCAAGATGGGGCCTAATTTTTGATGGAGCAGTAAACGCTTTTGGCAATGGAATTGGGGCAATCATCATCACTCCCAAGGGTACTCATATCCCGTTCTCTGCCAGATTGCTATTTGATTGCACCAACAACGTCGCAGAATATGAAGCTTGTATCATGGGTCTCGAAGAAGCCATTGACCTAAGGATCAAGATCCTCGACATATATGGAGACTCAGCCCTCGTGATCAACCAAATCAAAGACAAGTGGGAAACTTACCACCCTGGCTTGATTCCTTACAGAGATTATGCAAGACGTCTGTTAACTTTCTTCAACAAAAGTTGAATTGCATCATATACCTCGAGATCAGAATCGAATGGCAGACTCCTTGGCTACTCTATCTTCCATGTTCAAAGTCAATCATTGGAATGATATGCCTACAGTCAGAATCACGCGCCTTGAAAGGCCCGCTTATGTGTTTGCAACTGAAGCAGTCATCGATGATAAACCGTGGTTCCACGATATCAAGCGCTTCCTTCAAACTCAAGAGTACCCGCTTGGGGCATCAAACAAAGATAAGAAAACTCTAAGGAGACTTTCTGGCAGTTTCTTCCTGAATGGAGATGTGCTATACAAAAGAAACTTCGACATGGATTTGCTCAGATGCGTGGATAGACACGAAGCAGACATGTTAATGCATGAAGTGCATGAAGGGTCCTTTGGAACTCATTCAAATGGGCATGCGATGTCCAAAAAGATCTTAAGAGCAGGATACTATTGGTTGACAATGGAATCTGACTGTTATAAACACGTGAAGAGATGTCACAAGTGCCAGATCTATGCAGATAAGATCCATGTGCCACCGACTCTACTCAACGTTCTATCATCTCCATGGCCTTTTTCCATGTGGGGGATCGACATGATTGGAATGATCGAACCAAAAGCTTCAAACGGTCATCGTTTCATCTTGGTAGCAATTGATTACTTCACCAAATGGGTCGAAGCAGCATCTTATACCAATGTTACAAGACAAGTGGTTGTGAGGTTCATCAAGAATAACCTCATTTGCCGATATGGTATTCCCAGCAAGATCATTACTGACAATGGTTCAAATTTGAACAACAAAATGATGAAGGAATTGTGTGAGGAATTCAAGATTGAGCATCATAACTCTTCTCCTTACAGACCAAAAATGAACGGCGCCGTTGAAGCCGCTAACAAGAGCATTAAGAAGATCGTCCAGAAAATGGTCGTCACTTACAAAGACTGGCATGAAATGCTGCCATTTGCTTTACATGGGTACCGTACTTCAGTGCGTACTTCAACAGGGGCAACTCCCTTTTCTCTAGTATACGGCATGGAAGTTGTGCTCCCCGTAGAAGTTGAAATTCCATCAATGAGAGTCCTCATGGAGACTAAGTTATCAGAGGCTGAATGGTGTCAAAGCAGATACGATCAGTTGAACTTAATCGAAGAAAAACGTATGACTGCTCTATGCCATGGACAGTTATACCAAGCAAGGATGAAACAAGCCTTCAACAAAAAGGTTCGACCTCGTGAATTTCAAGAAGGCGACCTCGTGCTTAAAAAGATCTTGTCTTTTCAACCAGATTCTAGGGGCAAATGGTCTCCTAATTACGAAGGCCCGTATGTTGTCAAAAGAACATTTTCTGGCGGCGCCATGACTCTTGCAACGATGGATGGTGATGAACTCCCATATCCTGTGAATGCTGATGCAGTCAAGAAATACTTTGTCTAAAAATACAAAAGAACAGCTCGGTAAGTTGAAAACCCGCAAAGGGCGACTTAGGCAAAAATGAGCGTCTCGGTGGATTGAAAACCCGAAAGGGCGGTCCAGGCAAAAATTAGAGACAATAAACTGAAAAAAATTCATCCTGGTAGATTGAAAACCTGAAAGGGCAATCTAGGCAAAAATTAGGGATTTATGACAAAGTAACTGCATTAGTCCATACTTCGTCACCTGAAGGGTCTTTTTCATCAAAGGATCTTCAAACAAATCATCACCAATCTGAAGCGACAAGCACAGTTGGAACTCAAAGTTGTTAAGGGAATAGTGGTTATTGCTTTCAATATAGCCTTTTCCGCATAATTACCATTTCCAACTTTTGTAAATACTCCGTGGAATCACGCCTTTAGCTGATTACCATCCTATTAAATAAATTTGAGCCTTGTGCCCATTTGTTTGCAATCTTTAATTTCTTTCAGCTTGCAAAATGACGCTTTAATTGTGTTATTCACTTTTGAAAAAAAAAGAGAAAAAAAAAGTTTTAAATGAATTTACTTCACTTTTTCAAAATAAAAGCGAAATTTTCCTTTGAGTTGTGGACAACGGAAGGAACATCAGCAGTCGTCTCCATAGGATGAACAAAAGGATTCTCCCTGAAAAATTGTTGAGACAACGGTATTCTTGTCCCAGAAAAGAATTCTTGAAGCAATTATCCCTCGAGGTAAAGAAGCTCTTCTATCCCCAGTGAAGAAGCTCTTCTATCCCCAGTGAAGAAGGTCTTTTATCCCCAGTGACGAAGATTTTCCATCTCCAGTGAGGAGGTTCTTCCATCTCAATGAGAAAAGATGATTATCTTCCCCAGAGAAGTTTAAAACATGCAACACCATTTATCACCTGTGTTATCTACACCGTGTTGAAGAACATTTGCCAAGTATCTGGTAGTATTGCGACGTCGGTCCTTCTCCAGTATATACTTCATTGTCTGTCAGTATCGTCAGTATGCATGCTACATTCATGACATTCATCATATTTGCATCATTTATGCATTCTTGCATTTTTTTATAATAATCGCTTGTTCAGGATATATCTATCCCAAAAAAGAAAAGAAAAAAGAAAGAAAAAAGAAGCAGATATGGGCGTGTCATCTCTCCAGTAGGTTGTCACCCATAAGCAAAAATAACATCCTTTCTTTCTCCAGTTCCCCACTGAGATCATTCCTCGTGGAAGAAGGTTGCTTTAGTTTCTCCTCTCAAAACAAAGGAGAAAATCCCCATTTAAGTTCATTTCTCATGGGAACAAAGTCTTGTTTGACTGTTTCTTTCCAATTCATTCTTGGTTAGAACCCTGTCTTTACCAAAGATTCAAGTTCCGATTCCTCAAACAGAGTCGTGAAAAATAGGACAATAAGCAATAGCCTCATCATTCGAGCAGCTTATGTCTCTTCCAAAAGACTTTTCCTCTCTAGGAAATCAATCATGAAGACCATTTGACAAATCAGGGCCTTATTACTGTTCACAAGGCTGAATAACCAGTAATTTCCCTAGCAAAGTCTCCAGAATCATTTTATCACTCGGCTGATAATTGATCAAGTCTTCAAAACCACTATCACGAGGCTGGTAGTCGGTAACCTTTTGTTCTGGTTATATTATTTAACATGTCTATCACAATGCTGATAGTCGGTAATATTAACCGAATCTTTGAAACTCTTTTTACCTTGTCAAGTCTATCACCATGCTGATAGTCGGTAATACAGTTTCATACCTTCCACCTTCGCATTATTAACAAGTCTATCCCTGTGCTGATAGTCGGTAATGTCGATAGGTAAGCTTTTCTTACAAAGCTATCATTCCCCGGTGAAGCATACACTTGCTTTCCCAAAAAACGGATTCTCTTCCTAAAACGGATTGAGACATCCTTCCCAATCTCTTTTCCCCAGTGGAGTCAGTTCTTGATATTCCCTCGGTAAAGACATCCTTGCATCATTTGCAATTTTGGTATCTTAGGTCCAAAATTTGCGTCTTCGGATATTTAAGTCTCTTCCACCCTATCAAAACGAAGATTTTCAATCTTCATGTCTCAGGTTGAAGAAACTTAAATAGGGGCATCTGTCATACCCCAATTTTTTACCTAAGATACCACCTCATATCATTTGCATATGCATCATTTGCATCTCTAACAAATTGCATAGCTTGTGTTTGTTACTTGTGCTCAGCAGGGTTTAAACAAGAGATCACTCATCAGTACAAGCAACAATCAACTAGGGTTTTGTTCTCCCTTTATCTCAAAGGAATCATCTTCATCAACAATCAACATTTGGTCCTCAGATTCATTTCAACAAGCTCAAAGGCTCTGAATCGATTGAATTAGGGTTTTGACTGAAGATAGCATACTCCTGACTTCTGCTCAGGATTTGACATAATGACTTGGGACATGACCTCAAGACCCCAAGTACATCATTTTGACCTAATCCATTGGCTCATAACATCTCCTACACAAAGATTGATCAGGCAAATCCTCAGATCAGGGTTTTGAACTATCAGGGACCAAAATCAGGGATCACATTTGGGAAACCCTAAAAACCCCCAGGAAGTCAATCAAATGTTTCAATCATCCTCAAATGATCCCTATGACAATATCCAATGGAAATTGCATCTCAATTCAAGGTCCACAGTCATCAATTTCATCAGGTCGACAATTAGGGTTTTGACCTAATTCACTGAATAACTGACTTTTTAATCAGGACATGGTGCCACAACTCAAACCATGGCTCAATATCCTCTAATGCTTCAATATGATCCATTCATACCACTCATTTGGTGAGGATAGCCTGTTTCATTTGAAATCTCCAGAAACGCGATTCGTCTGAAAAAGTCAACTGTACAAGATCACCATTGACTTTTAGGGAATTTTGGTCAACCATGACTTTTGAAGTTTTGAATCATCAATATATGATATATGAAGTCATTTGATCAAGAAAAATCAAGAAAATCAATCAAGAATCAAAAAGTCAAAAGTTTGACTTTCCATACTTAGAAAAATTTCTAAGTGTTTTTCATGGTTTTTTCCAAACTTTGAAAGGGAATTTCTCAAAATTTCACCTACAAACTGAAAAAAACTTCCAACATGAAAGTTGTAGATTTTGATCCAATAAACAACTTTGACACATATAAATTTTTTCCATAAGATCAACCATTTAAGAGATATGGAGCTTCAAAGTTGGCATCTTTTGAAAAATTCACTTGAAACTTCATTTTTCTCAAAGTTCATGGATCTTTTTCACCCACTTCCTTAAAGATCTTGAAGAAACTTTCAACTAGAGTTTTGAAGTGTGTAACATGAGCTTTCCAAAATGTCCAAGAGCATGAAAAAATATGGAGTGTAGCTATGGTTTTGAATTTTGACATTAGTGACCATTTCACTTGAAATTTCAAGCCATTTTTGCAAAGTTATGAACCAAATTGCCAAATGGTCCAAGTAATGATACATAGAGGCAATAATTGGAAGATATTTTCTGATTTGAGACAGATGGGAAAGAGATAAGAAGCATAGCCAATTTTAACCATGGTTTAGTAACTTTAACCATATGCATTTAATGGTAAGATTCCTTTCTATCCTTTAAGTGCCAAATCACCAAAGAAGAACCAAGTTGCAAAGCTCTGAGTTCAGAATGTTTGGCCTATAAATAGAGGTCATTACCTCATTCAAATTCACACCAAAGTCTCACAAATTATAGGCTTTCTCTTTCTTTCTTAGAATGCAAGTTTCTTAAGTTTCAAAGAGGTAAAATGCTCAACCTCCAAACCCTTGAATTTCTGACCAAAGTGATGCTTCCCACAAACCACAAACATCATTTGAAACTTGTTTGAACCACTCATACACCCCAAATCACCCCAAAACTCAGATTCACTTTTCAACCTCCATATGAACATGAAATAAACCTTATCATGCCAATTTTCATTCAGGCTCATTTCTGTCCAAACTAATGCTTCTAACATCATCCATATATCACATATGAACTATCCAATCCATCACATATAGCCAATAACCTCAGAATCATCAAATTCGATTCACTCTTGAAGCTTATGCAGGTCGGGTACCATGGCCATGCCCAGATGAATTCAGATGATTCCAAGCATTCAGACACCTTCCATAAGGTCCATTGAAGCTATCCAGATCATCAAACAACTTCTGTAACACCTCCAGATCAAAATCCAATTCTCAGTTTGGCCATTTTTGAGGTAAGTACACTTGAACTTCAAACTCTACTCTCCACGCATCATAAATGAAATATGAACATACCATCTCATTTCTGCACACATGAGGATCATTAACCCTCAATCAATTGCATCATAACTTGCACATACACGATTTCAGATTGAATCATAGAATTAGGGTTCTTCGTGTTCATCAGAAAATTGATAGCCTTAGAGTGAAAATAAATGCAATTAAAGATCACCATCATGTTCCTTATGGAAAATCGAGTGAAATAGACCCTTTACTTGATCCAAACAATTCAGTTTTCAGAATTTTCAAATTTGATTTGGGGATGTGTTCTTGGCGCCTTTTTTTTGTTCATAAATTTCAAATGTTTGTTTTTAATATAATTAAATGAAGGCATATGTATAACAAGCTGCGCGCGCAGCTCAGTTGGTCATTGTTTTGATTGGCAAGCATGAGGGCGTGGGTTTAAGTCCTTGTGGAGACAAAACCAATTTTTTATCACTATTTTTCTTTCTTTTTTCACACAACTTTAATTAATTAATTAACACACCAAATTAATTCATTTTTTATTCATTTTTTGTACACTCTTTATTTAACACATATATTTTATGAATATCAAAAAAAATCACAAAAAAAGATTTATTTAATATGTTTTTAATTAGGTTTAAAATGATACATTTTTAAGTGTTTTTAATTACTTTAAATATTGTTTTCATTTAATTTTTAACCTAATCACTTGTAAATATTTTTTTGTGATCAAACCCTAATCATTTAGGTCTTAATTAAGCATTAAAACTTGTTTTAACTTATATTAAGTTGACTTTTGTCAAATTCAAATCGTTTTAAGACAAGCGATCACGATTCTTTTTCAAAAAAACAATAAACCACTTCTTTTTGATTAAATCTTTTTAATTGATCAATTGATTTTCAAAACGAAGTGGGGCCTCTCGAATATTAGAGAGTGTAAGTCCCATTTCTTTTCTTTTTGTACAGTTTTCAAAACAATAAAACTTCTTCAAAACAAAATCTTTTCAAAACAATTTTCAAATCATTTTCAAAACAACAAAACTTCAAATTATCCAAAGCTTTTCAATATACCATGGGCCTCCATGTAGGTATAAGTCCCAAAGCCCTTTTGTACATGCCCACTCTAGTACATGAAATTAGGTATTTCATTGTACGCCTTTTGTACATATCTCGATCAGTTTGTTTTTTAACTTTGAATAACAAACCAAAAATGAAGGTTTCATTAAATCTTCCCAAAAATACCATGGGCCTCCATGTAGGTATAAGTCCCAAGCCCCTTTGTAAATACCTGTTTACATAGCTTTGAATAAATTCAAGTGGACCTCTCCCCGAGTGTGAGTCCCGAGCCCTATGTATACAAATGGAGCATGCTTACAGGTATATTTCCTTCATAAACTCCATTATACACACACTTTGTCATATATGTATAACTGTTCATATTTGTTCATGTACTTGTGCATATTTGTTCGTACTTGTTCATACTTGTGATTGTGTTATATACTTGTTCAACTTAGTACAACACTAGGTTCCCCATAGCCTCCTATTGGGCTTCGTGCAAAGAATCTCCACTAGTTTAGGTTAGGACATAGAGTATGGTTTCCCGGTGAAATCGCTCTAAGAGCTCAAACCAACTATACCATGCCTCCCCTTGGGCTTTGTACAAACGAGTGACCCTCCCATAGCCTCCTCTTGGGCTTACAATGCAAGGACCCTGGATTGTCCCTCCCATAGCCTCCTCTTGGGCTTACAATGCAAGGACCCTCGGATAGCCTCCTCTTGGGCTTCGTACAAGGACCCACGAGCTTCTTATAAGCATCCCCAATATCCAAAACAAATACCCTAGGAGATTAGACATTTATCATCTCTATGCTAGGAGTATCTCTTCTATATCATCACAAACAATCAATCAATCAATCAAACTTTTTGCCACAAGGCTGGCTAATCAATCAAACTGTTTTACCACCGTACTGGATGATTAATCAAAGTTTTTGTCACAAGGCTGACTTCATTGAAACTTTTGCCACAAGGCTGGCTGATTAATCAAAGTTTTTGTCACAAGGCTGACTTCATTGAAACTTTTGCCACAAGGCTGGTTAAACAAAAACATCTTTATCATTCTAAGCACCCTAAGTGGCATGGCCCCGGGCTTATAATGAAAAGATTTTCAAACAAAAATCAAACAGATGTATGTGATGATATAGATTAGATACATCTAGCATTTAGACGACGTTTGTCTATTTTCCTTTGCTTCCACTAGCATAAGTGGGAACTACGATTGCTCTGACTTTCTCAACATCCCTTTGAGAATACGTAGGCACAAGGTCGATCCTTGGCGAGCAAAACAAAACAAAAAAATCATTCAAACCTTAGCACCCGTAGACCCCGAGCTACAGATGCTCTGATTCCCTCTAAGGGATATGTATGCAGAGGATCGCGATGATCTTTGCGAGCATAATCAAACAAACACCTTAGGTCCCACCTATTTCACAAGAACCTCTCAACAACATGGAATGAAAAACAAAGCAAAGAAACCTATAGAGTACTATAGATACGTTGGGTGCTAATACCTTCCCTTCGTATAACCAACCCTCTTACCCAAGATCTCTCCCCCCACTTTTAGGTTATTGCAGCTTTTTTCCTTTTCCTACTTTGGAAATAATAAAAAGTTTGGTCGAAACAAAAGAAAAATCATTTTTTATGAGCACTCGAGCCCAAAGAAGGCATCAGGTGTCTCATCCCACAAAATAGAGGAACAAAACGATTTTTCGCCCGCGACAGAAAAATGGCGACTCCACTAGGGACCATCTTTTTATTGTTTCCAAAGGAAGGGTTAATTCTATTTGCTTTATTTTTCATTTCATTTTTTGTTACATGTGTGATTCTTTGGTTCTGTTACTTGTGTGGTTCTGTTACAAGTGATACATTATGGACAAATCCTAACCCGGATTAAGTACACATAAGAATTAGGTGGAGGGTATAGTCATGTGCAGGCGCACGTGAGAATCCTTCCGCTCAGTGGAGGTTCCTTGTTGGTAATATATGTTTAGCATGTTTCGTAGCGAAGACATTATTACTTTCATTGAACTGTAGAAGCTGAGAGACCGTAGAACCCCAACCCATCCTGGCCTTATTAGGTTGTGGTGCAGAAACTATTCAGGTGAAGACTTGGATTAGTTGTCATGCGGAGAACCACACTCAGACGAGTTTTTCTTGAGAATATTACTGGCTCATGAGTTTAATTGTGGAAGGCCGGTAATATCCGAAAGAAAAATGTAGACTCTGACGTATCAGTAGAACATGTCATGCAGGTGATTAACTAGATCTATCCCATTTTTGGTTCTCTGACCTCATGCTCGTGACTTTGGACCTTTGAACCTATGCGTTACCATGTTTGTGTTACCATGTTTGTGTTACCATGTATGCGTTACCATGTTCGCGTTACCCTGTTTGCGTTACCATGTTTGTTTCACCATGTTTGAATATGTGGCTGTCATACCCCAATTTTTGACCTAAGATACCACCTCATATCATCTGCATATGCATCATTTGCATCTCTAACAAATTGCATAGCTTGTGTTTGCTACTTGTGACTAAGCAGGATTTAATCAGGAAATCACTCATCAGTACAAGTAACAATCAATTAGGGTTTTGTTCTCCCTTCATTTCAAGTGAATTATCTTCATCAACAATCAACATTTGGTCCTCAGAGATTCATTTCAACAAGCTCAACAGCTTTGAATCGACTGAATTAGGGTTTTGACTGAAGACAGTATACTCCTGACTTTTGCTCAGAATTTGACCTAATGGCTTGGGACATGATATCAAGACCTCAAGTGCATCATTTTGACCTAATCCATTGGCTCATAACATCTCCTACACAAAGATTGATCAGACAAATCCTCAGATCAGGGTTTTGAACTATCAGGGACTGAAATCAGGGATCACATTTGGGAAACCCTAAAAACCCCCAGGAAGTCAATCAAAGGTTTCAATCATCCTCAAATAATCCCTATGACAATATCCAATGGAGATTACATCTCAATTCAAGATCCACAGTCATCAATTTCATCAGGTCGACAATTAGGGTTTTTGACCTAATCCACTGAACCACTGACTTTTTAATCAGGACATGGTGCTACAACTCAAATTATGATTCAATATCCTCAAATGCTTCAATATGATCCATTCATACCATTCATTTGATGAGGATAGCTTGTTTCATTTGAAATCTCCAGAAACGCGATTCGTCTGAAAAAGTCAACTGTACAAGATCACCATTGACTTTTGGGGAATTTTGGTCAACCATGACTTTTGAAGTTTTAAATCATCAATATATGATATATGAAGTCATTTGATCAAGAAAAATCAAGAAAATCAATCAAGAATCAAAAAGTCAAAGTTTGACTTTCATACTTAGAAAATTTTTCTAAGTGTTTTTCATGGTTTTTTCCAAACTTTGAAAGGGAATTTCTCAAAATTTCACCTACAAACTGAAAAAAACTTCCAACATGAAAGTTGTAGATTTTGATCCAATAAACAACTTTGACACATATAAATTTTTTCCATAAGATCAACCATTTAAGAGATATGGTGCTTCAAAGTTGGTACTTTTTGAAAACTTCACTTGAAACTTCATTTTCTTCAAAGTTCATGGATCTTTTTCACCCATTTCCTTAAAGGTCTTGAAGGAACTTTCAACTAGGCTTTTGAAGTGTGTAACATGAGCTTTCCAAAATGTCCAAGAGCATGAAAAAATATGAAGCATAGCTATGGTTTTGAATTTTGACATTAGAGGTCATTAAGCATGAAATTTCAAGCCATTTTCACTTAGTTTCTATACTATATGGCCTAATGATGCAAGCAATGACATAAACCACCAATAATTGTGAGATATTTCTGGTTTGAGATCAGAATAGAAAGAGATAAGAAGCACTTGAGATTTTTAACCATGGTTATCATTTTTAACCATGTGCATTAAATGTAAAGATTCCATTTTATCTCCAAATGCCAAATCACCATTCTTTGATCAACTTGCAAAGCTTGGAGTTCAGAATCCTTGGCCTATAAATAGAGGTCCAAACCTCATTCAAAATCACACCAAAACCTCACAATTATAGGTTTTCTCTCTTCTTTCTTGAATTGCAAGTTTCTTAAGTTTCAAAGAGGTAAAATGCTCAACCTCTAAACCTTTGAAGTTCTGAGCAAAATGATGCTTCCCACAACTCATAAACATCATTTGAAACTTGTTTGAACCATCCATACACCCCAAAAACACCTCAAGCTAAAAATCACTACCTCACTTTCCAAATATGCATAACACTAGCCTTATCATGCCAAAATCAAATCCAGGCCATTTCTGTCCAAACTATCACTTCTAACACCTTCCATATACTTCATATGAATGATCTAAACACTCACATATGACCTGTAACATCTCCATCTTCAAATTCGATTCATACTTGAAGCAACTGCAGTTCAGGTTCCATAGCTTAGCTCAGGTGAATTCAAACTGTTCCAAGCATTCAAACATGTTCCATAAGGTCCATTGATGCTGTCCAGATCAAGAAACAACATCTGTAACATCTCCAGGCACGATTTCAATTTCTCAGTTGGCCGTTTTTGAAGGTAAGCCTCATGAACTTCAAACTCTATCATACATGCATCATAAATGAAAAACTGCCATACTATCTTGTTTCTGCACATGCATAGATCATTAGCCCTCAATCAATTGCAACTTATCATGCACATACACGATTTCAGATTGAATCATAGAATTAGGGTTCTTCATGTTCATCAGAAAATTAATGATCTTAGAGTGAAAATAAATGGAATTAAAGATCACCATCATGTTCCTTATGAAAAAACGAGTGAGATAGACCCTTCACTTGATCAATTTCATTCAGTTTCGAAGATTTTCAAATTCTTGTTGAGGGTTTGTTCTTGGCGCCAGATTTGGTTCAAAGGTTTTTGGAAATTGATTGAAAATATATTTTATTGAACGCGTATGTTTAACAAGCCACAAGCGTGGCTCAGTTGGTCCAGGTTTTGGCATGTGAGAGAGAGGGCGTGGGTTCAAGCCCTTTGGAAGACAAAACCATTTTTTTTGACACTTTTTTCTTTCAAATTCTTCACAACTTCATTTAATTATTTAATACATCAAATTAACTTATTTTTTCTTCATTTTTTAAACACTTCTTATTTAATATACATATTTTGACAATGTTAAAAAAAATCACAAAAAAATATTTATTTGATACATTTTTAATTGGTTTTAAAATGACTTGTTTTAAGTAATTTTAATACTTTTAAATATTATTTTTCATTTGATTTTCAAATTTAATCACTTGCAAATATTTTTTTGAAGCAAACCCTAATCATCTAAATATTAATTGAAGACAATCTTCTTGTTTATCTCGATTAAATTGATTTCTTTCAAAATTCAAATCGTTTTAAGACGAGCGATCGCGATTCTTTTTCAAAACAATAACCATTTCTTTTTGAACTATTGATTAAATCTTTTTAATTGATCAATTGATTTTCAAAACGATGAGGGGCCTCTCGAATATTAGAGAGTATAAGTCCCTTTCGTCTTTCTTTGTACAGTTTTTGTTTTAACAGAAAACTTTTTCCAAATAAACTTCCAAACAGTTTTTTTTAACAAACAAATCTTTCAACTCTTTTTTAAACCATCCACCATGTTTTATGAAAATAAAACATGGGCCTCTCGAATATTAGAGAGTATAAGTCCCTTTCTTTATACAGTTTTTCTTTGTACAGAAAACTCTTTCAAAACAAATCTTCAAACAGTTTTTCAAAAGCGAAACCTCGCGTCTGTAAATAAACAATCAACCATGTTTTGTAAATAACACCATGGGCCTCCATGTAGGTATAAGTCCCAAGCCCTTTTGTACATACCCACTCTAGTACATGAAATTAGGTATTTCATTGTACGCCTTTTGTACATATCTCAATCAATGTGTTTTTTAACTTTGAATAACAAACCAAAAATGAAGGTTTTCTTTAAATCTTCCCAAAAATATACCATGGGCCTCCATGTAGGTATAAGTCCCGAGTCCCTTTGTAAATACCTGTTTACATAGCTGTTGAATAAATTCAAATGGACTTCTCCCCGAGTGTGAGTCCCAAACCCTGTGTATACAAATGGATCATGCTTACAGGTATATTTCCTTCATAAACTCCATTATATACACACACTTTGTCATATATGTATAACTGTTCATATCTGTTCATGTACTTGTTCATATTTGTTCGTACTTGTTCATACTTGTGATTGTGTTATATGCTTGTTCAACTTAGTACAACACTAGGTTCCCCATAGCCTCCTATTGGGCTTCGTGCAAAGAATCTCCCTAGTTTAGGTTAGGACATAGAGTATGGTTTCCCGGTGAAATCGCTCTAAGAGCTCAAACCAACTATACCATGCCTCCCCTTGGGCTTTGTACAAACGAGTGACCCTCCCATAGCCTCCTCTTGGGCTTACAATGCAAGGACCCTGGATTGTCCCTCCCATAGCCTCCTCTTGGGCTTACAATGCAAGGACCCTCGGATAGCCTCCTCTTGGGCTTCGTACAAGGACCCACGGGCTTCTTATAAGCATCCCCAATATCCAAATCAAATACCCTAGGAGATTAGACATTTTTCATCTCTATGCTAGGAGTATCTCTTATATATCATCACAAACAATCAATCAATCAAAATCAAACCTTTTTGCCACAAGGCTGGCTAATCAATCAAACTGTTTTACCACCGTACTGGATGATTAATCAAAGTTTTTGTCACAAGGCTGACTTCATTGAAACTTTTGCCACAAGGCTGGCTGATTAATCAAAGTTTTTGTCACAAGGCTGACTTCATTGAAACTTTTGCCACAAGGCTGGTTAAACAAACAAAAACATCTTTATCATTCTAAGCACCCTAAGTGGCATGGCCCCGGGCTTATAATGAAAAGATTTTTAAACAAAATCAAACAGATGTATGTGATGATATAGATTAGATACATCTAGCATTTAGACGACATTTGTCTATTTTCCTTTGCTTCCACTAGCATAAGTGGGAACTACGATTGCTCTGACTTTCTCAACATCCCTTTGAGAATACGTAGGCACAAGGTCGATCCTTGGCGAGCAAAACAAAACACAAAAAAAACCATTCAAACCTTAGCACCCGTAGACCCCGAGCTACAGATGCTCTGATTCCCTTTAGGGGATATGTATGCAGAGGATCGCGATGATCTTTGCGAGCATAATCAAACAAACACCTTAGGTCCCACCTATTTCACAAGAACCTCCACCACAACAAGAATGGAATAAAACATAACAAAGAAACCTATAGAGTACTATAGATACGTTGGGTGCTAATACCTTCCCTTCGTATAACCAACCCTCTTACCCAAAGATCTCTCCCCCCACTTTTAGGTTATTGCAGCTTTTTTCCTTTTCCTCCTTTGGAAATAATAAAAAGTTTGGTCGGTACAAAAGAAAAATCATTTTTTTGAGCACTCGAGCCCAAAGAAGGCATCAGGTGTCTCATCCACAAAAAAGAGGACACAAAAACGATTTTTCGCCCGCGACAGAAGCTATCCACATGAAATTTCTTGGAGAAAGCAAAAGAAAAAACAACACGCAACCCATTTAATGCTGAATGAACTCAACAAAGTTTTGGAGATAACGGTCAAAAACTCTGGATCTATATATATATACTCATGATCATTTGGAGGAAAAACAACACACTTTGAGAAAAATAGAAAGAAACAAGAAAGAACACACAAGAACGATGCAACTCTGATTAAACATCAAGTGTGAAAAAAAAAACTCTCGGAAGCCAAACTCTCTTATTCATATTCCGAGTTTATTATTCTGTACTTAAACTTAGTGAAATATCACTGTGGTAACTAAGTCCTTGAGAGACCAGTTGGGTCAGAATTCTCAAGAAGTCTAGGACTAGTTGAGTCTTAGAGGATTTGTTAGTCACAAGCAGTTGGCTTGTGCGGGATTGTTAGTCATCAGCAGATTGGCTCGTGCACTGCATTGTGAGTCAGGGCAGTTGGTCGTGCAAGTGTAATCAGGTGCTGATTATAGTGGATTAAGACCTCAGGAAAATCACCTTGTTGAGGGTGGACTGGAGGTAGCCTTATTGAGAAGGTGAACCAGGATAAAAATAATCGTGTTCTAATTATCTGTCTTTCCTTCGTAAAGTTTTAAAACCCACTTATTCAACCCCCTTTCTAAGTGTTTTCTTAACCTTCAATTGGTATCAGAGGGCCTGGTTCTGGGTGCAAGCACTTAACCGTGTCAGAAAAAGATCCAGAAGGAAAACACTATGGCAAATGATTCAAACAACAACAGCTACACAAAACCTCCTGTAGTCGATGGAGAAAATTTTGAATATTGGAAAGATAAGATTGAAAGTTTCTTTCTAGGACAAGATCCTGATCTATGAAATATTGTGGTAGATGGTTACAATCATCTAGAAGATGCAGGTGAAAAAATAGCAAGGAAGAACATGGATGACAAACAGAAGAAGGAATTCAAGAATCATCACAAAGCCAAAACTATCTTGTTGAGTGCTATCTCTCAGGCGGAATATGAAAAAATCACCAACAGAGATACAACACATGATATCTTTGAGTCACTCAAGATGACTCATGAAGGCAATTCTCAAGTCAAAGAAACAAATTCTCTAGCTTTGATCCAGAAGTATGAAGCCTTCAAGATGGAAGAGGACGAGACTATCAAAGCCATGTTCTGAAGATTTCAAACCTTAACAGCTGGTCTAAGAGTTCTAAACAAAGGATACACCAAAGCTGATCATGTTAAAGAAAATTATTAGAAGTCTACCAAGAAGATCGGGGCCAATGGTTACAGCATTCAAAGTTGCAAATAATCTTGATGAAGTATCCCTTGAAGAACTCATCAGTGCACTAAGAAGTCATGAGATTGAGCTAGATGCAAATGAGCCTCAAAAGAAAGGTAAGTCTATAGCTCTTAAATCCGTTAAAAAATCTGAAACTAATGTTTTGCAGGCTAAGGAATAATGCTCAAGTGATTCCGGATTAGAGGAAGAGGGTGAGTTGTCTCTTCTATCCAGAAGAGTAAATCAACTTTGGAGGAACAAGCAAAGGAAGTTCAGAAACTTCAGAAGGCCAGAATATAAAAAGAGATACCTCTGAATACAGAAGGCCTAGCAGAAGAAGCGATGTGTGCTATGAATGCAATGAACCAGGACACTTTAAAAGTGAATGTCCTAAACTGCAAAAAGAAAGGCCTGAGAAGAGATCTGAAAGGAAGAAAAGCCAGATGGCTACCTGAGATGATTCTGAATCATCTGACGACGAATACAACTCAGAAGATGATCATGCCAACATAGCATATATGGCCACCACAGAAAATGATTAAGACTCAGAAGCTGAATCAAATGAGGTATTTTCTGAATTTACTAGAAAAGAACTTGAAGAAAGCTTATCAGAACTTTTAGAAAGACGTAATAGATTAAAAGCAAAATTTAAAAGGCTAAAGATTGAACAGTTAACTGAAACAAAGAAACTTAAACAAGAAAATTTTGAACTTAAAGATAACACTACACAACTAGTAGAGGAAATGGAAACAAAGATCCTTAACAGCACCTTAAAATCTGATATTCTAAAAGAATATGATGATAGTTTTCAAAAATTTCTTGTTAAAAGCATAAACATAAGCAAAATGGCCTCAATGATTTACGGTGTTAGTAGAAGCAATCGAAAGGGAGTTGGCTACAAAACACCTCGGGGTGAAGAACCATACATACCTAAATCAGTTGATGACATGGAAATAAAATATAAACCTTTGCACACACAGTTTAAATTTGGGCACACTCACAATATTAAATATACATCCTACTCTGAAAACTATTGTGCTAGACCTAAGCTAAGACAAAGCTTTAGGGACACTAACATCAAAGGACCCAAAAAGATATGGGTACCTACGAAGAAAATTGTCTATGTTGCAGATGCCCTTAGCAGTGATGTCAAAACACCAGTCATGGTACCTGGACTCTGGATGCTTGCGTCACATGACGGGAAGAAGGTCTATGTTCCAAAGCTTGGAACTTCAATCTGGTGGAGACGTCAGATTTGGAGGGAACCAAAAAGGAATTTCATTGTATCAGGAACTATTGGTAATGGTAACTCTCCCTCTATAACTAATGTATTACTTGTTGAAGGATTAGCTCATAATCTGTTGTGCATCAGTCAACTAAGTGATAATGGTTATGATATAGTCTTCAATAAAAAATCATGCAAGGCTGTAAGTCAGACAGACGGATCAATTCTTTTTACTGGTAAAAGAAACAATAACATTTATAAGATTGATCTTTCTGATCTTAAATCTCAAAAAGTGACTTGTCTTCTGTCTATAAATGATGAGCAATAGGTTTGGCACAGAAGATTGGGACACGTTAGATTGAGGAGATTATCTAAGCTTAACAAACTCAACTTAGTAAGAGGACTGTCCAATTTAAAGTTCAACTCAGATGCTCTTTGTGAAGCATGTCAGAAGGGAAAGTTCTCAAAATCCTCTTCCAAATCTAAAAATGGTTTAGTCAATGTAGATGACTACAGCAGATGGACATGGGTAAAATTATTAAAACATAAAGATGAAACACATATTGTATTTTTTGATTTCTGTTAACAAATACAAAATGAAAAAGAATCTAAAATCATTAAGGTTAGAAGTGATCATGGAGGAGAAATTGAGAATCATCTCTTTGAGAAGTTCTTCAAAGAAAATGGAATCTCTCACAACTTCTCCTGTCCTAGAACGCCTCAGCAAAATGGGGTTGTGGAACGTAAAAATATAACATTACAAGAAATGGCTAGGACAATGATCAATGAAGCCAATATGGCTAAACACTTATGGGCAGAAGCAGTAAACACTGCATGCTATATTCAAAATAGAGTGTCCATAAGACCTATTCTTGATAAGACCCCTTATGAACTATGGAAGAATAAGAAGCCTAATATCTCATATTTTCACCCATTTGGTCATACTTGTTTTATTCTTTACACTAAAGAACATCTGAAGAAGTTTGATTCTAAGGCTTAAAAATGTTTTCTGCTTGGATATTCTGAACGGTCAAAAGGCTACAGAGTATATAACACAGAGACATAAATAGTTGAAGAATCAATCAATATCATATTTGATGATAAGCTTGGCCTTTAAAAGCCAAAGCAGACTGAAAATCTTGCAGATACATAAGAACAACCTTTGATTCTTGATGACTAAGAAGACAAAGAAACATCAGAAACCACATCAACCATGGAGAACATGAGAACTTATGAAGAAAACTCACAAAAAGATTTCCAAGACTAACTACACATCATTCAGAAGATGTTATCCTGGGCAAGAAAGATGATCCTATCAGAACTAGAGCATACTTAAGAAATAATGAAAATTCATTATTTGGATTAGTATCAATGATAGAGCCAACTTCGGTAGATGAAGCACTCCAAGACACATATTGGATCATTGCAATGCAAGAAGAGCTAAATTAATTCACCAGGAATGATGTATGGGATCTAGTTCCAAGACCTGAAGGATTCAAAATCATCGGAACAAAGTGGGTGTTTAGCAATAAAATGAATGATCAAGGAGAAGTCATCAAAAACAAGGTACGACTGGTTGCTCAAGGGTATATTCAGCAAGAAGGCATTGACTATAATGAAACCTTTGCTCTAGTCGCCATGTAAGAGTTAATTAGATTATTAATTGCTTATGTTGCTCAAATTAACATAACTCTATATCAAATGGATGTTAAAAGTGAATTTTTAAATGGTTACATTGAAATAGAAGTGTATGTTCATCAACCCCGTGGTTTTGTAGATTCTATTTATCTTGAACATGTTTTCAATCATAACGCTACTATTTCCTTGGTCATTGCAATATTTCTCTCCTTCTCTTTATTCCATAATGCATGCGAGGTCATACATTGATTACCTAGTCCAAACATTTTTTCTTCTCATCAACCTCTAAAATAAGCCTTTCATTTCTAACATCCATTCATTCAATTAATATCAGTTTTCTGTTCTCTCATCAATACTTTTTTCCAGCATGTCGTCCCAAACATCCTTCACTGTTATCAAAGAACAAAATCTATGGCTAGATAAAAGAGATAACTACTATATAAACCTCTGCCATAAGCAAGGATGGGAATCCTACATTTCTTTCCTAAACGGTTTTGTCCTTCCAAACCTTGTCAAAAACTTCTGGGTCAATGCGTCTGTTAGTGAAGATAACCTCAGTATCACCTCCTCCATTTATGGAACTCTCTTCAATATTTCTGAAGCATCCATTGCTGAAGTCATTGGTTGTCCAGTCAGGCATGATGGTGCATGTCTCTCAGTCTTCGACTATACCAATGCATTTGTCATTCCAAACGATTTGAGCATACTCGCTCGTCGTATCAAAAACAATCCCTGCTACCTCTCATCATCCAAACAAGTCTGGTTCAGGATGATTCTTTCGAATCTCATCCTTAGAGGAATATTTCATAAACTCATGTGTGCCAGAGACATGTTCTTGATCAATCGCCTGGAATCGGGGTAAACTGATAAATCTTGCTGCGATTATCTTTTGGACACATTAGAGAGTCTCTAATCGCCTTCAAATGTGGGCAAGAATTCTTCATTCCCTATGGACGAGTTCTGTCAGCATGTTTTGAATCCGTTAGGAATCGTGAACACTCTTCGTACGTCAAAACTTCCGAACAAAAGGGAAGCACTGCATGCAGAACGATGTGACCGTTTCTTCTTTCATGGAGGACATCATGAACCCATATTCTAGGAGTCTATGTGTCTCGAGTCTATATTTTGTCATGTTCTTCTAATCAATGAATATTTTCTCTTTGTCATTTGCTTATTGTCTGGGATAACATGAAAATCTAATGCCTATAATGGTTCTACCTGACTAAACTCATACATTCTTTATTAAGCATATTTTCTTTTTGATTATGAAAAAAAAGGGGGAGAATCATATATGTAAAAAGAAAATTATATACATAAGTAACAGAACGAGTTAAGGTCTACAAATTAGAAGATGCAAGGTTCTGTTGTTATAAGGAATGCAGGAACATTCTTTTAGAAGATGCGTGTATACTCAGCCACATTCATCAATCTTCTGAAAGATCAAGTCAAGAAGAAAATTATTCAGGGAGGTTATCCATCACATTTCTATTTAAATATTTATTTCAGGGGGAGATTATACATCTCAGGGGGAGATAAAATTTTCTTATACAAAATTCTGCTTTAGAATGTAAATGTTTTGTCATCATCAAAAAGGGGGAGATTGTTAGAACATAGTTTGGTTCTAATTATATTTTAGTGTTTTGATGTTAACAAGCAAACAACTTTTGTATAAAGCAAACATGGTACTCTAATCATATATTTCTAATTTCAGAAGATGTACCAGTACTAGCAATCAGAACTGAAGTTGAAGAATCAGAACTTAATGACAGAGAAACTTCTGATACTGCACGATGCAAGCCTATCTACAACAGAAGTTGAAGAACAAAGCTGAACAGAAGATTATAAAGGAATGATTCAAGTTAACACCGCTAAAAAGCAACTTCTGATATCGCACGTTGAAGACATATTCACAACAGAAGTTGAAGAACAAGACTGAACATAAGTTTTATGCTGATTGATTCAAATTAAACCGTTGAATACATAATCATTAGCAAAACGGATGCAACACTCCAAAAGCGTAATTTCTAAGGTTGATTGAAGAAGCTATCCACATGCAATTTCTTGGAGAAAGCAAAAGCAAAAACAACACGCAAATCATTTAATGTTGAATGAACTGAACAAAGTTTTGGAGATAACGGTCAAAAATTCTGGAGCTATATATATACTCATGATTGTTTGAAGAAAAACAACACACTTTGAGCAAAACAGAAAGAAACAAGAAAGAACACACAAGAACGATGCAACTCTGATAAAACATCAAGTGTGAAGAAAAACTCTCGGAAGCCAAACTCTCTTATTCATATTTTGAGTTTATTATTCTGTACTTAAACTTAGTGAAATATCATTGTGGTGATTACAGCTTTCTAGAAGCAAATCTATAAACTATCAACAGAAGTTACGTGGTAACTAAGTCCTTGAGAGACCAGTCGGGTCAGAAGTCTCAAGAAGTCTAGGACTAGTTGAGTCTTAAAAGATTTGTTAGTCACAAGCAGTTGGCTTGTGCGGGATTGTTAGTCACCAGCGGATTGACTCGTGCACTGTATTGTGAGTCACGACAGTTGGTCTTGCAAGTGTAATCAAGTGCTGATTATAGTGGATTAAGACCTCTATTGAGAGAGGCAAATCACCTTGTTGAGGGTGGACTGGAGGTAGCCTTATTGAGAAGGTGACCAAGGATAAAAATAATTGTGTTCTGATTATCTGTCTTTCCGTCGTAAAGTTTTAAAATGCACTTATTCAACCCCCCCTTCTAAATGTTTTCTCAACCTTCACTACATGCACAAATAGCAGGCCAACTGTTTGTCTTAGTTTCGAGGTAGGTACTGGGCTTAAGGTTTTTGTGCTCTGTTAATGGGTTTGATCTGTCAATGGTAGATTTGACGTATGTGATTTACATTGTTTTTTCATCGAAATTTATTTTTTGTTGTTTGGACCTTTATCTATAGGCCCTTTTGTCCGCTATATTTGTTGGCCTATTTTGATAGTTATTGTTCTTTTGTTGTATTTTCTAACTTGTTTGTTAGTTATTTAGGCACTTCTTTATAATTATTTTTTTTATACTTTGGTGATTTCCCTTATTAATATATTATTGTCTCATTCAATAAAAAAATCTCTCGTGATAACTTTACATCTCATTAAATTTTATTATGAAGTACACATTTTTTGTTTTGTTTTTACCATCGGTATTTATTCTACTAAATCGTCTAATTTGATTTGGGAGTCAGTTCTAACATGAAGTGGTTTCAACCCCTTCTAAATCGCAGTTGCGGGAGATCAATACACAAATTTAATTTTAAACACGTTGATATATGCTTAAAAAAAGTTTAATTCTTAAGACAAAAATTTATGGAGACTTGTAATTAAAATTTATTTTTTGTTTAAATTATTAAGAACATATTATATTATAATTAATGAGAGACTGGGGAGGTATGTTACATTAAATATTTAAGGTGGGCTGGTAAGTCGTTTTTTTATTATTAATTTATAAATATCAATAGTTTATTAATATTAATATATAAATACATAAACGTCCATACTATGGATTAAACTCTAAACAAAATGTTAATACACATTTAATTCAACATAACAGCTTAACTACTCTATCTTCTATAGATGGTGAGTGTTCTTTTGAATAAATGAAATTTTTGTTTTTTTATTTAATCAAAGTTGATAATTTCTCTGTCCTGTATTATTTGTAGCATTTAATTAATTCTTATCAGGAAAGAAGATGATAAAGTCTACAAACATTATTTTGATTGATAACATTGATATTGATTCATTGAATATTTTATTTAATTTTAAATCTGAAATTTGCAAGCCTGTGTGGAGTTTTTTTGTGTTTATGATCAATCATAAAAAATATAAAGAAAAATAAACTTATTGAATTAGTCATGATAGAAAAAACGAGCGAACAAAAAATAAAATAGAAATTAGAAATATCTCAATCACTACAAGGAACTAAAACAATAAGAGAGAAAAAAGGGACCAGCATTTAACTACTAATAGATAAATAATATATGAGAAGCCAAATAAAACCTTTTAACACAAATAAATACTCCTAGCAAAGGGAAAAAGTTCACGTGGTATAGTGGAGACGGAAGTTCTATGAGTAGAATAGATAGATTTCTTGTTTCGGACAAAGTGGTAAATGATTGGGGAGTGGCGGGTCAATTAGTTGTTGATAGAGATGTTTCCGATTATTGTCCTATTTGGTTGGAAGTTGATAAAAATAATTGGGGACCAAAACCGTTCAAATTCAACAACAAATGGTTTTTTTGTAAATCGTTTTATCCTTTTGTAGAGAAAGAGTGGAAAGAATTTAGGGTGGAAGGTAGAGGGGATTTTGTCTTGAAAGAAAAACTCAGTCTTCTTAAAGAAAAACTTAAGTGGTGGAACAAGAAAGTGTTTGGTAGGATAAATTTGGAAGTGGAGGAAGGGGTTAGGGGTATCAATATAGTAGATGATAGATTGGAGTTGGTAGTGGATGCCGACCTTCAACAAGACATTCTAAAAGATAGAAAAGAAGCTACTAATCGGTTTTGGTTGAACTTGAGAATCAAAGAGAATATGTTTGTTCAAAAACCAATAATAAAGTGGTTAAATGAAGGAGGTTCTAATAGTGCCTTTTTCCATAAAGTGATGCAGTAAAGAAGAAGATTTAATCATCTTGGTCCTTTAAACTCTTCGAGAGGTATTTTATGAAAATTCTAGTAATTCACACGCGATGTCGTACTAGATGTTATGAAATCCACAATCACACAGAATAATACTTTAAAACAGACGAGCATAAAAACAGTAAAGAACACAACAAATTATTCACCTAGTTCGGTATACAACAATATCTACTCTAGGGGCTACCAAGCCAAGGAGGGAATCCAATATAAGCAGTATTAATTCATAGCTAAACTCCCCCGTTTACAACTCCTCACTTTAGACCTACCCAATGTAATTCCAATCTAATCCTAGACCTGAGTATCTCCACTCACTCCCCTCAATCACTACAGTGATTACAACAGACATTAATCAAATGAGAGAGAAGACACACTTCAAAAACACACCTTGATCTGCTTAAAAGCTTCAATCAAGAGACACACACTCGTGCTTAAAAGCTTAGAGTGACAAATTACAAAAAAACAACCTATTCCAATACAATCATCAAAAGACAATTGCTTGGAGTACAAGAGACTAAACACATAGACACAGAACTACAGTTCTTCACAATTAACAAATCTCTCTGCGTTCCAAATTAGGATTGTAGTATTCTTATATGCAGCTCTTGGGCCTCGGGCTTTCCAAGATACAAATTAGGGTTAACCAAGTTAACCTAATTCACACGTCATCAGGTTGTTATAGAATGTGCTAATAACGAAATCTTCTAGGAGAAATATTCAGCACACAATAAATTGTTTCCTAAATTGTAGATTAAGAGAAATCAGGAAACATAATAGTAAAACATAACAGCTCCTGCTGTCAAACATGGATGTCATGACATCGGTCATGACATTCACTGACAAAACCTGTATTAGCTTAAACATATGCAACCTGCATAACACCATATAAAGCATGTCATGACATTGGTCAAGACATTAAACATCCAGGTATATTTTACCACAAATGCAACCAACATGAAAACACCTACATTTTAGTAACGATGAAGGATATTAAGGAAGAAGTGGTTCGTCATTTTTCAAGCAAATTTGGTGAAGGGGAAGGAGTATCGCATTGACTTGATGGTATCATTTTCGATAAAATTAACGGGGAGGAGAGAAGGTGGCTTGAAAGAGTTTTCAAGAAGAAGAGATAATGGAAGCGATTAGTGGTTGTGGTGGTTCTAAGAGTTTGGGTCCGGAAGGTTTTTCTTTTCTCTTTATCAAAAGGTGTTGGTCTTTTTAAGAGTTGATTTTATGAGGTATTTCGATCATTTTTTTGCGCGAGGAGAATTGCCAAAGGCAATTACATCCTCTTTCTTGGCCTTGATTCCAAAGTCTCCTAATCCTCTTTCTTTGGATGACTATAGACCAATTTGCTTGGTGGGTTGCATGTACAAAGTGGTGTCCAAAATTTTGGTGGGAAGATTGAAAAAAGTTTTGCATTCTATTGTCTCTCAATGTCAAAGTGCTTTCGTTCCGAATAGGCAATTGCTTGATGGCGTTCTAGTTGCGAATGAAGTAGTTGATTATCCTAGAAAGTAAGGTAGTTCTCGTCTCCTATTTAAAGTTGATTTTGAAAAGGCGTATGATAAAGTTTCGTGGAATTTTCTTTGTTATTTTCTTATTAATATGGGTTTTGGAAAGAGATGGAGGAAGTGGATGGAATTGTTGATTTTTAATAGCAAAATATCGGTTTTGGTTAATGGAAGTCCAACTAATGAATTTGATGTCAAAAGGGGGTTAAGGCAAGGTGACCCTTTATCTCCTTTTCATTTTGTGATAGTGGCGGAGGCTCTTACTAGATTGGTAAGAAAATCTATTGAGATTGATGAATTTGAGAAGTTTATCATTAAAAGGAGGTGCATGGTGGATATTCTTCAATTTGCGGATGACACTTTGTTGGTTGGAGAAGGGAGATGGAAACATGTCAAGGCGATAAAGATTATTTTGAGAGCTTTTGAATTAGTTTCAGGGCTTGGCATTAATTTCCACAAAAGTAAGTTGATTGGTATTAATGTTTCGCCTCTTTTTCTTGAAACCGCCGCTTATTACCTTCCCTGCAAGAGAGAAAATAGCATTTTATTTTTTCTTGGAATTCCCATTGGTTGCAATCCTAGGAAGGAAGGTACTTGGACTCCTCTCTTGGAAAAAATGAGGAAACGGTTGGTGGGATGGAAGAATAGATTTCTCAATCTTGGAGGTAGAATTACGCTTTTGAAGTCTATTTTAAGCTCTCTCACTATATTTACCATGTCTTTCTACAAGATGCCGGCTAAAGTAGTAAAAGAATTCACAAAAATTCAAAGTAATTTCTTATGGGGGGTGCAGGAGAATAGGAAAATTCATTGGATGAGTTGGAAAATGATGACGTTACTATGTGAAAGGGGGTTTGGCGATAAAAAATATCTCTGATTTCTATCTAGCTCTTCTAAACAATTGGAGATGGAGGATTGCTCAAGGTAATAATTCTTTATGGATGGAAGTGCTAAAGGACCGGTATGGAGATTTATGTTTGCATGTTACTAATGGTGGAGGTGATTTCAAATTATCTTCTTCATCTTTTTGGTTGTGTGATATTCTAAAGGTTAGTTTTTCTTCCTTTTCGTCTAAGGATCCAATTGTTTCTAAATGTCGCTTTGTTGTGGGCAATGGTTTCAACACTCCTTTTTGAGAAGTTATATGGTTAGATAGTTGTATATTGAAGGAAGAATTTTCGGATCTTTATTCTGCTTCGTTGTTGAAAATGTCTCGGTGGCGGCGATGGGCAGGTGGTGTAATGGAGTTTGGAGGTGGGGTGATTTAGGAATATCGGAGGTTGATATGGAAACGGAGAATTTATTTTCTTATTTTACGGATATAAAGGATCTTTTAGAGACTTTTGGGGGTTTGAGTAAAGTGAAGGATTCCGTGGTGTGGTCTCTTGATTCGGAGAAAGGTTATACGGTTTCTACGTGCTACTCTAGATATGCTTTATCGCGTATATCGTATGGACCTCCCAATAGACACAATGAGGTTTTGGAGTGGATTTGGAAAATGGAGATCCCTTTCAAGATTAAAGCTTTTGGTTGGAGACTTCTTGTGAATAGGTTACCTACTAAAGTCTTTTTGTTGCATAGAGGTATTATCTTATCTTCTCCTCCTCATCATTTAAATTGTGTTTTTTGTGATTTGATTATGGAAGAGAGGGATCATTTGTTCTTTAGTTGTAATGTGATTGTGAATTTTTGGAAAGAAATTGCGATGTGGGTGGATTTTCCGGGAGGGATGAAGGATGGTTGTATTCCGTCTTTTATGGAATGGTACACTTGGAGCCGTGTTAAAAGGATTAAAGAAGGAAAATTGGGGGTATTGTGGTTAGCCACTTCTTAGGTTATTTGGTTGACAAGAAATGGTTTTTGTTTTAGAAATGAGGTGTGGAACATTAACAAAATAGTGTGGAATATAAAGATTTTGGTTTGGAGGTGGTACTTTTTTGGCAATATTGCTCATCTAAATTCTTCTTTTTACGATTTTATCAAAGACCCTTTGTCTTTTATGTCGTAAGTTTATTTGGTTAATATCGTTTTGATAGGCTTAAACCTCTCTTGTGTATCAAGGTTGGAGAACCCTTAGTTCTCCCTTTTAATGAATTCTTGCT